>NC_140964.1:61619974-61786677 GCF_056783735.1 Eptatretus burgeri | reverse complement strand
GATATTGATTTATCAAATTATTACACAAAGGCACAGGCTGAACGACATAAATATAATATAACCAAAAATATTAACATGAAAAATGCTTTTAAATTAAAAAATTATCCAAGCCCGACTGACGCGAATGACTTGGTGAGATTAAGCGATTTATCACAATATATATCCTTAAATAAAACGGCTGTGTATTCCAAAGATACAGAAGTGTTGATATTATCTCCAGGTCATACAGAATTCACAGTTCGAATTAAAATAAATTTTTATAAAGAAGGGCGTATCGTTTGTATGAGAATAGAACAATGGGGGTATGATATGAATGATTTAGGGTATAATTGGTCATTTAAAATTAACCTCGAAGACCTGGAACAATTAAATCAGTCTCGTAAGGAAGAATATTATCCACTTGGTATCGAGAATGAGTTTTGTGGGTCCACGATTAGTAAACAACAAATAAAAGAATTTAATAAGGGTAAATATAATAATGGTTTTGCCCTTGTTTATCTCATGAAAACAGAAAAAACAGGATTATATATAATAAGTAAGGAAATACAAAATGATTTAACTATGGGAAGATGGGGAGGTGTTTCGTGCCATAATATTATTCTAACATATATTTCTAATACATAAATGACAGCAAGAAGGCTTCAAGAAAATTATCATTTCTGTGTCCAAGCATACCTTCAAGAAAAGGGTATTCGGTATTTTAATAAATATGTTCTACAACATAAGAATGAGGTATTTTCAATAAAAGATTGGCATTATGCTGATGTTGATAAACCGACAACTTTAGATTTAATTAGAATGTTAAATAATGAAAAAATTATAAAGTTAAGAAAAGGTAAGGCTCTTTTAGAAATTCAAAAGAAATTTTATTGGTTTCCTGTTGTAAAAAATTATTTTCGATGCAGGAATAACAAGAAATCCTGATGAATATATGTATAATATTCTATGGGGTGTAAACGATTCAAGGATAGTAAGGGATGAGGAAGGAGTTGAAGAAGAGAGGGAAGAGGAGGAAAAGGAGAATGAGGAGAGGGAAAAGAAAGAGAAGGAGGAAAAGGAGAAGAAAGAGAAGGAGGAAAAAGAGAAGAGAGAGAAGGAGGAGAGGGAGAAGAAAGAGAAGGAGGAAAAAGAGAAGAGAGAGAGGGAGGAGAGGGAGGAAAGAGCGAGACAAAATAAATATCAAAATATGGAAACCAGTGAGATTCAAAAAAGATTGGCGGTATTACAGAAAATAACTCAACCCACCGAGGAGGAAAACAAAGAATTGACAAGTCTATTTGCAATATTTTCTTCAAGACTATTGACATCGTCAAGCTATTCATTTTAATTCAAGTTTTTTCTTAAATAAATGGAGGAGAGAGTGAAGGCATTTCTTAGGATTCTTTATGTTTTAAAAATTAAGATTCAAATGTGCATGTTGGAAACTAAAAAGGTTTTTGCACTCTGCAGGACTTTTTCACATAAATAAATGAGTTATTGTCTCAAATGTAAAAAGAAAACTAATACTAAAAATATTTCATATATTAAAAGTAAAAATAACAGGGTTATCCAAAAAGGTATATGTTCGGTGTGTGGTTCAAAAAAATCAATTTATCTCCAAACACAAACTCGGAGGAGATATACAAAAGTTTTTATCAGGAAGTAAATTTACAACTACTGGAATACCAGGGGAATTACATCTTCCAGGGTATTCTTTCTGTGGTCCAGGCACAAACTTGGATAAAAGATTAGATGAGGCAGACAATCCTAAATCCTGGAGTAAACCAATCAATAGAGTTGATGAAGTGTGCATGAGACACGATATTGATTATGGGAATACCACAACGTTGGAAGAAAAGCATGAAGCCGATAGAGAAATGTTGTATAATTTGTCTCTGATACAAAATCCAACCTTGAGAGAAAAAGTTGATAGGTTCATCGTGAAGAAGATGATTAGTGCTAAATTGAAACTTGGACTTGGAAATTCAAAAAGTCATAGGCTCTAATGATGCCATTAAGACTGAAGAGCAATTAGCTGATGAATTACATAAACCAATATTCACAAAGTTTCAGAGAAGGAAAGTTTATTCCAAGGAAGTAGATTATATCTGGTCTGCTGATTTGATTGAACTCAATAATGATAAGGGGTACAAGTATGCTTTAACCGTTATTGATTTGAGGAGTAGATATGCGTGGGTTGTCCGTTTAAAAAAAAAACAGGTAATACTCTTATGTTGGCTTTTCAACAGATATTTAATAAAAGTAAGAGAAAACCTAAAAATTGTGGACTGATGAGGGTAGAGAGTTTTATAACAAGACATTTATGAATTTTCTAAAAAATAACAGTATTACATTATACAGTACCTTTAATGAAGGGAAGGCAGTTGTTGTTGAACGTTTTAATCGTACCTTAAAAGAGAGACTATATAAAAAATTCACACAACTCGGTTCACAACAATGGTCATCTTTTATTCAGGATATTGTGGATAAGTATAATGACACGATTCACACGTCAACGAATATGAAGCCATCAGAAACATTTACAAAATTAAAATATGAAAAAGAGATTAATGTCAGAAAACCTAAGTTCAAAGTTGGTGATATCGTAAGAATATATAGGTGGAAATCTCATTTTGAAAAGGGTTTTACTGAACGATGGACGAAAGAACTTTTTAAAATTGTTGATGTAATAGATACAGTTCCTTGGACTTATAAAATATATGATTTGGAAGGGGAAGAGATTTTAGGTTCATTTTATTCACAGGAATTACAAAAGACAAAACTAAGCAGATAATACACCTTTGTGGACACTCGAGGGCCAAGTCCGAGGTGTATAACAGTATATAATGTGTGTCAAGGGGGACGTTCTTAGATCTGTGAACCCCAAACACAGAATCCTCAACTGAATAGTCAAGGCTTAACTTTTGTTTGTTGATGTGTATGTGTGTGTGTGTCCCAACCCTCACATTCAAAATCTCAACCCCAACCCTCACATTCAAAATCTCAACCCCAACTCAATCCTCGCCCAACACAATGTCTTTTTCAAAATGAGATTTCCACCTATATATATATATTTTTACGTTTTTTTTTCTTCTTCCAATTCTGTCTTTTAAGGCTTTCAGGTTTGATGACGTAGAAAGGGGGAGTAAGCCTGCACTTTCTTCCCAGAACTTTCTTGATCTTGCTCCCATCAAGCACCATCCGACAAAGAACTACATCGATAGGTTTAGATCCCAAAGAGTGATAGCAACTCCAAAAGTCTCCAAAATATAAATAAATAAAATAATAATAATAATAAATAAATAAATAAATAAATAAAAGCCCCCAAAAAAGTTTCAAGTGTCCAACATAAACCCAACTTTCCAAGTCTTCAAGGTATAACCACATTCCCGTTGAGTTTCCAAGATATGTATCACATTGTGAGTTATCAATCCAGAACCCACATTTCAAGTATTCAAAGTAAAACCAACTTACAAAGTCTCTTAAGGATAACTCATTTACTGATTTTTTCAAAATTTGTGAGTCTCCAAGGTAGGACCCATATTTAGAACCATCTTGGCAGAACCCTTTTCCTGAGTCTCCAAGGTAGTTATTTAAACCATCAAGGCAGAACTCATTTACTGATTTTTTCAAAATTTGTGAGTCTCCAAGGTAGGCCCCATATTTAGAACCATCTTGGCAGAACCCTTTTCCTGAGTCTCCAAGGTAGTTATTTAAACCATCAAGGCAGAACTCATTTACTGATTTTTTCAAAATTTGTGAGTCTCCAAGGTAAAACTTGTATTCTGGCTCATCAAGGTATAACTTGTTCAGTGGGTATTGTCTTGATAACTCACAATGAGTACTATTGCTGTAAAACTCTTTTTCAGGATTTTGCTGGTCTCCAAGGTATAACTCTTTGGTTGGGTCATCAAGGACGAACTCGTTCTGTGGGTCTTGGTCGCTCATAAGGTCTTCAACCAAGCCAACAATTTCCCCCCCAAGTTGTAGCAAAAGCAGTATTTTCATTTCGTATTTCAGACACAATTTCCTGTGAGAGAAAATAATAATGTATTAATTAAGTTATTTAATTATTAAATGAGTATGCTTCAATCAAAGTTTGAAAATAGGAAAATAAAAAATCTTACCTCAATAGATAAGAGGTTTGAATCCAGTTCATCAACTTGAAGGTTTAGTTCCATACAAGACAGAGAGTTCCAAGGAACACCAAAGTCATCCCACTCAAGGTCTTGGTCGCTCATAAGGTCTTCAACCAAGCCAACAATTTCCCCCAAAGTTGTAGCAAAAGCAGTATTTTCATTTCGTATTTCAGACACAATTTCCTGTGAGAGAAAATAATAATGTATTAATTAAGTTATTTAATTATTAAATGAGTATGCTTCAATCAAAGTTTGAAAATAGGAAAATAAAAAATCTTACCTCAATAGATAAGAGGTTTGAATCCAGTTCATCAACTTGAAGGTTTAGTTCCATAGAAGACAGACAGTTCGAGACAAGCACACAGAACACCATTGCCAGCAAGAACAAATGTTTAAAATGGAGCCTGGGTTTGAAGCTTTTATAGAGAAAGACTGGTGGGTGTGGTTTCCTTTGGAAATTCCCTGGGCAAGCCTAGGCAAGCCTTCATTGGGAAATTTTTCAAAACCATAACATCCTGTAATTTTCTAGTGATTTCTTTGTGAGTCAGAGATGAACTGGAAATGATGTAAGAGTGGGCGGGGCTTAGCAAAAGTAGGCGGAGCTTAGGAAAAGTGGGCGTGGCTTAGAAAAAATACCTTATGAAAAGTGGGCGGAGCTTAGCAAAAGTGGGCGGGGCTTAGGAAAAGTGGGCGTGGCTTCGAAAAAATACCTCATGAAAAGTGGGCGGAGCTTAGCAAAAGTGGGCGGGGCTTAGGAAAAGTGGGCGTGGCTTAGGAAAAATACCTCATGAAAAGTGGGCGGAGCTTAGCAAAAGTGGGCGGGGCTTAGCAAAAGTGGGCGGGGCTTAAAGAAAAGTGGGCGGGGCTTAACAAAAAATAACCTGTGGCTCAGGAGGTGGTCAAACAAGAGCATTAAGAGAAGTTTATCATTTCGTAATGGCACAAAAGGGGTATCTTAAAAAATATAAAGATTCAAATGTTTTGTTTGTCAATATTTTAGATGGGGATTATTGTGCAAAGAAAATTAAACTATTGAAGGAATTTGAGAATGAACAAATCTTTATAGGTTCAATGAGTGAGCTGTTCAACCCCCAGGTGTTCAATTCAATGAGGTTCAACCTCCAAGTTAAAAGGGGAGACAAATAAATATACCTTGGGATAAAAAGGGGGGTTTATTTTTAGGGAAAAAAAATATAAATCGCTGAAAATCCCCCATTCATTTACATGGGGAAAAGTGAGCCAGAATCAGTATTCTTACCCTACTTACCTGCGCCGGTCAGCTTGGACACGAACTGCTCAAGCGGTCCGTTCATGTTCTGCAGTGATAACCGAGCGGGTATTATCGCTCGACCTCGCCAGATCCGATTCTATTTAACGGGTATTTAACAACCCAACTATTATTCCGCAACGCAAGATGGAATTTCAATGGGGAGAAAGGAAGACGCAACGAACGGGGTACATTTAACCAAGCACATTTATTTCAATTAACACATATGCACGAATGTACAGCCAAAGCAATCATGCACGGGACGGGGACAAAGACACGAGCAAGGCAAAAACACTACGACCGACTATTATTTATTAATGTACAAGCACTTAACCAGTTTTACTTACAGGACACGGCGCCACCAACATTCATTCAAAATAAAGGAAAAGGCCACCCTCAAAGACGAGGGCGCCAGACAGGGTCCTTAGACCTTTATGGCGTGGAGCCTGGATGACCGAACGGGCCCCACAAAACCGTTGCAGGTTACCTGCACCCTCGTGGTGCGATGGTGGGTGAGTCGCGACGTCTGTCCCCCACGGCAGCAAGGACAGCCACGGCTGAGCTCGGCCTTCCACGGAGCCGGCGAGCTCTCTCCGGAGCTCTCCACATGGATGCGCAGGCTTGCGCGACAGAGCTGGCCAAGCAGCGCCTCCCGTCCGCGTCCCTGGTGCCACGCCCAGACTCCCCACCGACTGTGAGCTCCGTCGAACAGGTCGTCCCACGGACCGCTTCTCCACAGACAGGCCACCACAAGCCGAAGATCCCGACCAAGATGACCACCAGAAGAAACCACCAACACACAACACTCACACAGACGAAAACCACCACGAAGACCCAGACCTGGCATCCTGCACGCCCTTATATCCCTCAGTTCCAACGCCTCGCTCCTCCCTGTTTATCGCTCCGCCCCCCTTCCAGCTCCTGCGGGAAGCTTCGAGAAAGGGGGCGTTCCTCATTTCCAGCGCCTCACTTCCAAAAACTGACCAATGACGAACAATCTCCCCGATCAGCGCGCGGGAAAAACAGGCGGGAAAATCCGCGCGCCACCGATATACCTTGCTCTTTTTCCTTGGCGTTCTCGAAATCCCTGGTTCCTTTTCACTTTGTAGACGGTTTTTATGAGCGGAGAGGGTTGTGGTTTGGTTTGTGGAGAAGGGGATCGGTAGCGGGAAAGGTGGTTAGGTGATTAGCGTAATTGTGGTTGGCGTTTGCTGTGAAGCGGTTGATGAGTGATGTTGGTGGTTTGTCCAAAATAACAATAGTAAAGAAAAATGGCTATCTCAAAGAATCATAGCCCTGTGACACGAAAAATTCCCATTAAACAACGGTGGGGAAATCTAACTGAACACAGACTTATCGATCTAACTGAACTAAGGACCTTTATGGTGTTCTGTGAATTTCCACAGCCGTAACAATATTAATTAATTAGTTATCCAGCTTAAGTAGGTTGCTTAATCAGTCTTTCAATCATTATCTAGAAATGGAGATTCACAGAATTAAAAAAACAGATATTTTAGGAGTACTGAACCCTTTGGACTAAATTGGGATTCTTGCGATCACCACACACAACTTGGAGAGATAATGTTTCTGCAGGGCTTATCACTCCCGGAACTGTGCAGCAAGGACTGCATTGGAAGCGGTTTGGGCACTCTCACTACTCACCATTTGGAGTCGCACAATGATGGTGATATAACCATGAGGTTTCAAAGTCACAAGTGGATGTAAACTTGCTGAGTTGCCCTGATGATTCCCTAATAAGGGTGGAACCAGTCAGTAATTGCATTTTCATTCACTTGTGACAGTTTTTGACATTATATCTTACATTTTACATGGTAATTTGTGCTGCAAGAAGCGCTTCCGGTAGCTGTCGACATAACCGTGCATTGCGACGGTGACGTCATGGCATTCGGCTGAGGTCGGAGCTCCCGACGCATTATAAATTACTCACCAACTCATTCACTGACTCACTCATGCAAATGTTTAGTATTTTGCTGGTGGGCTAGAAGATTGAAACTGTACACTGATATAACTTGAAGCCTATGTTCTAGGGAAAAAAAATCCTAAAATGTTGCGAAATGTCAATAAACGAAAATACCTGAAAACAAAAGTTGGCCTGTGCAGCTTTGCTCTGCTCACGGAGGGTCACACGACTGAAGATAATGGCATATCACATGATCTGGCATGGTCATTATCGCTCCCTAAGGGGGCAGGTGTTTCTCAGTTTTATGGTAGTATGGTTTGAGAAGTGTGTGTTTGTCATTTACAGACGATGTACAGTGAGTGGTCGGAAGTCCTAAACATTCATCATTTACGGATGGTGTACTGTGGTCAATGTTTCAGTGCATATTTTAAGGATTGTACATTTACATATACACTCAAATCTCTGGATCAGGCACCCTGGTTATAACAAATATTCAGAACATGTTTTCGTCAATGCATATCCTTCCTGTATTTATGATCCAATTTGCTGTGAATTAACCCAAAAGTGTAAAAGATTGCTTTGTTCCGGCAAGTTGAACGCAGACCGAAGGCCTTACATTCAAAAATACTTGATTAGGTAGACAGATGAGATTGCCAAAATCAATTATCAAAAATATCAAAAGAAAAAAAAAATCATTATTCGGCGAAAAAAATTTTTTTGCCAAATATGTTGGTCTGTAGAGTTTGTTTGTCTGTCTGTTTGTCTGTCTGTCACATGATTTTTGGCCACAGTTTTCAAGCAATCATTCTGAAATGTTTTGTGTATGCAGTTGACTGGCCAAGGACAGCAATGCTTAATTTTGGTGAAGATTTGAATCTGGATCCAGATCTGAGAATATTTTAAGTGATTCTTCACCATTGAGAGATAGGGCCAAAAACAATATATAGAACAATATCTCAAAAGGTTATGGATGGATTCAGACTAAAATCGTTATGACAAGTTGGATGTGTGACAAGGACGAATCGATTAAATTCTGGTGAAGATCCGAATCCGGATCCGGATCTGAGAATTTTTGAAAGTGATTCTTCACCATTGAGAGATGGGGCCAAAAACTATGTATAGCACGATATCTCTAAAAGTTGTGGATGACTTGTGACAAAACTAGGTGGATGAGTTGGTTAGGTAACAAGAACAAGTCGATTCGAGTTTGGTTCAGGTCTGGATTCAGATCCAGCCTATCAGTGGGATACAAAATGTAAACTATTCAGCCTGGCGGAGGTATGTGCTCACCGGGTGCTGTTCTGTTTTGCCAAGTGTCGCTCCATGAGTGTTTTTTTTTCATTTTATTATTCCCTGTGTTTTTGCATCACAATGGAAGTGAAATACACCACCCAGGGATACCTCGGAGTAAAGAGGGCGGAGACATTCAGCAGGGCGAGGCTTGCTTGATCCTGTCGTCTTGGAGCATTCTGGGGAAGAGACTCAGAAATATAGGATTTCCTGTTTTTAGGAAATTGAGTTTATGTTTTGCAGCAAATTTTCCGTCTTCATCACCCTTACTATAATTCATGGACCGGTGTTTGTTACTTGGAGAAAAAAATTATTTGCCAAGTATGTTGGTCTGCAGCATTTGTTTGTCTGTCTGTCTGTCTGTCTGTTTATTTGTCACATGAAAGTTGGTCACAGTCTTCAAGCAATCATTCTGAAATTTTTTCTGTACTTGCGTAGTTGACCGACCAAGGACAGCAACGTTTAATATTGGTGAAGATCCGGATCTGGATTTGAGAATTTTTCAAGTGATTCTTTACCATTGGGAAATAGGGCCAAAACGATATTTAGCATGAAATCTCAAAAGGTTATGGACAGAAACTTTGTGGAAAGGTTGGGTGTGTGAAAAGGACTAATTGGTTCAATTTTGGTGAAGATCCGAATATGGTTCCAGATGGACGAATTTAAGTGATTTTTCACCCTTGAGAGATGGCGCCAAAAACTATCTGTAGCATGATATCCCTAAAAGTTGTGGACGACTTGTGATAAAACGAGATGGAAGAGTTGGTTAGGTGACAAGAACAAGCCGATTCGATTGTGGTTTAAAAGGTCCGGATTCAGATCCGACCTATCAGTGGGATACAAGATTTGTTCAGCCTGGCAGAGGTATGCGCTCTACTGAGCGCCATTCTGTTTTGCCAAGTGTCACTCTGCGAGTGAATTTTCATTTGTACGTTTGTTTGTTTATTGCGCTAATCTTCCTACAGTTCTGGGCCGATTGCATCCAGACTTGCAACATAGCGTCAGCATGACCCCAATTAGTGTATAGGGCTGTTTGTATATTTACTGGTGGTACTGGGAAGAATGAGAGAGGGGGTGCGGGGGATGCAAATTCTCTATGTAAATGTGTATCGTGTAGCACCAGGTGGGAAAGGGTATTTCAAGTCCTCACCATTTACAGAACAGTATTTCTATCCCCACGTTTTTCACGGAGTGAGGTGTTTTTAAGTATAAGCTGTCAGTATGTTCTTGCTTTATGCGCGTAACCCAGGTTATTTTTATTTTTATTTTCGGGAGCGATTGAGGCAGTTGTCAGTTGCCTATCCACCGCCTGAATGAAGATATGTGTCAGAAGAACGTGTTGCATGCTTGGAACAAGATCGCCCGCAAGGCAGGTACTCTGCTAGTCCATTAAAAATATTATAAATCACTGTTACACTGTACCAGACCATACTGTATTTATCGTTGTCGGTTTGGGAATCGAACGCAGATCATATTATAGAATCACTATCTCTCTTGCAACTTATTACATATATCGTTACTAATCTATAATCAATCAACGTATAAAAATGGAAAGGTGATATCTTAACAAGATAACTTGAATTAGCTCTGTTTTTGAAGATGTGTAGTGTGGGAGCACCTACAATAACATCAAAATTAATATTTATTTTCCACTTCCGTTCATAAGTTCCAAATCCACCCCTAAATATTTGTCTTCGACCTAGAATTACAAACTCCAACTCTTGATGTTACCAAACAACCCATTATTATGAAAACAATAGTTTTATTTTATAACTTTACATGTGTTGCGTTTACACTGTCAAGAGCTGTAAATCAAAATAAAGACCAATTACTGCACCAGTCCCAACCAAGAAGGAAACCAGATATAACACACACACCCACACACACACACACACACACACACACACACACACACACACACACACACACACACACACACACACACACACACACACACACACACACACACACACACACACACACACACACACACACACACACGTGCTGGTAAGAACTTACAAAAGTTATTTTATTTGAAGTTATAACCTTAACTTATAAGCAATTGACTGATTTCCCAACTGCCCAGATCATCAGCTGGGCACCATTTTTCATCGAGGTTTTGATCCTTTCTTCCCAAATCCTCTCCACATGGCGGATCCACAACCCCGGTCACAGGTCCACATCAGTAGATTACTCAACATCAATGGATCCACACGTCAAAGTTGTGCCCACAGTCAGTCAACACAGCAATGAAATATCTTTATTCCAACTTATTTAATCATTACTTTTATTTAAAGTATTACCACATATTAATAACTTTAATCTTACACCACTTTATCTGATAATATATGAAGCAATGAACAATTTACCTTGTAGACATGCCCATTACACAGCACCTCCATCTAACTGTAGCCTGAAACTGTCATGAAAATATTCAAACTGTCATTAACAACGGATTTTAACATGTTGCACTGTGTATCTTCGCAACCACATACATATACTCACCAATAAAATATGTTAATGCTGATTTACAATGTATTTTATAAATTATACTTAGGTATTGTATTTTTTATACAAATACCTCCATTATTTAATACCATCTATAAATATAAGTATAAATCAACTTAATCCTGGTTAACCAATAATATTAATTAAAGAATTTACCTCACTAAAATAATTAATTCATAATGATTACATCAAATGCAATGCAATGGGAACTTATTTACATGAAAACCAACCAAACTTACATAAAAGGTGATGATGGAGTCTCAAGACATTCTCACAAGTCCTGATCAAACAATTAGCGAAATATTCCCTGCTTAACATGATGGAAAAAAACCTTCTCAGCACGTTCCACAAAATCATCCTTTACTCAAATTCTTGCAAATCTAGCTGATTTGAAAACACATTGCAACTCATTTTAATTGGTACATTGAAACCTGGAAAGGTATACAAGACTACAGGGAGACTGAAAACATCACCTTTATGAAATACACTTGGACTAAAACCATTCTGTCCAACTCTAACCAATAACATCCAGATATGCAGCAACTAGACAATTACCACTCCTGTTTACAATTGGCTCTCTGGATAAATCTTGTGAAGCTGCCTATCAAAACAATTACAGTTAACCACACAAATATCATCTACATAACAACATGTACTGTGCGAGATAATTTTTTTTCGCTAATCCTCTTTTTTTTTCTCCTTCATCAGTTTCTGCATGAATGAAAATTCACAGAAAATAAGAAAAACGTCCGCTGTAGGGGGCTGTCATTCCCACCCATGGGAATACAATTAATCGATTGAAACATTTTCCCACAAAAAGACACAAATGTATTTAATGAAATAATATTAACAGCATCCTCAAACTTCTGCTTATCGAAACAATGAAAACTTGAGTATTTCTTTTTAAAAAAGAATGCTCCATCAAACCTGACACATAAAAATTACCCCCGTGTGGGGGTGACGGTCATCTCTGTAATACCACAAGTTCTCAATGTTCAGTTATGACCGAAGACTACTGCGCAGTTCTACTGTGAAGCTCGAACTGCGCAGTTTGGTTAAAGATGACTCAGCATTTTGGCGCGTGCGCACGAAATTATATTTTGAAAATAAATGCCGACGTTTACATTTCGGGTTTTGAAACTTTTGCACCTTCAGCGGAAAATGTATTAATATAAAAGGCTAAAAATGTGTTTTATAGCGAATGAAGTGAGCTTAATACTTAACGCGTACATGTGAGAGAATAGGAAATAACAACAACACAACAGCCCTGGCTATTTGGAATCCGTGTCGTTAGCTATGACTTTTTGCTTCCGGTTGTTGTTAAACGCTGTGCGGTGTATAAACACGATTGGGTTTTATTTCTATCTTGTGAATATTACTTAACGCGTGCACATGAGAGAATAGGAAACAACAAAAACAACACAATACCTTGGCAATTGTGAATCCGTGTCATTGGCTCTGACCATTTTGCTTCCGTTTTTTTTGTTTTGTTGCTGGTTTTTTTCATGGGGAATGATGCATGCTGGGAGATATTGACCGGAAGTGTTTATTTATTTATTTTTTCCCAAAGTTAATTTTATACTTCCGAAGGTGATTTTTTTTCATGACAGGAAGTGTTTATTTTGTATTTAACATGACAGGGAGTGATTTTGAAACTCTTTCCGGAACTTTTAATTTCTTTTATTCTTGACCAGAAGTGATCGTTTATTTATTTATTTATTCAATTCTTTTTCCCCCAAAGTTAATTTTAATAAAGATATCTTCCATCATCAAAAAATATTTTTTAATCGTGATTTACATTATTTGTTCGCTGATCCCGAATCCAGGCCGAAGTAACCGGAAATTGCGTCAAAATCATCAGCTGTGCGGCGTTTATACGTACCACGGTATAGTTGGCAATTTTACAGTTGTGAACAAGTTTTATGTAAAGTCAGAAGCGAATGCAAGAAGAATTATACGTTCGCTTCTAGGCTTTGCCTTTCCCATATTATTTATATTTCATTTCTCCTTCCTTCCTTCTTTGCGAATCGCATCGGCGTTTTTGGCCATCTTCCAGATCACATGACAATCAAACGGGAAGGAAATTGAAAAATCTGTCCGGTTAGATACAAGATAATATTTTTTACTATCATAATCAATAAACAGTTGCCGAATATCTTGTAGAATGGCAGACTAGATAGGTTTTGAAAATGGCGATTTTTATAACTTACGTGACCTCGTCCCTGACCTTGAACCCGGACAAAAGTTATATCGTTGTACAACACTCATGGACCTCTACCCACATACTAAGTTTCATCAAGATCGGAAAGAAAAATTGTTGACGGACATACGGACATTTGGTCCGGCTTTATTCCGAGATGACCTAATCACTGATTAAAAGAGTTAAAAACCTTGTCAATTACTTTGAAGAGTGAATCTTTCACAAGTACTAAATCCAAATTTGTAAATAAAAGTTGAAAAAACAAAAACTTCAACCGACTTGATGTTGACTTATCTCATTCTATCAAAGAACTCTAAAGAAGAATTGATGCTCCAGGAAGTGTTAATACCAGAATTTTTCTCAATTGCCAAACAATATTTCCTGAACTGTTCACTAACAACTTGAAAGCCTGAGTTAACTATAACCGATAATGTTTAGCTCTCATATGAGCCTCAACAAGGTATACAAAAAAATAATAGCACAATAAAATAAAATAAAACTTGTTGTTAGAACACTGCCTGGCACCCGCTATAAACTCATACTTGTATGGGTTCTTATGAAGCTTAGGAATCCAGAAAAGTCGAGGAATACAAAGATTTACCTCTTTAGATTGAATACTGAAATTATTAACTAAATATTCCTGATGCTTAGTGATAATGTCTTGGAGTGACTTATGACAAGGAACATATCTCCTATTCGAGTGAAAGTAACCTTTTCAATGCCTAACTCTCTTACTAAAACCTCCATATAAAACTTTTTACAAACCACAACAAAATTATGAGCAGGTTTATCTGCTGGAGCTATTACATAGCTGTCATGGAGATCCCGAATGCCTTTACGAACACTCAGCTTGTTCAACACTGGTTTAGATCGACCCAGTGAAAGCAAGCCCCGACTACTAAAACACTCAATCCGATTATCCAGGACTTCCACAACTCTGTTAAACCATGCATTACAACTGTTTACAGATGACTTAAACTTGGTTCACATTTTGTTAACAAAATTAGAGACAGAGTCAACAATTGAAGATCCAATGTAGCTCCAAGGTTGAGTAACTGGTTCCCTATATTTAGCTCCCATTTTCATCAGATCTCTAATTTCACTATTACTAATTATATTCAAATCCCCATAATCTACGTGTCCACAAGGACCATATAAAAAAGAGGGAAGACAAACATGCACATCAGTTTCCAAAATGTCCTTTACTATATCTACACTAAGAGTTTCAAGAAATTCATTCATTGAATAAGGATTGTCCTATGGTCTTCGTGAAAGTGAAATAAACATTCAATGGGGTTCGCTCCCTACTTTGTCTGGTAATCAACTCTCCACACTCGTATCCCTAAAAATAGAATGAAGCCGAAGCCCATCTACCTGCTTGCTGTAAAAATCACAAACTAAGAACTTGCAGATCCCATCAGCTTTGGGAGTAGACATCTTTATCAGAACCCTACTACAAAAAGCTTCGATCAAAAACGAGCACGTCATATGAACCTGCTAAACTCTGGAGAATATTTGCTCAGGCTTGTTTGGAACATGACCTCAGAAGAACATAAAAATCATGAAAAACCTTTCCGACATAAAAACCTTCAAGTTTATCAATTATCTCTGAAATTTCCGTTTTTGGAGCCGTACGACACCGAATTCGATGCCCATGACCTGTGGGTCTCCTTCTGATTGGATTAGTAAAATACTCGTTACCAAAACATTACCTTTAAAAACTGACCCAGTACCTTGTACCATCATTAAGGCCCAAAATATAGATCGCACATCATGTCCTGATCCAAAAATCCTCTTTGTATTCTAGCTCAACATTACACTCCTCTTTGTTATCAAAATTATGAACATGAACTGAATCTATAATTTGAATAGAACAACGACTGAAAGCATGTCAAACTTCATTTAAATGATTATATAAATAAGTCTTAATACCAGACAATACAGCAGAGTGCAGACCTATGTTGATTCAAACGTTGATGTAAACATCGAGAAGTTTTACCAACATATTGCAATCCAAAATCTCCACAAGTGAGAAGATAAATAATGTACTTTGATTTACATCCCAACAAACATTGGCAATCAACAACAAAAGCTTTACCTGTCACATCACAAACAAAAGTTTCACAAGGTATAAAAACTTTACAACACAAACATCTCAAGGAATTACACTTTTTTTATAAACAGCTTTACATGTACTTGACAAAACAAACTCACATTCTGACGCTGTATGCTTTTTCGTTGCTCGTAAGTCTGACATTCTTGTCACTCTTCGGTTTTTGACCTAGTCCGGTTGGCTCAGACCAGACAGAAGAGACAGGCTGACCAGGATACCTATTGGTGAGGGGCTACCTCGCTTGAGGCAGGTGCTACTTGGTATAGAACTGAAAGTTCCACCACCTACACTGACAATGCCTTGTGATCACGGTGTGACAGTCATTACCCCAACCTTAAAACTGTATCAAAGTCAGCAGCTGCTGGTTTTTCGTGAACACTAGGGCAGGCAGCTCATGTCCCACAAATGAAGAGAAAAATACAGTACAGGTATTGGGGAGGGGGGGGGCTATTTAAAAGGGAAATAGGAATAAAGAGAGGTATGAAACAGTAAAAGGAACTGTGAAAAACTAAAAAGAGGTATGAAAGAAAAGGAAAAGAACAAACATCAAAGATATAAGGAAGTAGTCAACACTCAAGATCCAGCAATCAATCCAAGATCTAAATGCAGTAACAAGTAAATGCTACCAGAGGTCCATCAGCGGGGAAGCAAAGTCCACACAGCAAAACTGTTTCAACGAGAAGGGCACTCGGTAGAGCGCATACCTCCGCAACCTAATGCCTAATCCCCGAGAACATATCGGGCACAATACTTTTTGAAATATCATGCTATACAGTACTATATCGTTTTTTGCCCGATCAATGGTGAAGAATCACTTTAAAAATTTAATAACATCTCGTATCCATATCCGGATCTGGTGTTTTTTTAGCATGCTATATATCATTTTTAGCTTATCTGTCAATGGTGAATAATCACTTTAAAAATTCTAGTAGTCAGATCAGGATCTGGATCTTCACCAAAATCGAATCATTTCTTCGTTGTCACACACCTAACCTCTCCACCAAGCTTCATTCAAATCTGTCCACAACTTTTTGAGATGTCATGCTATATATCAGCATCGCCCGATCTCTCACTGATGAAGATACAGTTAAAAAATTATTGTAGTCAGATCCGGATGCGGAACTTCACCAAAATCATATCAGTTTGTTCTTGTCACACATCCAACCTGTCCACAAAATTTCATCCGGATCCGTCCACAACTTTTTGAGATATCCTGTACACAAACAGACAAACAAACAGACAAGCCGGTAGGCGGCGATGGGTCGCCGAGCATGGAAACTATAAGATATAGAGCAAAATGGATGTCATATAGTGGATAGGGAATCACCTTAAGATTATGCATATCAAATCTAATCCAGTTCCATCCACTGATAACTACTCGGTATCCATTTGAATGAAAAGTACCGAAAATGCGGTTTGAAATCGGAAATCCCAAAAGTTTGAGGGGGTGCTGTGGGTGAACAAAGATCTAAATCGAAAATTCGGCTCGATCGTTTGTGCACAATGTATTCCAGACAATTCGTGTGAATTTTCATGACCATCCAACCATAACCCTAGGAGGAGTAGCATTTGGCGCGAAGGCACCTCCAGCTCTCGCATGTTATCGATTTTTGCACTAATTGACCTTTGACCCCTGACCCAAGCGAAATCGGTCAATATGTCCTGAGGCAAAGTTGTAGTACTCATTGAGTACCATGAACCTGCAAAGTTTCATTCGTATCGATGCACTCACCTGGTCGCTAGGGGGCCTTCAATTTTCGCGCATACCCTAATTGTAGGGGGCGCTGCGGGTAAAGTATTCCATATATCACAAAAAAACGGAATATATTTGATAGAGCATCACCTGTAGATCATTCGTGCCAAATTTCATAACCCTACGTGGGATAATAGCTTTCAGAATCGATTTCGCATGAACGGTACCGATTTTGAAGGTTTTTCAGTTGTTGCTGGGGAACCAAAGCGTCCCAAGCAACCATCACAATTTCCAAAGCACGAGGTCATAAGATGTACCTACCACCCGAGTTTGGTCAAAATCGGCCCACGTTTACTACCAATTATGCTAATGACAAACAAACAAACATCCAAACAAACTGACAGAATTACTGACAATAAGGGTCACCTATTTTGACGACCCAACAGACAGAGACAAACAGAAAGGGGTGAAAACATAACCTCCTTCACTCACCTTCGGTGGCAGAGGTAATAAATAGCAATCTCTGATCACTCATTCTTGATTTACTTGAGTGATTTAGCTGCTTGCACAATGCAAGCACAATCCACGTCATCAAATATACAAAGCTTCGGTTTATGAAGTCTGCATGTAGGATGCACTCGAGCTTTTGCTTGCATTCTTCAAGCATGCCCCATCAGTATATTACGTATGTTCATATATCTACTATGTAAAGCTCTTTCTTACCACTGATTGATTCACTGACTCGGTGATATAAATGTTTAGTACTTTGTAGGTAAAGGCAATATCCAAGGAAAAACATAATTATGAAAATATCCATAAATGTAAGTGGGCCAGTGCAGCCTCAATCTGGTCAAGGCAGGCTGCGTGACCCAAGACAATGGGGTTTACACTCTAACTGGTTGCTAGGCAATGCTTATATGTACCTATTCTTGTATCTCAATTAAAAATTACTATAGCTGTATACCACACTGTCGTGACGATTTCGTGACTGCAGCCCCAGTGGGGCCTCTTGCTGTGAAAAGATACCAGACCAAATGCCATCACCAAGAATATGAAAAGTGAAGCTACCGATGAGTTATTCCCTTTTTGGGGCTCGTCAGGGCAACACATTGCTGTTCCAACCACTTACTGATTTTGAAGCCTTACGGCTTTATCCTGGTTGATGATGCACTCCAAACTGAGATTGGTGAGGACACCAGTTTGAGTCCCATTGCAGCTATTGCTACACGATCTAGGATCAAGAGGTACCATCTTCCACATGGACACATTGTTTTCCACCCCACAAATCACAACAATAAGGCATCACCATTATCTTTCGTGGTTGGGAATTCTATGAAGATGGTTAGTTAAGTTTTCCGACCCGTGACAATACCGTCATGACAACATCATGGCTGCAGCCCCAGAAGGGCCTCTTGCAGTGCAAAAATATCAAGATCAAATTCTGTCACCATGCACATGAAAAGCGAAACTACCGACTAAATTTCCCCTTTTTGGGGCTCAGCAGGGCAACACATTGCTGTTACATCCACTTTCATGACTTTAAAGTCTCACGGTATACTGGTTAATGATGCACTCCTAACTGTGATTGGTGAGGATGCCAGATTGGTGGGGTGGAAGACAATGTGTCCATGTGTCAGTTGGGCACTTGTTGGTCATTGGCTTTGCTTTACAAATATATATATATATATATATATATATATATATATATATATATATATATATATATATATATATATATATATATATATATATATATATATATATATATGGTCAGCAACTTTAATTTACACAATATGTACAGTGTCTATAGAAAATCTACACCCCCTTTCAAATTTTTCACCTTTTCTTGACTTATAGACTGGAATTTAATTTCATCGAAATCTGACTTTTTCCCCCTTTACTTCCACATTGTAACCCATAACTTCCAAATGAAAAATAACTTCTACAAATTTCAGAAAATTAATTAAAAATACAAAACTGGAATATCTTGGTTGGATAAATGTCCACCACCCACATAATAGCAATTGTAAATTCGCTCAGGTGCAACCAATCATCTTCAATATCACATACCACGTTAATTGGCCTCCAACTGTGCTAAATTGTTCTGATTCTGATTATTACCTCTGCCACCTAAGGTGAAGGAGGTTATCTTTTCACCCCTTTCTGTCTGTTTGTTTGTATGTATACAGAATATCTCAAAAAGTTGTGGACGGGTCCAGAATAAACTTGGTGGACATGTTTGGTGTGTGACATGGAAGAATGGATTCAATGTTGGTGACGATCCGAATCCGGATCTGATAATTTTCTAAGTGATTCTTCACCATTGCAAGATAGTGTGAAACCGATATATAGCATGACATCTCAAAAATTGTGGACGAATTCAGACGAAACTCAATGGACAGGTTGGGTGTGTGGCAAAGATGAAGTGGTTCGATTTTGGTGAAGATCCAAATCTGCATCTGGATGCAATAATTTTTTTTAATTTGTAAAGTGATTCTTCATCATTGAGAGATGGGGCCAAAAAAGACATAGTACTGTGTTAGATGATATTTCAAAAATGTATTGGGCCCAATTGTTCTCATGGATCAGGCATTACGTTGCGGAGGTAAACAATCTAACGAGTGCCCTTCTAGTTTCAGAATAAAATCAACTGTACCTGTAGGTTTCCTCTGCTTGGTAGTGCATTTCACAGCAAAGACTCACCCATGCGCACCAATGAGCTTTCAAAACTCCTCTGGGATAAGGTTGTAAAAAGGCAAAGGTCAGGGGATGGGTCTAAAAATATTTCAAACGCCTTCAATATCTCTTGGAGCTGAGTCAAGACAATCATTAAGAAGTGGAAGGTGTATGGTACCGCCAACACCCCGCCTCGATCAGGCCGTCCCTCGAAACTAGATGACCAAGTAAGGAGGAGATTGATCAGAGAGGTCACTAAGAAGATAATGGCAACTTTGAAAGTCATAGGCCTTTAAGACAAAGACTGGTCACTGTGTGCATGTCACAACAATATCCCAAGCAATCCACAAGTCTGGCCTGCACAGTACGGTATCAAGAAGGAAGCCAATACTTAAAATAACCCACCTTGAGACCTGTTTGATGGATGCCAAAATAACACTTCGGAGATTCTGAATCCATGTGGCCAAAAGTTTTGTGGTCTGACGAAACCAAGAAGGAATTTTTTTCGCCTAAATGCAAAACATTATGTTTGGCACAAACCCAACATAGCACATCACCCAAAGAACACCATCCCTACTGTGAAGCATGGTTGTGGCAGCACCATGTTAAGGGGATGTTTCTCACCAGAAAGGACTGGGGCACTTGTCAGGACATAAGGGAAAATGGATGGAGCAAAATACAGAAAAATCCAAGAGGAAAACCTGCAGCTCTCTGCAAGAAAACTGAAATGGGGATGGAAGTTCACCTTTCAGCATGACAAAGACCTGAAGCACACAGCCAAAGCTACACTGGAGTGGGAAAGGAACAAAAAGATAAATTTCCTTGAGTGGTTCAGACAGAGCCCCGACCAAAATCCAATCGAAAATCTGGAGCATGACTTGAACCTTTCTGTCCATAAACGCTCCTCCCCAAGCAACTTGACTGAGTTTGAACAGTTGTATACAGCAGAATGAGCAAATATTACCCCATCAAGGTGTGAAAAGTTGGGAGAGACCTATCCCAACACAATCACAGTTGCAATTGCTATCAAATGTGCTTCCACCAAGTATTGACTCAGGGGGGTGGACACTTATCCAACCAAGATATTCTAGTTTTGTATTTTTAATTAATTTTCTGAAATTTGTAGAAGGTATGGGTTACAATGTGGAAGTAAAGGTGGAAAAAGTCTGATTGAATGCAATTTAATTACATGCGATAAGGCAAAAAAGGTAAAAAATTTGAAAAGAGGTGTAGTCTCTCTGTCTGTGTATATATATATATATATATATATATATATATATATATATATATATATATATATATATATATATACATATACATATATATATATATATATATATATACATATACATATATATACATATACATATACATACACATATATACACATATATATACACATATATATACACTGAAACTCAAAAGAAACTTACCACATTTTAAACCTTCAAATATCAACAATAACACTGCGTGTAGTGAATGTGTGAACTTGTTTGTGGACAATAGTGTCCTCACTGTCAGACGAAACGGTCACTTGAACCTTCAATGGTCAGTTCATAGCACAGCTGTTGAACAGCCGTTTTGACCGTCAGTGATTAGCCAAGGGGTATGGGATTTTTTTTTTTTTTGAGCTGCACGTGATGTCTTGATATTGGCTTTAAAGAGGCCAGTGCAAAATGGGCATTTCAATCAACATGCCACGATTGTCAATGGATCAACGGCAGTGTGCCTTGGGCATACTGCAAGGTGGATTGAGCTACTGTGAGGTGGCACGTCGCCTTGGCTGTTCACACCAGACGATTTCGGCCCTGGTGGACAGAGACACCCTCCACAACCCTGCAAATGACAGACCTCGATCAGGGAGGCCAAGAGTCACCACTGCAAGGCTGGACAGGCAGATGGTCCTAAGTCAGATGGCTTCAGACATTGAGGACTGAGTGGGACAGAATCCAGCAGCAATCCATCGAAAGACTGGTAGGCAGTATGCGCCGATGATGCACTGCCTGTATCCAAAACAATGGTGGCCACACACGCCATTGAAAGGGGACTAGCATTGCACCCTGTGCTGTTCCGTACTGAAGAACAAACTTATGAGATGGTGTATCTTGGTCAAAAACTTGACATGTCATCAATAAAATGCCAATGTTTCAATTAGCAATTGTTGGTTTGTTTTATTTTGAAGTGTTACAATTTTATTACATTTCATACAAGCGGTAAGTTTCTTTTGCGTTTCAGTATATATATATATATATATATATATATATATATATATATATATATATATATATATATATATATATATATATACATACATACAGTCCCAGCCAAAAGTTTGGACACATCTACTCATTCAAGTGTTTTTCTTTATTTTTACTAATAACTACAATGTAGAATAATAGTGAAGACATGAAAACTATGAAATAACACACATGGAATTATGCAATCATCAAAAAAGTGTTTAAAAAAACAAAATGTATTTTATATTTTAGATTATTCAAAGTAGCCACCCTTTGCCTTGATGACAGCTTTGCACCCTATTGGCATTCTCTCAACCAGCGTCATGATGTAGTCACCTGGAATGCTTTTCCATAAACAGCTGTGCCTTGTCAAAAGTTAATTTGTGGAATTTCTTTCCTTCTTAATGCATTTGAGCCAATCAGTTGTGTTGTGACAAGTTCTGGTTGGTATACAGTAAATCGCCCGATTTGGTGAAAGACCATTATTTTGTCTGTACTGCAGTATAACATATTATGGCAAGAACAACTCAACTAAGCAAAGAGAAACAACAGTCCATTATTACTTTAAGATATGAAGGTCAGTAAATCCGGAAAATTTCCAGAACTTTGAAAGTCTCCTCAAGTGCAGTTGCAAAAACCATCAAGCGCTATGATGAAACTGGCTCTCATGAGGCCTGCCACAGGAAAGGAAGACCCAGAGTTGCCTCCACTGTAGAGAAGTTCATGAGAATACGAGTCTCAGAAATTAACTGCACTTCAGATTGCAGCCCAAGAAAATGCTTCACATAGTTCAAGTAACAGACACATCTCAACATCAACTGTTCAGAAGAGACTGTGTGAATCAGACCTTCATGGTCGAATTGCTGCAACAAAACCACTACTGAAGGAGACCAACAAAATAAGAAGAGGCTTGCTCGGGCCAAGAAACACGAGCAATGGACATTAGACCGGTGGAAATCTGTCCTTTGGTCTGATGAGTCCAAATATGAGATTTTTGGTTCCAACCGCTGTGTCTTTGTGAGACGCAGAGAAGGTGAACGGATGATCTCTGCATGTGTGGTTCCCACTGTGAAGCATGAAGGAGGAGGAGGTGTGATTGTGTGGAGGTGCTTTTCTGGTGACACTTTCAGCGATTTATTTGGAATTCAAGGCACACTTAACCAGCATGACTACCACAGCATTCTGTAGCGATACGCCAATCTCATCTGGTTTGCGCTGAGTGAGGCAATCATTTGTTTTCCAACAGGACAATGATCCAAAACACACCTCCAGGCTGTGTAAGGGCTCTTTGACCAAGAAGGAGAGTGATGGAGTGCTGCATCAGATGAGCTGGCCTCCACAATCACCCGACCTAAACCCAATTGAGATGGTTTAGGATGAGTTGGACTGCAGAGTGAAGGAAAGGCAGTCGTGTGTGTGTGTGTGTGTGTGTGTGTGTGTGTGTGTGTGTGTGTGTGTGTGTGTGTGTGTGTGTGTGTGTGTGTGTGTGTGTGTGTGTGTGTGTGTGTGTGTGTGTGTGTGTGTGTGTGTGTGTGTGTGTATATATATATATATATATATATATATATATACCAGACGACCCGTGAACCCGTTGGGTTCCCATTGTGACAGCGGGTGATGAAAAAAAGAAAAGACACAAAATTTTAACATTATTTAACGGTCAAACTTTAACTTGAAGAAAATATGAACATTTACCTCAGGAGTCATCGTTCAACGAAGCACGCGTTTCATGACAACATTCTTGGTTGATCTCCCATCCTTCAGGAATACTTTGACATTTTCCTTCACCTTTCCTCCACGAAGAGCCACATACAGTTGGCGATGCTGAAATACCAGTTTCTCGAGGTATATCAACACATTCTCCACGGTTTGTCCTTGCGCGATATGGATCGTCATACCAAAACTTGACTGAATCGGGAATTGACTCCGCTTAAGGGTTTTATTTTTCAATAATTTTTTTATTGCCCGATTTTAACGAAACTTGATATTGTGTGTCAATGTAAAAGAAAAAACGGAGAAAAGAAAGTCGAAGAAATTATTGTGTGTAATCTTCTAAACACAATTTTATTTATTAATGAACACGGAACTATTAGATCAAAATGGCGATGTTTATTTTATGCTTAAAAATAAATCATTCTTTGTCGAAACTAAATGTTTGAGATTTTTAAATAAATCATTTCAAGAAAAAAATGAAGAAAGCTCCAGCGAACTATACCGCTGAGGTTGTTTGCATTGATCAAATTCTCCCGAAGTGTGCTTGACTGAATCGGGAATTGATTTTTAATGTGTGTATATGTATATATGTATATATATATATATATATATATATATATATATATATATATGTATATATATATATATATATATGTGTATATATATATATATATATATATATATATATATATATATATATATATATGTATATATATATATATATTATTAAAAAATCAATTCCCGATTCAGTCAAGCACACTTCGGGAGAATTTGATCAATGCAAACAACCTCAGCGGTATAGTTCGCTGGAGGTATCTTCATTTTTAGATCCTCGTGGAGGATCTCAAAGTCTTACTCACGTTGTTGGTCTTCATCTTCTTATTGTGGACCTTTTTGTTTCACAGTCTACAGTTTTCATCGAAACTTCCTGAAACTTGGCACATATATGTAAAAATACTCTGCGCAGACAGTAACCATCTCCGATTTTGAAAATTCCTCCTCGAAAAAAAGTTATGACGTCAAAATATCTCCGCTAATGGAAATTGCCTAAAAAATTATCTCAAACTAGGCAAGCTTTGAGAATTCTGTTTGCGGGAATCGAACAGGGCATTAGCAGAGATTAATTACCACACATATGATACATCACTATGATGTCATATCAATTTTTATGACGTCATTCCTTTTTTTTGACATTTTTTGTTTCACAACCCAGAGTTTTCATCGGATCTTCATGAAACTTGCCATGTATATGCAGAAAGCTCACATGCAGGCAGTAACCATCTCCGATTTTGGAAATTCTTCCAAGAAAAAGAAGTTGACGTCATAATATCGCCGCTAATGGAAATCGCCTATACCATTATCTCCGAAACGAGGCAAGCTGTTTGAATTTTGTTTGCGGGAATCAAGCCGGGCATTAGCACAGATAATTAATCGCAAACATGATACATCACAATGATGTCATATTCGTTTTTATGACGTCATCATTAAGAGGACGAGGATCTTAGCTCATTTGAGCTTGTTAAATAATTTTTTTGTTGCCCGATTTGAACGAAATTGATATTGCACAGCGCAGATGAATGTTGAGTAAGGTGGGCCAAAAATTTTTGCGCTATCGTGTACTGTTTTGGCTGTATTTCGGGAACATACATACATACATACTTACGTATATACAAGATGAGAGTTTTAGTAATTGGGTGGGCGCTAGACTACCCTTATTCTCAGGTTTTCCGTCTTTCTGTATGTCTGTCTGTTTGTTTGTATGTAATGGACAGCTCTGGAGGCCAGAGGAGTCAACCGATTTTGATGAAACTTGACTGGTAGTTTCATTTTGAGCACCGTTTCAAGAAAAAATGAAGAAAGCTCCAGTAAAAGATACTGCTGAGGTTGTTTGCATTGATCAAATACTCCCGAAGAGTACTTGACTGAATCGGGAATTGATTTTTTAATTATTTTTTTGTTGCCCGATTTGAACTAATCTTGATACTGCACACCGCAGGCGAATGGTGAGTGAGGTGGCCCTTAAATTTTTGCGCTATCGTGTACCGTTTTGGCTGTATTCCGGGAACATACATACATACAAGATGAGAGTTTTAGTAATATATAGCTAGATAGACAGATACATATATATATATATATATATATATATATTACATAAATAAATATATATATATATATATACATACACACACACACACACACACACACACACACACAACAGATGCACCTCCTGACTGTTATGGTTTGCATTGCCACGGATTATGTCTCACGCAGTATGACGGCATAATCCGCAAAGAACAACCATCCTTCTGCCACCCAGATGATTGTTCCCGCTAATTTCAAACCATTCAACCAGAAGGCACGTAATGTGATTGGCAGGTAAATCAAAGCATGTGGAGTGTGACGAGCACTCCCCCAATTTTCGTTGGACATAGTCATATGATCTCCATTGGACTGATGTCGGACCACCAAGAGGCGAATGTATGTATGTATGTATGTATATATATATATATATATATATATATATATATATATATATATATATATATATATATATATATATCTTCTTCTTCTTCTTTTTTCGGCTGCTCCGTTAGGGGTCGCCACAGCGGATCATCCGTATGATCCGCATAGTGATTTGGCACATGTTTTACGCCGGATGCCCTTCCTGACGCAACCCTGGTCGCCTCTTACGACACAGGGATATGGTACACCTATTTTAACCGGGGTATACACCGGCCCAGTATAGTGGTACTCATTTCGCCAACCTCGGAAGGATGACAGGCTGAGTCAACCCCCTGGTGTATTAATTCAGTGACCCAACGGGGCTTGAACTCAGGACCTTTTGGATCCCAAGCTGCTGCCCTAACCACTGCGCCAACACCAGGATATATATATATATATATATATATATATATATATATATATATATATATATATATATATATATATATATATATATATATATATATTTTTTTTTTATCGATAAATATATATATATATATATTTTTTAATAGATAAATATATATATATATTTTTTTTTTTATAGATAAATATATATATATATATATATATATATATATATATATATATATATATATATATATATATATATATTGTTACAGCTGTGGAAATTCGCAAACCACCATTCAGGGCCCGTAGGTGAGATATCTCTCAGTACATGTGTAGTTAGCCCCAAACCCGTTGTCTCAAGGGAATTTATGTGATTCATTCGGGCTGCAACGCTTTGAGATAGCCGTTTTTCTGTTCTATCTTTATTTTGAACCAACCACGTCTCAACCGCCATCACACAACAACCACCTTAACCACCACACCAGCAATAGTCACCAACTACAACCACGCTCCAACCCTCAGACAACAACAACACCAACAGCCACGAACTTTACCTTCACAACTCGCTCCCACATCATCGCATCACCGCCATTCCCAAACGGCACCATAACCATCAAACCACCACCGAAAACCCTCCAACACCTTCGCCTCTCTCCTTATATGGCCATTCCCGCACCACCTGTGAACACTGAGCGTCGGGCTGTCTCGGGCCCGTTCGGTGATTGGTGCCGAAGGCACCGAGCCGCGAGCGCAAATAGCGGCCTTTCCGAGGGAGAATTCGGATCAAGAACGCTACACGTTCACTTCCCCTTTGTCCAATTAGCAAGCACGGGGCAGCTTGGCCCCGCCTCCAGGCGCGTCTGTGTGAAATCGATATATGCAAATTCTAGGATCAGGGGAGATTCACGCCCCCTTTCCTCCGACCAATGGGCGAGCGTGGCCCCGCCCCCGAGGTCATTCTGATCCGGATATTTGCATATTGTTTTCTCCTGCCGGCCTATAAAACGGCGAGCGCAAGGCGAATTGGGGCAGAGTGAGTCAGTTTTGGTTGGAGAGTGGAAGAGAGCCGGGAGAAGTCAGTCGAGTCGGGTGGCGAAGTCATCAGAGTGTCATCGAGTTGGGTTCTGGAATCGGCTGAGAAGAGTTGCGGGAAGAGGCAAAGGAGCTCGGGTCCGAGGTGAGAAGGACGGCAGTCGGCGACGAGGTCGCGGTGTGGGATCGCTCGTCGCGGGACCCAAGCCAGCCAGCCATCTCCCTCCCCCAGGGCATCAACAATTCCCCTTTCCCCCGCGCTGAGATAGTGCAACAAGGGGGCCCTGTTCCCACCCCACTCCAAATGTAGTGCCAATGAAACCCGCCAAGGAGCACGGAGTCGGGGCACAGCCACGCGGCCACATCTGCGGCTCGCCCGCCAACGCGTCACGAGGTCGCGGGTAGGACCCCCCCCCCCGGTCTCGCGGACCGCCGTCTGTGTTGGCGCCGTCTGTAAAGTAGAACTGTATAAGTGTTGCCGTGTGTGCGCGTAGTCGGTAGTAACTCTGCGTCGTTGTTGCTTTTGTTTTGGTTGCTATATGTGCATTTTGACTGTTTGGCTGTATATGTGTGCTTTCCGTGTGCCGGGAAATAAATGTGCTTTGTGTGAACTGTTTTCCCGTTTCGCTTCGTCTTTTCTTTATTGACCCTCCATCCTGTTTCATGTAAAGAGGGTTCGTAGTGGGGTAATACGCCCGGTAATTCATCGGAACCATCGAGGCCGACGATAACACCGCTCGGTTATCACTGTAGCACGGAACGGACTGCTTAAGCGGTTCGTGTCCAGAGTCGACCTGCGGCGAGGTACGATCGCCCGGTTTACCATCCGCGTGGGTACTTAGGTAGGTCGAGTTTGGCGAACAACCCTATCCTACGCGGGTGGCCGATTAGCACGATTGTGGTGAGGTCAAAAGGCCCACCCGTGACTGGCTCCGGGCGATAGTTCCCGGAGGGTCACGACTGAATTGTCCGTCCGGTGGGCGACGCGGTCGCGATTCCAGTGACGTGGCCGTCCGCACACCGGCAGGCGTGAATTCGCAACAATATGTACTATATGTATATATATATGTATATATATATATATATATATATATATATATATATATATATATACATATACATATACATATACATACCCATATACATTTGATAAGGTCACTATCAATTCATTGATAGAGTTGAAGATTATTGCACAGTGTGATATTGCACAAAATAGGGAATTACAGCAATTAAATGCTTGAAAGACAAGGAGAATTTAATGACGTTGAAAAGATATTTGTGCAAGAGGACGCTCTTGAGGGTCAGATTGATGGTTTGGGTTGCATTTTGTGATAGATTTTGCAAAGCGTGGATAATCCGAGGGATGTGGTGGACAGGGTAGCGTATCCTGTAAATACAGCTGGAAGGAATGAAAAATTAAACTCACTGTTTCATGTGCAAAACCCCATTATTTTTGTAGAACTATTCCAGTAAAGCAATATTGTTCGTTATTTTGCAGTAAATCACTTTTTGGCTTTTCCAATACACTGTGTTCTCTTTTTGGCATCAAATTGGTTACATTAACTCATCACAAACGTGCATTTTCACCACTTTATCCATGTTTTTAATGGTGAGCTTCAGAATCCAGCACAAATAGATAATTTATGATTTTGCAAAATATGTTTTCTGAAAAACAATCAAGCATCTCATGATAACCAAAACCTGTTGTGTTTGTTGTTTAAGTAAACATTGTTCTGGCATTAAATCTCTTCAACTAAAAAGTTGTTTATAATTTTACATGTAATATCTATGTATGTTGAATCTGAAATAATATAATATAATAGTATTATATGTCCAAAAATATGAATCCATTATGGGTTATATGTATGGATCATAAATAAATTGACTCATCACAAAATATAGACAAATACATGCAGTACATACATACACATATACACACATACATACATATGCACTCACACTTACATATATGTATATATATATATATATATATATATATATATATATATATATATATATATATATATATATATGTCTATATATATGTAAATTTTATATATATATATATATATATATATATATATATATATATATATATATATATATATATATATGTCTATGTATATGTAAATTTTATATATATATATATATATATATATATATATATATATATATATATATATATGTCTATGTATATGTAAATTTTATATATATATATAAAATTTACATATATATAGACATATATATATATATATATATATATATATATATATATATATATATATATATATATATATAAAATTTACATATACATAGACATATATATATATATATATATATATATATATATATATATATATATATATATATATATATATATATATATATATATATATATATATATAAAATTTACATATACATAGACATATATATATATATATATATATATGTATATATATATATATATATATATATATATATATATATATATATATATATATATATATATATATATATATATATGTCATTCTAACCACTGACTGACTAATATTAAAGTTCGGTACCTTCCGGGTGATGTAGAAAGCTGAAATGTTGCGAGCCAGTGGACATGAAAGCCAAAACACTGGGAAAAATCACAGAACCATGAGAAAACATTTATAAATGAAATATAAATAAATGAGAAAAAATGAAAATAAATGCAGGTGAGCGACCCGAGACAATGGGAAAGCACGGTAATTTTGTGTGCTGACGGACATCAAAGCCGATACACTGGGAGAAATCACAAAACCATTGGAAAGCATCTGCAAATGCATGCAAATGCAATGTAAATGCACACACGGTTCGTTATTGCTTACAATGTGTAAGCATTTCCCGATAGTATATACATACTTATATATATATATATATATATATATATATATATATATATATATGAATGTATGTTTATGTATATATATATATATATATATATATATATATATATATATATGTATGTATGTATGTATATGCATATATACATATATATATATATATATATATATATATATATATATATATATATATATATATATATATATATACACACACACACACACACACACACATTCACACATACACATTCAAATTCACATCTGCTTACATTTCCTTGAGCATGCTACACATTTAGAAAAACAGATAGACAAAAACATATACATAAAAAGTGTTAGTGTATATCTGTTTCAATGTAGTTGGACAATATATTAAGAAGATATTGAAATGAATTATGTCCAAAGCTTTATGGATGTGTTTGTACCTCTACTGATGTGGAATGCACACATTTTTGTAAATGAAACCACATTACACAAATGATGGAATAAGAGAGGCGATACAGGAATCCAATTCTAATAGGTCGACCTTGCACACATCAGTTATTTCATTCCGTCTGCTGCACTCTGGTTGTCCAAAAGGACGGATAAAAAAGCACAAACGTGTCCGATTGTTTCTCGTGCTTGCCTCATGACACCGTTTCCCTTTCTCCATAAATCCGTCTTTCTCTTGGCTCCCCTCCAAACCTCTTGTCTGGCATTTTTGCGTCTGAATACCGCTCGCCCGTAAAGGCCAAACATGCCAGCACCTTAATTCAACCATGCTCGGTTGTTTCCACCCTCCATTTCCTCACGAAATTTCTGCTGCAAAGTGACATGCCAAATACCAAAATGCTCGGATGCTTATACCCAATGTTGCTGTGAAGAATCGTCTGTGACGGATGAACAGGCATATTGTCAGAATGAAATATTCTGCAATTCTCACCTGCGACGGGATTTTCCTTCGGACTCAAACCAAAGGGGTCTTGTTGGGCCTGCAGGATATAGATTGTATTCAGTAAGGGCAGAGCATCATGTATACATAAGGAAAGGTAGACAAGAGATAAGGTATGGAAACCCTGCTCCGCACCCTTTGTCCAAACATGAGAGTATGACTCGAGCAGCGTCACATGTTCATGACAACAAGTATAACAACCAACCACGTGGGCAGGGGACAGAGCTGACTGTGTATTCATAAGTGCATGTTGGGATTCACTCGTCCATCTAATTTTACAATGTACGAGCTCGCTGGTAAATGTCGGTACTTTTACAACGCCGTGGCGAGAGGTTATTTCTGCCAATTACTGGACACCATCCTTGTTAGTTCAATTGCTAAATAAAGCACACTTTGCTGTGCGGTGCAAGTACAGTGTTGGATTATTCTCAAGACCTGGATTCTAATCATACCTGAAGGCAGGCCCGTCACCAGGGCTCAGTATTAAAGGGGAAATATGAACTGGATGGGGGGGGGGGCACAATTATAATATTTAATATTTTTGATAACCCGGTATGTTATTGTATTCATGCAGCATTGACGCATCTACACTGAGGTTGCCGTCGCATACTCACAAAATTGATCTCAGCTCGATTTAATATGTTCCGATGTTTTTGGCCTAAAATTATTCGAATGCAGGAGAGCCGCAACAAACTGGCACATTCACAATGCAGATATTCAATGATTAGACAATTGGCACCAATTCAGGTGCACTTATACAAGGTGTTGTCAAGAATTGGCATTAGAAAATTAATATACCAGAGGTACAATGACTAAACGGGGGAGGTTGGCACCAGAATCAGTGCACTTTCAAATAAGATACAGTAGGCTATGACCTGCGATCATCACGTTAAACTATCAACAGCAAATATGACCAGCCTGAAGATACCACAAAGTCCACATTTAAAGCAGTCAATTACACAGAGGTAAGATTATGCACAAAGCACTAGATATAAGATATGCAAAGCCCCAAACACAACATTTAACTTAAACATCAGAAGTACAAAGCAGCCGACCACGGCGGGTGCTGACCACAACCACAACCGCAACCTTTTTCCTTTTCTTAGCCATTTTCGTATATCCATGTCTTTTTCTACTGCTGCTAGCTAGCGCTCTCCGTGACTCGTCCCTCTTGACTCGTGTTACTAATCTCACGACTCGCAACATTTGACGGTTGACGGTTTTATTTATTAAATGATGCATACACCAAAAACAGGTTTTATCTGCATAATTTAAAATGTAAGCACGATTGCAAACACACATATTTTTAATTTTTATTATAAAATTACTTTTGTGAGATGGAGGGTTATGAAGGTCACGCGGTGCACTTCATCTTTAATTATGTAAATTTATGTCTTTTCCTTATTCATATTATCATATTATGACTATATTACATTTATACCTAACTTACAACCAATCAGGTAACCTGCTTAATAGGGCCTCCATATCGAAGACGCTGATTGGGTATTCCTTAAAACGAAATGATCCACGATAGATATAACAACCCACAACATCGACATTAGACACAAGGTCTTGCGGCTGTCTGTCGTCCTGGCTGCTGGCGTTGGTGCTTGCGTTATTATCTTTTATCTTGTGGTCTTGGACTGTATTGTCTTGCCAATTGCTTTTGGAGATGCGCTGGCAAGTGCACACTTATCTCTTGACTCTTATTGAAAGAAGGATATGATTAAAGAACAGTTTATCCAAGAAGGCCTTATTATTCACCACGTTGAACATCTGGAATAAGGGTTTTAGTTCACACAGGTGAGCTCTTAAACAACAAGGAGTTCACAGTGGGCGCTCGTCCTTAACACTAAGTTGTTCACAGGGTGCAACATGGCATAAATGGGTGGCGTACAAGTGGGGGGGGGGGCACCAGATGTGCCATGGGGGAGGCATTGCACCCAAATGCCCCCCCCCCCTAGCGACGGGCCTGCCCGAAGGAACAATTTCATGCTGCAGATGTCCATTGTAATTGCGTTTGTGCAGTGTACGTACGATGTGCACTGTACAATTGAAAAGCGTTTTATCTTATCTTAAGTAGCATAACAATTTTATCAAAACCATACAAAAGGACATTTGTTTAGTGTGTCCATTGTTTACTCAGTCATCAACATCACTGTGTTTTTACTCTTTTACTTGTAAAGTACGAAGGGATCAAAAATTTCCCACCTTGGGCTATTTTTTTTTTCTTTGGAGTCAAATGCATGACTCCTATTCCAATGGCATGAGTAACTTCGCCCACCCCCAGGTAAAGTCTTACACCGGCTAGAAACTACCTGCATAAGGTGAAATATCTGTGCCAAGTTTCGCTGATGCAAGATTGATCCTTCACGGTTGTAGACAAACGTTTTGACCGTTGTTGATTTGTTTTTTTTTTCAATACACTCGCTCTCCAATGACAATTTTGCAAGAAAATTAATTTATTGAGAGAGTTTTGCAATTACTAATCAATTTGTTCAACTACTACCTGCGGAAGCTCTCACTTTACCTTCGAATTGGTCTCACATAGTTTGACCCTCTGAAGCCCCCCCCCGCCCCCCCCCCCACAATCTCAGTTTTATTATTTCATGAAATTTAATGTGTGGTCATTCAGAGTGAAAGCTAAAGCAGTAATATCGATTCAATATCAGCTTTTGTTCACATTGTCTCAAGTATTACAACATTCAAGTTGACAGTCAGAATTGACTTGGATATGATTGGCCCATTATTTTTACGCTCTGTGTTTTGTTTCCCATTTCCGTTTGGACTTTATCTGATCATTGGAGTGAAACTGGAATTGCTGCAACTGGTGCAAAATTAGTGGATATTTGCTTTAGGAAAAGGTCAACTCTTTATGCCACTGTAGTGGAAAATGTGTGGGGTGTTAAAAAAGTACTTGTGAATAAATACTTTCAAATACTCTGTGGCACACAAAGCTTGTTTTTATTTTTCAACATGTGTGTATGCACACACATGCAAATTGACTCATCTTATGTTGCTCTCTCCCAATCAGATCGTTATTTGGCTTGTCCTGGTTGGTTGGGAATGTGCAATCCATTGATTCCCTCCCTTCCAGTGGTGTTTGATTTTTATTCCTTCCCCACACACGACAGACATTTCACTTGAGAGAGATAACTAGAATGGTCGACTGGACCTTTGCAGGCTGTTGAAAAGCTGCAGCTTTATGAAACATCATCACAACTGCTTGCCTTTGTTAACAACACACACACACACACACCACACCACACCACACACGTGGTAAAGACAGAGAGAGAGAGAGAGAGAGAGAGAGAGAGAGAGAGAGAGAGAGAGAGAGAGAGAGAGAGAGAGAGAGAGAGAGAGAGAGAGAGAGAGAGAGAGAGAGAGAGAGAGAGAGAGAGAGAGAGAGAGTACTCACATGCAAAAAAGGAGATACTGTAATGACAAGTGGTGCCAAGGCAGCAAGATAAAGGAATGAACATATCAGTGGAGAGACCTCGTGAAGTCACTTTGCTGGGATCACATTGACTTGTGTCTTGCTTAAGAAACGATGGGTGGGGATTCTCCCTTCAAAGGCAGGACACCCTTTGAGGCTCAGCATTGATCAGAGCCTTGGATTGATTTGACACCAACTCAGCTATATGGAACATCTTTGGTTTGGACATGCTGGTTTATAGAAGGCAATTGTGACCTCCTGCTTATTGTGCTGGTGATTTCCAGTGCCAAGGAGGAAGTGTTCCTGATCGTGTGGCTGATTTCGTAAATCCAAATGGATACATTTTGCACAAACATTAAAAAAAAGCACCAAGTATTAACATCAGTGAGCTAACATAACTTATAATGTCTACTTCTGCTTTGTCCTCATTGCAAAATTGCTTTATTGTAAATTAGTGACAACTACTTCTACTGCCTATTGTACCATCAAGCTCATTATTACATGCTCGATATATCATCTCAACATGCTTACATCCTGTCACCGCTGCCCTACTTTCTGAACTTAGAGGTTACGCTGACACATGGCAAGTTGTGCTACTGTATACATGCTCAGTTAATGATAGGTTTAAGGTAATTTGGGTAAAGTATATAAATTGCAAATAAAGTCTGAGTTTTCTACAACCAACGTCATGGCTCAAGTTCTTTCTTTCTCACCAATATTTGGATAAATGGCCTGTTTACTCCAACTTGGAATAACGGTTACAAACATCTCAGTGACACAAGGTGGTTGCCTTGCTTATTTGGCCAAAAGCTTGTCACTGTAAAGATTGTCCAGAAGCTACGTCTGTGACTCAATTAATTTCTTCCCGTTATAATATTTACACTACATGGCCAAAAGTATGTGGACACCCCTTCTAATTAGAGGATTTGGCTATTTCAGCCACACCCATTGCTGACAGATATATAAAATCAAACACACAGCCACGCAATCTCCATAGACAAACATTGGCAGTACAATGGGCTGGACTGAAGAGCTCAGTGACTTTCAACATGACACCGTCATGGGATGCCACCTTTCCAATAAGTGAGTTTGTCAAATTTCTGCCCTGCTGGAGCTTCCCTGGTCAACTGTAAGTGTTGTTATTGTGAAGTGAAAACGTCTCGGAGCAACAACAGCTCAGCTGTGAAGTGGTCGGCCTCACAAGCTCACAGAATGGGACCGCCGAGTGCTGAAGCGCGTAGCGTCGAAAATTAGTCTGTTGTCGGTTGCAACACTCACTACCGAGTCCCAAACTGACTCTGGAAGCAACGTCAGCACAAGTACTGTTCGTCGAGAGCTTCATGAAATGGGTTTCCATAGCCAAGGAGCCGCACACAAGCCTAAGATCATCATGCGCAATGCGAATCAGCAGCTGGATTGGTGTAAAGCTCATCACCATTGGACTTTGGAGCAGTGGAAACGTGTCCTCTCGAGTGATGAATCATGTTTCAACATCTGGCAGTCCGACGGATTAATATGGGTGTTGCAGATGCCAGGAGAACGCTACCTGTCCAAATGCATAGTGCCAACTGTAAAGCTTGGTGGAGGAGGAATAATTGTCTGGGGCTGTTTTTCATGGTTCAGATGAGGCCCCTTAGTTCCAGTGAAGGGAAATCTTAATGCGACAGCTTTTCTTCTTCTTCTTCTTTCGGCTAGCTCCCGTTAGGGGTCGCCACAGCAGATCAACCGTCGTTTTGTTGTCCGCATAATGATTTGGCATAGGTTTTTATGGCCGGATGCCCTTCCTGACGCAACCCTGGTCGCCTCTTACGACACACAGGGATATGGTACACCTATTCTAACCGGGGCATACACCGGGCCCAGTACAACTGGTACTCATTTCGCCGACCTCAGAAGGATGGCAGGCTGAGTCAACCCCTGGTGTTTTCGACTTGGTATGTATGTATGTATGTATGTATGTATGTATGTATGTATGTATGTATGTATGTATGTATGTATGTATATATATATATATATATATATATATATATATATATATATATATATATATATATATATACATATATACATATATATATATATATATTCAGTGTCCCAACGGGGCTTGAACTCAGGACCTTTTGGGTCCCAAGCCACTGCCCTAACCACTGCGCCAACACCAGGCTTAATGCTACAGCATACAATGATAATCTAGATGATTCTGTGCTTCCAACTTTCTGGCAACAGTTTGAGGAAGGGCCTTTCCTATTTCAGCATGACAATGCCCCCATGCACAAAGTGAGGTCCATACAGAATGGTTTGGTAAGATCGGTGTGGAAGAACTTGACTGGCTTGCACAGAGCCCTGACCTCAACCCCATCGAACACCTTTGGTATGAATTGGAACACCGACTGTGAGCCAGACCTAATCGCCCAACATCAGTGCCTGACCTCACTCATGCTCTTGGAGTTGAATGGAAGCAAATCCCTGCAGCAATGTTCCAACATCTTGTGGAAAGCCTTCCCAGAAGAGTGGAGGCTGTTAGAGCAGCCAAGGGTGGACCAACTCCAGATTAATGCCCATGATTTTGGAATCAGGTGTTGGACGATCAGGCGTCCACATACTTTTGGCCATGTAGTGTGTGTGTGTGTGTGTGTGTGTGTGTGTGTGTGTGTGTGTGTGTGTTTGTATGTATGTATAAAAAAAAAATATATATATATATATACATTTTTTTAATGCCTCTGCTGATGAAGTCGCCAGAGCCATTAGGTTTTCGGCTTGTTCGGATGTGCATCCCTACGTCCATCAGTGCTAAATTTTTCTGTTTTCTCTGCAACTGCTTCTCCAATTGACACAAAGTTTTCACCATTGGTGAAGAATCTTTTAGTGATAATTATGATGTCAAACGTCATGTGGTGTGGCAGCCATGTTGGAAAAAGGAAAAACTTTGTGGACTTCTGTATCTGTGAAACCACTACACGGGAAAAATTGAAACTCGGCACCTGTCAAGTATCCCCATGGGAAATAAGTGATTTTTTGTAATGTCATTAGTGGCTTTATTATGACATAATAATTGCATATGTTGAATGCTTTATCCGATCGTTATAAAAAAAATTTGAGAGTCATCTTGGGATAAATTGTGTGGGCAAAAAGATTGATGATGTTAATCGGTCATGTGGTTTGGCAGTCTTTTTATGTTTTATTATTTATTTATTTTGATCGAGTAGCCATGGGGAATATATGTTTTAAATTTCAACCTGATCGGATGCATGATCTAGAAACCAGAAATATTTAATGTTTTGAATCTGGATTCAGGGATTTAAATCAAACTTGTTACAAGTATGTTGTATGTATAATGATGTAATAATGTTGGCGGATGCATACCAGGCAACGTTGCAATGTCGAAGTGTGCCCTTCTAGTTTTTTTTTTTTGAGGAAGAAGGCACTTCCAACCAAAAGTAAATTAAATATACTCTGCTAATTTGAGCAATTAAGAGCAGACCCGGTCTCAGACGACGTCTGACTCGCTTCACAGCAGGCTTCCTCAGGCCAATATATCATTCTATTATATATACACGGTGATACAGAAAGGACTAGATATTTTTATTTGCAGTAAATTTTTCATTTGACATCAGAATGACATAAAACTGGCTTAATATTGTGCAGAAAATAATAGCACAACTTTTCATCTATATAGATTATTTTAAAAAACCTTTATAATAACAAAAAATTGCAAATTATTAATGTGACAAAGTTGTGGTATATTAAAAAATATTGAGTCCTTTCTGTTTATTATAAGCAGTATATATATATATATATATATATATATATATATATATATATATATATATATATATATATATATATACATATATATATATATATACATGAAGATAAAATCAGATCGATCACTGGGACGAAAGTTGCAAAAGGTCATACGGTTCAAGCCCTCACTCAAGCCCATCATCAGAGACGGGATTAAAAAATATATATACCGTGCCAATTATACATGACGTTGAGAGGTTAACCATCCTGAATGATATGAAAGCTTTCACGGGAAAGATTAATAGAATGCTCACCAAGTTGAAGTGTGTGAGGGCAATAACCATTGGTGATTGGCAGCAGATGAAGCCAACCGATGCAGCAATGGCATGACTCTATGGTTTACCAAACGTTCATGAGTCAAATATCCCACTCAGGACTATTGTTTCATTCCGAGGGACTCCAACCGATGGCTTGCAAAGTGGTTATCCGATAAATTGAAGCACCTTGTTGAGGGAGCTCAAACTGATTTTACCTTCAAGTATGGTGCCTGGGATACAAATTTTTTCTTCTATTTGCGATATCTATCTGTATATGTATATATATATATATATATATATATATATATATATATATATATATATATATATATATACATATATATATATATATATATATACACATATAGGTATAGATATATGTCCAAAATGTGTGGACTGTGACAAAGGTGAAACCGGTCAGTGACTCCACATTCATTTGCTTGTGACCATTTGATCTCAGTCTTTAAAAGACCTAAGTAGTGCGGTGAAAGCCATCCTAGTTTGGAGGTGAAGTAATGGTTTGCTCAATCATATCATTGTAATTTGAGGAGTGTTTTTGCATTTTGTTTGTTTGTCTGACTTCTGTGCACTCCTGACCTGCTGGATGAAACGAGTTGAAAACTGGTGTTTGGTAATATTCAGGGTATCCACTGGAAGGTTTTAGGTGGTAAAATAAATGATCGTCTTGAAGGTTCAGTGTTGGGGGAGGATCGCAATTCTCTGTGTAAATATGTTTGGCATAGCGTTGATCCCAATGGGAGTGGGTACTATAAGTCATACAGAAATGCATCATTTTTGGGGAATTAAGCCGTCTGTAAGGACGGGTTTTTAATGAGTATACTTTAATTTCACGAAAAATATACAGAAGTTGGTGTTCCTTGGATGACTGTGAGTATCTCGTTTGAGGGACATTTTGAACACCCCACATATTTAAAATGAAGAGCTTGTGTGGCTTCTTCCTTCAAGTTACTATTATAGAAACACCTTTCTGTCAAATTTACATGTTCATTTATGTGTGCATGGATTTATAGATTTTAGAATACCTGGAATAATGTAAGTACTGCACCTGATTAGATTAGGAAACAATCACAAGGAAATGTTGCTTAATATGAAGGGCTTGAAGAATATTATATTTTGAGATGCTTGGAAGAACAAATTATTCTTTCCACTGAAAGTGTTATGAATGAGCCCAAAAATAAGTAAGGAAACTTGTCTTTTCCTCACCCTTACCTTGAGTGCCCAGGACACCTTTGGTATGAATTGGAACACTGACTGTGAGCCAGACCTAATCGCCCAACAGCTTCGTTAAATTAAATAGGTGAAGCAATAATACTTATCTAAAACGCTGAATACATGGAAAACATAGCATTTGTTTTGCATCCAAATCAATTTGCTATTGTGCAGCTCGAATGGATGGGTTATGGAAAATTGTGCAACGGACAAACATTTTAGCACAGATTGTACAGCAATACTACTATCATAATTATGTCATTACAAGTCTCTATTAAGACATTATACTTATTCTAATGCTATATCCTATGAATTTATGCTCCAATTGTATACACGATGAATGTATATGGCATATATATTCAGGCCATATCCGACCATTGTGTACACTCTGATTGCATATTCGATGATTGTATATACAATGAATATATACTATGTATACATGATGATTGTGTATTTTCTGTTTGTTCATATTATTATTATTATTATTATTATTATTATTATTATTATTATTGCAATTACTCCGATTACTGAATACTCTGAATACTATGATTGGACACTTCGATTCCATACTCTCAGATTGTGTATATTCTGGCACCAGGTCGATTCAGTTACGGAGCACATCGATGTAAGCACTGGTACCGAGTTCAAGCGACCCGCTCGAGTAATATGCATGCTCTAGGGTGCGGTTATCCCCTTGAGTTGGTCATGGTGAGCATTGAAGTGAGAATCGGGGCCATTTTCCAGGTGCTGTGCACAGAATCCGTTTGTGTAACATGCTTGGAGGCCCAAACACAGCCAATAATTTGGGCGCACTGGCACCCGTATAAGCATGGGTTTATTTTCTGGTAGCTCAGCCTGGCGATAATCAGGCACAGTTGCCACCCAACCTATTTGATGAAATAAGAAGTCTTTTCAGGGCCAGTAGTACTCTTTCCATTCACTATCGTGCAACTCGCCATGCCCAGGCGCCAATTCCTTTTTTTGGCACAGGAAGACACAGGGTGCGATTCAAGCACCGAGACTCCGATCATATGCTGTGCTATGAGCGCTGTTCATTGAGCGAATTAAAACAGCATGTGCAAACAGCCTTTACACCAGAAACATGTACACACATCACCGCTTAGCAGGCTTACTGCTTACACTATATATTCAGTAATCTCTCATGGAATTTCCTTATATGATGTGTGGTGCAGGCATTTCATCCACTCTCATTTACGTCACATCTTGAAATTCTTTCACACAATTCGTCTGTGCATTTGTCCAATACAACATGTTGTGTTTCCTCAATGAAATGTTACTTATACAGTATATTTGGAAAGCACAAAAGGTTCAAAAAGTTATTGGAATGAGATAACTCACAATCGTTTTTTGTTTTTTTTTAATGCAAAATTTTTCATCCGTTGTTTTTCCAATACATAAGTAGATATAATTATGGGAATAAAGAAATGTATATTTCCCATTATATATATATATATATATATATATATATATTTTAATATAAAAAAAAAATTCATTGCAAAAAGGAGTTGGCACGATGGCCTCGGGGGTATGCCTATTCACCACAAAGTTGTCTCGGCTGGGTTTGATTCCTGACCCAACTATAAACTGGCAGGCCGGTGTTTCACAGAAAGGGCGATTCATCAATGTGTGTGCCATCCCTTGGATGGATGTTAAACTGGACGTCCCGTATGCGGGCATTATTTGTTGGATGTTAAAGATTCCACGTTGTCCTTCGCGAAGACGAGATGAGAAATTGCAGGCTCCGTGGCCAAATTACAAATTCCTGCCCTAACTACTGCTGGAAGAGGGATGGCAAACCGTCCGACATGACCCCAGGGCTAAAAACTGCTTCAATAGAGCCAACACTCTGCAATACAGAGTATGGAACATTGGATGGGATCGAATATTGGAAGAAAAAAAACACTTAAAAAATCTGGGCTATCTTTGGACTATTTTGAGCATGAGCACTTTTTGTATATGATGCTCAATAATGATGTTTCTTGTGTTATGTTTTTGTAATAAGTTTAAGATGAAATTTACGTTTTCAGAAAGGTATTTTACTCTAGATAGAATAACATATCAAACTAAAGAGTTCATATATCACATTACCCCATGCTGTCTTGAGAAACAAGGTCATCGGCAAGATCTACAAGCAGCAAATTTGATTGGTCATGATGATGTAAAATAATGTAATATTTTGTCCAAGTATGGGTAAACAGAAAGATTTTGAAAGTGCTAAAAAGGCAATTTGTGTTCTGCAGTGTTCAAGTATATAATTCAATTAAAATAAAACAAAGATTTTAAAGGTTGTAGAAAATGAAGATTCTGGAAGTTTACCACCTTTGACGCTTACATTAGTTCTTCATGCCTGTTGTTTGTGTCCTTTATGACATCCTTCAAAACTACGTTTCTTGTTTGGAATGATTTTCAATTTTGTTTGACTGCCAGACAGGCAGACAGAGTAAAAAAATTATCGCACTTCTCTCTGTGCCTCCGCAATCGGGACAAATTGAGAGCCAAAGTACTGCTAAACTACAGGGGTCTTTTTCTGATTCATGTTTAAAATATAACATTCAATTTAAGTTAAGTTGTTCCTCGAACATAAACTGACATTTGTAGACAGAAGGATAAACAGACACACAGACAGAAGTGAACCAATTCTTCAACCATGTTTGTCACTTCACGTGTGTGGGGTAACATATCAAGTTTTACATCCCAATCGTGCACCATCCTGGGAATACTCATAAAATAAACAAAACAATCAATTGTAATGTAAACATGTGCAGCAGCTCTACCTTTAAAGTTTAAAACAGCACTTTCCAATTGATTTTACTCGGGTCAAAAGTTTTTGTTCTACTTTCTAGTCTACCGGCAGTAAACAGATGAGTTATTGGCTGCACCTGCCACCATGACGAGGTGAGAGGTACGTAATTTCACAACATTTTTGCCAAACGTCTCCTTGGTTTTCTGCTGTTGCAAACACGCGTCATGCTGAAATGAGTCACTGTGCAATTTGACATCCCCATGTGAAACTGATTGGAAACCTGGACGTCCGAGGCTCTTCGCCATGATGTTTTCAAAAGGCAGTTTGTGATATTAAATTGCTGTCGGTAAACATTTTACTGTGCAGCCACTTTGCCATAATTTTCCCCTCGAATTCTGAAAACACACATTGCCAGCAAGTACAACCTGCAATGTTTATTGACGTTTAAAACTATAATAAAGCATAAAATCTAGCGACAACATCATTCATTCTAGTCTCTGAATAACTAGCTGTTTCTGTCTCGAACAGAGGTGCAGAGTGTTTGCAAAGCGCGTGTTTGTGGGTGAAGGCACGGGGTGGGCGCAAAGCCAGGAACCTCTTAGCCAAAAAGCCAGAGCCTTCAGAACCTATTGCAATGAGCTTCGAGCTTCGTGGTTGTGCTGCTGTCCGCTCGGTGGCAAAGGGAGTCAGGACAATCCCGAGAGGACTGCGTTGTAACTGTGCCAAGGCGTGTGTGGAGCTCACTGACATTGAAACTTTTGAAGTTTGTGCAAGAAGGACTGGGCACGTGTACAGAATATGGCCCTCCCCGCTTACTCCCAAAATGTGTTCCTGGGTTGGACTTGCAATGAAACCAGATGCGATTACAAAGGGCCATTCGAGAAGTTGTCCATCCAACAAGAGGGGAGACTAAGTCTGCCATCACATCCTTAATCATGCAGAGGTCAAAGACCCCTTTAAATGTTTTTTAAACAAGGTATGTTGCAAGCGTTTACTGGTCTTCAGGAAGTCATTCAGACATTGAAACCGTTGTTCTTCTTGTTGTTTTTATCGTTACTTCCATATTTATTCTAGTCCAGCACATTGTTGTTTTAGACATTGTTTTTGTTATTGTTGTTGCTACTTTTGTGAAGTTACTTCTGCATTTAATTATTTGACAGGCCATCATCAACATATAGCAAACCTACAGGGGAAGGGACGGGTGGATTGAAAGTAGAGGTGAGGAAGTGTAGTACTGTTTACAGAGAAAAAGGGGTTGGGGTGAGATGCTCTGTCAGGTTTGCATATGTCATAAGTATACATTCCCAAATAACCTTGGTTTACACCAAGTAAAATGATTTTCGAGAACAACTTGAAAAAATTCTCCGTTTTGAAACATGCAATTTTAAAAACTGCCAATTCGGTCTTAATCTATACCATAAGATATGTTTTAATTCGTTCAGATTTTGGCTGTCATGCACACATATGATGTCATGTATTCATTTTGACCAATAGTCGACCAGACATGGCTGCCTGTTTATAGAGACTTGTGGGAAATTCACTGAGATTGCATGTCTGCTTATCGATGCATTTCTTTTTCACATAAGGATGTAAAGTGAAAAATTTCATCAGGATTAAATCGAGAAATTCTCAGATTGAGGATGAGATCTAGGATCAGACCAAGGAATTCTAAGACCTAGGATCAGATCTAAGAATTCTCAGACATAGGATTAGAACTTGGAATTCTCAGATCCTTGATCCGAACGATAAATTATCAGATGTAGGAATTCTTACATCTTGGATCAGGCCAAGGAATTCTCAGATCTCGGCTTCGATCTATGATTTCTCAGATCTAGGTTTAGATCTATGAATTGTCAGATCTACTATCAGAATTAAGAATTCTCAGATATAGGTTGAGATCTCGGATCAGAATAAGGAATTTTCAGATTTAGAATGAGATTTTTTTTGTTTTGTATACAAGGTCAAGGCTCGGGAAAGAGTTAGTATACTGAATGGATCAAGATGGATCAGGACGCAACATGAAAAAAGCATCATTCGAGAGAAGGGGGAAACACCAACAGCAGGGTTGAAGGACAAAATAGAGGGAGACTTGGACAAGCAATGGGTGTGGGGAGAAATGAGGGGTAGGGTAGGATGCATGGGGTGGACATCAGAAGAAGGAATTCTCAGATCTAAGATCAGATCAAGGAATTCAGATCTCAGATCAGATATCAGCTTGTTTTTTGAAAATAGCTTAGCATTTCTCTTTGGTTCGGCACTGTCGTGCCAAAGCGATCTTTTCAATCAGACAGGCAAAATTGCAAAAGCCATCATCGAAAATAAACCCACTGGTTCTGTTACTTTCAGGTCTCCAACTGGTTTGCGAATGCACGGCGTCGCCTTAAGAACACGGTACGACAACCAGACCTGAGCTGGGCAATGAGGATCAAACTCTACAACACCTACGTGCAGGGCAATGCTGAGCGTCTCAGTGTCTGCAGTGATGACAGCTGTTGTCAAGGTGCGCTTTTGTATGCACACAATGATGAAAAATAAATACCACTCAATGATGAAATAGTGTTGAAGGTGCAATGATCAATATAGTTCCTACATACTTGCCCGGCCTCATCTGGATGTTTCATTGTTAGGTTGGAACGTTTATCCCTTGTGATCCAGGGTAATTGCACACGAATGGGCGAGTAAATATCGTTGCTTTCATTATGAATCCTACTTATAATTTCAATCCACACAACAATACGTAATTAAATTGCAATCTGTATTATATATATGCCTTGAACTTGAAATCACAGTGCAATATATCTGCAGTTTTTGTAACACTGCTCAAAGGTTCATGGAAGAGTTTCTACATCATCACAATGACATGAGGAGATATTATCCATGTACTCTTACATGAATTATACAAGGGCATTAAAATAAGATGGATAAAACAACACCATCCAAGTGGTTCTTATACTACCTCCTTTCTGGTCTTGCACCCTCTGCTCTTTCTGTGCTTTGTCCCCTCCGCCCCCCCTCTCCCCCGCAGGTTTCTGCTGGGGCGTACGTGGTCCAACAATAACCCCCTTATGGTTAAACTCCCAAAAGTCAAGATCAATGCTCATGTCCACTCATTCGTTCCTCTCTTTTTCTGCCTGTGGAACCAACTTCCACATTCTCTTCAATCTCATTCTTCCCTCCAGGTCTTCAGGACAGCTGCTCACCACCTCAGATCACTCCCATTCAAAGCCATGATCTTTTCCAGACCTGTTCACCCCCACCTTCCAACCCCCCATTAAAAGCAATGATCTTTTAAAACCTTGTTAACCCCCATCCCACTTCCTTCCAAATTTCCAGGTTTTCCTTCCTGAGAGTTTGCTTCCTTATTCATATTGTCCACCCCATTCGTCCTCCCCTACCCCTTTTTCTTCTCCACATCTCTTATTTGTCCAAGTCGCCTTCTATTTTGTCCCTTAACCATGCTGGTGGTGTGTTTCGCCCCAGTTTCTACTGTTCCCTTTGTTCTGTTACATCCTGATGTGTTCTACATTCTCGCTCCTCCACAAGCCTTGACTTTGTATTAAAAAAAAAGACCAAATGGGATTTGAAATTGAAATTCTGGCCTCATAAGCAACGTGCTCAGATGGGGGGGGGGGGGGGGGGAACAGACATACCCAATGGGGTTTATGCAAAATACGTCACTGACCACGTAACCTGTTTTGCTGGTTATATTTATTGGCCTTTATTGTCGGTAATCCTTTTTATTATTATTTACTATTGGCAAATGAAAAGCTATCAATTCAGCTTTTTACTTGAGCGTTTTCTGGGGTTTTGTTTTCCGTTGTTGTTATTTTATGCAAGAGCAGAGTATCCACCCAATGGGCGATCTTGTTCCAAGCATGCAACACATTCTTCTGAAACATCCCTTTATTTTGGCGATTTATAGGTGGCAACAGACCGTTGCCTCGATCACCCCCGAAAATAAAAATAACTCAGGGTTACATACATGAAAGAAAAACATGCTTACTGCTTATGTGCATATCTCGTTATTATATATGTCGCTCAGATAATTCCAAATGCACAGGACCATAGGGTGAAACCAGAAGCCTGAAGCCTAAAGCCTGAGGCCGATACTTACTGCCACCTTCACAAGGCCCATGACACCTAAAGGGTCTAACCTTTTGATATTTGATGATCCATTTAAGTCACAAAGGTTGTTTTACACTGAAAGGGAAACTTATAGGGAGGGTATGGCGATTGAGAATATGACACTTCCGAAGATGTTTTCGGCTTGGCTGAGGCTTCCAAAATGGCAGAAGCATGACTTTTTTTTTACGTTACAATTCTGCATGGCAAAATATATATATATATATATATATATATATATATATATATATATATATATATATATATATATATATATATACATATATATACATACATACATATATATATACATATAACTAAAATCTAATCAGCTTGTTCTTATCATCTAACCATATTATCCACCAAGTTATGTCATAGTCCGTCCACAACGTTTTGAAATGTCACGCCATATATCGTTTTTGGCCCCACCTCTCACTTATGAAGAATCACTTTAAAAAATCTAGTATCCGGATTCAGGTCTCCAAAAAAATTTAATCATTTCGTCCTTGTCACACTAACAACTTGTTCACCCAGTTTTATTCGAATCAGTCCATAACTTTTTGAGATATCAGGTTATATATAGTTTTTGGCCCTATCTCTCAACGGTGAAGAATCGCTTCAAAAATTCTAGCATCTGGATCCGGATCTGAATCTTCACCAAAATCTTAGCAATTCGTCCTTGTCAGAGAGCTAACCTGTCCACCAAGTTTCATCTGAATCCGTCAATAACATTTTGAGAGATCATGCTCACAAACAGAAAGACAAACGGGTGAAAACATAGCCTCCTTTCACCTTCGGTGGTGGAAGTAATGAGTGATATCACCTCCAAGTGAAGGACAACTACATCCGATAGTAGTAAGAGGTTATCGTAGATGGGTCTAAGCAAGGGTATAATTGAATACACAGGAAGATAAATCTACAGGTGAAATCAGAGGGACAAAGGAGGGAAGGTATATCGATTTGGTCTCATAGAGAAGCTGATAATCAATCAGGAATGAAAATAAAAACCGTTGTGGGTTCTTTACCTTCACTTCCTATTGACAACAGATGCCCTGGGTACTCGAGGGAAATGCATAGATAATTGAAAATAACCAAATTCCAATCCACTGGATGTAAATTTCATGCAAGCCATGAGAAGTTGGGAGGTACAAAAGAAAAACTTGGCATGGTGGAGTATTGGCCCAGATAACAACTGATTTTTGATGCTATTTTGAAAATTTTGCCTCCATGGTATAGGTCATATCTGAGGGTGACAGCAATACACTCGAGATTGATTTTATAAACAGTTGAAGTTGTGTGCGCATCGGCAGGAGAATATGGCGGTGAACCTGCTGAAGGGAAAAGAGGAGGTGAAAATGCAGCACTGCAATTGAAGTGATCTTCTGAACAGCTTCATTTTATTTGATACAACAATTATTTGGAGATGTAAAAAGGACATTTTGCTGAGAATATATTTATATTTGACAAGAATGTTGCACAATATTAAGACTCCTCCAAAAGGGAAAAATTGGGGAGCAATCTGGAGGTTTCTCACCTAACATTCTCAAACCTGAGGGGCACATTGTTTTTTTTTTGTTGCCCAAATCACTGCTGCTATTTACAATGCCTGAGACGTCTTCAAAACGAGAGCAGGAATTATTTAGAATAAAGTGTGATGGACATGGAAGGAGCACATAAACAACAAGAAAAAGAGCAATCACAGTTTGCAGACCCTCGCCAGGACTCATTTTGGGTGGTGTGTTGTGTGGTTATGTGTGGTGTAACTTGTGTGGAATTTGTGTTTTGGTGTGTTACGTAATTAATAAGAGACATAATTAGAACTGACACTTCATAACTGCTGACAGTGATGACCAAGACGTCCCGCTTTGATCGGACACCTGACCTTGATCCATTACGTTTTTTTATTATTATTATTATTCATTAACATATTGAATTTAGAATGGGATTGAAATAAATTTAAATCAAATCAAATGCAAGACCAAATAGGTACAGTCATGCATTGGAGTAATCAGAAGGCACCCAAACAAGAAAAAAGCAACGATGAAGTCATCAGGAGGAACCTGGATAAGACTTGCATTTCTGCTGCTACTCCTCTACCCTCAAAACCATTCAGGCACAGCCAAGTGAGCCATATTCAAAAAAACATAAGAATACAAAAAAAACAAAAAGAACCCATATCAAAAAAATAAATAATTCTGGCTGCCCGACCATGTGTCTGATCAAGTTGAAAATTAAAACGTGTAATTCCCATCACTACTATATCATAAATGTGAAGTTTCATGTCGTTTAATTAAGTGGTTCCAGAAAAAACGTTATTTAATATTTTTCTTCAAATCAATATGGCCACCAAACCATGTGACCTATCAATTATTCTTTAACACACTTGTACACCCATGGCTTGGGGAACACTGGTGTGAAGTTTCCCCTCGATTTGTCCATCCGTTCTGGAGATGTTTATAAGTTTTAGGGTAAATCCAACATGGCTGCCAAACAATGTGGCCAATGACATCTTCTGTGTGAACCTTTTGTAAATCATGGGCAGGCAGTCATATGTGTAAAGTTTCACCTCAATCTGTTTAACGACTTCAGAAAAGAAGATTTTTTAAGGTGTTTCTTTATTTATTAACAATATCGCTGCTGAATCACGTGGTCTATGACGTCATCATTTGGACCATTTATCCAGAGATGACCCTCAAAAATTTTCATACTGATCAGACGTGGCGTTATATATATATATATATATATATATATATATATATATATATATATATATATATATATATATATATATATATATATATGCAATTATGACGTCATAACGAGGGAAACTATGACATCATAAAAAACCATCACTCATTCCCCATGAGTACTTGCTATGTGCCAAGTTTCCATTTTTTCCTTGGTGCGGTTTCAGATACAGAGGCCCAAAGTTTTTCCACTATGGCTGCCACAACACATGACCTATGACATCACAATTATCATTACAACATTCCACATGAGGAATCGCACCAATGGTGAAAATTTCGTCTTAACCCGACAAGCAGTTGCAGAGAAAAACATGAAAGTTCTGTGCAGACAAACAAACAAACAGACCCAAATGCAATACCCTCTCCTTCGGCAAGGGTAACAACCACAGCCATGCCGACAGCAGCAAAAACAATTTCGTGTTTTAAATTTTTTTTTTTTTTTCAGGGGTTTTATTTCATTCTTCATTTGACATCATCATTGAGACTCACAGGTACATATGCTATTTGTCTGTGAAGTACAACATGTTGTCCTTTGACTTAACCTGTCAGCGAAGCAACTGGTAGGCACTCAGGACGGGTAGGCGCAACTAGTTATTATAAATCATACAACATTCCAGTGCACACTTTCCATTCATTCGTGAGGGTAGACTTTACAATCAAAGCTAATCTGAACCATTATGTGATTAGGGAAGGGTCAAATGGGGTTCTAAAAGAGCAGGGACTCAATTGAGTAATCAGTTGATAGAAGTTCCGCTATTCACAGCACAATAGCACACTATCACAACAGTCAATCAGCCCCACAGAGTTTTACGACAAGCCAGTGTGTTTACAAGCATACATTTGCTGATTAATATTGGTTGTTGCATATTTTGGACATCACCAGCATCCTCTGTTTCTTTGGTACATTCAATGTCTCTGCGTCCCATGAACCCAACCGGCCACATAATATCTCTAGCCATACAGTCTCATAAGTTTTCATAGCCCCCTTTGTGTAGTGTAGTGTAGAAGGAAGTACTTAAAAGATAATTGTAGATATTTGGATACTGTAGGTCAAGCAGCTGCTCTGTATTAGACTGTTTGTTTCTCCATGGGGGTCAGTAAGTTTCCCGGCAAGCCTGAGGGATCTGCGACCCCAGCGACTTATAATTTCTAGATATACCTGTGCCTGCTCTGATTATCTAAATGACGAACAACATTAGATAAGCCAGAGCCACTTTCAGTTGCAGATATTTCTCCAGGCATTTTAGTGATCCTGATCCAAATCCGGATTGTTACCTCCGCCATCGAAGGTAAACAAAGGTTATGTTTTCACCCCTGATTGTCTGTATGCCTGTATGTTAGTTTGTGAGCAGGATATCTCAAAAAGTTGTGCACAGATTTAGTTGAAACTTGGTGGACATGTAGGATATGTGACAAAGACGAATTGATTAAATTTTGGTGAAGATCTGAATCCAACCGATCAGTGGGATATGACACATAAACTGTTCAGCCTGGTGGAGGTATGCACTCTACCGAGTGGCATTCTAATTTACAATCTGAATTACCTACAAAATGATGGACCCAACAGGTGGTGACGTTACCAACTTACTTCAGTGAGAAATCTCTATAGTTAATAACTTATAACGTTATTGAGGATTCCCTTTGTTGAGGCTTCAATAAGACCTGCAGCCTCTTTTGTTGACTCATTGGCAGAATCCATTTTTACATCCTCATGGAGGATCTCTAAGTCTTACTCACATTGTTATTGTTCTTCATCTTCTTCTTGTGGACTCTTTTGTTTCACAGCCTACAGTGTTGATCGAAACTTCCAGAAACTTGGCATATATATGTAAAAATACCCTGCGCAGACAGTAACCATCTCAGATTTTGGAAATTTCTTCTAGAAAAAAAAGTTATGACATCAAAATATCTCCGCTCATGGAAATCGCCGAAAAAATTATCTCCGAAACCAGGCAAGCTTTTTGAATTCTCTTTGCGGGAATTGAACAGGGCATTAGCAGAGATGAATTAGCGCCCATATGATACATCACTATGACGTCATATCAATATTTATGACATCATTCCTATTTTTTGACATTATTTGTTTCACAACCCAGAGTTTTCATCGTTTCTTCGTGAAACTTGCCGTGTATATGCAGAAAGCCCATGCACAGGCAGTAACCATCTCCGATTTTGGAAATTCTTCCAAGAAAAAAAAAGTTGACGTCATAATATCGCTGCAAATGGCAATCGCCTATACCATTATCTCCGAAACTGGGCAAGCTGTTTGAATTTTGTTTGTGGGAATCAAGCCGGGCATTAGCACAGATAATTTATCGTGAACCTAATACATCACAATGACGTCATATTCGTTTTTATGACGTCATCATTAAGAGGACGAGGATCTTCGCTCATTTGAGCTTGTTTGTACTCATTGGCAGTATACAAAGGGAGTTATCTATTGTTGGCATCGTACATGAGATAAATTCTCATTTTCAAATCTGAGCTATTGAACATCCTTATGCTCTGAAACACATTGATGGTTTGAAAGACATTGATTCGGTCAGATGGTTAGGGTTTGGAAACGCATTGTCATGATCTCTTTGTGATATTATCCTTCGAATATTCTGTTGTTGTTTCTCATTGTCTGTAATGGCTGTGACCACAACCATGTGGTTCAGATTTACTCTAAACTCTCAGCATTCATTACTTCCTTGTGAGCTGCGCTTACATGCAAAATTAGTTTTAACCTTTGTACTAAATGAAAATAATTAAGTTATTATAAACTAGTAAAGGTGCCCGTCTTCAACGGGCGTCACTGGCAACATATGGTAAAAGACAGATAGCATGAATGTATTTTAAACAATATATTATATCATTTTTATCCATTGATTATCATTCAGGTTTTCCCCTTCGACCGTCCCGCAGTAGCTGCACTTCGATGACATTACCACGTAGTTTAGTGACTACACGTGTACCATTCGTGAGTTCCGGAGGATCCATAGAGAGCATTAAAATTACAGGGCACCCTACTTTAAAATGATCCAAAAGGCCGGATCAGTTTCGTCTACATATTCATATCTTGTAGATTTTAGCTGGCCGGATCAGTTTCGTCTCCATATTCATATGTTGTAGAATCTAGCTGATTCTGAAACTGTTAACAGCATGTCGATCGGATGGTTCTGTGATTTTCTACGGTAGTAAACAGAAGTACGACTTAAGCCTGTACACCACTATGCGGAGACCCGAGGACCTAATATTTCACAACAAACTAAAAACTCACAAAATTGGAAGATATTTTAAATAAACAATTTATTATAATATCAATTAAATATCATTTTTATCCATCGATAATATGAATTGTTCTGTACAGCTGTAGTTGTTCTCCTGGGATCTGCGCATCCATCCACAATCTATGTTATAATGAAGTGCAGTAGGAATAATAAAAAGTCGGATGAACATGAACTGTTTCACTCCCATAATCATCAAAACGAATTTTGAGGGGCCTCTTAAGGAGGACAATAATATCATTACTATATATGTCAAAGCTTGTTTCATTTCATGCAGTAACAAAAATCTGATGGTGGAACAAAAAAAGGGGCGTGCCGAAATATTAATGTAGATATCAGGAATGAATGCAAATCGTCACTTCCTGGTTGGCAGGAAGACACCGCATTAACACGTTTTTCTTTGCAATTCAAATTGCTCAGGAACTCTCTAAAACAAGGCAGCACTCAAATTGTGGATTAAGATAATTAAGTGGATTTTCAGCAACAGAATGAGGGTCTCAAAACTGATTATTTGGATGTGGCAATGCTCCATGGATAGGAAGATGAAGTTTATAATTTATTGAAATTTGTGCCAGATAGCCCGAAAGGCCTGATGTTTTTCGAAAGATACAGCAGGATCGTAAATATCTACATAAGTAACCCCAGACAGATGGAACAAACTGGCTCAATACTTTCTTTAACAGATTTTTTTTGTGTGTGATGTAATATGGCAGGCTCACAGAAAGAAAAAGGAAAAGTAAAATGGACGTTTACTGGTGAATTACGTCGATTGGATCTGACTCCGCAAGGAATTTGACCTAGCATTAAATAACTTGACCCAAATAATGGCTTTTACAAATATGGACTGATTTTCAATGATTAATAATTACATGAATTGTGTTTACTTTTGTTGAGTGAGACCTTTAAAACGAATGCCGATGAAATGAGTTCATGGCGTCGTTGAATAAAGCCAAAGGTGCGTTTCTTTGTAATATACTGCACTGTAGACTGGTGTTGGCTTTGCAGTTAAGGCGGCTGACTTGGGACCTGAGAGTCCAGAGTTTGAGCCCCTATTAACCGTTGAATGAACACCAGGTGGGGTTGACTCAACCTGTCATCCTTCCGAGGTCGGCGAAATGAGTACCAGTGTTCTGGGGTAATAACCATTTGGGGGAACCTGCGTCGTAGTGGCGACCCGTCCAGGACTGTACTGCTTGCCAATAAAACTGCCTCAGCAGCCCTATGCGTCTTCACGGCACAAAAGGAATGGTATTATTATCATTGCTATAATCCTGTATTGTATATTTTTCTTTTGCAACTGTCGTCATCCATTTATTACCTCTGCCAGCGAAGGCAGACGGAGATTAGGAATTCACCCCTGTTTGTTTGTCTGTCTGTTTGTTTGTCTATGATCAGGATATCTCAAAACGTTATGAATGGATTTGGACAAAACTTGGTGGAGAGGTTGAGTGTGCAATAAGGACGAATTGTTTACATTTTAGTGGAGATCGGATCTGGATTCGATAATTTTTAAGTGATTCTTCACCATTGAGAGATAGGGCCAAAACGATAAGAGCATGATATCTCAAAAGGTTGTGGATGGATTATGCTAATTCTATGTAGATGAGTTGGTTAGGTGACAATAACAAGCTGATTCGATTTTGGTTCAGATACGGATTCGTATTCGACCTGTCAGTGGGAAACAAAACGTAAACTGTTCAGCCTGGTGGAGGTATGCACTCTACCGAGTTCCCTTACAGGTATATCTCTCACTCCCACCCCACCCCCCCCCCTTGATCACTGCCACTTTAATCCCAATTTTCCACCCTCATCCTCTCGGCCCCTTCCCTCCACCTCTGAAACTCTTTCGCTTCTCTCAGTGGCCTTTCCACACCTGGAGCTGAAGGACGAGATGGGATAAGAGGATGCCAATCAGCCCCTTGACGAAACACGCAGATCAGAGTGCTGAAATTATAAAGGAAAGTCAGCCCTGAAGCATTAACCTTATGTCTTGCATATGCAGTCATGCATTGAAAAGAGTCAAAATATTTTTCTACCCAGAAAAATATTTACAGAGCTAAACATGTGTCATCTATTCCACCAGCATCAGGAAACCCACCCAATGCCTGTAAAAAGTGTCACATTGGCTGGAAAGGACATGGAATAGGACTGACATTGATATGGAGTTTCGCTGGCATGGGTGTTAGTTTGAGTTTGGCTTCTTGGTCAGATGCCTTAATGGGTGGGTAAAAAACTTTTTGATTCTTCATCCCTTATGTACTACATAGGAAGGAAGTAGTTGAGGCTGCCAGCCGCACAGTGTTCTGAACGGTGGCCAGCATCCGTATTATAAAAGGAGCAGTGTCTGTCTGTTTGTCATGCTATAACTTGAGAATGGAATCATGGATTTCAATGAAATCAATGACATGAATTCAGGGAACTCCCAGGAAGGATTGTGACCACCCACCTACCCCCCCCCCCCAAAAGGAGGAAAGTTCGTGAATGGGGTCCATGGGTGCATGTGGCGAAACTGCACATGCAAACTTATGATGCTGGTTATCCCCGCTGTCCCAGGAATCCTTTTTTGTTCTTGCCCCACCGATTTGCAATCGCAGCAAAGATTGGTATTCCCATCAGCAAAGCAACGGGTCTTATATGCTAATAATGATAAAAGTAACATTGTTGGATGATTTACAATGATTCTAAAGCTGAATAATTTAATATCGACTTTATCACAGCAGAGAATGAAGAGACGTTCAATGAAAGAAAAACCCACAAATTGCAGCCATTGGTATGACGTCAAAATCGAATTCAAATTAACAATTACATATATGTCATAGATATTAACCAAGGTATATATGTAATATTTATATAACCGGGCGTAGTAGCGTGTGCCTGAAATCCGGCTACTCGGAGGCTTGGGTTGGAGGATCGCTTGAGGATGGGAGCTCTGCACTGGGCCGCGCCATGAGAGGCTGTAGGGCAGCCTGGAATCATGGCAAACCCAATCATTATCCCTGTGAAAGAGGCAACCACAAAAAATGAAAGAGGCGACCAGGGTTGCGTCAGGAAGGGCATCCGGCGTAAAACCTATGCCAAATCCGTATGAGGATCATAACGGATGATCCGCTGTGGCGACCCCTAACTGGAGCAGCCGAAAGAAGAAGTATATCCGTAATATATATATATATATATATATATATATATATATATATATATATATATATATATATATATATATATATTTGAAAGTGTGTCTGTCTGTGTGTCTGTGTGTGTTTCTCTGTGACCTATGCACGCGAAAAGTTCTGGAGTGATCCTCACCAAACTTCACATGCTAACAGAACATGTACCCGGAAGTATCCCAATGTAAAAAAATTGTACTTCCGACTTCCGGTCTCCGAATTATGACGTCATCACCTGATTTCGTAACGTTAATTTTTCAAGTTCAGCCGATTGACATGAGGCCAACGCCATTTGCAGTAGAATGAAAAAATAATGCTACAGTCAATTGAAGACAATGACTTCCGACTTCCCGGTTTCCGAATTATGACGTCATTACCTGATTGTGTAACGTTAATTTTTTCAAGTTCAACCGATTGAAATGGGACCAACAGAATTTGCTAGAGAATGAGAATTAATTAAGTCGCAAAAGATGACATGAAACCAGCCTCACATTGTTGAGGCATTATGGTTTTTTATCTGATGCGGCAATAAATCTTAACATTTTAGAACTCGAGTCTTCTGCATATAAAACAAGGCGGGGAAAATATAATATTATAGTGGTGATGAAAAAAAATAATAATGGTGGCAACCTCTACAATTTTACAATTAACTGTGACATACACTCCTTCAGACCCGCCGTCATCCACGGGATTCCTGTGGGGAACACGGGTATCCCTGCTCATATATATATATATATATATATATATATATATATATATATATATATATATATATATATATATATATATATATATATATATATATATATATATATATATATATATATATATATATATATATATATATATATATATACACACCTGGGATGCCTAGTGTTAGTGCAGTGGTTAGGGCAGCGGCTTGGGATCCAAAAGGTCCTGAGTTCAAGCCCCGTTGGGACACTGAATTAATACACCAGGGGGTTGACTCAGCCTGTCATCCTTCCGAGGCCGGCGGAATGAGTACCAGTGTACTGGGCCGGTGTATACCCCGGTTAAAATAGGTATACCAGATCCCTGTGTCGCAAGAGGCGATCAGGGTTGCATCAGGAAGGGCATCCGGTGTAAAACATGTGCCAAGTCACTATGCGGATCACATGGATGATCCGCTGTGACGACCCCTAACGGGAGCAGCCGGAAGAAGAATAAGAAGAAGATATATAAGCCTGGTGTTGGCGCAGTGGTTTGGGCAGCGGCTTGTGACCCAAAAGGTCCTGAGTTCAAGCCCCGTTGGGCCACTGAATATATATATATATATATATATATATATATATATATATGTGTGTGTGTGTGTGTGTGTGTGTATGTATGTATGTATACATATATATACATGTGTGTATGTATATATATATATATATATATGTGTGTGTGTGTGTATGTATATATATATATATGTACCAAGTCGTATAACACCAGAGGGTTGACTCAGCCTGTCATCCTTCCGAGGTCAGCGAAATGAGTACCAGTGTACTGGGCCCGGTGTATGACCGGGTTAGAATAGGTGTACCATATCCCTGTGTGTCGTAAGAGGCGACCAGGGTTGCGTCAGGAAGGGCATCCGGCGTAAAAACCTATGCCAAATCATTATGCCGATAACAAAACGAATTTCCATACTGGATCGGTCGAGGCCCGGGTTACCAACGACCGCCAGCGGTACCGGTGGTCAGCAGGGTACCAGTGGAAATTGTGCTACTGCTGAGCAAGGGAGGAGAAGGAGACGGGGAAGGCGAGTCCGGAGGCAGTGGGAGAGGGGGAATGGTAGAAGTGTGGAGGTTGGAGTTGGAACTCTGAATGTTGGGACGATGACTGGCAAAGGGCGAGAGTTGGCTGATATGATGGAGAGAAGAAAGGTGGACATACTGTGTGTACAAGAGACCAAGTGGATGAGGAGTAAGGCTCGGAGCATTGGAGGTGGTTTCAAACTGTTCTACCATGGTGTGGGTGGGAGAAGAAATGGTGTCGGGGTAATCCTGAAGGAAGATTATGTCAAGAGGGTATTGGAGGTGAGGATAGTGTCTGACCGAGTGATGAGTGTGAAGTTGGAAATTGAAGGGGTAATGATGAATGTCATCAGTGCATATGCCCCACATATGGGGTGTGAGATGGAATATAAAGAAGATTTCTGGAGTGAGTTAGATGAAGTGGTGGAGAGTGTATCCAAGGATGAAAGAGTGGTGATTGGAGCAGATTTCAATGGACATGTTGGGGAAGGGAATAAAGAGGATGAGGAGGTGATGGGTAGGTACGGTCTCAACAAGAGAAATGTGGAAGGGCAAATGGTGGTAGAGTTTGCAAAAAGAATGGAAATGGCAGTGGTAAATATGTATTTCAAGAAGAAGGAGGAACACAGGGTGACATACAAGAGTGGAGGAAAGTGCACACAGGTGGATTACATCTTCAGCAGGAGATGCAACCTGAAAGAGATTAGAGACGGTAAGGTGGTGGCAGGGGAGAGTGTAGCTCGACAGCATCGATTGGTGGTCTGTAGGATGATTTTGGAGGTGAGGTTGAGGAAGAGAGTGAGGGCTGAACCAAGGACCAGATGGTGGAAGCTGAAGGAGGAAGACTGTTGCGTGGAATTTAGGGAGGAGGCGAGACAGGTGTTGGATGGTGGTAACGATGGGTGGGATGATTGGGCAACTACAGCAGAAGTGGTGAGGGAGATAGCTAGGAAGGTACTTGGTGTGACATCTGGACAGAGGAAGGAAGATAAGCAGACTTGGTGGTGGAACGAGGAAGAACAGGAAAGTATAAGGAAGAAGGGCTTGGCGATAAAGAAGTGGGATAGTCAGAGAGATGAAGAAAGTAGGCAGGAGTACAAGGAGTGGCGGCGAAAGGCAAAGAGAGAGGTGGCAAAAGCAAAGAAAAAGGCATATGACGAGCTGTATGAGAAGTTGGATACAAAAGAAGGGGAAAAGGATTTATATCGATTGGCAAGACAGAGGGACCGAGCTGGGAAGGATGTGCTGCAGGTTAGGGTGATAAAGGACGTAAATGGGAATGTGCTGACGAGCGAGGAGAGTGTGTTGAGAAGGTGGATGGAGTACTTTGAGGAGCTGATGAATGAAGAAAATGAGAGAGAGAAAGAGAAAGAGAAAGAGAAAGAGAAAGAGAAAGAGAAAGAGAAAGAGAAAGAGAAAGAGAAAGAGAAAGAGAAAGAGAAAGAGAAAGAGAGAGAGAGAGAGAGAGAGAGAGAGAGAGAGAGAGAGAGAGAGAGAGAGAGAGAGAGAGAGAGAGAGAGAGAGAGAGAGAGAGAGAGAGAGAGAGAGAGAGATGGAAGAGATGGAGATAGTGAATCAGGAAGTGGGGTGGATCAGTAAGGATGAAGTGAGGACTGCTATTTAGAAGATGAAAAGTGGAAAGGCGGTTGGCCCGGATGACATACCAGTGGAGGCATGGAAGTCCTTAGGAGAGATGGCAGTGGGGTTGTTAACCAGATTGTTTAATAAAATCTTGGAAAGTGATAGGATGCCGGAGGAGTGGAGATTAAGTGTACTGGTTCCGAATTTCAAGAACAAGGGTGATGTGCAGAGCAGTGGAAATTACAGAGGGATAAAGTTGTTAAGCCACACCATGAAGTTGTGGGAAAGAGTAGTGGAAGCTAGGTTGAGAAGAGAGGTGACGATATGTGAGCAGCAATATGGGTTTATGCCAGGAAAGAGCACCACTGATGCGGTTTGCTTTGAGAATGTTGATGGAGAATTATAGGGAAGGCCAGAAGGAGTTACATTGTGTGTTTGTGGATTTAGAGAAAGCTTATGATAGGGTGCCAAGAGAGGAGTTGTGGTATTGTATGAGGAAGTCGGGAGTGGTGGAGAAGTATGTGAGGATCGTGCAGGATATGTATGAGGACAGTGTGACAGCGGTGAGGTGTGCGGTAGGAATGACGGACCGGTTTAAGGTAAAAGTGGGATTGCACCAAGGATCGACTCTGAGCCCTTTCCTGTTTGCAATGGTGATGGACAGGTTGACGGACGAGATCAAACTGGAATCTCCATGGACTATTATGTTCGCGGATGACATCATGAACTGTAGGGAGAGTAGGGAGCAGGCTGAGGCGAGCCTTGAGAGGTGGAGGTACGCACTGGAAAGAAGGAGAATGATAGTCAGTAGGAGTAAGACGTAGTACATGTGCGTAAATGAGAGGGAGGGTGGTGGTATGGTGTGGTTGCAAGGAGTTGAGGTGGGGAAGGTGGATGGCTTCAAATACTTGGGATCAACTGTCCAAAGTAACGGAGAGTGTGGGACAGAAGTGAAAAAGAGAGTGCAGGCAGGATGGAGTGGGTGGAGAAGAGTTGCAGGAGTGATTTGTGACAGAAGGGTAGCTGCAAGAGTTAAGGGGAAAGTATATAAGACGGGAGTGAGACCAGCTATGTTGTATGGTTTGTAGGCGGTGGCACTAACAAAAAGACAGGAAGCGGAGCGGGAGGTGGCAGAGTTAAAGATGCTGCGATTCTCATTGGGAGTGACAAGGATGGACAGGATAAGGAATGAGTATATTAGAGGGACTGCACAGGTAGCACGGTTTGGAGACAAAATGAGAGAGGCGAGATTGAGATGGTTTGGACATGTGCACAGGAGGGAAGCGGAGTATATCGAGAGAAGGATGCTGAAGATGGAGCCGCCAGGCAGGAGGAGAAGAGGAAGGCCAAAGAAGAGGTTCATGGACGTGGTGAGGGCAGACATGCGGGTGGTTGGAGTGTCAATGGAAGTTGTGATGGATAGAGCGAAATGGAGACGGTTGATCCGCTGTGGCGACCCCTAACAGGAGCAGCCGAAAGAAGAAGATATATATATATATATATATATATATATATATATATATATATATATATGTATGTATATAAACATACATGTATACATATATATATATATATATGTATGTATATAAACATACATGTATACATATATATATATATATATATATATATAATGTATGTATATAAACATACATGTATACATATATATATATATATATATATATGTATGTATATAAACATACATGTCTACATATATATATATATATATATATATATATATGTATATAAACATACATGTCTACATATATATATATATATATATATATATATATATATATATATATATATATATATATTGTTACGGATCTGGAAACCAAATGCATTCAACATACAGATGTCCCAAAAGTCAGTTATGTCGTTAAGTATGTGTGTTGTCAGATCCCCTTCCTTTTGTCTCGTGGGAGAATCAAAGGCATGCGTTGCGATTTCTTTTCGTTAGGTTATTACATCTCACAAGCCATCTCACAACCATCCCATCTGCATGACCCCTCGGCCCATCACCATCCACCAGCAAGCAGCTGCCTTCTCGCTCCCTGATGTGCCAAGGCAATATCTCGCAGTTCCGGTTTCTCGGCAATCATAAACGTTGTAACTTTTTCACGACGACCTTTGCAACATTGATACTGTTGCTCGACAAGTATGAACCCGCGTGGAAGAGTGGGTGGGGTTTCCCGGCAGGGGCCAAAACCCCGCCCAGGAAGGACGAGTCCATGGGAGCCTGCCCAATCAGGCTGGGGAGTGAGGTCTGTTCGAGCGAGCCCCACCCCATTGAGGGAGGTCCATAAATTCCCGAGCACTCTCTGAGTGGTGGTTTTTTGGGGGTTGCTATGAACGGGTTGTTACGAAGGTTGTTCGGAGGTTTTCGACAGGGTTGTTGTTGAGCGTGCAGTTCTTTTGAAGCGAAGGGTTGAGCAGAAGGTCGTGAAGGTGGCGAACATGTCTCTGCTGGCCCTCCACAAGCAAAGGAAAGAGCGACCCGGACCCCCCTCCGTGGACCCCGCTATTCACCACCCAAGATCCGCCACGAACAATGAGTCCCACACGTGTGACTGGGGACCAAACCAACGACCGTTGTCAGCTGCCGCACCACGGAGCACCCCCTTCCTCTGACGATCAGGTACCCAGCTGGACTCTGACCCCCAGCTCGTCTCTCTCCTCGGCTGCGAGGGTCCAATAAAGAACTCTGGGTTTATTTTCATTTATTTGTGTGTCTGCGTGTGGGCCCGTCTAAGTAGAACTGAGTAAGTGTTTTTGGATCATTGTAAATATTCCTTTCTTGCATATTCGCGTTAAGTCTTGCTTTGTGTCCTCATTTACTGTAAATAAATCATCACAGAAATGTTCCCAGTCTGTTTCCGTTGCATCTTGCATTGGTCCAGCATGGTTCGGATCTGAGTTTAGGTGGGGTTTTATCCCTAGTAATCGGACAATTGTGCCGGGACGTCCTGGGCAGGCCCGCTCAACTGCATCCGAGCCGGAAAGGTGGGTGGCAGAGTGGTAGTCGGTTGGTTAATTTTACCGCTGCTGGTAGAGTGAATTCGGTTCGCCCAGGCGTTCCGAGGGCATGAATCCCCCGGTAGCCGAGATCGCGTGGTTACTTTGCTACATTGGATCTAGACAAAACAACACTACGCCACGCAGTCAAGATATTGGCATTCTACGGTCAGTTAAACGACGCGCCGTCTCGCGGAGTTATCCGAGCAACGACCTACAATTCTAGGGAGTTTGGTGGGAGACGACGCAAGCTTTCCCCTCCTTGTGGTCGTTCTCGCCACCAGACCTCCAGCCCACAACTATATATATATATATATATTTTTTTTTGAGCTAATTTTAGCAAAAAAAGCGAGGGTAGACCCAGTTTCAGGCAATATTTCGCCGTAGTCGATCTACTTTTTTACTTTTGGTTGGAAGCACCTTCTTCTTCTTTAACAAATATTTATATATATATATATATATATATATATATATATATATATATATATATATATATATATATATATATATATATATATATATGTGTGTATATCTATCTCACATCAACAATAATGACTATCATGAACTTCGTATTAACTTGTTTCACCCGTGTTTGATTCTTCAGGTGAAAGGCTATGCGGTGATGAAGAGACCGACGAAGCACCAATGGAACAGTCTCCTGAGTCAGGCGGAGGCATCGACACGGCGTTGACTGTTGAGAACGTCAACCGACAGAGATGCGAACCGGCTTTCCCAAGGAAGTTCAAGAACAGCCTGTTACACCGTTACCTTCGTGACTCATACCGACATGCCCTCGCAGACACCACCCAGAACCATCCAAACACCCGTCGGCCCAGTCCCGATGATGGATCTCTCTCGGGAACTTCCAGTAGCTCAGAACGGCGCCATATAACCACGAACCATGGTGGAAATGGAGCCATCACCAGCGAGGGAAGGGCGGTTGGACGTCTGCCGAGGCAGGGTAATCAGCAGCTGTGGCCAGGGTGGTAAGGCCCGGCATTATCACGACAGACTAACAAATTATTGTAAAAACCTGTTATCTTCTGTTCAATCTCTGAAAATTAGTACTCGTTCATTTGGGGTGGGGTTTCTTAAACTTATAGTTCAATGATTACACTTCATATATTTAATGACTATTTCGACACGACGGTCCACGGATTCTGACCATAGATATCACCTTATGGCTTTGTACGTATGGTGTGACACGTGTGTCATCTAAATAGTTTTTAGGACACAGACCACCGCCTTCACCTCCACCCCTTACCTCCTCCCCCGCCCCTTACCTCCTCCCCCGCCCCATACCTCCTCCCCCACCCCTACTCCCAAACCTCCTCCCTACCCCGCCCAAGCTTTCACCCTCATTCCCCCCCCCCAAAAAAAAGCTTACTCTCTCCCTCCACCCTCCTCCTTCTTCCAAATCGCCACCCGACCCATGGAAATATTTTATAGCTTTTTTAAAATGATTCACATGACCTTTTAATCATTCATCTTATTCATTCCTTGTAACTGATTCCTCTTGTTTATTTATTTTGCAATTTAATATCAATAATCATTTGTGGTATTTTTAACACTTGTTTTACTTTTTCTTTTATATCAAATCCAAATTCTCCTCCTCAGAAGTTTACTTTTTGAAAAACATGTAACATGTCAAACAGTGTCCCACAAAAGTATTCACCCTCCCCCCCCCCCATCAAAAGTGTTCACAGTTTTATGCCTCCTGAGATTATTTTATGATGCTTTCAAATCAAACTTAATATGTTGAGTCTTCACAAACTACACCAAGTGATAAATCAGATAAAATGCAGATAAAATGTTAAGAAGTTAGATTAAGAGAAAATCAGATGATTCTCATTTCCAGAAGTATTCAAACCCTTTGCATAATTTAAGCCGTAATCACTTTACCAGCAAATTATTTGTTTGAAAGGTGACAAAATAACTGAAATAGGTTTCAACTATGTGTAATCAGTGGTTTAACTTAAAAATTAAGCTCCCACACTTGTCAAAGGAGTTTTAAGGTGCAACTCATTCGGTCAAACAACAAGGCAAGCATGAAGACCAAGGAGCTTTCCAAACAAGTCAGACATATAGTGGTGGAGAAGCACCATTCAGGAGAGGGTTATAAGATTTCAAAGTCACTCATTATCCCTTTGAGTACAGTAAAATACATCATGAAGAAGTGGAAGATGTATTATACCACCCAGACTGTACACAGGTCAGGTCTCCCATACAAACTCAGCAGTCAGGCAAGCAGGAAATGGTTTGGGATGCCACTGTAAATCCAGCAATGACTTTGAAAGCTCTGTAAGGCTCTATGTCAGAGATGAGGTTCAGTGTTCATCAATCAACAATATCCCTTTCCCTTCACAATGCTAGCCTCTTGAACAGTTGGGAATAAAGAAGCCATGACTGAAGAAGATGCATCTAAAAGCTCGTATGATGTTTGTGAAAAAGCATCTTAATGATATGGCAGGCATGTGGAGAATGGTTTGTAATCAGACGAGACAACAATTGAACTTTTTGCTCTAAATTTAAAGCGTTATGTCTGATGCAAGCCTAACACTGCACATCACCCTGAATACACCATCCCTACTGTCAAGCATGATTGTGGCAGTATCATGGTTTGGGGCTGCTTTTCATCAGCAGGGACTGACAAGTTTGTCAGTGTTGAAGGGTCAATGTATGGTGTAAAGTGTAGGAGAAACCTTGATGAAAACCTGCTTGAGTCAGCCATGAATCTGATTCAGCAGGTAGGAGATTCATATTTCAGCAGGACAATGAACTGAAGTGCAAAGCCAAAGCCACACTGGAGTGGCTGAATAAGAAGAAAATAAATGTTTTTGATTGGACCAGTCAAAGTCTTGACTTTATCCAAATTGAACATTTTTGGCGAGGTTTGAAGATTGCAGTCCATCGACAATCTCCATCAAACTTGGCAGAACTAGAGCAATTTTCACGTGAAGAATGGGCAAATATTTCAGCATCTCACTATGCAAAGCTGGTAGAAACCTACCCCAAAAGAGATTCATAGCAGTCATTGCTGCAAAAGTTCTTTCACCAAGTACCAAGTACTTCACCAAAAGGGTGAATACTTTTGCAGGCATTGCTGTATATGTATTTCTTCTGAGAATAGAATTCTCCTTATTTGTAAATCTAGTCACTACATTTGATTTTGTTTTTTTGTAGCCTATAACAGTACAAGACAATACTTAAAACAAGTTGATGATGTTGCTACTCAGAGAAGTCTAATATAGATGAAAGGGGAAAAACATCATCTTTCTCCTCTGTTCACCTTATCATTTGCCCCAGGTCATCTTCCATTTACTTGCAAGCTAGCCGATATCACTGCCTTACATAAACATCATATGAAAATGGATCCCTTTAACTCCAGACCTACCAAGTTACTTCTACTCATCAGCAAGGTCATGGAATTCATCATCGCAGTTGATATGAAATCCTACCTTTTCTCCAACAACCTCATCTTAGATCAACAGTTTGGATTCGGAACAGGTCACTCTACCTTGGACATGCTGTTTCTACTCACCCAACAATGGATGGAAGCCCTCAATGTCAAACATGAGAATAGGTTCGTCTCTGGAAATATCTCAAGCATTAAATTCAGTCTGGCTCCCCACCCTGCTCTCCAAGCTATATGCCTTTGGCATCCAAGGCTAACTCCACTCTTTGGATACTGACTTCCTCTACTCTCATAGCCAATGTGTCACACTCAATGGAATACTCTTACCCCTCTTCCAGTCAAGGCTGGAGTGGCCCAAGGCAGCATTCTGGGCCCAGACCTATTCCTAATTCTAATCTTCATCAACGATCTCTCTCACTGGAAAATCATCTTTTATCTATTTGCTGTGCCATTTAATGACTCCACCCTCTGTCATGACATCGCTCATCCTTCAGATAGATGGGGAGCAGCCTCTTCCCTATCTTCAGACCTTGACCAAATCACAAGCTGAGGAACACACTTGGAATATGTCTTTCAATCCTGACAAATCTCACACTCTCACTATCTCTCTCCGAAAGGACCATCTGGCAACCTCCCCCCACCTCTCTGCCCCCCCCAACTCCAAATCTAACTTCCTTTATAATCATCTTGAAGAAGTTCAGTCACTCAAAGTTTTGTGCCTCACCATCAACTGCAGATTGGACTCCACCATCATGATCTTGATTGGACAAGATACATACTGTATGTAGGTTGGGCTTCAAAGCCAGCTGCAGACTGGGCATCCTCTGTCATGCAAAGTCCTTCTTGACACCCTTGAACTCCACCAACAAGGCATTCAACCACTGCTTGATAGAGTACTGCTTTCCCCTCAAGGCTGGCACCCCTACCTCACACCTTGGTCAGCTTGACGTCGTGGAAACCAAGACATTCAAAATCATTTGCATCTCCTGTGTGAAAGTGAGTCTCTGGGCCTATCACTTTTACATCGCAGACATGTTGGTGGTCTCTGTCTTCGACCGCCTCTTTCCTGGTCTTGCATCCACTGCCCATTCAGTACTCTGCTCCCCAGTCCCCCACCCAAGGTTTCTGCAGCAGGGCATATTCAGTATGCCATAAACTCCTTTCGAGTGAAACTTTTAAAATCCAAAATCACTGCTCACCTCCACTCATTTGTTCCTCTTTTTCCCCACCTGTAGAACCAACTTCCATATACTCTTCAATCTCATTCTTCCCTACAGGGCTTTAATAAAGACAGCTGTTAACCACCATCTCAGATCATCCCCCATCCACAACCATGAGCTTTCTTGCCCACATTAACCCTCCCCAAGCACACCTATTTCTGGGTTTCCAGTTTTTCCTTCCACTTCTGTGATTGAGAGTTTGTGGCTGGATCCATCTTCTTCACCCCCTGTGTCCTCCCCTACCTCTCCCCTCATTCTTTCCCACATCCCTTATTTATCCAAGTCTACCTCTATTTTTTTTGTATACATTGTCGAGGCTCGTATAAGAACGAACACACAAAACGTACAGTAAAAGGAGCCAGAGACAAGAAGGGCGGGAGAGGGAAGCACAAAACAGTGGGGAACAGAAACATTAGGAGATCTGTGGAAGGGATAGGGATGGGGCAGTGTACACAGGGTAAACAAGATGGACACTACAGGGACTTTCAGGAAGGAAAGCAGGGAATTTGAAGAAGGTGGGTTTGGGGTGGATTAATGGGGGTAGAAAAGATCAAGGATTTGGATGGGGGGACGATAAGAGGTGGTGGTGAACAGCCGTTTTGAAGGTCTGGAGGGAAGATTGGGATTGAACAGAGTGAGGGAGTTTATTCCAAGGACAGGAATAAAGAGGAATGAAAGAGTGAAGGTGAGCAGTGATTTGTAATTTTGGTAGTTTCACCAGAAGGGGGTTTGTTGGCGGACCTTGAGCGCCCTGTGGAAATGTGGTGGGAACAAATCGCAAACAGAGCCGAGGTGGGGGGGGGGGGAGACTGGAGAGGAGACGGTAGAAGACAGAAAGACCACTGACCTGCCTACGGTGAGAGAGTGAGAGGCTCAAGGACTTGGCCTCATCGCGGGAGATACTAATGATCCGAAATACCTTGGTTTCCACAGCGTGAAGCCGAGAAAGGTGAGAGGCAGGAGCACCGGCCAAGAGGGGGGAGCAGTACTCCATCGGGCTGCAGACGAAAGCTTTGTGTGTGGCCAGGAGCTCAGGTGGGCAGAGGAAGGACTTTGCATGACGGAGGATTCCCAGTCGGCTCGGTGCCTGAGAGCCTGGACACCACGTGTTCTTCATTACCTGGTTGTGGTTCCAAAATTAAATATCCGTAGGACCTATATACATGTCAATTAAAATGCCTGCAGAACAAATTCATATTTAAATTGCCATTAAAATCCCACATTAATTTTAAATTGATGTGGCCGTGTATTTGTCGTGGCGTTCGAGTATAAACCCCCGTTCTGTGCATCTATCTGTGCCTCCTGCGCTCCGCCAGAGCCGCACCCCGCCCCTCATGCACGCATTGCAATCTCTGAGGATCAACGTGTCTGCCTCCTCAGGAATGCTCGGCTATCCAGGTTGGCGGTGTTAACCACTCGTCACCACAATTTGGGTCGGGGGATTAAACTTAACCGAGCAGTCCGCGACTATATACGATATATATATATATATATATATATATATATATATATATATATATATATATATATATATATATGTGTGTGTGTTCCTGTATGTGCTTATAAGTGGCGTTTCTTGGATTGATGTATTTCGTTCCGACTTCTTTTTGAACGCCCTCGTGCAGCACATCACTTTGACATGTATGAGAGCCTGGACACCACCTGCTCTTCAATACCTGGTTGTGGTTCCAAAACTATATATCCGTAGGACTTATATACATGTCAATTAAAATGCCTGCACAACAAATTAACTTCCAACTCAAGCAATCCCATGGGTTTTAAAGAAACGTTTTCCCAATCTTGTTTGCACTGTCATCAATCTTGACATATGTAAGACATGGGATTACGGTCCTCTGCAAAGGGGGTGGGTGGATGCATTATGGAGTCTGCCATCCTCCTGTGTAATCTATCCAACTGTTTTGTATTACCTTACTGAATATGTCACGAATGTGTGTGTAATTGCAGGCCATCGTATGTCATAGTATTTGCTGATTTCTCATTTTAACAAAGGAAATCTTCCACTTGGAAATGGTCACTTGTTTGTGATGGTATTGAACGTTCCATTTGAGCTGCTGTGGCTCTACAAAAGTGTTCAATGCTGCGATGAATTCCTTTGAGGCTAACATCATTGATAGAAATCCCATTTGAACATTTGATTCTGAAAACAAAAGTTTTGTTAAAATGAAAAAGCAGGATTTAACGGCACATCGTTTCGTATAAAGGTTTTACACATTATTTACAGCAATTAGTATCATTAGTGGGTAATCAAGATTATATAATTGAGGCCAGATTAATTAAACTCAGAATGAAACACTCGTATTATCTGCAATCAACTTGATTCAGGTGGCTGGAAATAATATCTTTTAATTCGGTTGTTTCTAAGAAGTTTTGATGATTTTCACCAGATGGTTTTCCACAATATAAAACCATGTGCGGACCCCTCCGAGTGTGCTCAACCCAATGGCAATCCCACTACCAGTTGAGCTGCTCTGGTACACATTGGATAGACGGTCTTCCTTCGGTGAGAGTAACTCTCCAGCAGATTGCTCTGTTATACCTGTGATGGACTCGGTGAAAGTTCGACTGGTGGTTCCCAACCTTTTATGGGTGTCAGGACTGACCTCCTCTGAACCTCCAAAAAAATTCTGCAGACCACCATGTACAACTACCATTGTGATTCATCCGACTGTCGTTATTATAACTCACTTTCCTGTTTGCTGAGCCTATTTTGAGCCAGATATCCATCGCTGATACTTCCCAGCCAAAACGATGACATCCCGGATGAGTAAAGGCCTTCAACGAATAGTTACCTCTGACGTGTGACGATTCAGTGTGACGTCATTTGGCTCATTGCGAATGTCACCTTTGCAGGTACCCAGGTAAAATATAAAATTTCACATACAGGTATTCAGGTAAAATACACTTATACAATTGTGGATATATACATAAGTTGCGAGGTAAAACAAAAAAAAATTGCACATACACATACTCAGATAAAACATTTACAAGTTTTCCTTTTATACAACACACCTCCCTTCCCCAAACTCCCTACCACCACCAGCACCACCACCCCCCTCCCCTTTCTGGATTCTCCCTGATGGCCTTGTGGACCCCGAGGCATCTGTGGACCACAGGTTCATACCACCTAGTTAGATCGACGTGTTCAAAATGAATAAAGAAACTTACTGGCAACCTCGATAATCGCTTATGTTCGCTATATCAGATTTCTTCATGGTACGTAACTCCACAGGTTTTGTTCATTTCCCGGCGATGTACAAGGCCAGAATGACTCATGAATTTGGAGTCATTACAGACGTTTTTAGCTAACAGAGTTTGTACATAAAGCGCCTTGTTCTTCCCTGGAGGCATCGAGTTTGTTTGGTGAAATCGCTTCAAACGGTTACATCTACAATCGATTCCTCCTCGAGGGAAACAGGTGAAGGTTGTTTCAATTCTATGAACAAGTTCACTGAGCTGAACATCAAAAAGGCTTCACAGTAATCTTCACCTGTCTGTTGCATTTGGACCCTCTGTCGAAGTCAAGAAAAAAAAACAAATGCTATCGAGTTTACTTTCACTGAAACTGAACATCTGTCACTTTTGGAACCTTCTGAGTCCAAATAATCTGGGAATATTGAAGTTTCCTTGACGAACTTGAAGCAAGGAGTTTCCTTTTGTATTCCTATAGTTCGAGGTTTTTCAGTCCATCGTGTTGTGTGCACAGTATACCTGCTAGTTACCTCTTTTTACGTACAGGTATCGAGGACCATGGAATAACAGACTAACAAATCGTAAAATGTCAACAGACACAAAGCGGGGCATAAGGAAAAACAGTGGGACAAGACCATTATTTTGCCAGATGGGCACGATGGGAGGAATTGCAGGTGAAAGGGAAACAAGTCTCAGCAGGTAGAGTAAAACTTCGAGGTAGAAATGCGAGAAACCGTCTTTATCAGGGCACCTTTGTGTCGATAAGTGATGAGGACAACACACACACACAGGCCTACTGTTTTCAGTTTAAACGCTATTCTTGTCTTTAGTGTTTGCCATCTTGGTAATCCTTACTCTAATTCACGGACCGTGTGTGTGTGTGTGTGTGTGTGTGTGTGTGTGTGTGTGTGTGTGTGTGTGTGTGTGTGTGTGTGTGTGTGTGTGTGTGTGTGTGTGTGTGTGTGTGTGTGTGTGTGTGTTGCAGTGCTCCTCCTACAGTTGTGGGCTGATACACTCAGGTTTGCTCCATAGGATCAGCATGACCTCTATTAGTGCAATGGGGTATTTTTATCTTTGCCGGTGATCTTGGGGGAGTGGAGGGGGCACAAATTATCTATGTAAATCTGTATCGTGTTTGGCCACTCCAGGTGGGAGAGGGTATTACAAGACCCCACCCTTTACAGTACAGTATTCCCGGCCCGTTTCCCAGTGCAGTGAGGTGTTTTGATCATGCAACGAGAGGTATTTTGGAGAGGTTTTTGGAATTACACATTTGAATAAAGATAATAACCTAACACCCCTTAGGGAGCATGTGCCTCGAGTGGTCGTAATTCAGGTAAAATTCATGCCATGTGCTTGATATTTCAGAAAACTGCCTGATCTATACGAATTGATAGGATGAATCTTGTAATCCCAAAGAGATACGAATCAGCGTTGTATAGCATACGATTTTAGGGTCACTCGGTTGATGTCACTCGCTGTTGGGGAGTCTGCTCGAGATTCACTGTTGGGGAGTCTGCCAGAGATTCATGTTAAGGGAGTCTGCCAGAGATTCACAATTTGGGAGTTTGCCAGAGATTCACAATTAGGGAGTCTGCCAGAGATTCACAATTAGGGAGTCTGCCAGAGATTCACAATTAGGGAGTCTGCCAGAGATTCACTATTAGGGAGTCTGGCAGCGATTCGCCATTAGGGGGTCTGCTAGCGATTCACCATGAGGGAGTCTGCCAGCGATTCACGATGAGGGAGTCTGTCAGTGATTCACCATGATGGAGTCTGCCAGTGATTCACCATGAGGGAGTCTGCCAGAGATTCATCATTAGGGAATCTGCCAGAGATTCGCTATGACTGATTCTGCCAGAGATTCTGCCAGCAATTCACCAGTACTGCTTCTGCCAGAGATTCACCAGTTGAGATTTTGCCAGCGATTCACCATTAGACAGTCTGCCAGCGATTCACCATGAGGAAGTCTGCCAGCGATTCTCCATGAGGGAGTCTGCCAGTGATTCACCATTCGGGAGTCTGCCAGCGATTCACCATTAGGGAGTCTGCCAGTGATTCACCATTTGGGAGTCTGCCAGCGACTCACCATTAGGGAGTCTGCCTGCAATTCACCATTAGTGAGTCTGCCAGTGACTCACCATTTGGGAGTCTGCCAGCGATTCTCCATTAGGGAGTCTGCCCGCGACTCGCCATTAGGGATTCAGCCAGAGATTCATCATTAGGGAGTGTGCCAGCGACTCACCATTTGGGATTCAGCCAGCGATTCACCATTAGGGAGTCTGCCAGCGATTCGCCATTAGGGATTCAGCCAGCAATTCACCATGATGGAGTCTGCCAGTGATTCACCATGACGGAGTCTGCCAGCGATTCACCATTAGGGAGTCCACCAGCGATTCACCATGAGGGAGTCTGCCAGCGATTCACCATGAGGGAGTCTGCCAGGGATTCACCATGAGGGAGTCTGCCAGTGATTCACCATGACGGATTCAGCCAGCGATTCACCATTAGGGAGTCTGCCAGGGAATCACCATGAGGGAGTCTGCCAGGGAATCACCATGAAGCAGTCTGCCAGCGATTCACCATGAGGGAGTCTGCCAGCGATTCACCATGAGGGAGTCTGCCAGCGAATTGGTTTGCAACTATTATGATGACATAAGTGGTCATGTACCTTCTGGTCTTATGCGAGTCGTGTCTCAATTTTACCTGTGTACATGTGCAATTGTATAAGCAGGTTTTACCTGAATACCTGTGTATGTGCAATTTAAAAAGTATGTTTTACTTGAATACCTTTGTACGTGCAATTTTGCATTTTCCCACTCGTACCCATCCTGCATATGTGCATTTTTTTGTTTTACATTGGTACTTGTGTGTTTACCTGTAAGTGTGCAAATTAGTATTTTGCCTGGGTAGAGAATGAGTTGAGGCTCATGTAGGAGCTAAAACAAAGAATGGATCAGGACATAACAGAACAAAAGGAACAGCAGAAATAGGGGGGGGGGATACCAACAGTGGGGTTGAAGGACAAAATAGATTGAGACTTGGAGAAATAAGAGATGTGGGGAAGCATGAGGGGTAGAGGAGGACATGTGGGATAGACAAGAGGGAAAACTGGAAACATGGCAAGATGTGGGCTCGGGTGGGTGAACGGAGTTTGAAAAAGAGTTGCATGCTGACTAACTGAGGCCTGGGCGAGTAGGCATGTGCCACAGAGACGCAAATTTAACAATACAACATGGAAAATTTAACATGGAAAATTGGATGAAAACAGCAACATAGGGCCAAAACTAGAATGTCACAGGATAGATAGAGCACATCCATCCACCAGGCCAAACAGTTTACGTTTTGTATCATACTGATAAGCAGGATCTGCATCCGTACCTAAACCAAAATCGAATCAATTTTTCCTTGTGACACACTCAACTCATCCACCACGTTTCATCTGAATCCGTCCATAACGTTTTGGAACATCATGCTATGCAGTAAATAGTTTTTGGCTGTGTCTCTCAATGGTGAAGAATCGTTAAAAAAATTTATCGTATCTGGATAGATCCAGATGTAGATTTTGACCAAAATCAAATCGATTTGTTCTTGTCACACACCCAACTTGTCTACCTCGATTTGTCATAACTCAACCACAACTTTTTGCGATGTCGTGCTATATATAGTTTTTGGCACAATTTCTCAATGGTGAAGGAATCACTGAAAACTCTAGTGTCCGGATCCGGATGTTCACCAAAATTAAATCAATTCATCCTTATCGCAACACAACCAACCTGTCTACTAAGTTTTGGCTGAATCCATCCACAACTTTTTGAAATATCTTACTCACAGACAGACAGACAGACAGACAGACAGAGCTGCATGAAAACAATCTCCGTCCACCTTATAGTGGAGGTAAATATAACAGAAAAACAGATGCACCTGGTCTGGAAAACCTAGCTTTGATGAACTGGAAGGAGGCACTGCATGATTCATGTCCAATGTGCACAGACCAAGAACCAAAAATCCTTTTGCTTGGGTACCTGTATTCTAGCTGTGTCCCTGCTTATGTGCAATTATATAAATGGTTTGCCTTGCTACCTGTGTATGTACAACTGCACAAGTGTTTTATCTGGGTACCTGTATTTTTCTGGGTACTTGTGTATGTGCAATTCCTATATGTTTTACCTGGTTTCCTGTGTTTCATGAAGTGATGAGAGGTGAACATTAAAGGATTTATTTAAGGCGGACGGGATTGAACCACATAAATACCGAACTACATCTCCACCTTGTTGTGGTATTCCATGAGATCGCTCTTTGTGCATGAATAATGGATATCGAGTGATGCACATAAATCATTCCTCTGATTCGTCGAATTGTGGTTCAGGTAACATGATCCTAATAGGTGCACAAATGGCGGGCGCCGGAAACCAGTGAACCTAAATACCTCGTTATATTTGCATAGGATGCAAAATTATCCAAGATTCCAAAATGGTGTGAAAAGGAAAATTACGTTCCTGTGGTCCAGGGCTTCGATTCCTTTGGGAATCAGATTCGATTACAAGATGCCATCTGTCGCGTGCACTGCATCACTAAGCAAAAGAGATATAAAGTTGGCTGCCCTGTCGACATGCAATATCAACTTAAATGTTTTCTTTGAAACAGAGGTGAAGGTCAAGGCTTATTGAAGAGAAGAGAGTGCCAAAGGTCAGTGTATCGAAAATGGAGCAAAAAGGAACAGATACACAAGGATACACAAACAGCAGGAGTGGGGGAGGGGGTGGCTGGAGGAGGTGGAGAAGTCAGATGGAATAGGAAATAATATTACGAATTGGAGCAAGTACCCTCATCAAATCCTACCTCATTCAGGGCCATATATTTATTATGTACGCATCAGTTGGGATGTGGGAGGAAAATGATAAAAAATTAAATTCACATAAGGGAGGATAATATGGGAGAGGTTGGAGTCGAAGGAGATGGGGTAAGAGTAAGAAAAGCACGGGGATAAGGGAATTGGGATAAGGGTCATGGGGATAAGGGGGGATGGATGCAAAACTGCTCAATTGTGTACATCATAAATAGATGTCACCTTGTGTGTATATATATATATATATATATATATATATATATATATATATATATACATATATATATATATATATATATATATATATATATATATATATATATATATATATATATATATATATATGTATATATATATATATATATATATATATATATATATATATATATATGTACAAGCATCGGGTTGACGCGTTTTCTATTCCAATAACTGTTGTTGCTCCTATGAGAATGTGATATCAGTAGTTATGTATCAACATTGCCTCCATGTTCTATATCACTTGGCATGTTTGCTTTTACACGATTGACTAAATCAGAAGCACAGACACTTTCTGTTTATATCGTTCACCCAGGCTGGTGCACAACATTAATCACCATGCACACCTGTCTTTAAACCCATTCAACCCCAGTCAGAGATTGTGACAACACGCCTGCCTGGAACCTGTCAGAACCTCTGAGCTATTCCACCTCGAGTGGACATCGACACTACGTCTGGCCAAGGGACGATGCGAGGCAGAGCCATGAACTCCATGCTGCCGTCGCCCTCACCAGGTTGGCATGTCCTGGGTATACGGACGTGGCATTGCCTTCTGCCATTGCGCTCCAGCCTCGGGGAGCCATCTTGAACCACAGACAGAATAAGACTTTCTTCAGGTTTCCTGGCAACCAGTACCAAAGTGGCTTGTTCTTCTGAATCAAAACAAAGAAAAGGGTTTGATGGAAGGGGGGGAGCAGGGGGTAAAACGTGGGGTGGGGTGGGGGGGGGAGTTCTCTTTTGTAAGAATAATCATTCAGTCGGGAATGAATGAAGCAGTTTGTGTCTGCTCTTGTGGGGTTCTGTGGTGCAGGATATTCTAGTTTGTAGGCTTGTGTATGCTAAATTAGCATACCGTGTATAGTCGGCCAATTTGCATAATTTGCACAGTTGCGATTTCAAGTTATCCATCACGTTATGCGGTGTACTTTGTAACATAAATAAAGGGGGTCTCGGATGTTCCAGTAACTCGCTGTTAGTTAAAGATCGGCTTTTAGAGATATGACAACTTTTTAAACTTCTTCCCTTCTTTTAACAAAATCTTGAAAATAAAACATATATTTGGCACGAATGAAAGTACAAAAGTTTCATTTGTTTTTAATATTGACCTGTCTGTTGATCTAAATATCTAGTTTGTTCACCTGGATGGAGGAAACGTTTTTGAAACGTGTCTTCGATGCGATTCAAATGGTTTACACTATGCCATTGACAGTATGGCCTGCAACACCATGAAGCACAATCGAAATATGACTTGCACAGTTTGAGGAGTTGGAGGTGTTAATTGAGGTCCATTTTGGAGACTAAAAGGGAAAGGGTGAGGAGGAAGGTTTGGAAATGTGAAAGGGAAACGAGGTTCGGGGGAGAACGAGGTAGGGAGAGCAGATTGAAGAATCGGAGCATGTTTGGGGAGAGAGGGGGGGGGGGTGCACAACCCACATAAACTTTTGTACGGATTGCTTGTACACAGACTATCATGACTTGAGATGACGCGTCTTTACTATCGACAAATGTATCTTGATCCGCGTTAAGAGTGCACACAAAATTTCATTCCAGGACGACCGATTTATTATGTGCACAAATATGGCAGAAACTTATTGATTTCTTTTCTGACTCCCGTTTCTCCCGTTATAATTTCCTTCCACTTTTTCGACTCAGTTTTAATTTGACTTGCTCTCCGATGAGTACGTAATAAGTAGATGCTGTGTTAAGCAAACGTGAACAATATTTTTGTGTTTTCTAAACACGACTGTACTCTAGCTACATGCTGAGGGTGTTCAAAAAGTACGATAAAGGACAGCCTCACTATTATTGAACAACAGCTGCCAAAAAAGTGGTGTGTGTGTGTGTGGTTGTTATCTCCACAAATAATATACATATCTTTACCTGCACCACCGAAGGTGGATGGAGGTTATGTGTTCACCCCTGTCTGTCTGTCTGTCTGTTTTTGTTTGTTTGTTTGTGAACAGGATATCTCAAAAAGTTGTGGGAGTGTTTGGGTATGTGATACCGACGAAATGATTAGATTTTGGTGAAAATCCGGATCGGATCTGGATCTGGATCCGAGAATTTTAAAGTGATTTTTCACCATTGTGAGATAGGACCAAAAACGATATACAGCAGGATTTCTGAAAAAGTTCTGGACAAAACTTGGTGGATGAGTTGATTAGGTGACAAGAACAAGCCGATTAGATTTTAGTTCAGGTCTGAATCCAGATCTGGGCTTTCAGTGGGATGCAAATCGTAAACTAATCAGCCTGGCGGAGGAATGTGCTCTACCGAGTAGCCGTTTTAGTTTAAAATGCAAAAAGTATGTAGGGATGTTACTCCAAAAAGTATGTAAAAAAAGTAGGGATGGTCACAAGAAATTGTCACGTGAAACCATCCCTACATCGTTCTTTGAATAATGGTTGTCTAACACTCTAAATAGTATGTAATTTATAGAAATATGTGTGTTGTTGCTATCCACCTCCTGTGAGTAATCCAGAGAATCCTCACATCCAACAGGTTGTGATGGGGGAGGAAGAGGAGTGGGTGGTGGGAATGGTCTGGCTCATGGAACCAATTGGCACTATAATCATGACTGCGCATCCCCAATAGATCCAGGCAGCAGGGAAGAATGAAAAAGATTCAACCCCTGACTTCTGCTGGGGGATACAACCATCACGAAGAAGCATATTCAATATTTCATGCATGTGTATTGTTTGGACATATTTTATTGACAGACACGCATTCTTAGCAGTACGTTTTCAGAATATGCACTTTATAGACACACAACCCTGATATTCCACCGTTAACCACACCCATATAGGTATGATTGGTCCGTCCGTCCGTCCGTATCATGCTCTGTGCAGAGCGTTGGTGCTACCGAAGCAGTCTCCATCCTGGTCTATTGGGCACAATCCTGGATGGGTCACCACTCCAACACAGGATAACAGCAAGCTGGCACTCATTTTGCCGACATCGGAGGGATCACAGGCAGAGTCAAACCCACCTGGTATTAATTGAACAGCAAGTGGGATTTTAACTCAGGATCATAGGATCCCAAGTCCACCTCTCTACCCAATAAGCCAACACCACGTTGATTGTCAGTCGTAGTCCCACCCACCCCTCTGGTCACTTCCTATTCCTTTGCAAAGGAATGCAGCTTTGTGTATTTTTCATGGAATCCTTTCATGCTATTAAAATTTCAATCACTTTGCCCCTTTCCACTATAAAATGCAGTCAATTGGTGTTTAAGCCAAGTTCGTAGCTTAAACCAATTTTGAGTTAGTTTGTCAGAAAAAAATAAGATTGAAAAAAAAGAATGAAAAAAAGGAAGAAGTACTTTGGGGTCTCATTTTTTGAGTTCAGCGACCATGTTCCAAAGTTTAATCAGTGCTATTGGATGGGAAATTCTCCGCTGATGACTGGTCGGTAATTTATAGGTTCACAAGTTTTTTTATTGGTCGATTTTTTTTGAGTATTTATGTTGTATTAAGCCAATGGAGTGTTCATGCCATCTCTACATAAGAAGTCTACCGACTTCTTCATACACAGGTTTCAGAAGGTGGAATTGAGCCCTCCCAGGTATCAAAGTGTCCACTTCCATGAGTGTGTGTGTGTGTGTGTGTGTGTGTGTGTGTGTGTGTGTGTTTATATATATATATATATATATATATATATATATATATATATATATATATATATATATATATATATATATATATATATATATATATATATATAATCGAAATAGTATGTAATTTATAGAAATATGTGTTGTTGCTATCCACCTTCTGTGAGTAACCCAGAGAATCCTCACATCCAACATGTTGTCATGGGGGAGGAAGAGAAGTGGGTGGTGGGAATGGTCTGGCTCATGGAACCAATTGGCACTATAATCATGACTGCGCATCCCCAATAGATCCAGGCAGCAGGGAAGAATGAAGAAGATTTAACCCCCGACTTCTGCTGGGGGATACAACCATAGCCATCCATATCATGCTCTGTGCAGAGCGTTGATGCTACCGAAGCAGTCTCCATCCTGATCTATTGGGCACAATCCTAGACGGGTCACCACTTCGACACAGGATAACAGCAAGCTGGCACTCATTTTGCCGACCTCGGAGGGATGACAGGCAGAGTCAACCCCACCTGGTATTAATTGAACAGAAAGTGGGATTTGAACTCAGATATATATATATATATATATATATATATATATATATATATATATATATATATATATATATATATAATTATGTACATATACATACATATACAGTAAACCCTTGCCGTCTGCTGGGGTTATGTTCCTCTAAACTTCCATGAATGGCGAAATCGCAGTGGCAAACAGTTTATTTAACATACATGTCAATGAGATACGTTCCAGCCTCCCAAAATAAGTCCAAAAATCAAAACTAAATAATAATTAAAAAGAAATGTATTTGAAAAATAAGAACAATTGAGTAAAATAAGATAAAATATGGAAGATTTACCATCAATAAGAAGGCTTTACTGCTTGGGGTACTGTTGATGGGTAGCCCCGGTCAGTTCTGCTTGAACAAAGCCATGGCACAGAGGTAGCCAATCGATCTCCCAGAGGTGACTCACAAATCCCTCACATCTATTATGTTGTGCTCTCGCCTTTGTGGAGATATATTATGTTGATCTCGCCCTAATTTTATCATTACATTGACGAATGCAACGAATAGTGGACTCATTGACATTGTAGTCGTTCACCGACACAGTAACACGTGCACTACTCTCAAGTCAATCTAATATTTTCACTTTTTCTGCGAATGACATCACTTTCTTCACTTTTTAAAATTCTGCTCTTCATCACATGCACCACTTAATGGACGTTTTTGACCCATGATTAAATAAACAGTGTGTCACACATTGATGGCCGTAATGCACATACTTATCGACTGGATTGTTCACTCGATACAGACAGTCTGACAACTCGCCACGTTCCAATACGGGCTCGACTTGAAGGCTTCCTTTTTATTATTACACATGGGCAAGGACTTCGTATATTTCCAGGGAGTTGCTAATCACAGAACGAACACACATTGACATTGTAGGGTTACATAACTTTTACCATTAGTTTGTTATCTATATATTACTAAAACTCTCATCTTGAATATATGTATGTATGTATGTATGTATGTATGTATGTATGTATGTATGTATGTATGTTCCCGAAATGCAGGCAAAACGGTACACGATAGCGCAAAAAAATTAGGCCCGCCTTACTTACCATTCGCCTGCGGTGTGCAGTATCAAGTTTCGTTCAAATCGGTCAACGAAAAAAAAAAATTAAAAATCAATTCCCGATTCAGTCAAGTACTCTTCGGGAGTATTTGATCAATGCAAACAACCTCAGCGGTATAGTTCGCTGGAGCTAACTTTTTTTTCTTCTTGAAATGATTTTTGTAAACATCTCAAACATTTAGTTTCGACAAAGAAGGATTTATTTTTAAGCATAAAATAATCATCGCCATTTTGATCTAATACTTCCGTGTTCATTAATAAATAAAATTGTGTTTAGAAGATTACACACAATAATTTATTCGACTTTCTTTTCACCGATTGTTTTTTTTGCATTGACGCGGAATATCAAGTTTCATTCAAATCGGGCAACGAAAAAAGTTATTAAAAAATCAATTCCCGAATCAGTCAAGTACTCTTTGGGATTATTTGATCAATGTAAACAACCACAGTGATGTTGTTTGCTGGAACTAACTTTTATTATTTATTTTTTTGAAATGATTTTTTTTATCAACCGCTGTCACAACAGGAACCCAACGGGTCCATGGGTCGTCTAGTAGAACATATAATCTCAACACTACCGTCTCCTCTCCAACCTAGCCCCCCTCCCCCCTCCCCCCCCCGCTCTCTCTGGGATTTGTTCCCACCACATTTCCGCAGGGTGCTCAAGGTCCCCCAACAACCTCCTTCTGGTAAAACTACAAAAATCACGAATCACTGCTCACCTTCACTCTTTCATTCCTCTTTTTCCTGCCTTTGGAATAAACTCCCTCACTCTAATCAATCCCACTCTTCCCTCCAGGCCTTCAAAACAGCTGTTCACCACCACCTCTTATCATCCCCCATCCAAATCCTCAATCTTTTCTACCCCCGATAATCCACCCAAGCCCACCTCCTTCAAATTCCCTGTTTTCCTTCCTGAAAGTCCCTGTAATGTCCACTTGTATTCCCCATGTTCCCCGCCCCATCCCACTCCCTTCCACAGATCTACTAATGTTTCTGTGCCCCACTGTTTTGTTCTTCCTACTCCCGCCCCTCTTGTCTCATGCCCCCCTTGCTGTGCATTGTGTGTTCGCTTTTACATGAGCCTCGCCAAAGTATAAAAAAAAAAATAAACACATCTTCCCCTTTTTCATCAATGCAAATCAATTAACTAACTTGTGAAACTTTGTAATACAATGAGCAAACGGATTGTTCGAACCAGGAGAAGTAAAATAACAGTTTTAAAATAATTAAGTCACATACTTCAAAAGCTCCCCTTGATTACTGCTAAGCATTTTAGACTTCAACGTAAAGGGGCTGCCACACCTTGACGTTTTAGCCAGCGTATGGCAACGTATCAAAATGTATTTAAAACGCTGGCATACGCTGAACTATTGATGTTTTTAACCTCCGCCATCTTCGAAGATGGAAGGAGGTTACTGTTTTCACCCCTTTCTGTTTGTTTGTTTGTTTGTTTGTTTGTGAACAGTATTATGGAAAAACTTCTCGACGGATTTCGACGAAACTTGGTGGGGGGGGGGGTTAGGTATGATCCAAGGATCATGCCATTAAATTTTGGACTTGGTCCAAATTTCCCCCCCCCCCCAAAAAAAATTGTTCGAGAAAAAAAGTTTTTTTTTTTGCATTTCTACATGTTCTAAGTGATTTCCAACCCCCCCCCCAAAAAAAAAATTGTTACCCCCCTCCAAAAAAAATTGTTAGAGAAAATTTTTTTTTTTTGCATTTCTACATATTTTAAGTGATTTCCAACCCCCCCAAAATAAATTGTGAGAGAAAATAATAATTTTTGCAACTTTTTTTTCAACAAAATTTCGATTTTTTTTTGCACTTTTACATGTTTTAAGTGATTTCCAACCCCCCCCCCCCAAAAAAATTGTTACCCTCCCCCCAAAAAAATTGTTAAAGAAAATTTTTTTTTTGCATTTCTACATATTTTAAGTGATTTCCAACCCCCCCAAAAAGAAATTGTTTGAGAAAAAAATATTTTTTTTGCATTTTTACATGTTTTAAGTGATTTCCAACCCCCCAAAAAATTGTTCCCCCCCCCCCCAAAATTATTCCCCCCCCCAAAAAGATTTTTTTTGCATTTCTACATGTTTTAAGTGATTTCCAACCCCCCCAAAAAAATTGTTAGAGAAAAAAAAATTTTTGCAACTTTTTTTTCAACAAAATTTAATTTTTTTTTTTTTTGCATTTTTACATGTTTTAAGTGATTTCCACCCCCCCCCCAAAAAAAAAATGTTGGAGAAAAGAACTATAACTCTGTCAGCACTGTTGACATCATATTTAATGAATAAGATATAAAGTCGAATAAGATATAAACTCCCGACCCAGCAGTATTGGCGGCGGAGGTTTTGCACTCTCCCGAGTGCTCCCCCTCTAGTTTTTTTAAGTTTTTGGCGTATTCATAAGGAGTTGGACGTATGCATGACGTATTAGCAACGTACACAGAACGTTTCGATAACTTAAACCAACGAATGCTTAGCGTGTTGTCGGTGTTCACAACGTATGCCCAACGATAGTCTAACGTATGCATAGCGCGGCAACGTATCGCCGACGATCACGTGGCGTAGCCTATTAAAAGGCCGCCGCTCGACGATTCAAATCATAACCGCACTAGACATCGAAGTGTAAACATCACCGTCATGCCCTGTCACACCTTGACGTTTTAGCCAGTGTATGCCGACGTATGAAAAATTTGCCGAATACGCTGGCACATGTCGAATGAGTTATGGGTAAGTTTTGTAATCGTTAAGAGCACGCTGAAGCACGCTGGCATACGTCGTAGTACGCCGAGCACGTCGACAAATTTTATGCATGCTCAAAATTTTTCGACGTATGCCAGCGTATGACTCATACGTTCCGCATACGCTGGCCATAAGTTGTAGGCATGTTATGCAATCGTTGACACACGTTGACACATGTTACTTGTAAGTTACTCATAAGTGGAAACACGTCGAGGTAATGTTTAGCTTACCCGAAACTTATTTCTAACCTATGAGTAATGTGCTTTGAACCTATGCGTAACGTATCTCCAACGCACATTGACGTATGTAGACGTATTTGATTGACGTCTTCCGGACGACCACAGAACTTACTGAACGTGTTTCTAACATACAGCTACCGTATAATGGCGTATTGGCAACGTTTAGGGGAATTGGTATATAAAAAAGGGTTTCACAGGAGGAACCCGTCAGTGTTTCAGACTCCATGGTGAGTTCATGTCCATGTCAGTAGTATCAGTAGTAGTAGTAGGTGAGCATGTCATTAGTAGTAGTAGTAGTTGTAGTAGTAGTAGTAGTAGTAGTAGTAGTAGTAGTAGTAGTAGTACTAGGTCCATGTCAGTAGTAGTAGGTGAGTGTGATGGGGAGGGTGTGGGTGATGATGGATCCTCCTTGCGTCCACGTCCACGGCCACGGCCAGGAGACTTCTTTGCAATATTCTTCAAAGTTTTCTTCGGCTTTTTTAATTTTATTTTTTAACGTTTTTCTACGCTGAACTGTTGATGTTTTTAAGTTTTTGGCGTATTCATAATGACTTGGACAAATGCATAACGTATCAGTAACGTACACAGAACGTTTCGATAACTTAAAGATAACTTATACCAACGAATGCTTAGCGTGTTGTCGGCGTTCACAACGTATGCCCAACGATAGTCTAACGTATGCATAGCGTGCAGCAGCGTATCGTCGACGATCACGTGGCATAGGCTATTCATAGGCTGCCGCTCAACGATTTAAATCATAACCAGACTAGAAATCGAAGTGTCAACATCACCGTCATGTCGAAGAAAAAAAAACCCCCCAAAAAACCACATGGAGTCTGGAACACTGACAGGTTCCTCCTGTGAAGCCCATTTTTATATACCCATTCCCCTAAACGCTGCCAATACGCCATTATACAGTAACTGTAAGTTAGAAACACGTTCAGTAAGTTCTGTGGTCGTCCAGAAGACGTCAGATATGTCTACATACATCAATGTGCATTGGAGATACGTTACACATAGGTTCAAAGCACGTTACTCATAGGTTAGAAATAAGTTTCGGGTACGCTAAACATTACCTCGACGTGTTTCAACTTATGAGTAACTTACAAGTAACGTGTGTCGACGTGTGTTAACGATCGCGTAACGTGCTACAACTTATGGCCAGCGTATGCGGAACGTGTGAGTCATACGCTGGCATACGTCAAAAAATTTCGAGCATGTTAAAATTTGTCGACGAGCTCGGCGTATTACGATGTATGCCAGCGTGCTCTTAACGTATACCAAACTTACCCATAACGTATTTGACGTGTGCCAGCGTTTTAGACAAATTTTTCATATGTCGGCATACGCTGGCTAAATCGTCAAGGTGTGACAGCCCTTTAATCAAAGCCAGGGATGTCGATGAGCAGCTACTGGAATCTGGTTGGTTTCACAACAGCTCTGCCACTCCGAGTGTAGTACGGAATCGGTGGCTGTCCTGATGTCTAGACAAGTTGTTCCCTTGACGGCTGGAGTTGAATCTGCTCAGATGGTTGAAGTTGAGGTAATGGTCCCGTCGACTGGGCCTGTTGATTTTCGATGTCATCAGAGCCGCTGCTCACTGCCCGCGGCTGGATCCTCTGCTGGACGTAGTCTGAGGTGTTTGTGGTTACACCTCAGCTCCCCTCCTCCTCCTATCTGCACGATGTATGACCGGGGAACACATTGCTGAACCTCCTCATCCGGCTGCTTCCAACCCTTACCTCCATCATTTTTAACAAGGACAGGATCACCACGGTGCAGTTCCGGCAGAAGGTGTGCTCTGCGATCAAAGTACTTCTTTTGTTGATGCTTTGCAGCACCGTCACACTCCCTCACTGCGTCATGGTTGACAACACCAGGCCTGAGCATAAATGGTATGGTCAGTAGTGTTGTCCGTAGTTTCCGACCACACATGAGCTCAGATGGACTTGCTCCCAGAGCTGGGATGGGAATTGAGCGGTAGATCAGTAGAGCAAGGAAAAGGTCTTCCTGCTTCAGGATCTTCTTCGCTGTTTTATCTGTTCTCTCTGCCTCTGCATTCGCCTGTGGGTAATATGGACTACTTGTAACATGCCTGAAATTCCAATTTGTAGCGAATCTCCTGAACTCTGCCGAAGCAAACTGTGGGCCATTATCTGATATGATCATTTCAGGTATTCCATGTTATGCAAAAATATTCTTCATTTTGCATACCACTGCGAATGATGTCATTTCTGAAAGATATGATATCTTCTGGAACAGTCGATCGGGCAACATCGATGTAAGAAGTGGCTCACTTTGGTGTGATGACTCTTTCTTAAGACAGTGTCGACATTTCACCACCCGGTCTTGAATGTCTTTGCTGATGCTTGGCCACCACACACACTGGTTTGCACACTCACGACACTTTGTAATCCCCAAGTGCCCATCATGAATGCGATCGAGGATTTCACATAGAAGGGGGTAAGGAATGACAATCCTGTCACCCCTCATCAATATTCCATCAATGACACTCAGTTCCCCTCTGATTGCAAACAGGTTTCGGGCAGCCAACTTAACCTTCTCTTTGTAAACAGGCCACCCCGAGATGGTGTATTCCAGAGCTGTCTTCAGATTGATGTCCTTTTGTATTTATTTTCAGATCTCGTTGAGCTTGGCAACTGATACTGGCCATGAGGAGATGACCTCACTGACAAAAACATGGACGTCTTCTTCAAGATCGATGCCATCATGAGTAGACATAGAACTTCGTGACAATGTGTCAGCAACAATCATGTCCTTGCCTGGGGTGTGAATAGCCTTGGACTTGAATCGTATGAGTCTCATAAGCATGCGTTAGCATCTCAAAGGAGTCTCTGACAAGTCTTTGGTGTTGACTAGAGGAACTAGTGGCTTATGATCTGTACACAAAGTGAACGTCTCAAGTCCTACCATGTAAAGTTCAAATCGCTCACAAGCCCACACTGCTGCCAAACATTCTTTTTCAATTTCCGCATACCGCCGTTCAGCTTCCGTAAGTGTTCTTGAACAGAAAGCAACTAATCAAAATCCGTCTTCATGTTCTTGTAGCAAAATTCCACCAAGGCCAGAGCTGCTCGCATCGGCACTTACTGTTGTTGGTTTTGCCATGTCAAAGTACGCCAAGGTTGCTGCTTTTGTAAGCATGTCTTTGATTTTGGAGAAAGCCTCCGCCTGTTCTGGTCCCCAGGTCCATGCGGTTTATTTTTTCAGCAGTTGGTTCAGTGGTGTCAAGGCCATTGACAAGTGAGGCAAATACCTGCCCAAGTAGTTGACCATGCCGAGGTATCTCCTCAGCTCTGTAACGTCTGCTGATTCGGTCATCTTTGCTACCACCTCAACTTTGGACAAATCTTGACGCATGCCCTTTTCACGCATTATGTGTCCCAGGAAGTTGATCTCAGACCTCAGATATTCACACTTTTTGTTGTTGAGTTGGAGACCTACTTCACTGAGTCGCTTTTTCACTCTGACCAAGAGTCGTTCATATTCTTCACTGGTGGATGTATGACAGAGAATGTCATCGAAGTAACATATAACTCCATCAATCCCTGCTAGGATTTTAATCATTGTCCTCTGGAAAACTTCCGGTGCAGAAGATATTCCAAAGGGAACTCGCTTGAAGAAGAACCGTCCAAATGGTGTTATAAACATGGTTAACTTTGCGGTTGTCAGGTTGAGGGGAATCTGCCAGAATCCTGATGCAGCATCCAGCTTAGAGAATACCGATGACCCACGTAGCTGGTGGATTACATCATCAACTGCAGGAATTATGTATCTCTCACGTTTGACCGCTTGAGTTTCTTCAGGTCGACACATATTCTGATCTCTGCTGAAGGTATAACAACAGGAACCATCGGTGAAAACTATGTTTGCTCATTGATTTCTTCAATCACCCCTCCATCCTTCATCCTCTTGATGTCCTGCTCCACTTTCTTGAGTAGTGGAATAGGCACGCAACTGGCAGTTGTCACACTGTATGGCATTGCCTAATCTTTAAGCATAATTTTGACTGGCTGGCACTTAACTTCACCAAAGCTGACTGAACTGATGCGTTGGACCAGCCCCAAGGTAGTGGCTGTTGTTCTACGGAGGAGACTATCAGTGTCATTATCAATTACGTAAATGGTGGCTGAAAGCTCTTCTCCCACTCATGTGTCAAATCTTCCTACCACGTCCATTCTGCCTCCTGGACTCAGGAGCATAACTGAGTTGGCAGGACAAAGGTCGGGTTTTCCAAGGAACTTCCACATTTTCTTGCTGATTACATTAACATCAGCTCCCGTGTTGATCTTAAAGTTCACTCTTCTGCCACGTATCTCAATATTTACCCTCCATGGTGATTCCTCATTGGTTTGTACAGATCCAACGAAAAATGTTGTCCGTGTTCGTGGTTCAGATGCATCAACTTCATTTACGCTCTGTCCTGCAGAATCGCGCAAAGTGTGAAAACTTCCCACATTTCATGCACTTCTTTCCTTCTGCTGGACAAGAGTCTCTCTTGTACACATAACCACATCTGCCACAGGTTGAACCTTTACTTTCACGCTTATACCTGTCCATGTCACTTTTGTGTGGCTCATGCTTAATGCATGCTGCATCTATGGACAACCCTCTGTTGCTGAATCTGTGATTTGACCTGTTCATACTGCCAAACCATAGTCACTGCCATGGTCAAAGTCAAGTAACTTTGCAATTGAAGTTTTTCTGAAAGCTCTTTGTCATTTAATCCAAGCACAAGCCTATCTCTAATATTCTCTTCTTTGTTTGCAAACTCGGCGCACTTAGAGAGTTCATATAGACTTCTCACGTATTCTTCAACACTTTCCCCATCCTTTTGATTTCTTTGATAGAAGGTAGCTCTCTCATGAATCACGTTTCTTTTTGGTGTAAAATGATCATGTAATTTACCCAGCACTGTATTGAAATCATCGGCATTTTCATTTCCAGAAAATGTGAATTGGCTGAATATATGCTTAGTCTTCGCATCTATTGCATACAACAAAGTACTAAAGTGTAAATTCCCTTCTTCCTTCTCAAGCTTGGCCACTATATTATAGCGCAGTGGTTCTTAACCTTTTTGGCCCCACGACCCCATCAGACATTCTTGGTCAGTATCGTGACCCCTGAAACAAAAATTGAAAAAAAAAACAGCCCGATTTATTAAAACATGTCTGCCAATACTCAGTCAATGGGATGGCTGAAGTTGCTTCGCAGCCATTAGGCAATCAAAACAAGGACGAATGCTCGACAGACAGCACCTCATGTCAGCATCGATCACAAGCCTATTGTGTGCCTTCGTTTTCAGAGTTACCATAGTTGAGAATCCAGCCTCACAGCGATAGGTTGAGAGGGACTGGACCAATAGGGTCAGGGCCCTCATCAAAAGAACAGGACAGTCCTTCACTTTCAGCCAAAACGTGGCGAGCTCTTGTTCCATGAAGTCACTCTTGAGCTGCGCATCTTCACAAATTCGGTAAAATTCAACCCTCACAGCCACGTCAGTATCGCTGATGGCACCGTCTTCAATGGAAAAGGGTCAGACGATCCACTCATCTCGAGAGTGGTCGTCCAGTCTGGGCAAGTAATGTTGGATGTCTTCACTAATTTCCAGAAGGTAGGTCGAGATATTCTCGTGGAAGTGGCATTCAGCATCTGGCATAGCATCCCAGAGAGTCATCATCTCAGGGAAGATAGTCGTGTCACCGTCCTGGACTCTTCTCTGGTAAAGGTGAATATTCCTCCTGAATGCTGGCATTGGCTTCACTAATTGCCAGAAGGTGGGTTGAGATATCCTCGTGGAAGTGGCATTCAGCATCTGGCATAGCATCCCGGAGAGTCATCATCTCAGGGAAGATAGTCGTGTCACCGTCCTGGACTCTTCTCTGGTAAAGGTGAATATTCCTCCTGAATGCTGCCATTTTGTCACGAGCCGTGTGTAGCATTGGGAGGTTTCCTTGAAGTGACAGGTTCAAGGACTTCTCCTCAGCAAACAAGTCAGCCAAGTAAGCAACCTTCATCACAAAGAGTTCATCCTGCATATTTTCATGAAGCTGATTCTCCTTCTCGGTACGCCCTCTCTCCAAGAACAGTGCTATTTCCTCTCGAAGTTGAATCAGACGATTGAGGACTTTACCATGCAAAAGCCAGCGCACCTCTGTGTGGAATATCAGAACAGTGAAATCGGCATCCATTTCTTCACACATCGCTTTAAAGATTCTTGAGTTTGTTGCGCTCCCTTCACAATCTTCACCATATCTGAAAGCACTTCTCGAAGACCAGGAGGGAGAGTCTTCATTGCTAAAGCATGGCAATGTATCATGCAGTGGGTGAAGGAGACATGGGGAGTGACATCCTTCACGAAGGCTTTGAAGCCGGATCTGCATCTGAACATGAAAGGTGCTCTATCTGTACACATCCTGCCAAGTCGTTCCCAGCCAAGCTCATGTTTGATGAGGAAGGCTTCCAGCATTCTGAACACATCTTCTCCCCATGTGCTAGTGGCCAATGGCTCTGAGAACAGGTACTCCTTCATGGCTTCTCCATCGAGGTAACGAACATACTCTAGCAGTTGGGAACATGAGGCAACATCTGTTGACTCGTCCAGTTGCAATGAATACACTGGACTGCTCTTCACAGCACTCACTACTTGCCGCAGAATATCATTACTCATATCCCAGATTCGACTTCTGACTGTGTCATTCAAAAAGGAAATCTGCCTGAAATTGTTTGACTGCTGTTCCCCCAACACCAACTTCGCTGCTTCGAGAAGGCATGGCTTGATAAGCTCTTCACCGATAGTGTGAGTGTGTGGTGTACAAAATACTGTGTGTGGTATGTACCTTTGTTAGGTTCCTAAAAATGGGCTCAACAAATTGATATGTTATTTATGACCCCTTCATGACCCCTTGGAAAAACTCCAAACGACCCCCAGGTTAAGAATCTATGCTATAGTGGATAAATCTTTGGTGCCATTCTGGCCATGCCATTGACGTGGAGAAGGGAAAGTCTTTCGGTGGTTTGAAAGCCATCGTTCAGTAACGTACTTTGTACTTCACGTAAATCTTCTTATATGAAACTGCCTTCATATATCAGGTTTACTTCTGACACCATGGGTAGCACATCGATGGTCGTTATGCACGGACTGACAACACGTCATGTTCCAATATGGGCTCGACTTGAAGATCCCCTTTTTATTGTGCATGTGCGAAGACTTCGCATATTACCAGGAGTTGCAAATCACAGAACAAACATACATTGACACTGAAGGGTTACATAACTTTTACCATTGGTGTGTTATAGATATAATGTCAACACAAACAGCATACAAAATTTTATCACAATAAAATACCGCACCTCACCAAACGTCAAGTAGCTAGAAAACAATGTTGCAGCGGTGCGACAGATACTACAAGACGCAAAATGTAAATTTTCAAATTGTTATATTTTCCGGCGATGGGTACAATTATAATTTAACACGTAATGATAAATGAAGGGAAATATTGTTACTCGAACATTGAAAGTGATAAAATACTGATGAAATACGAACGAGTTCAGGGTGGGTGGAGTTGATTTTGTCCACGGTGGGAGGATGTTTCTGGAAGACACAAAAGGCAAATTGTTATATTTTCCGGCGATACAGCACAGTTATGTTTGAACTGGTAATGTTAAATGAAGGAAAATATTGTTGTCCAAGCATTGAAAGTGTTTAAAAAAAACTTCTGAAAACTTAAGGAGTTTGAGGTGGGTGGGAGGAGTTCATTTTTCTGTGGATACGCAGGAGTATTGGCGTGCATGGAGAGAAAGGATGTCGAAAAGGTAAGCGCAGAGACGCGAAATTGCGGATGGTGAGGGTGGTCTGTATATGTATATATATATATATATATATATATATATATATATATATATATATATATATATATATATATATATATATATATGTGGAAGGGCTCTTTTGAGAGCATTTTATATAACAGAGGACAAGAATTATGAACCAGAATAGCACTAAGTTCCTTGACTTTCAAGTAGTCATGGACTTAGGGTGGCCGGTTCATGGTTTCAGTGCCCACAACCTCATCGCTGGACCTGGTATTCCAATGCTGGTGGTGTGGCAAAGGAGATTGACCATGTCCTCGTTGATGGTCACTGGAGGATGATCCAGAACTGCAGGGTCGACCGGAGTGCTCAGTTCCTCAATACTGACCAGCGGCTGGTTGTAGCAACTCTGAAGTTGCACCTTAAATCCAGGAGAATGGTAGCATCCCAGCCTAGGCTGGATGTTGGCAAGCTCAAGGATGAGAGGGTAGCTGAAGAGTTTGCGAACAAGCTGAATAGAGATTTGTGGGGTCTGGGTGGTTTGGGAGGTCCTGAAGAATTGTGGAGTGCCTTCAAGACCACCATCCTTGATGTTGCCGGTGGATGTCTTGGAACTCACCGCAGGGCAAAGAAAAATTTTGACTCTCAAGGGACACTGGATACCATTTACCAGAGTCGTAGGGCCAGGCTGAATGGCAGAGCTGAGCTGTTCATGGAGCTGAGGCATAAAACTGTCCGTGCGCTAAGGGTGACAAGGAGGCCTATGTGTGAGGATTCTGTGAAAGGATAGAGCATCACCTGTGGTCAAGTGATTCTCATCCTGCTTACAGGGGAATTCGCGCATTGTGTTCATCCAAGCCCATCCCTCGGTGTACTGCAGCTGGAGCAGAGGGTGGTTGGCTCTTGACAGAGGAGTCCGAAGTGAAGGCCCGATAGGGCCGGTTACTTTGAGCGATTGTACCAGACTGATTCAACAGCTGTCGAGTTGGACGTCAGGAGTGTTTCAATCCCTGCTGCTGACCCTCCAATCAACTGTGGTCCACCTTCCTTTGTGGAAAAACAGGCTGCGGTGAACCCGCTGAAATGGGGTGAAGCTCCAGGGATCTGTGCCATCCATGGTGAACTTCCTAAGGCTGGTGGAAATGCTGCACTCGTGTCGTTGCATGCAGTTCTGTGCTCTGCCTGGAACACAGACATCATCGCAACTGACTGGAAGAGGTGCCTTGTTGTCCCATGTTGATCGGCATCTCAAGGAGATGGGGATGGGCCAGGAATCTGGCTGGGGGATGGCCAGATGGAGGCCCCTGGAGTACCGGCGGAAAGTGGACGCAGCGACATGCTGCTCTGGAGAATGCTCCCATACCTGACCTGAACTGAAATAATATTATATATATTTATTTATAGTAAATATATATTTATATTATATTTATATATGTATATATATATATATATATATATATTTTTTTTTTTATTATATTATATAAGAATATATGATATACTATAGATCTATAATATATATACATATATATATATATATATATATATATATATATATATATATATATATATATATATGGTGTCCCAAAAGTCACCTAAGGATTTAGAAATTAAATAACATTTGATTTTTAATAGTTTATGAATATTTTTATACCAAAATATAACGTACAAAATGGAGATAAATTTGCTTTATTTATGAAAAATTATGCAGCTTTGATGTCCTCCATTTTTGGCTTCGCAGAGACGGGCTCTTTCGACAGCATTTTCCATAACAGCGGACAATAACTCTGGCTGCAGGCCTCAAATTTTTGCACAGATATTGTCCTTGAGCTGCTGAATTATGTGGAGCTTATTAATTGTGTACACGCTCCTTTAGCTAACCCCAAATAAAATAATCGGGAGGAGTCAAATCAGGAGAACGTGATGGCCAAGAAATTTCTTAATTTCGCTAAATTATTCGGTGTCCATGCTCTTTGGGTGAGAATAATTGATCAATGAAATTTAAAATAAAATTCCACGATTTTGGTTCTTTGTTCAGTTGTGAATATTTCCATGGGTAATTTCCAAATGTTAATCTAAATTCTGAAAAGAAAAGAAAAACATATTATTAAAAAACAAATGTTATTTAATTTCTAAATCCGTAGTTGACTTTTGGGACACCCTGAATATTACATACTAGCCGAAACCCCGTCACAGACGGATTCCGTTCATTCAACCACCCTCACCAGCTCACCCACACTCGAGGGACATGAACTAGACAGGGCGTGCTTGCCCCCGCCTACTCATCCCCCGCCCCTGCCGCATTCCCCCCCGCCTCCCACCCCCACCTTCAATTTGCTTACCCCCGCCCAAAAATTTAATTACCCAGCCCCGCCACCGCCTCTTCACACCCCGTCCCCCGTCTCTTGATTCCCCGCCCCACTTGCCCCTGGGCCTCCGCCTCCTGTCCACCCCTCACACTCAACATCGCCTAATTCACCCAGCCCCTGCCCACTCATCCCCCACCCCATTTTCCCCCATCTCCCGCTTTCAATTTGCTTACCCCCGCCCAAAAATTTGCTGACCTTGCCCCCCCCCGCCTCTTCACTCCCTGCCCCCGTCTCTTCATCCCTGCCCCAGCCTCTTCCCTTCTCGCCCCCGTCTCTTCCTCCCCCACCCCCGCCACTTCACTCCCTGCCTCCGTCTCTTCATCCCCCACCCCCGCCTCTTCACTCCCTGCCCCCGTTTCTTCATCCCCCGCCCCCGCCTCTTCACTCCTCGCCCACGTCTCAACGAAAAGTGTTTATTCTGCTTCAGAGTTGAAAGTTGACTCTTGCCACTATGTGCGATGCACTCTTACAGGTACGAAGTCTCTTTCAGTCCAGGCCACAGTACCGAGAAAAACGTGACGCGACCGCTAGGAGGAGCACAAAATTGGTCCTTCATTATTAATATATATATATATATATATATATATATATATATATATATATATATACTTTTTTATAGATATATGTCGATATATTAAAGATATATGTATGTATATATATATATATATATATATATATATATATATATAAATAATATAGATATATATGTATATATGTATGTATATATACGTATATATACATATATATATATATATATATATATATATATATATATATATATATTGTTGTGGTTACCAGATTCGCAAACCACCATTCAGGTCCCTTAGGTGAGGTATCTCGGTAAGTGCATGTGTAGTTAGGCCCAAACCCGTTGTCTAGTGGGAATACATGTCATTTATACGTGCTGCGACTCTTCAGGATAGCCGTTTTTCTTTTACTATCTTTATTTTGGACCAACCGCCATGATCACAACCACAACATCAACCACCGACCACAACCACCGCTTCACCACAACCGCCACGACCTTCACGCACACCTCACAACCGTAGCATCGCCACCGTTCTTGCCCCGCTGTGGGTACCGGTGTTGGACTCATGCAGAACGCGCGTCGAACAGCGTGTACAAAATCACGGATTTTCTGCTTCAAAAACGGATCGAAAACGACACACGCCCACTTTTTGCCGTCCAATCGGTGAGCGAGGGGCGAATTGGCCCCGCCCCCAGGGCGATCGATATATGCAAATTTGTGGATCAAAAAGCCTTCACGCCCACTTTTTCTCGGGCCAATGGGGAGCGAGGTGAAAGGTCAAAGGGAGGGGGTCAAAGGCGAAGTTACGGGGGGGATAAAAGGACGGTGTTCGTCAGTCAAAGGAGTCGTAAAAGTCGGAGCGAAAGAGTCAGCAGAACGAGAACGAGGGGTCGGAGAGTCGCAAACAAGAACGAACGAGAGAGTCAGTAGGTAGTAAAGGTCGGAACGAGGCGAAGGAGTCGGAACAGAGGGTCAAGACTTCGCGGGCGGTGGAGCTGCTCGTCGTGTGCGTTGAAGTCGGAACGGAGGGGACGAGCTGTGGAGAGGCGGCGAGGGCGGACGAGGGGGTGCTCGTGTCGTGCAGGGAGCTGCACCCCTGGGAGGCCGACAGCGCGACCTGGCCAAGGTGGAGACGCTCGTCGCACATAATAAAGATCCTCTATACCCCGAGCATCAGCAACCCCCTCCTGTTTCCCCCCCGCGCTGAGATAGTGCGACCAAGGGGGCCCCGTTCCCACCCCCTGCCAGGCACTGTCCACGAGGCCCGCGGGTTGCGGGGCCATCGCCGCTCCGCGTCTCATCGCCAGACGGGTAGGCCCGACCAGGTCTCGGCCTCAGGCCTACCCCATTCTTGAGGGTATTTCTTTTCCTTGGTTTTGGGTATGTGTTGTCGGCGCCGTCTGTGAAGTAGAATTGTATAAGTGTTGCCGTGTGCTCGGTAGTCGGAATTAGCTCTGCACTGTGTTTTCACTTTTATATTTGCTTTTTGTGTAAATGGAATTGTGTTTTCTTTTTTTTGTGTGCATTTGGTGGAATTGTATTTGTGTGCTTCCCGTGTGCCACGAATAAATGTGCTTTATTGTTGAACTGTTCTCCCGCTTCGCTTCGTCTTTTCCCCATTGAACCCCCATCTTGCTTCACGTAAAGGGTTGGTAGTGGGCTGAATACGCCCGATAATTAATCGAACCGTCGAGGTCGACGATAACACCGCTCGGTTATTCTGATAGTACGGAACGGGTCGCTTAAGTGGCCCGTGTCCGAAGTCGACCTGCGGCGAGGTGCGATCGCCCGGTCTACCCTCCGCGTGGGTACTTAGGTAGTTCGAATTTGGCGAGCAACCCTATCCCACGCGGGGGCTGATTGGCTCGATCGCGGTGAGACCGAAAGGTCCACCCGTGACTGGTTCCCGGCGTTAGTCCGAGAGGGTCACGACTGGATTGTCCGTCCGGTGGGCGACGTGCCGCGATTCGAGTTACGTGGCCGTCGCACGCCGGCGGGCGCGAAATCCGCAACACTGGTGTCAGGAGTGGGATACAAACTCATCGCCCTCCTCGCGGCACTGGTATCGGAGAACAGGAAAACAGGCTCTCCTGTCTCCGGCTAAATTCACGGGAATCGGTCCAGGGGTGAGAGAAGCGACCCCCGATTCCCTCCAAATTTCGAGCGAGCTAAATTAACCCTTCACGAGAAGCAAGATGGCGTCTCAAGGCGAGCGGGAGCCGGGGGTATAAGAAATGTATATGTGTAATAATGTAGAGTCCATGGCCCAGGATGGAATCCCCGAGCAGGAAATGTTGATTGTGCAGGAACACGGACTCGCCCAACTGAACCCAGGGCCCGAGGTGGGTGCGGTAGCGGCCGCGGTGTATGACACCTCCCCCCCCCCTCTCCACCAAAACCCTTCCCCAACCCTTGCCGAAACGACTCAGCTGAGTGCATCCAACATGGCCCAGCTATGCGCCATGCTGGCGGCAATGAACGAAAAGATGAATGCGAAAATGATCGAAAAAATGGATGCAAACGCAAATGAAGTGAAAACGACGATGGATGCGAATACACAGCAAATAAACGGAATGGAAGCAAACATGAAAGAAGAAATGAAAAAGCTGCGGGGTGAGACGCAGAACATGGGCCGAAGCCTGCAGGCGGGCATGAAGGCCGTGACCGGGGAGATAAAAATGGCGACTCCACGTGTGGGAACGAACGAGCTGGGTGGGGGTGCAACGGCTGACAGGCCCGCGGTGGAGGCGGGTGAAAAAATAATTCGTGGAACGTGTTGGGCGAGGGTCGTGACGATGACCGAAAGGGAAAAATTAAATGGGGAGACCAAAACGTGTGAGACGAGACACGAGGTGACGACAACAGAAATAATAGTTGAGACAAGGGAGGTAAAGGGTGAAGAGTTGGCAGAGACACGGGAGATGGGAACGATAGAGGGAAGACTGCACGATGAAGACGGGGTAAGTGACGCACACACACACACGGAGGTAGTGGAGGATAATGGGGGTGAGCTCGCGGAGCGTGTTGGGACCCGGTGCGAGCAGCTGGATGACCTCCTCCAGGAACAAGGGGAGGGAGTATGCCCCCTTGAGGCGAGTCACGACCAGGTGAGTTCGGTCGTGTTTTGCGAGGTTGAGGGGACGAGTGCTGTGGACGGGTGCACGGAGAGCTTGGGGGGTATAGAGGCCCCGGAGACCCTTGTGGGGACACGAATCCCCAGTGTGGTTGTCCCTGTGTGTGTGGTGCAAGGTGTGAGTGCGTCCCCGTGTGTGGAAGCGACCCCGTGTGTGAGTGGTGTGGTGGCGATGGTGCCGGAGTACGTGCTTCCCAGCACGCCGTGCGTGGGTGAGGCACCGTGTGTGAGTGAGGCCGTGTGTGTGAGTGAAACGGCCAGTATGAGTGAGGCACCACGTGTGAGTGGTGTGGTGGCGATGGTGCCGGAGTACGTGCTTCCCAGCACGCCGTGTGTGGATGAGGCACGGTGTGTGAGTGAGGCACCGCGGGTTAGTGCCCCCGCGTGTATGAGTGAGGCACGGTGTGTGGATGAGGCACAGCGGTTGAGTGCCCTCGCGTGCGTGGGTGAGGCACCGCGGGTGAGTGCCCCCGCGCGAGTGAATGGAGCACCACGTGTGAGTAGTATGGTTTGTGTGAGTAGTGAGGCACGCGTGAGTGAACGGCCGTGTGCAAGGTCGCTGTGTGCCAGGGAGACCGTGTGTGTGAGAGAGCGGTATGAGAGGGAGATGTCGGTTGGCATGCGGGAGCACGCAGCCGCGTCTCCCCGTGTGAATGTGATGGAGTGGACTGTGTGCGTCGTAACACGCAGGTGTGCGTGGGTTGAATGGAGACGACGACGGCGACATGGGAGGAACGAAAGCCGAGTAGCGGCTGTAGTTGTTTCGCGGACCGCGCCGGGTTCACCCAGCAGTGAGCACGCGGTTCGTGCTGTGCAACGCACGAGACCACCACGTGCTCGCTTGCGAGAGTGAAGTCCCGGTCCGGAAACGCCAGCGGTGGATTTGCCGATCCCGCGGACGGACAAAGTTAGGCAGGTAAATGGATTTGGACCGGACGGGTTCTCCACGCGATCGTATGTGTTCAGCTCCAACGGGCAAAGCACATGTGTTCGCGTGGGGAACCCCTCGAAACGTGGGGCTTGTGTTTTTTTTTATGCGCACGGTGACGTCATGGCTGCACGTGTGGTTGGAATCCGGCAGGAGGGGCATCTCTGCCGGATGGTCGCGTCCAAGGAGGGACGAGGAACACGTGCAGCTGCATGACGTCACGGGCAGGTGCAAAGAGCGCGAGTTGCCGCGCAGGTGCTGCGCATGGAAAAAAAAAAAAAAGAAAAAGCAAGCCTCACTTTCGGGTGTACAGGATTCCTGGGAAAGGGGTGGAAGACCCCCTTATCCTGGGCACAGGATGAAAACTAGTTAGGGGGAAGGGTTAGCTTAGTTAGACCGACTTCATGGGGCAGGGGTAAGTCCTCATGGAGTCCGTGGAATGGATTAGTTGGAGGGATTGTAGCCAGATTTAGGTTGGGAAATTTATTAATGATTTATTTGGAGACATGGACAGACTTGTGGATGTGTAGAGGGGACGTAGTTTAGCTACGTAGTGTTAAAAGGAACGTGCTGTAGTTTAAGGGACGACGTGGGAGCACGAGTTAGTTAGGGGATGCAGATAGAAGGATGGCAGAGTTCAGTGGTGTGTGTGTTGAAGAGTTGGTGAGTTGTGAGGCATGTGCATGTTGAGTGAGTGAGGCCAGCGGGTCTGTGTGAATGGAGTGAATGGGGAATGCATGGTGCGATGAGTGATTGGGGGGAGGAGTGACTCCCGCCCAAGGGACCCCGGGGTCAGTGTAGAGTGAGTTAGCTGGGTTAGTCAAATTGAAAAATGGAGGTCGTTTTGTTGTTGGTGGGAAAGTAGGCTCGAGACCCATTTGGAGGGGTGCAGGAGCCCTGTTGACGGGCTTGGGAGCGTGGCTGCGAAAGGTGAGTATCGCTGAGTGGGTACCCCGGGCACCAGGCTAGTCGGCCGTGGTAGGCCATGGGCCCATGGGGGGCCGGGATAGAGTAGTGGGCACGGGTGCGCCTGCTTGGTGCGGGGGCCCGGGGTGCCATTAGCCGCGTGGGCAGTGTTGTGGGCACGGGTGACCCTCGGAAAGGGGCCCGGGAGGCCGGCCTGCCACGTGTGCGTTTCAGGGGAGGTGCCATGGGGGGCACTCCCCGGTGTTAGGGAGCTGGTAGGCTCGGAGGCAGTGTAGTGCCCGGGGGTGCCATAGCGGGAGAATCGGCAGAGGGTCGTGCCTGCCAAAGGGAGCCACGTGTCCCAGCCAGGAGACCGTGTGAGGGCACGGAGAGAAAATTGAGGGGCGAGGCCCGAAATTGTAAGGACACCAACACAGGCGACGGGAATCTGGGTTGTTAGAACCAATAGTTTAAGCGAGAGGCGCTTGTTGAAAGCCCCGGGGTAGTTTAGCAGTTAAATGGTTAGGGTAGATTAGGAGATGTACCCCTCCGCACCATCCATCCCCTCGCTGTCGTTGTGGGCCGCTGGACCCACTTTGGTTAAAGATCACCGAACTCTGGGGAGGCCATTCTGAGGCTTCGTTGGGCCTCGACACAGGACGTTAGCTCTCCCTTATTCCCCTCCGGGAAGGGAACGTAGGGGTTGGGAGTAGGCTAGGTGACAGGATAGGTTAGCCGAACAAGGACGATAAAGGGGGTTAGGGGACGATTTATAGTGGGGAAGTAAAAATAAAAACAATAAAAAAATAAGTTGGGGCTAAATTGGGGTTTGACAAATTAAGGAAGTGGGTATGTACAGTGACAGGCAAAGGCGATAGGTGGGAGGGAGACAGGTAGGTAGGTCCGAGCCCGCCTTCCAAGTGGCCAGCACCACCGCACTCCCTCCACCAACCTCCACTGAACGGCAAAGGCTAGCCAACTCCATCGGCTGGCCGTGTTTTTCTTCGAGGCAGAGGCTGGCCAACTTCATCGGCAGCTGTTATTTTGCTGCAAGGTCTGTGCCGGCTGGATCGTCTGCTGGCTGTGTTACTGCAAGGCCTGTGCCGGCCAGTTCATCTGCTGGCTGTTTTTCTTCGAGGCCTGTGCCGGCCTGGTTCTGCGGGCTGAGTTTGCCTGCAGCGGCCTTATTCTGCGGGCTGTGTTGCCTGCACCTTTGCCATGCCATGCCCACTGCCCATGTTCGCCAGCCCCGTTCAATTTTTGCTTTGCCCCCCCCCCCTGTTCATTTCCATGTGCGCCAGGATCCGCAAGGCAACAGTTTGCAAGCTGCAAGAACTGCCCTGTTGGCAGCTACAACACGGTCCTGCAGTGGCAGCCCGTGCACCGTGTTTGTGTCCATGCATCCATTCGTTGTGCTCATTGCGTGTGCCACTTGAGCTGGCACGGAGACTGCGTTTGTGCAGCCCATGCACCGTTGTGGTTCACTGCATTCAGTTCAAACCGTTCATGCATTCATTCGTTGTGCTCATTGCGTGTGCCACTTGAGCTGGCACGGAGACTGCGTTGTGCGGCCCATGCACCGTTGTGGTTCACTGCGTTCAGTTCAAAAGGGAAGGCCTTGGACTGCGTGTGAGCAGCCAGCCACGTTCCCTGTCACCTGCATTGTTTGAGCCAGAGACTGCATGCGGGCAGCCTGGCTCCCTGCTAACTGCTTTTCTTTTGCAGAGTTCAGTGATCCTGGGCCATGGTTTAGTGTAAAATTTGTAAGTTAAGGTTAAGATGTACTGTACATATGAGTGCGCCCCCGGCATGTTTGTCTAGCGCCGGCAATTTTATTTAAGTCGTCCGTGTGAGTGAGTTTGTTTAGGTAGTTACGCAGCCCTCAGGTTATTTATTTTGGGGACACGAATACCATGAATGTCGCACTCAGGGATCCGTAGGTAAAGTGTACTAGGGGAAAACTACACATGATGGCACACGAAAATTTGACGACTCGGGACGAGTCTGTAAAAAGGGAAGGGGGTAGTGTTGTGGTTACCAGATTCGCAAACCACCATTCAGGTCCCTTAGGTGAGGTATCTCGGTAAGTGCATGTGTAGTTAGGCCCAAACCCGTTGTCTAGTGGGAATACATGTCATTTATACGTGCTGCGACTCTTCAGGATAGCCGTTTTTCTTTTACTATCTTTATTTTGGACCAACCGCCATGATCACAACCACAACATCAACCACCGACCACAACCACCGCTTCACCACAACCGCCACGACCTTCACGCACACCTCACAACCGTAGCATCGCCACCGTTCTTGCCCCGCTGTGGGTACCGGTGTTGGACTCATGCAGAACGCGCGTCGAACAGCGTGTACAAAATCACGGATTTTCTGCTTCAAAAACGGATCGAAAACGACACACGCCCACTTTTGCCGTCCAATCGGTGAGCGAGGGGCGAATTGGCCCCGCCCCCAGGGCGATCGATATATGCAAATTTGTGGATCAAAAGGCCTTCACGCCCACTTTTTCTCGGGCCAATGGGGAGCGAGGTGAAAGGTCAAAGGGAGGGGGTCAAAGGCGAAGTTACGGGGGGGATAAAAGGACGGTGTTCGTCAGTCAAAGGAGTCGTAAAAGTCGGAGCGAAAGAGTCAGCAGAACGAGAACGAGGGGTCGGAGAGTCGCAAACAAGAACGAACGAGAGAGTCAGTAGGTAGTAAAGGTCGGAACGAGGCGAAGGAGTCGGAACAGAGGGTCAAGACTTCGCGGGCGGTGGAGCTGCTCGTCGTGTGCGTTGAAGTCGGAACGGAGGGGACGAGCTGTGGAGAGGCGGCGAGGGCGGACGAGGGGGTGCTCGCGTCGTGCAGGGAGCTGCACCCCTGGGAGGCCGACAGCGCGACCTGGCCAAGGTGGAGACGCTCGTCGCACATAATAAAGATCCTCTATACCCCGAGCATCAGCAACCCCCTCCTGTTTCCCCCCCGCGCTGAGATAGTGCGACCAAGGGGGCCCCGTTCCCACCCCCTGCCAGGCACTGTCCACGAGGCCCGCGGGTTGCGGGGCCATCGCCGCTCCGCGTCTCATCGCCAGACGGGTAGGCCCGACCAGGTCTCGGCCTCAGGCCTACCCCATTCTTGAGGGTATTTCTTTTCCTTGGTTTTGGGTATGTGTTGTCGGCGCCGTCTGTGAAGTAGAATTGTATAAGTGTTGCCGTGTGCTCGGTAGTCGGAATTAGCTCTGCACTGTGTTTTCACTTTTATGTTTGCTTTTTGTGTAAATGGAATTGTGTTTTCTTTTTTTTGTGTGCATTTGGTGGAATTGTATTTGTGTGCTTCCCGTGTGCCGCGAATAAATGTGCTTTATTGTTGAACTGTTCTCCCGCTTCGCTTCGTCTTTTCCCCATTGAACCCCCATCTTGCTTCACGTAAAGGGTTGGCAGTGGGCTGAATACGCCCGATAATTAATCGAACCGTCGAGGTCGACGATAACACCGCTCGGTTATTCTGATAGTACGGAACGGGTCGCTTAAGTGGCCCGTGTCCGAAGTCGACCTGCGGCGAGGTGCGATCGCCCGGTCTACCCTCCGCGTGGGTACTTAGGTAGTTCGAATTTGGCGAGCAACCCTATCCCACGCGGGGGCTGATTGGCTCGATCGCGGTGAGACCGAAAGGTCCACCCGTGACTGGTTCCCGGCGTTAGTCCGAGAGGGTCACGACTGGATTGTCCGTCCGGTGGGCGACGTGCCGCGATTCGAGTTACGTGGCCGTCGCACGCCGGCGGGCGCGAAATCCGCAACAATATATATATATATATATATATATATATATATATATATATATATATATATATATATATATATATATATATATATATATATATATATATATATATATATGTATATATGTATATGTATATATTGTTGCGGTTTTCCGCAACAATATCCGCAACAATATATATATATATATATATATATATATATATATATATATATATATATATATATATATATTGTTGCGGTTTTCGCGCCCGCCGGCGTGCGACGGCCACGTAACTCGAATCGCGGCACGTCGCCCACCGGACGGACAATCCAGTCGTGACCCTCTCGGACTAACGCCGGGAACCAGTCACGGGTGGACCTTTCGGTCTCACCGCGATCGAGCCAATCAGCCCCCGCGTGGGATAGGGTTGCTCGCCAAATTCGAACTACCTAAGTACCCACGCGGAGGGTAGACCGGGCGATCGCACCTCGCCGCAGGTCGACTTCGGACACGGGCCACTTAAGCGACCCGTTCCGTACTATCAGAATAACCGAGCGGTGTTATCGTCGACCTCGACGGTTCGATTAATTATCGGGCGTGTTCAGCCCACTACCAACCCTTTACGTGAAGCAAGATGAGGGTTCAATGGGGGAAAAGACGAAGCGAAGCGGGAGAACAGTTCAACAATAAAGCACATTTATTCTCGGCACACGGGAAGCACACAAATACAATTCCACCAAATGCACACAAAAAAGAAAACACAATTCCATTTACACAAAAAGCAAACATAAAAGTGAAAACACAGTGCAGAGCTAATACCGACTACCGAGCACACGGCAACACTTATACAATTCTACTTCACAGACGGCGCCGACAACACATACCCAAAACCAAGGAAAAGAAATACCCCAAGAATGAGGTAGGCCTGGGGCCGAGACCGGGTCGGGCCTACCCGTCTGGTGATGAGACGCGGAGCGGCGATGGCCCCGCAACCCGCGGGCCTCGTGGACAGTGCCTGGCAGGGGGTGGGAACGGGGCCCCCTTGGTCGCACTATCTCAGCGCGGGGGGAAACAGGAGGGGGTTGCTGATGCTCGGGGTATGGAGGATCTTTTTATATGCGACGAGCGTCTCCACCTCGGCCAGGTCGCGCTGTCGGCCTCCTTCGGGTGCAGCTTCCTGCACGACGCGAGCACCCCCTCGTCTGGTGTCGCCGCCTTTCCACAGCTCCGTCCCCTCCGTTCCGACTCCAACGCACACGACGAGCAGCTCCACCGCCCGCGAAGTCTTGACTCTGTTCCGACTCCTTCGCCTCGTTCCGACCTTTACTACTCCTTTGACTGACGAACACCGTCCTTTTATCCTCCCCGTAACTTCGCCTTTGACCCCCTCCCTTTGACCTTTCACCTCGCTCCCCATTGGCCCGACAAAAAGTGGGCGTGAAGGCTTTTTGATCCACAAATTTGCATATATCGATCGCCCTGGGGGCGGGGCCAATTCGCCCCTCGCTCACCGATTGGACGGCAAAAAGTGGGCGTGTGTCGTTTTCGATCCGTTTTTGAAGCAGAAAATCCGTGATTTTGTACACGCTGTTCAACGTGCGCCCTACACGAGTCCAGCATCGGTGCCCATGAGTGGCGCGAGATGACGGTGATGCGATGGTGGCGAGTTGTGACGGTAAAGGTCGTGGCGGTTGTGGTGAAGCGGTGGTTGTGGTCGGTGGTTGATGTTGTGGTTGTGATCATGGCGGTTGGTCCAAAATAAAGATAGTAAAAGAAAAACGGCTATCCTGAAGAGTCGCAGCACGTATAAATGACATGTATTCCCACTAGACAACGGGTTCGGGCCTAACTACACATGTACTTACCGAGATACCTCACCTAAGGGACCTGAATGGTGGTTTGCGAATCTGGTAACCACAACACTACCCCCTTCCCTTTTTACAGACTCGTCCCGAGTCGTCAAATTTTCGTGTGCCATCATGTGTAGTTTTCCCCTAGTACATTTTACCTACGGATCCCTGAGTGCGACATTCATGGTATTCGTGTCCCCAAAATAAATAACCTGAGGGCTGCGTAACTATCTAAACAAACTCACTCACACGGACGACTTAAATAAAATTGCCGGCGCTAAGACAAACATGCCGGGGGCGCACTCATATGTACAGTACATCTTACCTTAACTTACAAATCTTACACTAAACCATGGCCCAGGATCATTGAACTCTGCAAAAGAAAGCAGTGAGCAGGGAGCCAGACTGCCCGCATGCAGTCTCTGGCTCAAAACAATGCAGGTGACAGGGAACGTGGCTGGCTGCTCACACGCAGTCCAAGGCCTTCCCTTTTGAACTGAACTCAGTGAACCACAACGGTGCTTGGGCTGCACAACGCAGTCTCCGTGCCAGCTCAAGTGGCACACGCAATGAGCACAACGAATGGATGGATGGACACAAACACGGTGCACGGGCCGCCACTGCAGGCCCGTGTTGTAGCTGCCAACAGGGCAGTTCTTGCAGCTTGCAAACTGTTGCTTTTACGGATCCTGGCGCACATGGAAATGAACAGGGGGGGCAAAGCAAAAATTGAACGGGGCTGGTGAACGTGGGCAGTGGGCATGGCATGGCAAAGGCAGCAGGCAAACACAGCCCGCAGAAGAAGGCCGCTGCAGGCAAACACAGCCCGCAGAAGAACTGGCCGGCACAGGCCTCGAAGAAAACAGCCAGCAGATGAACTGGCCGGTACAGGCCTTGCAGCACAACAACAGCTGCCGATGAAGTTAGCCGGCCTCTGCCTTGCAGCAAAACACGGCCAGCCGATGAAGTTGGCCAGCCTTTGCCGTTTAGTGGAGGTTGGTGGAGGGAGTGCGGTGGTGCTGGCCACTCGGAAGGCGGGCTCGGACCTACCTACCTGTCTCCCTCCCACCTATCGCCTTTGCCTGTCACTGTACATACCCACTCCCTTAATTTGTCAAACCCCAATTTAGCCCCAACTTAATTTTTTTCTGTTGTTTTTATTTTTACTCCCCCACTATAAATCGTCCCCTAACCCCCTTTATCGTCCTTGTTCGGCTCACCTATCCTGTCACCTAGCCTACTCCCAACCCCTACGTTCCCTTCCCGGAGGGGAATAAGGGAGAGCTAGCGTCCTGTGTCGAGGCCCAACGAAGCCTCAGGATGGCCTCCCCAGAGTTCGGCGATCTTAACCAAAGTGGGTCCAGCGGCCCACAACGACAGCGAGGGGATGGATGGTGCGGAGGGGTACATCTCCTAATCTACCCTAACCATTTAACTGTTAAACTACCCCGGGGCTTTCAACAAGCGCCTCTCGCTTAAACTATTGGTTCTAACAACCCAGATTCCCGTCGCCTGTGTTGGTGTCCTCACAATTTCGGGCCTCGCCCCCCAATTTTCTCTCCGTGCCCTCACACGGTCTCCTGGCTGGGACACGTGGCTCCCTTTGGCAGGCACGACCCTCTGCCGAATCTCCCGCTATGGCACCCCCGGGCACTACACTGCCTCCGAGCCTACCAGCTCCCTAACACCGGGGAGTGCCCCCATGGCACCTCCCCTGAAACGCACACGTGGCAGGCTGGCCTCCCGGGCCCCTTTCCGAGGGTCACCCGTGCCCACAACACTGCCCACGCGGCTAATGGCGCCCCGGGCCCCCGCACCAAGCAGGCGCACCCGTGCCCACTACTCTATCCCGGCCCCCCATGGGCCCATGGCCTACCGCGGCCGACTAGCCTGGTGCCCGGGGTACCCACTCAGCGATACTCACCTTTCACAGCCACGCTCCCAAGCCCGTCAACAGGGCTCCTGCACCCCTCCAAATGGGTCTCGAGCCTACTTTCCCACCAACAGCAAAACGACCTCCATTTTTCAATTTGACTAACCCAGCTAACTCACTCTACACTGACCCCAGGGTCCCTTGGGCGGGAGTCACTCCTCCCCCCAATCACTCATCGCACCATGCATTCCCCATTCACTCCACTCACACAGACCCGCTGGCCTCACTCACTCAACAAGTACTCACCTCACAACTCACCAACTCTTCAACACACACACCACTGAACTCTGCCATCCTTCTAACTACCTCCCCTAACTAACTCGTGCTCCCACGTCGTCCCTTAAACTATAGCACGTTCCTTTTAACACTACGTAGCTAAGCTACGTCCCCTCTACACATTCACAGTCTGTCTCGGCCTCCAAATAATCCCATTAATTATTTACCCATCCTAAAGCTCACTAAATCCCTCTACCTAATCCATTCCACGGACTCCATGAGGACTTACCCCTGCCCCATGGAGTCGGTCTAACTAAGCTAACCCTTCCCCCTAACTAGTTTTCATCCTGTGCCCAGGTCAAGGGGGTCTTCCACCCCTTGCCCAGGAATCCTGTGCACCCGAAAGTGAGGCTTGCTTCTTTTTTTTTTTTTTCCATGCGCAGCACCTGCGCGGCAACTCAGAGCTCGCGCACTTTACACCTGCCCGTGACGTCATGCAGCTGCACGTGTTCCTCGTCCCTCCTTGGACGGGACCATCCGGCAGAGATACCCCTCCTGCCGGATTCCAACCCCACGTGCAGCCATGACGTCACCGTGCGCATAAAAAAAAAAACAAGCACCACGTCTCGAGGGGTTCCCCACGCGAACACATGTGCTTTGCCCGTTGGAGCTTAACACACACGATCGCGTTGAGAACCCGTCCGGTCCAAATCCGTTTACCTGCCTAAACTTTGTCCGTCCGCGGGATCGGCAAATCCACCGCGTGCGTTTCCGGACCGGGACTTCACTCGCGCAAGCGAGCACGTGGTGGTCTCGTGCGTTGCACAGCACGAACCGCGTGCTCACTGCTGGGTGAACCCGGCACGGTCCACGAAACAACTACAGCCGCTACTCGGCTTTCTCTCCTCTGTCGCCGTCGTCGTCTCCATTCCACACACGCATACCTGCGTGTTACGACGCACACAGTCCACACCATCACATTCACACGGGGAGACGCGGCTGCGTGCTCCCACATGCCAACCGACATCTCCCTCTCATACCGCTCTCACACACACGGTCTCCCTTGCACACAGCGACCTTGCACACGGCCGTTCACTCACGCGTGCCTCACTACTCACACAAACCATACTACTCACACGTGGTGCTCCATTCACTCGCGCGGGGGCACTCACCCGCGGTGCCTCACCCACACACGCGAGGGCACTCAACCGCTGTGCCTCATCCACACACCGTGCCTCATCCACACACGGTTCCTCACCCACACACGCGGGGGCACTAACCCGCGGTGCCTCATCCACACTGGACGTTTCACTCACACACACGGCCTCTTCCACACACGGTGCCTCATCCACACACGGCGTGCTGGGAAGCACGTACTCCGGCACCATCGCCACCACACCAATCACACACGGGGTCGCTTCCACACACGGGGACGCACTCACACCTTGCACCACACACACAGGGACAACCATACTGGGGATTCGTGTCCCCACAAGGGTCTCCGGGGCCTCTATACCCCCCAAGCTCTCCGTGCACCCGTCCACAGCACTCGTCCCCTCAACCTCGCAAAACACGACCGAACTCACCTGGTCGTGACTTGCCTCAAGGGGGCATACTCCCTCCCCTCGTTCCTGGAGGAGGCCATCCAGGTGCTCGCACTGGGTCTCTACCCAGTCCGCCAGCTCACCCCCATTGTCCTCCACTACCTCCGTGTGTGTGTGTGCGTCACTTACCCCGTCCTCACCGTGCAATCCCTCCTCCATTTTTTTTGTCTCCCGTGTCTCTATACATTTATAAGTTTCTGTTGTTCCCTCCTGTCTATTAGTCTCCGCTTCTTTCTGGCGTCTTTCATTTATCTTTATGTAGGTCAACCTTGCTTTCTCTTTAAGTCGCTCCCGTCCTTCCCTGTTTTTCACTCCTTGCTCTTTCACGATCTCCGCGTACCTCATCCTTGCTCTCCGTATTAATTGTTCTTTTCTCTCCCTCGCAATTACTTTCACCTCGTCTCTTGTCTCCCGAATTACTTTTTCCTTACCCGCCTCCACCGCGGGCCTGTCAGCCGTTGCACCCCCTTCCAGCTCGTTCGTTCCGACACGTGGAGTCGCCATTTTAAGTTCCCTGCTCACGGCCTTCATGCCCGCCTGCAGGCATCGGCCCATGTTCTGCGTCTCACCCCGGAACTTTTTCATCTCTTCCCTCATTTGCTGTGTATTCGCATCCATCGTCGTTTTCACTTCATTTGTATTTGTATCCATCTTTTCGTTCATGCCTTTCATTTCGTTTTTTATTTCATTTGTCATTGCCGCCAGCATGGCGCATAGCTGGGCCACGTCGGGTGCACTCAGCTGAGCCGTTTCAGCAAGGGTTTTGGTGGAGAGGGGGGGGGGAGGTGTCATACACTGCGGCCGCTGCCGCACCCATTTCAGGTTCTGGGTTTAGTTGGGCGAGTCCGTGTTCCTGCACAATCAACATTTCCTGCTCGGGGATTCCATCCTGGACCATGGATTCTACATTACTACACATATACATTTCTAATACCCCCGGCTCCCGCTCGCCTTGAGACGCCATCTTGCTTCTCGTGAAGGGTTAATTTAGCTCGCTCGTAATTTGGAGGGAATCGGGGGTCGCTTCTCTCACCCCTGGACCGATTCCCGTGAATTTCGCTGGAGACAGGAGAGCCTGTTGTCCCGCTCTCCAATACCAGTGCCGCGAGGAGGGCGATGAATTTGTATCCCACTCCTGACACCAGTGTTGCAGTCTTCGCGCCCGCCGGCGTGCGACGGCCACGTAACTCGAATCGCGGCACGTCGCCCACCGGACGGACAATCCAGTCGTGACCCTCTCGGACTAACGCCGGGAACCAGTCACGGGTGGACCTTTCGGTCTCACCGCGATCGAGCCAATCAGCCCCCGCGTGGGATAGGGTTGCTCGCCAAATTCGAACTACCTAAGTTCCCACGCGGAGGGTAGACCGGGCGATCGCACCTCGCCGCAGGTCGACTTCGGACACGGGCCACTTAAGCGACCCGTTCCGTACTATCAGAATAACCGAGCGGTGTTATCGTCGACCTCGACGGTTCGATTAATTATCGGGCGTGTTCAGCCCACTACCAACCCTTTACGTGAAGCAAGATGAGGGTTCAATGGGGGAAAAGACGAAGCGAAGCGGGAGAACAGTTCAACAATAAAGCACATTTATTCTCGGCACACGGGAAGCACACAAATACAATTCCACCAAATGCACACAAAAAAGAAAACACAATTCCATTTACACAAAAAGCAAACATAAAAGTGAAAACACAGTGCAGAGCTAATACCGACTACCGAGCACACGGCAACACTTATACAATTCTACTTCACAGACGGCGCCGACAACACATACCCAAAACCAAGGAAAAGAAATACCCCAAGAATGAGGTAGGCCTGGGGCCGAGACCGGGTCGGGCCTACCCGTCTGGTGATGAGACGCGGAGCGGCGATGGCCCCGCAACCCGCGGGCCTCGTGGACAGTGCCTGGCAGGGGGTGGGAACGGGGCCCCCTTGGTCGCACTATCTCAGCGCGGGGGGAAACAGGAGGGGGTTGCTGATGCTCGGGGTATGGAGGATCTTTTTATATGCGACGAGCGTCTCCACCTCGGCCAGGTCGCGCTGTCGGCCTCCTTCGGGTGCAGCTTCCTGCACGACGCGAGCACCCCCTCGTCTGGTGTCGCCGCCTTTCCACAGCTCCGTCCCCTCCGTTCCGACTCCAACGCACACGACGAGCAGCTCCACCGCCCACGAAGTCTTGACTCTCTGTTCCGACTCCTTCGCCTCGTTCCGACCTTTACTACTCCTTTGACTGACGAACACCGTCCTTTTATCCCCCCCGTAACTTCGCCTTTGACCCCCTCCCTTTGACCTTTCACCTCGCTCCCCATTGGCCCGACAAAAAGTGGGCGTGAAGGCTTTTTGATCCACAAATTTGCATATATCGATCGCCCTGGGGGCGGGGCCAATTCGCCCCTCGCTCACCGATTGGACGGCAAAAAGTGGGCGTGTGTCGTTTTCGATCCGTTTTTGAAGCAGAAAATCCGTGATTTTGTACACGCTGTTCAACGTGCGCCCTACACGAGTCCAGCATCGGTGCCCATGAGTGGCGCGAGATGACGGTGATGCGATGGTGGCGAGTTGTGACGGTAAAGGTCGTGGCGGTTGTGGTGAAGCGGTGGTTGTGGTCGGTGGTTGATGTTGTGGTTGTGATCATGGCGGTTGGTCCAAAATAAAGATAGTAAAAGAAAAACGGCTATCCTGAAGAGTCGCAGCACGTATAAATGACATGTATTCCCACTAGACAACGGGTTCGGGCCTAACTACACATGTACTTACCGAGATACCTCACCTAAGGGACCTGAATGGTGGTTTGCGAATCTGGTAACCACAACAATATATATATATATATATATATATATATATATATATATATATATATATATATATATATATATATATATATATATATATATATAGAAAACATAAATACACACATTTATATACATATATGTATGTATGTATGTATGTATGTGTGTGTGCGTGCACATGCAAGATGCTGTTGATTGTTGTCTCCACATGTGGGTGGGTTTCAGGAATGGAGCCCGACCATTCTCGTCCGGCGGCTGATGGGGCATGTAGCTTCTTTGGGATTCTCATGCTTGTACTACTTGTGAACGTCTGCAGCTGTAGAGGAACCCGGGTGTGGTTTGAAATTGCAAAGGGCTTACCTTATTTTGCTTTTCGTGGTTGCTTTGTGCAGTTTTTTTTGTTTGCTGGAAGAGCATGGGGTTCGTTTACTTGAAAGTCCTCACTACCTGGGGTATTTTATTCGTTGAGAGCTGATTGGTTATTCCCTCCAATAATGGGTGAGAGACTTAATTTGGTCTTGCATATATATGTTAACTGCCATTGGCAATGTATGTTGTACATGCTTTGGAGCCTCGGTGTTGCACATTTCTGTCTATGCTGGTGCTGACTAATAGAATAAATCAAGATGATAATGACAATCTTGTGACAGTTGGGCTCGAAACCCCACCCACCAGAATGCAATGATGTCATCCCACATAGCCAAGGCTTGAACAAAAGTCTGCTTTCGATTGGGCCAAATAAACTCGAAGTTTCAAGTAAATGTAGATGCATGCAGACTTCCAATAGTGACAATTGTGCATATAAAGTTTGGAGACAATGACAGAAACAATACAAAAGAAGGTAGGAAACAGGACAGACACTGTTCTTCTATAACAGCCCCTATAAACCCACTTTTTCTTGTGGGATCAGCCAGGGGAAGCTTGGCCCAAGTTTTCACTAAGCGGTTGGTCAAGCTTGACGTTCGACTCATTAGGGCAGGAATTTGGAATTTGGCCATGGTGCCAGTGATAGCACATCCACTCGTCATGCACACCATGGGAGCTTTAACATCCACCAACAAATGCTGGCAGATGGGATTCCCAGTTGAACATCCTTCCGAAGGATGGCACACATTGATGAATCACACTCCCTGTGAAACACCCGGCTGACAGTTTATGTCTGCATCAGGAATCAAACATAGGATAGACAGCTTTGAAGTAAGTGTGCACACCTTGAGGACACCCTACCAGCCCACAGGACAGACACTATTTTTATGATTATCGGAGGCGCTATGTAGGTAGGTGAGCAATTCACCTACCTTGTCAGGCACCATTGTCAACAACGGTCAGATGGATGTAGAAATCGAAAGGCATATCAGCATTGAATGTGTGTGGTGGGTTTAGAGTTTAGACAAAATTTTTGAAGACGTGAGGGATACATACACCTGAAGCCAAAGTGTGTTGTGTATCGAGCAATGTCCCATCTGCTTTACTCTCTTGATATGATAGTTGTACATCTATGTGCTTTCCAAAATACCAATACAACATCTGCACTTCAAGTGGAATGTTAGTGTAGTCTTCCAGGACAAGATGACAAATGAAGATGAATGGGGCTAAAGCATGCTGCTTTGATGAAGTATCAAAAGCATGCTTGTAAAAGTGAATTCTCGATGAAATGGGTGAAGGCTTGGTGCCCAAAGCTGTATTTTTGGCCATCTGAAAAGAGTGCATTCCAATTGCAATCAAAAGCTCTGGTTCAAGGACGCCTTCAAGAAAAATTTAAAGTGCAACATCATTGGCAGTTGGGAATGCCTGGCACTAAATGAGTGGGAGGAAGAGAGAAAGAAAGAGAAGTTGGAAGAACTACTTCGGTTCACTGACTGTTTGATTGAATGGACATCCAGATCATCTATTGGTAACCATTCATTATCGAGGCTTCGACCCTTGAATTCCAAAACCTCTACAAAAGGTGAGTCCACAAGTTCATTTTTGATTGATATATAGATAGATAGATATTGAGATATTTTATTTACACCGTTATACAAGAGGGGCACTCTTCACAGTGCATACCTCCGCCACATAATGCCTGATCCATGAGAACATATCGGGCCAAAAACATTTTTGAGATATCGTGCTATATATCGTTTTTGAACCCCATCTCTCAATGGTGAATAATCACTAAAAAAATTCTAGTAGTCGGATCTGGATTCGGATCTTCACCAAAATATAATCAATTTGTCATGGTCACACACCTAACCTGTCCACCAAATTTCATCCGAATCCGTCCACAACTTTTAGAGATATCATGCTATATATAATTTTTGGCCCTATCTCTCAATGGTGAAGAATCACTTAAAAATTTCATTGGCAATGCATTCCAATTGCAATCAAAAGCTCTGGTTCAAGGACGCCTTGAAGAAAAAATTTAAAGTGCAACATCATTGGCAGTTCGGAATGCCTGACACTAAATGAGTGGGGGGGGGGGGGGAGAGAAAGAGAAAGAGAGGTTAGAAGAACTCCTTCTGTATGGACCTCAAAAATAATTGGTGGTTGAATTCAGTGACCTGATATGAAAATCCTCTTCAAATTTCAAGTCAAATGGATGAAAATTGAGGATTTTAGAAATACCATCTAAGTTGTTGACCTTTTGACCTCAAAATCAACAGGCTTCATTCTCTTGACAAATTCCACCATGTGGTGAAGTTTTGTGAAGATCGGTTTAAAATTGTGACCTGTTGGCGATAAAGACAGACAGACAGACAAACAGACAGAATAACAAAATCGACTGACCAATATACCTGAAAAATCTTCGATTTTGCAAGTAACAGAGAGAAAGGGGTGAACACATAACCTTGTTTACCTTCGGTGGCAGAGGTAATAAGCTGAGTGCAATCATCCATGATTACCTCCACCACCAAAGATGGACGGAGGTTATGTTTTCACCGCTGTTTGTCCATCTGTTTGTTTTGTTTATCTGTTTGTCTGTGAGCAGGATATCTCAAGTTATGGACAGATTCAGGTGAAAACTGATGGGTAGGTTTGGTGTGCGACAACAACAATTGATTCGATTTTGGTGAAGGTGAGGATCTGGATCTGGATACCTTAATTTTTACCCTCGCTAGAGGAAAGGGTATTGCATTTAGGTCCGTTTGTTTGTTTGTCTGTTTGTTAATTGGAAAAAAAAAATTTCGCCAAGTATGTTGTTCTGTAGTGTTTGTCTGTCTGTTTATCTGTTTGTCACACGATTTTTAGCAACAGTTTTCAAGCAATCTTTCTGAATTTTTTTTCTGTATGTCGGTGACTGGCCAAGGACAGCAACACCTAATTTTGGGAAAGATCCGAATGCGGATCCGAATCTGAGAATTTTTGAGTGATTCTTCACCATTGAGAGATGGGGCCAAAAACAATCTCAAATGAGCTAAGATCCTCGTCCTCTTAATGATGACGTCATAAAAACGAATATGACGTCATTGTGATGTATCAGGTTTGCGATAAATTATCTGTGCTAATGCCCGGTTTGATTCCCGCAAACAAAATTCAACAGCTTGCCTAGTTTCGGAGATAATGGTATAGGCGATTTCCATTAGCGGCGATATTATGATGTCAACTTTTTTTCTAGGAAGAATTTCCAAAATCGGAGATGGTTACTGTCTGCGCGTGGGCTTTCTGCATATACATGGCAAGTTTCACGAAGATCCGATGAAAACTCTGGGTTGTGAAACAAAAAATGTCAAAAAAGAGGAATTACGTCATAAAAAATTGATATGACATCATAGTGATGTATGATATGTGTGATAATTAATCTCTGCTAATGCCCTGTTCGATTCCCGCAAACAGAATTCAAAAAGTTTGCCTATTTTCGGAAATAATTTTTTAGGCGATTTCCATTAGCGGAGCTATTTTGACGTCATAACTTTTTTTTCTAAGAGGAATTTTCAAAATCGGAGATCGTTACTGTCTGCGCAGAGTATTTTTACATATATATGCCAAGTTTCAGGAAGTTTCGATGAAAACTGTAGGCTGTGAAACAAAAAGGTCCACAAGAACAACAACGTGAGTAAGACTTAGAGATCCTTCAAGAGGATCTAACAGTATATAGCACAATATCTCAAAAGGTTAGAGATGGATTCCGACGAAACTTGGTGGACAGGTTGGGGGTGTGAAAAGGACTAATTAGTTCGATTTTGGTAAAGATCTGAATCCGGATCCGATCCGAATCCGAAAATGTTTCAAGTGATTCTTCACCACTGAGAGATGGGGCCAAAAAGGATGTTCACACGGTATCTCAAAAGGTTATGGATGGATTCCTACGAAACTTGGTGGACAACGCCACTTGGAAGAATTGCTTTAATTTTGGTGAAGATCCAAATCCAGATCTGGACATGAGAATTATTTAATTTTTAATTGATTCACCATTGAGAGATGGGGCCCAAAACGGTATATAGCACGGTATCTCAAAAAGTTGTGGACGAGTTATGACAAAACTAGGTGGATGAGTTGGCGAGGTGACAAGAACAAGCCGATTCGATTTTGGATAAGGTCTGGATGCAGATCAGGCCTATCAGTGGGATACAAAACATAACCTGTACAGCCTGGTGGAGGTATGTGCTCTACCAATTGTTGTTCCAATTACTTTCATGCTGAAGGGGTTGTGAAACTATTGAAATGTATGCTGTTGATTATCGTCTTAATATACAGGTTTCAGAAGGTGGAAGGGAGCCCTCCCAGGTCTCGAAGTAGCCACCTTCGTGTGTGTGTGTGTGTGTGTGTGTGTGTGTGTGTGTGTGTGTGTGTGTGTGTGTGTGTGTGTGTGTGTGTGTGTGTGTGTGTGTGTGTGTGTGTGTGTGTGTGTGTGTGTGTGTGTGTGTGTGCGTGCGTGCGTGCACATGCGTAAGCTACTTGGCTTCATATGTAGTACCACCTTAGTTGTCATATCTAGAACCAGGGGTTCGGGAGTGAAGGTCGACAAAAATTATCTATGTAAATGTGTATCATGTAACACCACCCATTGGTGGTGGTGGAGGGTATTACAAGTCAGCTGTGGAGATAACTTGCAATTTTTGCAATGCACAAGTCCACAGAGAGTGGGAAGTCCCAAAACCAACCTCCACCATTAAGGAGAGGTAGGGTAATGGGGTTTGGGAGTCCAGAGGAAGGGGGTGGTGGGAGGAGGCAGGGGTGGGAGGAGAGAGGGTAAGGGGTGGGGTGAAAGTCTGGAGGGAAGGAGTGGAAAGAGAGGATGGAGGGGGGAGGTGTAGCGAGAGAGTCGAGAGGGAGGGGGTGGGGTGAGAGTCTGGAGGGAGGTGGTGAGGAGAGAGGAGGCAGGGGGAGTGGTGGGATGTAGGAGAGGAAGCTATCTCCACACGTTGGTTTCAGGAGGTGGAACAGAGTCCTCCCAGGAGTCAAAGTATCCACGTCCGCTTTGGTAAGATATCATGGTCCATGCACCAAGTTGTTGAATTTTGTTGTTCTCAGAGTTTTGTTCCAGGGGTTCTTTCCAGGATCGTCATCGAATCCTGGACTGCCTCCAACTGTAGTTAATTTGTGGTAGTATTCCTGGGAATGTTTTTAAAAAAATCTCAGCGAGGTTCTTCTTTATTATTCCTGTTGCTCAAATTATCACTGGTACAAAGTTGATGCTCTTCAGCTTCCAATATCTCTTGACCTCATTTAAGCCAAAATTGCTAGGTACTGATACGTAAATCAGCATTGCTGTCTTTTTATTTTTGTACCTGAGTACTATATCCGGTTGCAATGCTTTGTTTTCTATTTTCATCTCGATTGAATCATCAGGTCGTACTTAAGCATGACGTCCTCATTTTCAATGATTGCCCTTGGTTCTTGTTTCCGTCACATTTTCTGGAACTGGGATGTTGAAATTTTTGCAGATATGCCGGTGAATCAGTTTGCATACTTTGTTGTGCCGTTGTGTGTAAAGTTGTTCTGATAATAGTTTTTTGCATCCCAAAAATAGATGACGTGTTTTCGATTTCTGTTTTGCAGAATCTACACTTGTCCATCTGGCTCAGTTCCACCATATTTTAAAATCCATTGGTGTAGCGTCCTTGATCTTGGGCATTTATTATGATCAATTCTCCATCGCAGTTGAGCTGACCTCTTCTTAGCCAATCTAATGAGCCTTTTTTAGTTATTCTGTCATTTTTTGTTTTGTCATTTGGTGTAAAAACCATTTCCCTCGAAGATCCCATGCCATATCTTCACATCTGGTATTTCGTTATTTCCTTCTGAGTGCTGTAATATCAGTGGTATTCCAGAGCTCCATTGCTTCCTCGTTTTGATGATTTAGAGATTGATTTTGTAGATTTTCATGCATTTTCCCTGTTTTTGGAAATATTTAGCAAAGTGAGTTCAGGATAGTTTTTCAGGTTTGTTGTGTTTCCAAATTGAATCTGATAGTCAGTTAAGCATTTCACATACTCAGCTCGTTAAGCACTCATCGCTCTGTGCACGGGGTTTAATTCCATCAGGCCACTCTCTCCCTCTCGTCTCGGCAGATACATTTTCGGGAAATACATGCTTTTGTGGAACATTTTGTGGATGGTAAGGAATTTTCTTGTTTTTATGTCAAACATATTGATTTCTGATTGGGGCTAGTTTATTATTCCACAGCTGTATTGGAACACTGGTACTGTGAGTTGGTTTTGGCTTTGATTTTGTTTCTTGGAGACAGGTATGCTTTCAGGATCAGCTTCATTCTATATAGGAAATATTTGGCAATTGTTTTGCGCATTTGTTTGTGACATATTTGGTGCCTTCTTTGACTCCGAGGTATTTGTATGATGCTTTGTTTCTCTAACACCTGTATTGTTGCTTCAAAGTCAATTTTTATGTTGACTTTTTTTTGCTGCTTTACCTTCTACAAATGTGCACTTGGCGCACTTATCTTGTCCAAATTCTATTTGAATGTCCTTGGTGAACCATTTTACTCGTTTTATTTGTTCTATCAATTTTTTTGTCATTCGGTGTGAAAGACGGTCTCCCTGGAATATCCCATGCCGTATCTTCACATCTGGTATTTTGCTATTTCCTTCTGAGTGCTGTAATATCAATGTGGTATTCCAGAGCTCCATTGCTTTCTCAATCAGTTTGATTATTTGGGGAATGATCTTGTAGAATCATTTTATCATCAACGAATGTGAGACACTGTTGAAAGCTTTCTTATAGTCGATCGAGACATTGGACAATTTGGTTTTTCGAATTTTGAAGTGCAGCTTTGTTCAGTAAGTTGGTGGTCAATTGTTCCAAAACAACCTCTCTTACATCCTTTTTGGTCTGCCTCTAAACCTTATTGTTGTATTCGGTGATGGTACATCATATCTGTGATGATTCCTGTCAGAAGTGTGTATGTTGTTGGTAAACATGTTATTGACCAATATTTGTGAGGAAGTTGGGTTTCTTCTTATTTTTGGAATGAGAAAGGTGTTTCCTTTGATGAGCCACTTATCCACTGCCTTTTCCTCTTGGATCAGTCCATTGAATGTCCTGGTATTGTGATTGTGGAGAGCATCAAGTTGTTTTTGGCAGAAATTAGGAATTCCATCTGGGCCTGGAGTTTTAAAGTTTGGCATTTTTTTTCCCCGTTTTTTTTTTTTTCTTCATCAATAATCACTGGCATGTCCTTTAGATGTTGCGTCTTCTTTTCCAAGTTTGGGATCCATTTTGCTTCCTTGTTTTGTTATTTTCTATCTTCAAAAATTTATTTCCAGATTTTTTCTCGCTTTTCTTTTACAGTAGGGGGAGGGGGGGTCGACACATTCTGCTTGTATTTCCATAATTTGTGGTAGAATCTCTTCTGGTTCCTCTCAAACATTTGGTTTTGTTTTCTCCTGTTGTTTGCTTTCACATAGATTTTTTTTATTATCGTCCTTGCTATCATTTTTATTTTGAGTTTTGTTTCAGCGCTCAAACACTTGAGGTCTTCGTCTTCAATTTTGTGTTTGTTTTTTATTCTCTGGATTCTCTTTTTTCGTTTTGGGTTTCTGTTTCCTTTGTTGAACTGTTGTATTTGTCCTATTTCTTTCCTCAGTTGCTCTCAGCCTTGGTCTCTGTTTCCATGGTGGAATTTGGCTACCATTTGTAGGGCCTGTTTTGTTTTTTCGTATTGTGGTGTTATTTGCCTGTTACTTTTTTTGAATGAATGAATAGTGCCGCTGCAAAACACACGATATTGATTGCCTTCAGGTAGATGATTTTGAAATCATTTTTCTAATTGAAAGGTTGGTTTACCTCACTCAGATTTTTGTCTGTTTATTGTTTTCTATGTGATGGAGTTTTGGTCTCTCTCTGAGTTTTATCAATTTTGTCTCTTCTATTTTATTCGCCAACTCTTCTTCCAGCCTACCCTGCTCTTCAACATCTTCACCGTCCTCCTCTCCCCTCATTCTGTTGCTCTCCCTTGTCTTTCTGCCCATTAGCATCCACCTTTTCCAGTCTTTTCCCCTTCAACTGTGCCCGAGTCACATGTTCCTCGTCTCTGAACCGGTCTTGCCCCTCTTTCAAGGGGACACCGTGATTCTCTCCTTTCGCCACACTCTTTCTTCACTGCCTTTGGAGCCGGCTCTAAGTTGGGTTTGGACCCCTGTGTCGTTGCACAGCCAAAATACCCTCTCGTGTCATCTCAGCTAAATCCCTAGGATCCATTTTTTAACCTTCAAGTGAGCACTTAGCTCCCCTCGCTCTAATCTCAATTGCCACTTGTTGCTTTGCCCCAGATGTAATCTCTTCCGTTCCAAGTTTTTCTAGATATCTTTTAATTGTTTGAAAAAAACCTTCTCAAATTTATCAAGGGTAACTCTTTCAACCCTAGTGGCCAATTTCGTTTTTTTCACTTGGTTCCTGAACTGCTCACCCTTACCTTTCCTTCCCCATGCCTTATGTATGGATACATTTTGCATTAGAGGATTATCTCCTTCTCCTCAACACTCCAGGTTTCCGTTTGTAGTTTTCTTCTCTGGAGTGCTGCCTTTGATGGTAGAGAGACAGTTAGAACCCTTTAGAGCTTCTTGATTTGGTATATAAGAATGTCTCTTCGCAAGGTGATGTTTTCCTCGCTTAAGAAGTTGCAGTCATTTTTTACAGCGAATTTTCCTGCTGCTCAGAGTGACTGCATAGACATAGGGTTTCCCCTATAGGAGGCATGTGCTTCTTTGCTTGAGATATTTTTATTGTTGTTATCAACACAAGATGTTGCGTCGTTTTCCCATGCTCCATCTTCATCACATCCTCCCGTTCTACTGAAGGCCCCATTGCCCCCAGACTCGCTGTGCAGCTCGCCAAAGTGTCCTGATCATGCATGAATCAAACAGCATGGCACTCCACTCACTTTTCTCTCACCTTCATTGCTAGGGCTGACGTCTGCCATCAGAATCAATACCCCATAATCTCACAGTGCCTCGATAAATGTAGCACCTTGGTCCACTGCACAGCACCACTCTGCCCAGCATTTACAAATAATGCAGCATCGCAGGGCCTTGCACATTTCGTTTCACTTCCCGTCTCCACATCCTAGTGGACCCCTTAACCCCAGGCACGCCAATCCGATCCCCCAATCAAACCTTCGTTTCTGGGGTCCAGAGTTTCAGGCAGTTCATCAGAGCCACGTCTGTTCACAAAGCGCCATTTCAATCTATCGGACCCGGTGTTAGTGGCACTTTGCAGAAATTCACGTTTCTGTCTCTCTTTGCAACCCCTCCCATCCTGAACGCTGACATCCTCCCCTGCTTCACCGAACGCCCCTTCCCTCCAGGGTCTGCCATGTAGCCCATACAAGAATCTGGTCTGTACATGATCCAGTCTGTCCAGTCCATATGCAGGGTGTGTGTGTGTGTGTGTGTGTGTGTGTGTGTGTGTGTGTGTGTGTGTGTGTGTGTGTGTGTGTGTGTGTGTGTGTGTGTGTGTGTGTGTGTGTGTGTGTGTGTGTGTGTGTGTCCGTCCGCATCCCTATATTTTCAGTTTAAAAATTTTTTTCTCTGCAACTGCTTGGCTGATTGATGCGAAACCTTAAACGTAGGAGGGACTCTCCATTGAAAATATTTTCTTGACATCTCTGGTGTCATAGTTATATGGTATGGCAGCCATATTTGATTAAAGGGAAAAATTTGGACATATTTTTCTCTGAAAATGCTTATCAAAAGAAATTTAAACTTGGCATATGTCATTGTCACATCATGGGGTATTTCGGGTGATACCGATGATGTCATCAGTGAAGTGGTATTCCAGCCATAATTGGTTGAATCAAAATCCTTACCCCAAAAATATGAAACTTCATGTATCTGATCTATGATCTGGTCTGAGTGAAGAATTAAATTTATGACATCATGGGTCTTCTGGTCTGGTGGCCATATTGGATTGAAAACAAAAATGTAGAAAATCAGAAAAAAGAATTCAAAAAAATAAAATAAAATCACTTAACAGATCAATGCAAAACTTCATGCATATCATTGACTCATCATTAGGAATATAGTTTGAAATGTTTTCATTTTCATTCATTTCCACAATTTAGCTTTATTGTGCACAAAAGTGGTTGTCAAATTATCCAAGTAATCAATCAATATAACTATGGATAATGGCAAAGTATGTGACATAATGGGGTGCATGGATAATGCAGGTACAGTATATGGGCCATAATAGTAGCATGTTCAGTTAACGATGGTATTTTTGTTCAGAATAAGCAAGTTTCAGGCGAGAATATTTGCTCGTCGAGTGGCATTATATTTTTGAATGTTACTTATAGTTTTTATATTCAGTTTATTCCATTTCTCAGATCTACAATTTGGATCAATACAATGAAACTTGAGGTGGTGAAAGATGTCCCATTGTCAAATAGACTAAACACTTCATGTTCCAAAATACACCATCTATGTGCTAATTAAAAACCAAACAATCCAGGCTGAACAGTTTACATTTTATAGCCTAATGATAGACCCGATCTGGCCTGTCGGGATGAACGAAAATCTAGTTGACTTGTTCTTGTCATATACACCCCAACTAATCCACCAAGTTTGGTTCTAATCCGTCCACAACTTTTTGAGGTACCGTGCTATATATCGCTTTTGGCCCTATCTCTCAATGGTGAAGAATCACTTTAAAAATTCTATTATCCGGATCTGGATCTGCACGAAAATAAAATCAACTCATCCTTGTCACACATCCAACCTGTCCACAAGTTTATTTCGAATCAGTCCATAACTTTTTGAGAATGCCTGCTCACAGACAGATAGGGATGAAAACATTGATGACCAAAGTCACAAATCAACCTCTTATCTTTTCAGGCAATCCATGGATCACAGATGTTTTATGAGTTATCTTAAATAAATAAATAAATCAACAGAGAAAAGTGATACTCCCATATGTACAATGATTACCAACATTTTTTTAGCAACTCTTTCCTTAGTCATTCATTAGCCTCAACTCTGTATGCAGATAAATACTTTCAACATCGCACTCGAGAATCGTATTTTGTGGATAAAATGAATCAAAGACCAAAGAAAGATGGAGTTGTTAATTAATTACATTCATGTTAACCGCAGCAAAAGGCAGTGTCATGCTCAACACCACGAGGCAGAAGTTTCTGAAAGTAAAGTCTGCTTTTAATATCTGCCGAACGCATGACGTAATCGCACAAATGAAGGCGTTTAGGAAGAAGTGCACAACATAATAGGGTGAAACAGCTGGGTCTGTATGAAGACATCTCAATCCCGACATTGCATTACTGAACATGTTTCATTGCCGAGCAGGGCCTTTGTAGCCAAGCATGAGCATGACAAATGATGGCATGCTATAGAGAGAATATTCTGTGGTTGTATTAGTAGTTATAATGCTCAAACACAACACAGCACAATGTTTATGATTACAACATGGTTATCAGATAGATTGTACAGAATTGTTCTTTCTCTTAAGTCTGGCCAAAGCTAAATGTTTTCATTCCCACATGAAGTTATTGCTGTGGTTAACTTTGAACGGATTTAAAAGAGAATTCCAAAGTGAAAGTGTTTTGTGAAGTTCTCCGTTTAGCCTTTTCTTTTGAGAGATTCTGAATCGATCTCAATGTCTCAACATTATTGAAATTTCCAAAGATGAGGCCGAAGTAAAAGTTACGTTACTCTCTTATTGCAGGCAGGTAGGTAGGTGACCTGTTTTTTTTTTGTTTTTTTAACTTGCTCTCCTCGGGTCTTGCTTCCTCTGCTCACACAACCTTCCGACTCCCTCCAGCTCCTCTGAGATATACACACTCCTCCAATAACCCCCATCTTGGTTAAACTCACAAAATCCAAGCTCTCTGCACACATAAACTCTTTTGTTCCTCCTCTTCCCCATTTGTAGAAACATCTTGCTGAGATTGTGCCATCTCAGCCACGATGTCTTCCAGGGCTTGAAACAGTCATTGCAGCACAATCTCATGTTTTCATTTTTCATGTTCACCTTCCTCGATTTACATGGTCTTTATGAAGGGCCTTTCGAGAATTTTTCTCGCTTTTGCATCCCGGATCTCCTCTAACCCCATTAACTTTACCTCACCTCACACCCCACTCTCTGTGGCTCCACTGTCAATTTGTTGCCCTTTTTAATCCCACCATAGTGACCTTGAACCACAGTCACCATGAACCTCAGTCTTGAATTAAAATAACAGGTCACCACAAACACTTATATCAATCATTTTACAGAACCAAACAGTCATGACCCCTTAGCTTGCAATTGTAAGTTTAAGCTTATGTTGATGTACGGAATATATTTTGAATCAATATTTTTGTGGTGTGCATTTCAAATAACTTAAACGTTATTCCAATGCAACCAAGTAGTTATGGATTTGCTTTATAATCACAATGGTTTGCAAATGATCATTCCAGCAAACGTTCGGTTTGGTTGTTGTTTTCATTGTCTCAAAGGCAAACCCGACATTGTCTCAAATTAATTTTCAATTGGTTACTGATTTTGACACAAATTTTTATGACGGACCCTCGGCATCAATAAGTTGCATATATCGAAGAAAGCTTCAAATGGAGCACCTCGCCACAATTAGAGCATTTAAACTGCATCAGATGTGGCAATGAATGGGAATTGTTGCTGCCAGCTTGCCGACTCGGTGACAGAAAACGCCATTTGCATTTTTCTACCTCCATCCCTACCCCGTTTTGAACCCCATGCGGACACGGGCAACTTGGTGGTGTTTTATTAACGACTGAAATATTGTTTATATGAAGTCGATTGCTTCGCCTTACCAACCTGTAGTACACTATGTTTCCCTTTTCCAACTCATCTTATTGTCATTTTATATTAACATGAGAGAACAGATATTGCATTTAAAAAAAAAGAAAAAGTTTTCCACACTTGATGGCTGGAAATTTTTGATGGGATATAAAAACTTTCGAGAAGAAGGAAATTTTCTGAAATTCAATCAAGTGGATCTGAATGATAACCTCCATAAATATTCCATAAACGTTCCATAATGTATTCGATCTGCAGCTGCTACTTGTTCAACAGCCCCAATGATTCTCACCACCTCGTGGGATTGGCCGGGCAACGTTTTTGACCTAAGTCTTTCACGAACCCTGGTTTGACCTGGTCAGGTTCGATGCTTGACTGAAGGTGATTTTTTGTTTTTTTGCAGGAATTTGTAATTTATTCAGGGTGCTGCAGATAGCTCAACTACTCTTCTTCAAATAATGTGAGGGATCTTTAACGTCCACCACTGACTGGTACTGACAAACATCCGGTTGGTTAATATCAATCCAAAGGACGGTGCACAACTCGATGCCTCACCCGGCCTCCGAAACACCAGGATGACAGTTTATAGCTGGGTCGAGATTCAAAACCCATGTTCGACCACTTAGAGGGGAGTGTGTACATCTCTGGGTTCTCCTGACAGCCCCCATGAAGTAGTTGTTCCTCTCTGTAACCTGGTGACCAATTTTTGTCATTACCCTACATTTTGTGGTTTTTGTCATTTTGTCATTGCAAAGCAAAAAGCAGGGTTAAGTAATTGGTTCACTTTGTCTGTCTGTCTGCCCTTCTGTCTGGAGAAACAACTCAATTTCAATGTTATACATGGTGATTTTTTAAATTTCATTTGAGAACCCTAAATAATTGCAATACACTAAAAACTATCCATCCATCCATTAGGACCATACCCTGTAGAAAGCGTCGGTGCTGCCTAAGCAGTTTCCTTGGCTATTGGGCACAATCCTAGATGGGTCGCCACTCCGACACAGGATACCAGCAAGCTGGCACTCATTTTGCCGACCTCAGAAGGATGACAGGCAGTCAACCCCACCTGGTATTAATTCAACAGCTGAGCAAGATTTGAACTCAGGTTCCGAGGATCCCAAGCCCACCACTCCAACCATTAAGCCAACACCAGGCATATACTAAAAACTATATCAGTTCGGAACTTAATATTTTGCATAAATGTCGCCGAATGTCCCAGAACGATGTGACATGATCTACACAATTGATTTCCTTAAATGAAGTGCTGAAAGTGTCCACCACCATGTTGCAGACACAAATTTATTTTTCACAGCATGCTGTCCGACACAGTGTCGCATTTCTTAGGGATTGTGTCACTGATTATTGCTTTTAATTCACAAAGAATGCGTGGATTTGTAGTGTATGCTATACCCTTCAAATATCCCCACAAAAAGAAAATCTGGTGATGTAAGATGTGGGGACCGAGGTGGCCATAATGACTTGGACACTACAGGGTCACCAAAGAGTGACCTAAGTTTGTTCATGCTGTATCACTTTGATTCGTGGCACCATCTTACTGAAACCATCCATACTTGGTTGATTTCGTTTTCTGAAAGGTGCCCAAAAAACTCATGACTTATGTTGATTTAACGTTCTGAGGATGCATTCTTCATGTAGTGAGCACCGCGGCGTGACCAAGTGAAAACCGTTAAACGTCATTGCTGGGCCACGTGATAAATGACGTGATAACTCTCAGGATCATGTCAAGTCTTTCTGTAACATTAGGCTACATTTGCACAAAATATTAGGTTCCTAACTGATCTAGCTTTTCGTGTGTGGGAATTATTTAGGGTTCTCGAATAAATAAATATTTTAAAAACTAAATAAGTAATAAAAATAAACACCCTGTATTTTGAACACGAATTAGAACATGAAGCAGAAAACAAACCTGTAATTTAGCAGTGCTTTAGCTCTGAATTTGGTCTGATTGCACATGCACAGAGAGGCGTGAGATTATCATTTTACTGTTTGCCTGCTGGCATCGAAACCAACTTTAAAATCATTCCAAACAGGAAACTTATTGTTTTTAAGGACATCATAAAGGACACAAACAACAGACACGAAGACCTTTTTTTTGTATACCTTGTGGAAGAGCTAACACACAACGCACAGCAAGGGGGGCATGAGACAAGAGGGGCAGATGTAACCTATTAAGCGCCATTAATGCTGCCTGGAGGTATGCACACTCACCCCCAATGTAACCTATTAAATGAGGTGGTGTAAAAGACTGAAGGAACGGTGGTAAATTTACAAAAACGTTTTTTTTCTACAACTCTTAAAATCCTCATTTTATTTCAATTGATATATATATATACATGAACACTGCAGAACACAAATCGCCTTTTTGGCACTTTCAAAAACTTTTCGTTTAGCAGTACTTGGACAAAATATTACGAAATTTTACATCATCTTGACCAATCAGACTTTCCGCTTGGAGACCCCACCCATGTCCTTTGTTCTTAAGACTGCAAGGTGATAAGGTGTTCTTTGAACTCTAGTTAGTGTGAAGAAATGAACAGAAAAACTTTCCCAAGTTGATGGTACTTTGACTTTCTCACAGGAAATTGTAAACAAAGGAACCCATTAGTATCATATCACGACCTTCAAAGCACTATTAATGCTGCCTAGAGGTATGCACACTCGCCCTCAAGCCGTCTAACCTGGGGTTGACTACCCAGCTCTAAACTGCCATCCCAATGTTTAACACGCAGAGTGATTCATCAATGTGTGTGCCGTCCCTCAGGTGGACGTTAAACTGGGCGTCACGTCTGCCAGCATTAGTTGGTGGAAGTTAAAGATCCCATGGTGCCATCTGCAAAGAGCAGGTGAGCTCATGCCGGCACCCCAAACAAATTACAAAATCCTGCCCCGACTTCTAGGGGGCACTGCATCAGCGACACAGCCGTACCCTCAGGTAATGATGCTGCACACAGCCACAGGCTGCACAAGATTCACGAAAGGAAAATGGAATTTCAGAAACAAATGTGACAGTGATTTTGACACTCCCTCCCCCCCTCCCCCACCTCCTTTTCCCTGCCACTGTATAAAGTGCACACAAGTTGTAACTTGATGTCAACACCTGCTGGACCATCCCCTAGAATTATTCAAGCTGTGGCGAAACGGGATATACTCACCGCACGAGGTATTTGTTCCCAATAGCACAGAAGAGTTAGTTTCCTATAGCAGGATGTAATAAACCACTAATATGCTCTATCATTTGTAGACCAAGTATTTCCTCATTTCTTACATAATTTTTGAGTTAACAACGATCGTCAATACGGAAGATAAAACTTTCTCAATCGATTATTCTTCACCTACATTTCAAAACAATGCCTCAATGTCATGTGCTAATGTGCATACCATTTCGTTTTCCCAAATGGCATTTTTTAATTCTTGGAATAAAGAAATAGTCAAGCGCTTACATTTGGAACAAGAACAGCACTCCGGTAGAGAACATACCTCCGCCAGGCTGAATAGTTTACATTTTGTATCCCACCGACAGGTCGGATCTGAATCCGGACCCTAACCAAAATCGACTTGGTCTGTTCTTTTCACCTCACCAACTCATCCACCTCGTTTTGTCACGAGTCGTCCACAACTTTTAGAGATATCATGCTGCACATAGTTTTTGGCCCAATCTCTTAATGGTGAAGAATCACTTAAAAAATTCTCGTGTCCGGATCCGGATTCAAATGCTCACCAAAATTGAATCACTTCGTCCTTGTCACACACCCAACATGTTCACCAAGTTTCTGTGGAATCCATCCATAACCTTCTGAGATATTGTGCGATACCATATATCGTTTTTGGCCCGATCTCTCAATGGTGAAGAATAAAATCTAGTGTCTGGATCTTCACCAAAATGCAAACGATTTGTCCTTGTCACTCACCCAACTTGTCCACCAAGTTTCGTCCGAATGGAATCCGTCCATAACTTTTTACTATATCCTGCTCACAGACAAACAAACAGACAGTCACCTTCGGTGAAGGAGGTAAAAATCGTTTTTTTTTTTGTTTCTGGATAAATGTTTGTTCAGAAAAATACATTTTTAATGAAAAATAATTGTATACTCGGCGATGTTTCCTGTCGTCTGCATCGTGCCAGGTGTTTTTCAATGTCCTGCATCATTGTACGGCTTTACCGAAGTAACTCAAACCTGGTGATGCTTCATGGCATTTCATCATGAAAAAGGAACCAAAACAGGCACTGCCAGGCCAGACCTGATACTTCAAGAGGCGATGCCAGCCCAGGTTAAAAAATATTTAAAAGTGGAAGAGGTGAAACTATTCCCTCCTGTGTGGAGGACACACTACTCTAGGTTCGCTGCATTAAACTGTATAGCAAGAATAAAATGCATTCAATAGATTTGTACAATACAACAAATATTACATTACTGATGCTGTAGTTCTAATAAGATTTGAATCCCACAGCAGACTTGAAAAGTGGTCTTGTGGCTCTGAAAACACTTTGTAATGCCAAACAATATAGCTCTCCAAGTCGAGGTCTATTTTGCAATGATTAAAAGTTTAAGAATCGTTAAGAAGATATTTCTGTTTGAATTGAACAACCACATCTCAGAAACTGAGCTGAGCCAAGCCTGGTTAGTACTTGGATAGGAGGACTCAATGCAAGGCCAGGTATTAATGGCTAAGAAGTGGCAGGACATCTCATTAACCTGTCCCCTCCCCCCCCCCAATGCAGTGGGATATAGGGTGTGTGTGTGAACGGCAAACCTTTTCTTTTCATTTGAGATTTGTCATCACATTTTCAACAAACCCTTATTATGGGAATATGGAAAACAATAACGAACGAGAAAGAGCAACCAGAGATTGCAGACCCTCGCCATAACTTATTTTGTGTGGCAAATAAATGGAATGATTTAATAAATGAAAGGTTGTTGATTGCAAATGAAAGGTCAAAGTGATCGAGTTGTAAATGTGTAAAAGTCAAAGGTCTGAAAAGTTGGAAAGGTCAAATAGTCTAAAGTTCTAAAGGTTGAAAGTTGGAAAAGTCTGAAAAGGTCTAAATTGGTCTTAAGGGTCAAAATGGTCTTAAAATGTCTCAAAAGGGTCTAAAAGTCAAAGTGGTCTACAGGATGTTAAAAATGTCTGAAATGGTGTGAAGGTCCAAAGGGTAGAAAGGATTCTCAGGGTCTTCAGGGTTCTAAAGGGTCCAAGAGGATTAAAAGGGCCTTAGGGGTGGAAAGGATGTAATGGGATCTTAAAGGGTCTTAAGGATCTCAAGTATTTCAGGGGTCTTTAGAGTTTTTGGGGTCTGAGGGTCTTTGTGGTTCTTCGGGTCTTCATGGTCTTAATGAGTCACAGGGTTGTAAAGGTTATGAAGGGTCTTAGGGGTGTTAAGGAGGCTTAGGCTTTTAAAGTGTCGAATGTAATTAATACACAACTCTCGGTCTGTGCGGACAAACAAGAAAGCAAACAGCCAAACAAACAAACGGACCCAAATGCAATAACCTCTTCTCTGGCGAGGGTAATAAGTAGGCCTTATTAGCCCATCTGCCATGCGTCAGCACGAGATGGCTGCACTTGTTTCTTTATTTATTTACCATTTGAGCTTCAGTGTGTCTGTCCAGGCAATAACGTTTTTCCTGTTTGAGCTTTTGTCATCAAATTTTCAACAAACCTCTTTGATGAGAACACGGAGAACACAAAATAATAAATTTTACATGTTAATTTTTTTAAGCTGTTGTTTTCGTCAAGTTTAGTTGGAGTACAAAGCGGATGCAGGTGTTGCATTTTGAGACGTTTTCTAGTTTGGTAATACGTGTTGCCTCTGAGCTGTCAGGTTATGAATTTGTCCTCAGCTTGTAATAAAATTCGACAAGACATGGCTCTTTTTGTGTAACCCCAGCAAGGATGTTGCATCTCAAGAATGTGCTCCTTCACATGTGGTTATACAAAACTGACGGTCATGGTCTTTAAACATCCCATGTTATTACTGGAAAATAGTAAGCCATTATGTGCTGGTAATTTGGGTAAATTTCCTATCTATACAGGTGAATGGAATTTATGTGGGGTTGTGGATATTCATTTGGAATAACGATGAGAGTGGTTGGCATACTTAACATTAATTTATGTAGTTGATGTGGTGTCAATTGTTGTGGCACACATGTGGAGGAGAAGGGGGTGGTCTGAGAGGGTCAAGTGAGGGAATAAGGAAGAGGGGAGGAAATTGAAGGGAGAAAAGGGAATGAATGGTGTAACGTGTCAGAGTTTTTAACTTTTTATTTTTTAACTACATGGAACAGCACAGACATGACCAACATAATGCGAAACTAAGTATAAAAGCACAACCACGGAGGTTAGAAGTTAAGCGTGTTGAAATAAACACAATAACACATGAGAGAATGCCGACAACCCCAGCTTTTGTGAATGTTCGAATAAATCAATGGTATATGGCACACCCTGCACATTCACTGAAACCATCCACAATATTTGCCTCTACATTAAGGTGTTCCTGTGTATGCCAGGCATTCTAGTACCTTGGATTCAAAACAAAAGTTTCCTACAAACCCGAACCGAAAGAAACGAAAATGTTTCTCTGAGCTTTTTCAACTTGTTCCGTCCGGGCATTTCAAATAATACAATCAAACAGAATAAAGCAAAACATTTTGAGTGAGCCTGTTTTTTTAAAAGGAGGAACAAAGAATGATTGTCATGGAAAAATGATTGAATGTGTCAGTAATTAAACATTTAATGAGCAGAATACTAAAGCTTTAATCTCAACTCCACTTATTCGTTTTTTTCTCTTTTTCCCCACATGTGGAACAAACTTCCTCAGTCTCTTCAATCTCATTCCTCCATCTCAGGGTAAAGATTGCTGCTCACCACCACCTCAGGTCATCCCCCATCCACAACCATGATCTTTTCTACCCCATTAACCCTCCCCAAGCTCAGCTTTCACGTGTTTACCGTTTTTATTTCCACTTGTGTGATTGAGAGTTTGCAGATGTATCAATCTTGTTCACCCCTGTGTCCTCCCCTCAACCACAAATCTCTCTTTTTTTTTGTCCTTCAACCCTGCTATTGGTTGAATTGCCAACCCCCCCCTCCCCCACCCTTTCTTTTTGTTCTGTTATGTCCTGGTCCATTCTGTGTTGTAGTTACTCCATGAGCCTCGACTCTATACCAAAAAAAAATTGAACATATCACCATAAACATTAAAAAAAACATAAACATAAAAAAATATTGAAAGCGCACGCGTGCACCAAAATGGACATTTCCAGGGAAATGCAATTCCAGAAATACCTCGCGATTTGAAACTTCACCTGTTTTAAAACTCCAAACTCCTGGCAGGATTTCAAGGTTCAAACAGAAGCGATTATTAAATACGGTGTGAACTGTAACGGAAGAAAAACAGAAAAAACGAAAACAGCCATTTACGGTATGCAATTAGTTCATTTTCAAAACGATTTTGCCAAAGAAAAAATTCCAAAGTCTGAAATGCTATTTTACAAACGAGAAACACAATATGTTTCAGTTTTGCTCAAAGGAACATTATGAGGCATAGTTTAAACTTTTTGTTTTCATACTCCTGAACATGCAGAAATGTCAAACCTGACATGTTAAGCTTTCAGAAACTGTGATTTCAGTCCATTGCTATCGTCAGAAATTACATGGTCTTGACTTAAGCTGAAAAAAAATCTCATCAATATATACTGTACACTTACATTGCAACAAATTGCACAAGAAAACAGTCAGGAGAAAAGTTACCAAGTTTATAAACCACACGTCATTCATACCGGGCTTCGTTTTAGATCTTCACACTTGGCCAGAAGTAACCATTCAAGGAATATCCTGTTGTAAGAGATTGGAAGGAAGGTTAGTACCATCCATAATTATTCAATGAAGAAAGAAAAGCCCAGCCAATCCTCTTCCTCCTCCTCCTTCATATGCAGCAGAAAGCTGCAGGTTGCATCATTAACTGAGGGCACAGCTATGCCACTGATGCAATTCCCCTATTACCAGTACACTGGCACTCATTTTGCCGACCTCAGAAGGATGACAGGCTGAGTCAACCTCACTTGGTGTTAATTCAATGCTGAGCGTTAATTCAACGCTCACTAAGAACTCATCACCTTGATCACCAACACCTCCCGCACCTCTGTATTGATACAATTCTCCACTAAACAGAGGCATGCTGCACGGCTCAGAGTACTTGGACCGCGTGATGCGGGGACAAGCAACGGACGTTATAAGCACCAACCACATCTCGCCGGGGGTATCCCGGGTGGACACGCGGTATTGATACGACCCTCATCCAGAACACAGCAAGATGGGCAGAGAGGGGGCGGGGGGGGGGGGTCACGGGAAGAGCAATCCGGGAGTTTGGTACAGGAGCTCCAGGCCGTGTCATGGCAGATGTGCGAATGAGACCGCTTCCGGCCCCAGTAGCCTCACAGTGCGTGGCTAGGACCGCTGTGACCCAAGAGAGAAGCGGGATTCGGGTCACAGTGCATCGCTTCGGGTCATCACCCCACCCTTCACCTAGGGCTTATAAAAGGCGGATTGTGATGCAGTCCGCCCTCTTCTTCGCCTCTTTGCTTTGCCCTCTTCTTCACTGCACCTCGTTGTCTGCCCGTCGCTGGATCTTCACTCGTGGTTGGTGTGCGACAAACGTTCTTCTTCCAGAGGACCAGTGTGGAGTGTACATTGCCACGAGCCCTGGCAAAGAAACTAAGCAGGAGATAACGTGCTGACTCTTGAGGTGGGAACACTGAAGCGGAGCGTCCCATGGAGGTACACGCTCCACTCACAGACCTATGCATGACAAGGCTAGGAATCTTTTGCTTTACACATCTTCTCTCCTCTCTTTCTTTCCACACCTCTATCTCGTCCCCTTTGGACACAGAAAAGAGCATCCATTACTGATTCACAATCATAGTTTCCTCTGGCACGACACCACACCACCCATATTGCACAACTCAACACCGCCCACTCCCACACCTTAGACACCGGTATTTCTCCCCCTACCTCCCCCAAAGCTTACTGGGTTGCATTGGTCGGCCGACCGCGCCAGGTATTGCGAGGCCGTTAGTCCTCATCTGCTCTCTTTCTTTCTGCCTCTCTACCTCAGGTGTGTGTGTGTGTGTGTGTGTGTGTGTGTGTGTGTGTGTGTGTGTGTGTGTGTGTGTGTGTGTGTGTGAGTGAGATGGTGCCTGTCGTAGCATAAGTTAAGATTGTAGAAGTGATAATGGGATCGGTCTACTCTGTGTCTGCTTTTGTAAATTGCTTGCCTTTTGTCACACCCCATGAATTCCTTGCTATCCCTGCTGTACATAACAATAAACCAATTCACTGTGCCACATTCCTCTCCTTACGTAAGTGTAAATATATGCTTGTGTAGAAATGTTCCCGGCTCGTTTTCGTCTTTTCCTTCATTGGTCCAGCATGGTGCATATCCTAGCCGAGCCAGGACGTTATCCTCCAACAATCTGTTTTTCTAGCCAGTACGTTCTTGGGCAGTTATGCTCGGCTGCATCTGATCTGGTAAGGTGATCCGGTTTGAATAAGGCGCACCGAGGGTGTGTCCCCCAGTAATTAGATCACGTGATTATTAGGTAAACGGTATTTATTAGACGGAGGACCCTAAGTCACGTGTTCGAGTTATTGGCGTTCATGGTCGATTAGCGATCCATTGCATCATGAAGTTATTTGTGTGTGATGACGTGCTATTCCAGAGAGTCTGGTGGGAACCCAAGGTAGCTTCCCCTCCTCGTGGTCTTCTCGCACCTGAACCCGGGTCCACAACAATATGTATTATTTCCACTATCCTCCAGCGACACCATGCATTTATTTTCTTACAGGTCATATTTTTAATTCCTTCAACTATCTGCCTGTTAACACTTCTTCATCAGTCAGAGCCACCTCATCCTCTGTTATTTTATTCCTCCATGAGCCTTGTTTTTTTATTTATGAAAAAAGCCATTTAGGTTTACAAAAAATATCATTTGAATAAGTGAGGTCAGGTGAGATTCCGATTTCCAGAGGTGAGTTTGAGAGGCACCTTGCAGAGACGTACTCAGAGATGAAGCATTTGGAGGAATAAAGGCACAAAGGCTCGTAAGACCAACAAAACCTGGCGTTACATTTGAGATTAAGGAACCATCAGTGAAAAAAGTTATCATTTTATAAGAAAAGCGTGATTGGCACCGGGCTCTATAATATGTTTATCAGGTACTCGTCAGGTGTGCTTACGCATTATGTAAGCATACGAACAGTGCTTCCCCATTGTCTCAGGTTGCTCAACTGCCTTTGATTTTTCTTTTTTTTTCATTTATTTATTTTCATTCATTTATATTTTCATTTACGGATGCTTTCCAACGGTTCTGGGATTTTTTCCTGGTGTATCGGATTCTATGTTCGTCAGCACACAAAATTACCCATGCTTCCCATTGTCTCAGGTCACTCTCCTGCATCTTTTTCATTTATTTATATTTTCATTTATTGTTTCATTTATGGTTGTTGTGCGATGATTCTGTGAATTTTTCCGGTTTACCGGCTTTGATGTCCATCAACACGCAAGATTTCAGCTTTCTACGTTATCCAGGAAGGTACCGATCTTGCATATCAGTGAGTGAGTGAGTAAGTGAGTGAGTGGTTAGAAAGAGCTTTATATATTAGATGTCGGCTTGAGGAGGTATTTGTGGAAGCATTTGAAGGTGGTGCGACGGCATGGTTGTATCCAGGGGTATAGTTCTGCCAAAGCGGCGCTCCGGCACCTGAATCCATTCGAAGGGAAGCTTCGCTCTGCAACAGTAAAAAAAAACAGAAGAAAAAAAACACCCATGTTCACGATCGGTTGAGTTATCGTGCTTGATGTGCTTTCATAGCCAAATATTTAAGGTCAAAGCTTGTCCCAAAGCTTCGGTATGTTCATATGTTGGACACTGTTGGAGCGGTATTCTAACAATACAGGTAATAGGTAACACAGACCCCTATGAATTGCTGAATACGGCAAGGTCCAGAAACCATATGAACTTTCCAACCATTTTATATCCAGATTTAGTGAATTATGTTGTGTTTACAAAAAGTATTTCCACCCTGGAAGATGCAAAGGCATGAAAAACTTTGGATGACTACACCTTCAGGTGTGAGTCACAAGTCCCAGGACACGGTTTTAGCAGCTTATACAAGATTTATTTTTACCACCCACCTACCAGGGTGAGCCGCAAGCCCCAGGAGTAATAACATATTGAAGTAATAACAGGTGTAATAATAATAGGATTAATATTAAAATATTACAGTAATACAATTACAATACCTATTTCGACATTGAGTGCATCCATATACGATTTCAGTCTTGTTTGTGTCTCTCCCCTCGTGGTACCAGATCACTGATAGCAACCTCTCTTCCAACATCAATAGACTAGTGGCTGCCATCTTGGTTGAAAGTATTATTACTTGTATTATCTGACAAAAAAAAATACAGCATACAGTATAAGCAGCGAAAAACGTGGCCTGGAAGTTTTGACACCCTGCAGCTGAAGTCTGGTCTGGGTGCATCAGTGATGTGGCTGTTATTGTGAAGAATGGCTTTATCACGTTGTTTGAGCAAAGGTAGGCCGATAATACATCAATGACATGAACTCATGTTGGCAGAGCAGACAAGCATGACATTCTATACAGTTTATTAATATCATGCCTATCTGCTCTGCCAACTCCTTCAATACTCTCGGAGGTTTATCCGGTCCCAAAGCTTTATCTTATTTCGTCAATTTCAAGACAGACGCCAACTAATGTGAAAGACAACCAGCAAACCAATACCAGCAGATAAGACGCCCAGTTTAACGTCCATCCAAGAGACCACACACACATTGATGAATTACCCTGCCTGTAAATAATTGAGATGACAGTTTATAGCTGGGATGAGATTCAAACCCAGGCTCGATAGTTTAGAGGCAAGTGTGCTTACCTCTAAGCCATCCTGTGTGGATATATATATATATATATATATATATATATATATATATATATATATATATATATATATATATATATATATATATATATATATATATATATGTAAATAGCTTAGAGGCAAGTGTGCTTACCTCTAAGCCATCCTGTGTGGATATATATATATATATATATATATATATATATATATATATATATATATATATATATATATACATATACACATATATACATATACACATATATACACATATACACATATACACATATACACATATACACATATATACATATATACATATATACATACACACCGGGCGTAGTGGCATGCGCCTGTAATCCGGCTACTCAGAGGCTTGGGTTGGAGGATCGCTTGAGGACGGGAGCTCTGCGCTTGGCCGTGCTATGAGAGGGTTGATGGGCAGCCCGGAATCATGGCGAAACCCAATCCTTATCCCTGCATCATAAGAGGCGACCAGGGTTGCGTCAGGAAGGGCCTCCGGCGTAAAACCTATGCGGATCATAACAGATGATCCGCTGTGGTGACCCCTAACGGGAGCAGCCGAAGAAGAAGAAGAAGAAGATATATATCGTCTGACAACTTGACACACGAAGCACTCAGTGGTTTCTTACTTTGAAAATATTCTTGAAGATCTCCCTGCTACAGTGATAAGTTTCCATTTGCTCTGATGGTCCTTCCTCTTCAAAAACCGTTTCATGGCTGCAGCATTAGTAGCTCTTGCGGTAAAGTATGGTGAAAAGCTTGACTGGTATTTCTTTGCAACCAGCCATGGAAAGGGTGTGGTTTATGTAATCGGGGGAACTGTCAAAAGATTTGTATGGAACAAGGTTAAAGCATGCAAGAACAATGTCAATAATGCTCATGGCTTCACCAACGCCACAGAGAACATGGAAGTGTCAGTGCATCATCTGACAGAAGAAGAAATTGCACTTCATGGAGAACCATTTTGAAGAAGTTTTTACAAATGCACAGAAAATTCCTCACATGTCTAAGGTTCATCACATGGCTGTCAAGGATGAAAAGCATTTGAAAACGTCAAGTACGTTTGATGGATATTCATCAATGCCATCTCCAGACTTCAAAGCTGGAAAATGGGTCGACATGGAATACGATGACATACTCTATGCTGGGGAAGTGAAAAGGTTTTGGGATCTGATTGTTATCAAATTTCCATCATAGTACCTGCTGGAAAGTTTTGGAAATGGCCTGAAAGTGAGGATGAGATCTTCTACCATCGCAACAGGATAATGAAAAAGCTTTCAGCTCCAACAGCAATTAATGTATGAGGAAACTTCTCTTTTGATAGTTCTTCATAACGTGATCACGTGCAAAAATACTACGAAGGAGGCTTGACTGTTTGTCTGCCCATTACTATGATCTTTAATGAACTGTCTATCGTTAATTTTCAAAAATAATTTTGGGGCCCGATCTTGCATGAAATATCTCTGAGTCTCTTATTGTTGGTCTTGTTGTCTTGTTTTGCATTCTTTTTTTTTCTAAAGAATTCTTCATGAGACTATATTGCATTTTTTTTAAATCTACTGCATTTAAATGTTCATTCTGGTATAAATATCTGATTGAATAAAACTTACTCGAGATAACTTTACCAATACAAGTTCTCACAAACTGTGCTTGCATTCAGCAAAAAGGAGTGTAACATTAGTTACATAACATCAGTTACAGGAAAAAAGTAGCATAACATCAGTTACATAAAATCAGTTACCCACAGGTTCATGGTAACGTGGCAATAACTTAAAAACATACCTTTTTCAATTCCATACTTCCTTACACAGCTGTACTCTACTATCCAATCATACTCTCACATAAAACTCATCCTGCCAATACTTCAGGGACATGAGATATCAGAATGCGATACAGAACTTAGCTTTTGGATGTCCCTTTTGTGTAACATCAGTTCCCATCAAGTTTTTGTCCACTGCTGGTGAACAGATATAGTCAGTGTGAAAAGCCCATAACCTTTCACTTCCTGACACACATCTTTCATCACGATAAAGAGGAAATAGATCTGTCAGTCTTAATTACAAAGCTACGATGAACTAAGTATGCAAAATTGAGCATCTGTAACGTCAGTTACCGTGGATTTGCCCTTGACAGAATTTAAGATGATAAAGGTGGAAAGGTTGCTGTTGTTGAGGGATTTGAGTCATCAAATGGTGAAAAGCATTGCTCTGGGACAAAAGGCAGGGAGGATAAAGAGAGTTGCTGATGAGGTGGAGAATATGGAGGACACTTAACAGAAGTGTGTGTAAGTTGTGGTAGGCAAGGTCTGTGGTCGTTTCAATAAATATGGTGGTGGAAGATGAATGAGAAGTCATTGAAAAAGATTGTAGAGAAGAAGAGGTAGTACTTCATATCAGTTTCTGAGGCAGGTACAACAATGTGTGTACATGTGTTTGGAAGAATTTGAGCTGAGTACATTGTCCTCGTAGTGAATCTAGTCCATGCAACCAAAATTGCTGAGTTTTGTTTTTTAAACAGCGACATTCTATGTACCTTCCCTCTCCCACAGGCATAGTAAAATGGAGGTTTGCAGAAGATGCAATGTGCCATTGGTTTTGTTGAGGTAGCATGATTTCGTCACTCAATGGGATGGTTTGCCATCTTAACTCGTTGGGTGAAATCTTAACTCGTTGGGTTGGGTAACTAACGGCAATAAAATAGTTGGGGGCTGTGGGGGGGGTCTATGGAGGGAGTTTATGGGTGCGGGGTTGCCCCCCCCCCAAAGAGGTATTTCCTTTCTTCTCAGAAACTGCATAAAAATAAAAAATAATAAAAAAAATTGCCGGGAGGTGACGATGGTTTGCGAGCATTATTGAACAATGCCATGACAGGAAACAATGCCATCTCTTCTGTCAAAATTGACCAAATCAAATCGGATTTTTTATATGTTGTACTTATGGACATTACGCACAGCTTCGAGGAAATGAAATTGCGAGAAAAAAATCGAGAAAAAAAGTTCAAGTGGGCTTGGCTCCGCCCACAAGGGGCGTGGGACGACCCTCATACAAAAAGACACAACTGGACCATGATATCTAGTTTGTGTCCAAGTTTCATCAAGATCGCATGAAACGTCACGGAGCTATGCTCTGGAGAGAGTCACAAACAGACAAACAGACAGACAGACACACAGGCACTACGAAAATAGTGGTCACTGCTGGCGCCCACGAACCAAAAAAAGTTCAAGTGGGCGTGGCTCCGCCCACAACGGGCGTGGGACGCCCCTCATACAAAGAGACACAACGAAACCATGATATCTAGCTTGTGTCCAAGTTTCATCAAGATCGTATCAAAGGTCACAGAGCTATGCTCTGGAGAGAGTCACAAACAGACAGACAGATAGACACATAGACACAACGAAAATAGTGGTCACTGCTGGCGCCCACGAACCAATCATGCTTTCGCTGGAACCACTTATGTTGAAGCAAAACTTCAAAAGTATCATCACACACCATTGCTGCATATCGGGTAAAAATGAGGACATCATAAATCCCGTGGTTTGGAGGCTATCTTGGATAGAAAAATGCAGCATCTCCAATCAACAAAACTTCACAAGCATGATCCCCAACCCAATTAGAGGCAGACTGTAAATTTGTGATGTCACAGGTCATGGTGTTTGGCAGCCATATTGGATTGAAAAAGAAAAAGAAAATTAAAAATATATATATTTTCCTCCAAAACGGCTTACGAGATGGAGGCGAAACTTTACAGGTATGACCACCTATCCATGGTGAACAAAAACCTTGTCTCCTTTTTTGACGTAGGTCACATGGTTTGGCAGCCATATTGCATTGAAGAAAATATTAAATAATGTTTTCTCTGGAACTGCTCAATCAATAAATGTTAAACTTCAAATTTAGATCTAGTTCACATGGGGAATGTACATTTTAAATTTCAACCTGATCAGCCACATGGTCTGGCAGCCATAATTATTCAATTGTTTGAATCTGAGAATGTTTTAATAAGGCTCACTTGGCTGTGTTTGGATGGGTTTGAAGGTAGAAGAGTAGCAATTCAATTGATACTGATGATAGCCCAAGGAAAAAGGGTTCAACTGCATAACGTAATAAACATATGGAACATCGCTTGTTACTCGGTCCATAACTTGTCAATCCCACGTCGAAGAAAGATGTGTTTGTGGCCTCGTTTTACTCGGTGGAATCCCGCTTTACCCCGTGGACCCATGGTGCGAACACTTATTTACTTGGTTTTCATATTATTTAAATACCGACACAATTGATACAGACAATAACCCCACGAAAAATGGTCAACTGCGGACATAATAAATAGTTTGAACATCGCGTGTTACAAGGTTCGCAACTCGTCAATTCCATGTTGTATCAAAGCAGGGTTGTGTTGAAGCTGGATGTCTTTGTAAAGTGGCAGTTCTAGGTGAGAGAGGCAGAGAGAGAGACAGAGAGAGACAGAGACAGAGAGAGAGACAGAGACAGAGACAGAGAGAGAGAGACAGAGACAGAGACAGAGACAGAGACAGAGACAGAGACAGAGACAGAGACAGAGACAGAGACAGAGACAGAGACAGAGACAGAGACAGAGACAGAGACAGAGAGAGAGAGAGAGAGAGAGAGAGAGAGAGAGAGAGAGAGAGAGAGAGAGAGAGAGAGAGAGAGAGAGAGAGAGAGAGAGAGAGAGAGAGACACAGAGAGAGAGAGAGAGAGAGAGAGAGAGAGAGAGAGAGAGAGAGAGAATGAGAATATTTTGCACGGTATATCAAAAAAAAGTTGTGAATGGATTCGGACGAAACTTGGTGGACAGGTCGAGTGTGTGATAAGGATGGATCGATTCGATTTTGGTGAACATTCGAATCTGGTTCCATATGCGAGGATTAAAAAAAAAAAATCAGTGATTCTTCACCATCAAGAGATATAGGGCCAAAGACGATATACATAGCATGATACTTCAAAAAGTTGTGGATGGATTTGGATGAAACTTGGTGGACGAGTTGGGTAGGTGACAAGAACAAGCCAATTAGATTTTAATTCAGGTCCGATGCAGATCTGGCCTATCAGTGGGTAACATAAACTGTTCGGCCTGGTGGGAGTATTCACTTCACCGAGTGCCGTTCTCGTTACCCTAGCCGAAAGAGAGGGTATTCTATTTAGGTCCGTTTACTTGTTTGTCCGCAAATAACTTTTGTGTTTTTCTCCACAACTGCTTGTCGGATTGAGAGGAAAGTTTCACAATTGGTGCGGCTACTCATGGAGAACGTTTTAATGATAATTATGAGGTCATAGGTCACGTGGCGGGGCAGGCATGTTGTAAAAATGGGAAAATTTTGGACCTCTGTATCTCAAACTGCACGAAGGGATATATTGAAACTTGGTACATAGCAAGTACTCCTCATAGGGAATGAGACATTTTTTATGACGTCATAGGTGCCTTCGTTATGACATCATAATTGCATATGTAGAATGCTACATCCGATCAGTATGAAAAAAATTGAGGATCATATAGGGATAAAATGGTCCACCAAAAAAAAAATTGATGACGTCATCGGTCACGTGATTCAGCAACCATATTGTTTTTTTTGTTTTGAAGAAGGCTTCAAAAATCTTCTCTTAAATGGCTGAACCAGTCATCACTGCCAGCATTTATAAAGTGGCAGTTCTAATTATGTCTCTTATTCATTATGTAACACACCAGTACACAAATGCCACACAACACACCACACAAAACAAGTCCTGGCAAGGGTCTGTAATCTCCGATAGCTCTTTTTCTTGTTTGGAATTTGTTGAAGGTACTGGTGATAACTCATTTACTCTTCACGGTCCATGCGATATTTAACTTTCACCAACTAATGCTCGCAGATAGGTCACCCAGTTTAGCGTCCAGGGGACGGCACATGCATTGATGAATCACCCTGCCTGTGAAATACCAGGATGACCATTTATAGCTGCGTGGAGATTCGAACCCAGGCTAGATAGCTTAGATGCGACTGTGCACACCTCAAGGCTATTGCCCACCAGCCACAGGCACTGTGGTGTTCATTTACAATGGTGTTCGCTGTCGTTCAGCAAAACGAGTGTTCATTGACTTACTTATGATGTCTAATAAAGTAAGAAGATATAAGAACACCTGAAGCTTGGCCGAGGGTTCAGACTTTGGCTTACTCATGAGGCTATACTGTCAAAATGAAACGTCCCAGACAATAAAGAAAACAGGATCACATTTGTACATGTAATGTTTGACAATAACACTTTTTCTTGCTACGAAACATCATATCTTCCAGTCTTCTTGAAAATTTTCAAATAAAATAATTCCAACCCATCATTTTTTCAGGCTTTTATACTGGGTACTGTATATAAGTGAACTCACATGAAAATCCCACATTATTTCCCAAATGAAGAAGTTAGACAAATGGTAAGAACTTATGGTCTTCCAATGCTTGTTAGTGAATGAAAAAACAAAGTCAAATGATGTGACAAACACTGAACCAGCACGCATCATCGCACAAGAGAACATTTCATATGATGCAGCTTGTGCAGCTAAATTACTTGGAAGCAAGTGTTTCCAACAAACCAACTCAAAGAAACTGCAGATTTTCCCACAACAATCTGTTCACCAAGCGAGGAATCAAAAACAAACTTGTAAGGCAAACAAAAAAAAGCCACTGGTACTGCTTGTGTAAAGGTTATGCTTGGCATGCCCCAAAGGAATAAGTGAACTTTGCAGCAATCTTGTGCTCATTATAGCGTCATACGTTGGTATGGATGTAAACTCAAGGAGGGAATGATCCATGATAGCATAACAATGTGGAATTAAACAAAAATATATTGGAACCAGCAGTCGGGAAATGAGTTGGATTTGAGGACGAATCAATGCTATACAGTACAGTACAGACATACTTAAAGAAACTGAAACAAATTTCACACTAGCACCAGGCAAGGCCAGAACAAGTTGTCCTTCTCATTTGAGCCCTTATAATCAGGTGGTATTTTGGTCCAGGTAACTTGTGAGGCAGACTGCATGTTTGACTCGGTGAGAGTTCGATTATTGCCTCTATCATCGTGCTTTATAAAATTGATTGAGGATTCATAACTGTTATAAGGAAAACATCTTGTTCTCTGGGATGGCCCACGACATCACAGCCGAGCTTGTGTGGGTGCGTATGTGTATAAAACACATCACAATCTTGAGACTGCTGCTAACAACTACCTTTTTAACTCTGGTTTAGTCAGGGTGGAGTCCAGCAAGCAGCGTTTTCAGGTCGGTTTGACACTATTTAAAGGAATCTTTGCAATGCCCAAAAGCCACGGCTGGTTTGGATGATGAGTGCATGATGCGATTCCTTTCACACAGCAAAGAGCAGTTCTTATACATCAAAGTTCCTGATAAGGGTAAGGCCAATTAGTCATCCAGAACGACCTCCTGTAACAAGGGAAGGGAATGAGTCAATCACAAAGAGTTGACTAGCACCACAGGTAAATCAGACCAGGTGTGGCAGGCAAATTATCCCACTATACAGCATTTTCAAAATGATGCAATCCAGCACAAAATGATCGTTGCACATGTGCAAAACCCCCAGGAAGCAAAGAAGATTGGGGCGAAATAAAGTGCATTGTGTGTCTGGAATAAGGATCGTTACTTGGAATGGCTCACCAAGTTTCTGAAAGATACTTAGAAAAGAACTTGAGAGAAAGAGTTGTGCCTCTGCACAACGAACGACTTGGAGAACTTTCGCAGCTTACTGAACGGGCACCTGCTCATACTGCATACTGCAAACTCCCAACCAGGTGGCTCCGTGGAAGTCGAGGGGAGAGATGTGTTACACAAACCCCCCCCCCCCACCAACCTCCCGATAAATTGCAACCAGTGAATGGACTGTGTATCTGGATTAGGTTCTTCTGAACATCAATGGGAAGGACATACACGACATGGCCAAAAGTATGTGGACACCTCTTCAAATTAGTGGATTAGGCTATTTCAGCCACAACCATTACTGACAGGTGTATAAAATCAAGCACACAGCCATGCAATGTTCATAGACAAACATTGGCAGAAGAAAATGCTGCACTGAAGAGCTCAGTGACTTTCAACGTGGTACCATCATAGGATGCCACCTTTCTAACAAGTCAGTTTGTCAAATTTCTGCCCTGCTAGGGCTGCCCCAGTCAACTGTAAGTGCTGTTTTTGTGAAGTGAAAATGTCTAGGAGCAACAACAGCTCAGCCTTGAAGTAGTCGGCCATACAAGCTCACAGAACAGGACTGTCGAGTGCTGAAGCGTGTTGCGCAGAAAATCGTCCGTCGTCGGTTGCAACACTCACTACCGAGTTCTAAACTGCCTCTGGAAGCAATATCAGCACAGCCATTGTTCGTTGAGAGCTTCATTAAATGGATTTCCATGGCCGAACAGCCACGCACAAGCCTAAGATCACCATGTGCAATGCCAAGTGTCGGCTGGAGTGGTGTAAAGCTCACCACCATTGGACTCTGGAGCAGTGGAAACACACTCTCTGGAGTTGTGAATCACGCTTCATCATCTGGCAGTCTGACGAACGGATCTGGGTTTAGCAGATGCCAGGAGAAAGCTACCTGCCTGAATACATAGTGCCAACTGTAAAGTTTGGTGGAGGAGGAATAATGGTATGAGGGCTGTTTTTCATGGTTCGGGCTGGACCCCTTAGTTCCAGTGAAAGCAAATCTTAATGTTCCAGCATACAATGACATTCTAGAGGATTCTGTGCTTCCAACTTTGTGGCAACAGTTTGGGGAAGGACCTTTCCTGTTTCAGCATGACAATGCCACCAGCACAAAGTGAGGTCCATACAGAAATGGTTTGTCGAGATCGGTGTGGAAGACTTGACTGGCCTGCAGAGAGCCCTGACCTCAACCCCATTGAAGACCTTTGGGATGAATTGGAGCGCCGACTCTCAGCCAAACCGAATCGCCCAACATCAGTGCCTGACCTCACTCATGCTGTTGTGGTTGAATGGAAGCAAATCCCTGCAGCAATGTTCCAACATCTTGTGGAAGGCCTTCCCAGAAGAGTGGAGGCTGTTAGAGCAGCCAAGGGTGGACTAACTCCATATTAATGCCCATTATTTTGGAATGAGATGTTGGACAAGTAGGTGTCCACATACTTTCGGCCATGTAGTTTATCTTGAACATGTGTGTACAGGGTAAGTTTATTTACTACGAGCAAATGCCACCCGTTGCTTTGGTGATGGGAATACTAAGGGGGAAGGGGGAGGGAGATAGAAAGAGCGAGAGAGAGAGAGAGAGAGAGAGAGAGAGAGAGAGAGAGAGAGAGAGAGAGAGAGAGAGGTGGGGGAGAGGAAGGGGAAGCCAGGGGGAGAGAGAGCGAGAAAGGAGTGGAGAGTGAGGAAGGGGGATGGAGAGAGCAATGGCTCACAACACATCGATATACAGTATTGTACACTATGGGAGGGAGGAGGGGGTGGGAGCAAGAGAATGAGAGAGGGAGAGAGAGGTGTGGGAGCAGAGTGCTGCACTTTATTAGGAGTGGGGAGCTAGGAGGGGGAGAGAGCGAGGGGGTTGGGGGGAAAGAGAGAAATGTGAAGGGGAAGGGGGTCAGCAAAAAAAAAAAACAATGTTATGTTATATTGTTACGAATTTGGAAGCCTTGTGCACACAGACAGACAGCAGTCCCCAAGTTTAGTTATCTCGATAAGTATGTGTTTATGGTTAGGGTCCCCTACCTGTGTCTAACGGGAATTACATGTGTGCGCTGCGAAGTTTCTTTTACAACAAATCTCCTTCACTTCACGTCGCACACCGATGCCATTGCCCACGTGTGTTCGACCATGTACATGGGTGGAGATTTTCATCGCCTCAGCTCCGACTCCACCCCTTGTCCAATCACACACAGAGGGCGACTTTCCCACGACACCCCGGCCAATGAGGGTTGAGATGGCCACAGAAGGCGACTTTCCCATGACACCCAGGCCAATGAGGGTTGAGATGGCCACAGAGGGCGACTTTCCCATGACACCCCGGCCAATGAGGGTTGAGATGGCCACAGAGGGCAACTTTCCCACGACACCCTGGCCAATGAGGGTGGAGACCGCCTCAGATGGCGATTTTCTCACCCCGGACAAGAAAGATATAAAGGAACGCCAGGCGGGTGAGGCTGGTCGTCTTGGGGGTCGTGGGTCTTGGTGCTGGCTGGTTCGTCTGGTCCTGAGTCATTGTCATCTCTGATCTTCTCCTTGGTCTTGGTTGATTGGTGCGTGGCCGGTTGGAGAGCGCGGCCCCTGGTGCTTGGCGCTGCATGAAAGCTGTGGGTTTGAGTCCCACCACGCGACCAGATCGTCGTACACCGGACGAGGCGGACAGGTGCAAGCCAGACCCTGGCCTTCGGCTCGCCTTTCCTTCTGAGCTGGAGGCCTCAATAAATGCCGGCCAGCCCAGTTATTTTGTGTGTGTGGTGCCAGTCCGTTAAGTAGAATTGTTTAAGTGCCTTGGACATACCTGTATTGCTTTTAGTCGGTTTAACTCTGCTCTGTGTTTCCCCCCTCCACGATTATCGTTGTAAAATAAACCCCTGTTAAATGTACCAGCTCGTTTTCTCTGCTTTCCTGCAATGGCCTAGCATGGAGGGTGTTGCGAATTGGTAGGGCCGTTCGTGCTGTGGATTGTTCATTTGGTCCGGCGCGGCTTTGGTAACTTCCGCTCTGTTACGCCGGATCCGAGTCGGTGAGAGCGACTCCATTCGGACAAAGTCGGCTGAGGGTGTGGTTTCCCCGGTAGTTGGACGATGTGGGTACTTAGGTATATTGAAATTTGGCAATTAACCCTACGCCACGCCGTCAAAATATTGGTGACCACAGTCCGCTAAGGGACCCGTGACCTTTCGGACTTATCCGAGAGTCACGACCTAAATTCGGAGTGTTCGGTGGGAGACGACTCCACTGCTCCACCTAGTGGTCATTTATCGCCACCAAACCCTGGCCCACAACAATATGACTGCACACGCACACGCACACAAGTTCCTGGAAAACATAATTTATATCGAAATGATGTAAATCGAACTTTAAAATCTTAATGACTTAATGTATTATAGAGGGAACACCAAAAGTTATAGTTGGGTTGAGATTCAAACCTTGGCTACACAGCTTAGCAGCTTAGAACGAGTGTGCATATTTCTCAGCCATGCAGTCATGATTCATCATCTTGGGGCCTTTCAACCTTCTTGAAGAAGCTAAAGAGAATCTTCTGCACTGCTTTATTCATTTTTTCAGCAAGCATTGCTTTGTAGCCACTGAAAGAATTTTTCAATTATCTCTTGAACTCGTAGTTAACTTGTCCCATTGCTTTACTCATTCTAATCCTCCCGTTATATTAATCGTTACTTTAATTCGACTTTGCCTTCCCAACTCGAGGATATCCCCAAGCCACGGATCGCCACACTAACTGCTAGTCATACTCAATGCCAAAGTTTGCCTGCTGCTGAATTACTTTCATTGCACCCAATGAAGTTACTCTTTGGGCACATTGCTTAATCTTTTCTTTGCTAGATATAATTGGCTGAACAGTGGAAAAAGTTTAATGCTTTGGCAATTTCACGTATTCCTCTGTAAATATGAAGGATGGAGGGAGTATGCATGACCTTGCATAAATTAAATTTATACCTTTAGTGATAACAATCGCTGATTTCTTAAAATTTTCAGATTTTCACTTTTGATTTCACCACTTATTTAGTCCATGAGCTCCGATCTTCAAATCCGGAGACAGATTTTGATCATATATATTGTGGAAAAATCACAGCATATAATGCACATCGCTCCAAGCTCCTGATTTGTAAACGATAGCACCTACAAACATGACGTACTGTATACAGCGATTTGTAGGTATGCACATTAGGCATTCAATGGTATGAGTGAGTAAAGTGGGGGAAAAAAAACAATTTTGAGTGCTTTATCGTAAAGAAACCGTTGCAGCCTGTTCCAAGTCGAGTTATATTTGAGCAAGCTGAAACAAAATGGCAGCTTAAAACTCTGGCGTAGTGACAGCGGACTGATCAAAATGGCACAGCACCATCTTGTAAGGCCTTTTTTCTTCTTTTTCGATAAGCATCCCGTTAATCTTCTTCAAAAGGGGTGTTTAAATTTACCCAACTACCCAGGTTTCATTCATGCACTCCCTTGGAGTTCCCTTCATTTTTGGGCGGTTAAGTTTCATGGTTTTAGAGGTATTGAGGACACACACACACTAAACCCATTGCTTCACTGACAGAGAGAGAGAGAGAGGGGGGGGGAGAGAGAGGGGGGAGAGAGAGAGGGGGGGAGAGAGACAGAGACAGAGAGAGAGAGAGAGAGAGAGAGAGAGAGAGAGAGAGAGAGAGAGAGAGAGAAAGAGAGAGAGAGAAAGAGAGAGAGAGACAGACAGACAGAGAGAGACAGAGACAGAGAGACAGACAGAGAGAGAGACAGAGAGAGAGTAAAAAGGTGGAGGGATAGAGAGGAGGGAGTGGGAAGAAGGAAGAGAAAGAAAGGAGAGAGAAGTGGGAACGAGGAGTGGGGTGACGAGGGGGGGAAGGTATGCTTCACCACACATTGCTATACGCTACAGGAGGTAAGGGGTGTGAGGAGGAGATGAGAGCAGAGGATGGGGGAGCAAGGAGAGGGAAGTGGGTGTTCTGGACTTGTGTTTGGTCGTGGGACTTGAAGGGGGGGGGGGGGGAGTCGACTTGCATTTGGAAGAGGGACTTGAGGATGAGCGGAGGGGATGGTCCGATCTGTCCGCATTAGTACAGGATTGAATGAAATGGGGTACGTTAAAACAGCATGATCAAACAGGATAGCAAAATCACCCCTCACTTTCAAACAGTACGTAAAGAGATTGGAACATGGGGTTCCCTTAAGGTGGGTGACTCGAACTGTGGCTGCCACCTTTTTTACTGACTCTGGAAATGGATCTCTCCGAGTGGTCACACATGCTCGGAGATGCCAAGAGTGCCAAAGAACACGTGAACCGGACACCCCTCCATCAGCCGGACTTGCCACCAAGACCACAGTCCAAACCCCGAAAACTGGCTCAGGCCAATAAACCATAGAGCCAATCGTACCCTAACTGCTATGTTTATAAATACCGAGAGATGCCATTGTTTTGTGCCTTTATTTCATTTCAGCACACGTTTTACAACCAAAGTGCAAAGTCCCAGAATCTCTCAACCCGAGCCAAATTCCAAAATTCAATGGGGAATCAAACCCAACAGCAGCTCCGACCACCAAAAAAGTGCCCATCTGCCCAACCCACACACTCCGGGCTCAAAACACAATACAAACATCACAGCACAGCACAACCATCTTCAAACCACAACACAACCACCTGTGGGAACTGATCACAACCACCCATTGTTTATCACTTTATGGAAGTGGGGGGAGAGAGGGAGGAGAGAGTGGAGGGAGGGGTAGGGGAGCAAGGATAAACAAAGAGATGGGGGAAGGGATGGATAGATGGAAGGGAAGTGGATTCACAGTAATGTTCATGAAGACATGATACTCCAATCTCACAGAGTGAACACAAGATCCAAGGAATCAATGATGAATTAATGAGTTCCCACCTGCTATTCCTTCATCTGCCATTACATTCCCTGCAGCATCTGCAATGAGCTTGGGTTTTGGAAACAACTCTCCCCTAATAATCTCTAAAGTGCTCCACAAGGGGCGTATCTCCGAGCATCTCCGAACGGTGCTCAGCTTGACCGTTCAAAGGTGAAGGTTACATTTTAAACTTTTGTCAGATTTAACCAAGACAACAGAACACACATTTATACATGTACTTCATTTACATTTTCACCTAACATTGTATTGAATGTCAATTTCCACCATCTACTGTCTTGCCATGGCTTACAAACATCAGTTTTATCCATCCATCCCTTCCCTCCATCCATCCATCCCTTCTATCCATCCATACATCGCTTCTATCCATCCTTTCCATGCATTCTTCCATCGGTTGATAAGGAAAGGCAGGCTTTACACTGCATGACACCGCAGGGCAACTCAGGCAGGTGGTAGATCGATGCATTTTTGATTGTGTTCATCACAGTGACAATGCAGTGACAGTGCAAAGTGACAGTGCAGATACCTTAGCCATGTATCATCATGGCTTGCAACCGAACATCCCAGCAGCTTGAAGAGCACTCGCCAAGTGGCTTAAGCGCTCTAGCAAGCACTCCAATGAAACGGTTGATAAGGTATGGCAGGCTTGGCAAGTGATTAGCGATCGCCGATTGGACATGTTAAACACTGTGTACAATATGTTTAATTTATTTAACAAGCAAATACAAAGCCCATAACTTTACCGATGGCAATATTAAGAGGGGGTGGGGTGAAATGAGGAGGGAGGGATGAAGAGATATAGAGAGAGGAGAGAGGAGAGAGGGGAGGGAAAGAGGACGGAGCAGAGGGAGAGAGGAAACTAATGTTAAACAAAGCGGTGTTGTCCAAAAATGAAGGTTATTAAAGGTTAAGAGATTTTAGAAGCCACCACATGTGCAAAAATGAAATAAAGCCATGGACACTGGCATCTCCATCCATCCATCCATTGGGACCGTACTCTGTGCAGAGCGTTGGTGCTGCCTAAGCAGTCTCCTTGGCTATTGGGCACAATCCTGGATGGATTGTCACTCCAACACAGGATACCAGCATGCTGGCACTCATTTTGCCGACCTCGGAAGGATGACAGGCAGAGTCAACCCCACCTGGTATTAATTAAACAGCCAAGTGGGATTTGAACTCAGGATTCTAAGATCCCAGCCCACCACCCTAACCATTAAGCCAACAGCAGGCATAACTGGCACCTCCAAGTGTTTATTAGTGATTCGAAGGTATGAAAATATGAGTGAGGAAAGTGAAAAAAAAATTTTGAATGCTTTATCATGAAGAAATTGTTGCAGCCTGTTCCAATGTTGCCAAGCTGTTGGTGCATACCATTTAGGATCCCTTTAATTTTAAAGCTGGTCTTCATTTGTACCCGTGGCAGTTAAAGAAATTAAATTAATTCATTCAAATAATGACTTTATCCACAAAATAGTTGCTGTGTAACACATAACAACCCTCGAGACATCGAAAAGTTCAATTGCTCGTGAAATAAACATTACAGATAATCCGCCAGGCTGCCTGCTCGTCTGTGCATGCATCTTGGTACATCGGCTCATGGTCCATGGAAACATTATAACTTTATTTTAAAGCTTCCATTGTTCACCAAATTTGTATTCAACTAGCAGAGTTCTCACGCTGTAGAAATTATGTGTGTAAATTTCCACTCACATGTGGTCAAACAGTGGTTAGATGAACACCGGCTGTCCGCCAGTCACCATAACGCTCAGCAAACGGAGCAAAACGGGAGTAATGGCGAAAGTTAAACCAAAATGCATGCAGTCAGTGCTCCTCAGAACCTGGGTTGAAAACCCCGGCAAGAAACACATCAAGTAATGTTGATTTTCGGCAAATGAAAAATAACAAGTCTGGGAAATAGGAAAGTTTGTCTGTGGTGGTTCCACCGAGATGCTGCTAATGTACTTCAGAACTCAGCTCGAATACAACATCCAGTGGTGAAGAAAAATATGTCCAGTCGACGCAACGGAAGTAAGTTATGACCCGTTGATAGTCATGAGGGAAACAAGGAGAACCAGGAAGCGAAAAGAACCAAGAAGCACTGGTACTTCTGAAAGCTCCATTAAAACGTGCCTCCTCGCCCTCGTGTCTACTTCTTCTATAAATCCATTTCCCACCCTCACATGGAAAAGTATTTGGGGTTGATTGGTTGTTCCGAGCTTAAAACCACACCCCGCTATCCAAACGTATACTAGCAAAGTGTCAGCATGTAAGGAACAAGCTTGGTGGATTAATTTTGCCTGCGTCATCTGTTAATGGAGAAAATAGACACCACTACAGCCCAAAGGGCAATCTTGTTCTAAGCACGCAATGTGTTCTTCTCACGCATATCTTATTTGGGTGGTGTATAAGCAACTGACAGCTCTGTACAGGCATAAAATAAAAAAAAAATAACCTGGGTTACGTGCATGAAGCAAAAACATACCTTCTGCTTCTATTTCAAGACACCTCACTTCACTGGAAAACGTGAGGACAGGAATACTGTACTGTAAATGGCGGAGACTTGTAATACCCTCCCCCATCTGGAGGGGCCACTACACGATACACATTTACATCGATAATTTGTGACTCCTCGCCCCCCCCCCTTTCACTCACTCACTCACTCCCCCAAGACCACTGGCGTAGACAAAAGCACACCCATATGTTAAATGGGGTCATGCTGATCCTCTGCACCAAGTCTGGATGTAATCAGGCCAGAACTGTAGGAGGAGTCGCGTGATAAACATACACACACACCAAACACTGGTCCATGAATCATAGTAAGGATACCTGTCGAGTACCTCGTGAAACCCTTGAAAATGGAAAGAAAAGTTGAATAGCTCCTGCGAGCAAGTAGTCTCCCACACAAACCTAACACATAAGCAGGACGTGGGCACATACCATGCCGGAACTCTTTAAAGATGATTTTGGCCCGCGCATGCGGCATTTAGATAAATTAGATGAATTCGTTGAATAATGACTGTTCACACAATATTTGCTGTTGAACATAGAGCAACCCTTGGACGTCGAAAAGTTTAATCACACATCAAATAAACATTACAGGTAAGCCGACGTCCTGCCTGCAAGTCTGTACACGTGGTCACGTGGCACATCGGCTCACAGTCCGTGCAAACGTTATAACTATTTTAAAACATCCGTTTTTCACCAGATTTGCTTTGATTCCCAGTAGAGCACCTCGCGAAACATCCGAAAATATAAACACAGATCTCACAGATGCTATGGATAAGCATTTCCTTGGGGATAGGGTGCGAGACCAAGCAGTGAATGCATAATACATATCATTTGGTGTCCCTTCAAAGGCCATCGGTTATTTGGTCAATTTTCCTTCTGAAAAAGGAGTTTTTTTTTGTCGGATTTTCACACAATTTGTTGAAGTCCAGTTTGAATCTGTGTCAGCGACTATAAAAAGCGGATATAGAAATCAAATCAGAGTGAAGCAAGGCCAATCGGAGGCTGATTAGAACTTTTGAGAAGTCTCACATTCCCCATACAAAATCTCTATATGACTTAAATTCATCAAATTTCAATGGATTTTCACAGAAATTGTTTTCATCGAGTCTGAACCTACATTAGCAAATTGCAAAAGTGAAATCAGAAATCGATCAAAACTTAGATAAAGTCATGTGGCCGTTTGGAAGCATATGAAGCATCAGGAAGCTCCTCATGTTGCTTGTATAAATGCACAAAGCGATGTAAAAACGCCAAAAACACCAGATTTTCACTAACTTCGCGACAATCCAGTGTGAAGCTGTCTTAGGGAATGTGAAAAATTAAAACAGAAATTGAATTAACGTTCAAATGAACGTGTGTGAGGCTGTTCCAAGCAAAAATCTCCATTCTCAAGAGAAATCCTTTCCAACGTCGTAAAACACGATTTTTAAAGCATCGATGTACAATCTTTATTTAAAATCTAACAGCATATAACATTAGGCATGTGATGAAGTACATAACTTGCATGCAAAAATATCATTTTGACACCTTTTATTAGCAAAAAAAACGGCATGGCCTAGCATCGAACTGAGGCCTCAATCGCGACACCGTCAGCTAGACCTGATCTTTAAACATTAAGTTGATAATTATAAATGATAGAAACACAAAACGAACCTTCCTCTTTTCAGGACAACCTTGTCTCTCCACATATGCACTCGTAACAACTGCAGGGCCCTTGGCAGTTGTCTCACGACAGTCTAAAACCAGCTCACATGTCCTGTTAGTGGATGAACAATAGAACGCTTGGAGAATTCTGCTTCAAAATGACGAATTAAGATCCCCTTCGAGGGAGAGTGAGGTGTCCGAGGGTACATGGAAGTGTCTGGGGATGCGCCTGATAAAGGATGTAATTAAATAAGGCTGTTCATTATCTTCAAAAGGGGTGTTTTAATTAACCCAAACATCCAATTTTCACTCAAGTCATGCAGCTTAATGAGGCTGGTTAATTTTGGCATGTTCTTAAATATTTTGTTCACTTAATATAATTCTCCAAAGAGTAGAAAAAGATAAGGTGTGTGTGTTTGTGTGTGTGTTTGTGTGTGTTTGTGTGTGTGCATGTGTGTGTGCGTGTGTGTGTGTGTGTGTGCGTATGTGTGTGTTTGTGTTTGTGTGTGTGTGTGTGTGTGTTTGTGTGTGTGCGTGCGTGTGTGTGTGTGCATGTGTGCTGTGTGTGTGTGTGTGTGTGTGTTTGTGTGTGTGTGTTTGTGTGTGTTTGTGTGTGTTTGTGTGTGTGTTTGTGTGTGTTTGTGTGTGTGCATGTGTGTGTGCGTGTGTGTGTGTGTGTGTGTGCGTATGTGTGTGTTTGTGTTTGTGTGTGTGTGTGTGTGTGTGTGTTTGTGTGTGTGTGTGCGTGTGTGTGCGCGTGTGTGTACGTGTGTGTACGTGTGTGTGTGTGTGTGTGTGTGTGTGTGCGTGCGCGCGCGCGCGTGTGTGTGTTTGTGTGCATGTGCGTGTTTGTGTGTGTGTGTGTGTTTGTGTGTGTGTGTGTGTGTGTGTGTGTGTGTGTTTGTGTGCGTGTGCGTGTGCGTGTTTGTGTGTGTGTGTGTGTGTGTGTGTGTACATATATTTCAGTGTATTTGTGTATATAAAGAATAACACAACGTTATCTTTACTAAATCCCGCTCCCCTCTGTCCCCTCCTTGCACCCCCCTCTCCTCCTCCCACTCACCTCTCTCTTTCGCCATTCTCTTTCTCTCACTCTCACCCTTCTCCAAACACCCCTCCTTCGCCTCAATAACGACGTCTGGTGAGGCATCGCTCTCCCCCCTTCCCCACCTCCCCTCCTCCTCCCTTCTCTCTCTCTCGTTCCCTCTCTGCCCCCACTCCTCTCCCCTCTCCTCACTCCCCCACCCCTCATCCTCCTCTCTCTCTCTCCCACCACTCTTTCCCTCTCCCCTTCCCCACCTCCCTCTCTCTCTCTCTCTCTCTCTCTCTCTCTCTCTCTCTCTCTCTCTCTCTCTCTCTCTCTCTCTCTCTCTCTCTCTCTCTCTCTCTCTCTCTCTCTCTCTCTCTCTCTCTCTCTCTACTCCCCACTCCTCTCCCCTCTCTTGACTCCCGTACCCCTCCTCCGCCTCTCTCTCTCTCTCTATCCTCTCTCTTTCTCTCCATCCTCCCTCTCTCTCCAACCACTCTTTCCTCTTCCCCCTTTCCCTCCTCCCATCTCTTAGTATTCTTGTCAACAAAGTGATGGGTAGGACTTGCTCATTTCCTCATATAACTCATGATCAAAGGCAACTCAAATCATTCCGAGACCAAGTGATTTACAATGGTGTATAGACAGGCAAAAAGGGCAGGAATACAGTATATAGAAGCAATACATTTCTTCTTAATACATCCCGTAAGCGCCATCAAGTGTAATAAATGGTAGTTCCTTATTTAGCTCAGTACTTCGGGCCTCAGAAGAACTAGAAGAATGACTTAACTGAATTATCAGTGCTGCATCCAACGGGAAGCAGTGAGACCCAAGTTCAATTGTGCATCATGCGGGAAACAGTTTGTACCACAAGCAGGTGTTACGAGACAAAAGTGAGTCAAGGTGTGGCTTGTGTTGGGGAGTCTGGTGGAAGGTGTCAGGCAGGGTGTGTGTCATACCACGAAGAAACCCCAAGAGACTGTGCATAGCTTTCCCTCATCAGGTTCCGGAGCATCTCCTCCTCTGTGGTTTGCTCTCCCCTTTTATCTGCTTTGCGTTCACCCTCAATCCATGATGCCACTGGTACCACATTGCTCGGCTGTCATTGGCCTGGGGGTGGAGTTCATATGTGGGGCACTATAATGTCTCACCCACTTTTGTGGTGCAGTTTTATCATCATGGCAGCTTTGCCCACCTATATTCCTGTCGATGGCGTGTTGGATCATCAAAAAGCACATGCCGGACAGAGAGACCGTAGCTTTCGCTACACATAGCGATGCATTTCTTCATACAGTATAGTCATTTTAGCTCATGCTAATGCCGATACATGCACTCAGGGAAATAACTATCACTATACTATTTAAATTTATCCCCTACAAGCCATTCCAACCACTACACAAATGTGGGTCTTCCAAATTCATGTCCATCCCAGGCAGAGAACATATTGTTGCAGCCACGGGTACCGAGGCACCAGCTTGTCACTCAGGGGAATTAATCTCCGGTTGTCCTCGGTAGAGCCGGACCTGGGGCCACCGCTCACAATTAATGTTGTGGTACGGTGGGTTGTTTTAGAACCACGTACGCCACCAAGTCAACCACGAGTTCGAGTTACCGCCGTCTAATTATTCCATTTAACTGGAGGTCACGTGGTTACCTGAGCGGGGAGTGCACCCTTGCCAAAGCACCAATGTTATCTCGATTTGATTTTATTAGGGCGACTGAGCGTTTTAACCGCTGGTGCGTGCCGCTGATTTTTTGGTCAAATCTGTGGAAATTACCTCCCAGTCTATCTCGGTTCGAACAATACTCGACCAATGGAAGGAAAGGACAAACACGGACAGGTTGGAAATCGACAAATAATTTATTAATAATAAAATAAATAATTTAAAAGAACTTTTTATTTGCTGAGGTAAATAAAAAATGAATTTCAAAGCAAAATCAATCAAAATGCCAGGAAAGAGAGAAAGCAGATGCTTATCGGGGGGTTGACTTACAGCAAAACACAGACATGGGTACCCAACAGATCATTCGGGGGGGGGGAGGGGGAATCGTCTCGCTCACCAGAAAATAGTCCGTGAAGCGAAAACGTCCTGAAAATGCGTGCGTGCGTGTCACGTCCGTCGCCAGCACCCAGCTTTGCCGTGCACCCTCTCGCGGGGCAGCCTTGAGCGCCAGTCAAAGTATGGAGGGCACCGAGATCGTCCGTCGTGGGTTTAGACCATAGTGTTGTTGGTCCGTCGCGGGTTTAGACCATGGTGTTGTTGGTGACCGACCCGTGCCTCCCTTGTTGGCGGCGCTGCTCACTCCCACACGCGCACCACACGCTTGCTTGCCGAAGCACACGGAAGGGCGAATTGTCTCGTCGGCGCTGGTCAGAAACCCGCTTCTTGGTCGCTTCTCTTGCCCTTTGCTTTTTCCTCTTTCCTTTCGCTTTTCCTCTCCTCACTTTTTCTCTTCAGAACGCTTTTTTCCCCTTCTTTCTCTCCTCACTTTTTCTCCTCGGACTTTTTCTTTTCACACTTTTTCTCTCTTCAGACTTTTTCTCCTCAGAACGTCCCTCTTTCGCTTTTTCTTCACTTTTTTATATCTGAGAACGTCTCTCCTCACAGAACGTCCCTCTCGCTTTTTCCTCACTTTTTTATATCTCAGAACATCTTTCCTCACAGAACGTACCTCACGCTTTCTCTCACTCGTTTTTATATCCACAGGCCGTCTCCACGGGGTGCCTTCCGCCCCAAGCTCACCCCGCCCCACTGGGGCACGGTTACCATGACGACCCGTGCGCTCTCAAAAAAGGTGGGCGTCAGAGCTCGCGAAAGAATGTTGCTGAGGAAAAATGAGGGCGGGCTTCAGAGCTCGTGAAGGAAATGTGTGTGAACGTGTCTGTTGTAAAGAAAAAAAGCTTCCCATAAGAGAGGGGATCTATCCTTTACCCTTCTCAACGCATCACATTTAAGATCCCGTGAGACATGGGGGTGGGGCTAATCTGAACATGCATTTAAGGAAATAACTGTCTGAGGACCTGGATGTGTGGATGCATTCATCAGACCGGATTCTGAAATCTGTAGCAATATGTTGATGCTGAAACACCAGGGAAACACTGAATGGGAAACACCAGGCTAACAGTTTATAGCTGGGTTGGGATTCAAACCCAGGCTCGACAGTTCAGAGGAGAGTGTGCGTACTTTTAAGCCATTATCAATTTATACTTTGAAACCTTTAAATAATCTCACAAGGAAAGATATAAATAAAGATTTACTTTGACACACGTGTACTTTGTCAGCAGAAGCTGGAGTGATAAATCAAAGATGTTTAAGTGTAAGCCCATCTAACCTTTATCATGAGAAAGTAAATCAAAAAGAATTTGGAATCAAAAAGTTTTCTTTATGCTCCGCTTAAGGAAGATTGCGATTTGTAAACTAGAAGTGAAAAGTGACCACAAAGTGGAATTTTTTTAAAGGAACTTGATTTAATATATGCCATTTGTCCACCAAATTGTTTTTCCAAGAAGTACATCTGGAAATGGCCTGTCTATTCTGGCCACCAGCCCAGTGTGTGTTCTTCGGTTTAGGTGTAAAAACGGAAAACAAAATCTGCTTGCTTTGATTATTATGTTTGCAAATTAAACTGGTGCTATGAGTCATTGTGCATGGTATTTGCTTCTTTATTTTATGTCTACCATTATAAAGCTTTGCATTTGAGCAGGAAATGTGTAAGGCAGGAGAAGAGAGTTCAAAATCCTACTTGGGTTCATTCTTTCACTTTTGAGATTATCATATGAAAGGCTCATTGAAATGATACACAAAATTCGTTGTACATTTTATTTTACTACAACTACTAGTACTACTACTACTATACTACTACTACTACTACTACTACTACTACTACTACTACTACTACTACTACTACTACTACTACTACTACTACCTCGGGAGCTATGATGTGGAATTTCAATAACTTTCCAGATGAACGTTGCTTTTGCGATGAAAAGGAAACTATATTTCATACATACCTACAATGTCACCGTCTTCAACCAATTTTCATAGTGCCGAAAAACCTGCCATTACGCTTCTGGCTTCATTTCTCTCCAACACTTTTTATCATTGGGCACCCTGTAATGAAACAATCTTTTGTATGGAAACAATACCACTACTACCACTACTTCTACTTTAATGGCAAGTCACGAGATCTCCTTGTTAATTTTATTTTCACCTGTGGAAAAATGGTAATATCTAAAACCAGAAAGGCAAAAATTTAAAGAAATGTGGTGGAACAGAGTTCTGTCGGCTTGAAGGCCTTTTTTTATTGTTTAGTATCACACATTATTTTAGAGTATAAGGCAGCAGAATATTGGAACACTGTTCAATTTAAGTTTAAGGAACCCTCGACCATAAATCTGTTATTTGTTTTTTGGTGATCGACCATAAACTTTGTAATATTTCCCCACAAGGTAGTTTGCTTTTACTTGTATAAATGTGTGATTTGTTTTTTGATGATCTTTTCCATCTCCTTCTGTCTTGATAGTGCTTTCTCTTTTAAAATGCTCCACCTCTCCCATTGCAGTCCTGAACATGGACTTGCAGAGATGAGGAAAGTGAGCAACATTAAATAGAATTGTGGCAATTCCAACTATTCCCACCTCCTTTTGGGGTCAACTCAGGAGCGTTTTTAGTTCAAATCTTTCAGAAACTGGCTGGCTAAACTTGACGTCCGACTGGAGGTGCTTTAGGCAGGAATTTGAAATTCGTTCAGGATGCCGGCGGCGGTAACTCACCTACTTTTTATGAAAAACCCCATGGGTCAGGTTATTAATATACGAAGACCATTAAATAAGGCCATTAATTATCTTCAAAATAAATAGATAGTTTAATTAACCCAAACACCAAATTTTCATGAATGCACTGTCTTGGAGTCACCTCAATATGGATGCAAAGTTTCAGGCCATTAAGTTTCATAGTTTTGGAGATATGGAAGAAAGAAACTGACACTGATATTTATTAGTACAGATAGATCGATGAATTCCCTTACAAATGGAACCTGGGACTCCAAACTAATGCCTCCAATTTATTTTCATTCACATGTGAACAGCGTGTGTGTGTGTGTGTGTGTGTGTGTGTGTGTGTGTGTGTGTCTGTGTGTGTGTGTGTGTCTGTGTGTCTATCTAGCTGTGTGTCTTTCTATATCTATCAGTGTGTTTTTTTTCTGTCTGTCTATCTATCTATCTATCTCTCTATCTATCTATCACTGACAACGTGACGTGAAGATTTTTCAAGTGCTGGATGCCCTGAGACTGTTATCCCTAATATTGTGTGCTATAGAGGATATTATTCCATATTTCCCTTTCCCAGAAGATAATTTATGTTTGCTAAATTCAACTTCTGTTCAACATTTACCTGATAATACCTCCAGCAGTGAAAAAGCTGCTAGTTTTAGTTTTGGCATTTGCTTATTTTGCTTTTGCTAATGAGTTATTCAACTTTTACAAAAGTTTTCTATTTAACCTTGTCTATTTTTATTACACTAAATATTTCTATAAAATATTAAGCCTTGTCTATTCTCGAAGGGACAGAAGAGGTTTTTGTAATCAATCAATCTAGGTCTAACAATGGACGATCTATTTAATATAGATCATTTATCCTCAGATCGACTGCAATCTATATCCCCTGGCAAGGCTCTGCATTGTTAAATGCTTTGTTTTGTTTTTCTTTGTGATAGTTTATTTGTACTTTGCATTGCATTGACTTTGCATTTACTTTGCTCTGGAAAACAAGTCCGAGCTTACAACACAGCATTATGAAACAGGGAAATTTTTGAAATTCATTTTCCACCTGTTGTACGATTATATTATGAGATTCGTATTTTCCTTTGCTCTGCATTGAAACAAGTCTTTGTTCTTCAAGAAAAAATCTCGTGTAACTGGTGTTGGGCGTGGGTGGGGTATGGAGCAAGTAGGTGGGAAAGACAAGCAAAGAGCGATGGGTGGGGGAATGGGGCAGGGGAGGAGTGTTATTCCACGTGTGCACTCACAGTTAAAATCCAAAAAAACAAAAAGAAAATTTAAAATGCTCGAAAATATATATTTTTTAAAAGGTATGTTCAGTTTTGAAGGAATATTTTTGTATTTCACTAAGTAACCGCATCAGATTAATGGAGGGTTTGGTCCATTTAGAAACAGCAGGTAGAGATTATGCAATGGAATTGTAATTTACACTTTTAGTTTGTGCAGACGATTTTTCATTATGACCTCACGTGGGAAATATCCATTGGTCACAGAGGTCATTACAGATGACGATATTTAAGACTCCCCCCAAAAGGATAATGGTAGGCTTATACCTGTTGGAAGGTTTGTTTGTTTCTACAATTAGTGCCCTCATTTTTAATAGTACCCCAGAGTTCCTTAGACCCCGAAGAGTACTAAACCACCATTTAGGTTTTGTATTTTTCTTTTCCTTCTTTTTTTTTCTGCCAATGTTCAAGCTGTATCTCGGAGCTTGGTGGGACTTTCAGAAATAATTTTTGCATCAATAATGTGAATAAAACATAAGTGGGATTGGCTTAATTTGTTTTGACCTTGACCTATTTTAAGGTCATGACCTGATTACAGACATTTAAACATATTTCACCATAACTCAACTAAAGTTTGTCTGATTATAACGAAATTGCCCTAGCTCGATAGCCTGGAGCAAGGTGCATTTATGCTTAATTTACATCATACCTCTCTTGGTTAAAGGTCAAGGTCAAATGGCAGTCTGAAAAAATAGCGTTTTTTTGTCATCACTTAATATTGCCAAAGCAGAATCTCAAAGATTGCTTGGCCTTACAAGATGTCCTTGCATTACAATAGTGTCCTTGCACTGAAGTTGTGCACCTGATATTTGTTGGTGTCTGTGACACACATTTTTCGGATTGTGACCTTATTAATAAAAAATACATTTTTGATTATAACTTGAATATTTAATTTTGCTCTGATTTTCATGATGTTGAGTTTTTTTGGCTTGAGTGTAGATGAGGACACATTGTCTTAATTCACACTCTATCCCTAAATGTTTAAGGTCAAGGTCATATGGTGGTCTGAAAATATATGGTGGTCTCTACCTGCTCCGAAAAAAAGAATATGGCCATTATTGGATCACAGGTGCTGGGGGGAGACTACCCTTGGTGATCGCAGATATAGTCTTTTTATGAGAAGCTATAAAAAATTTTGACAAGAAGTAGACGTGAATTTTTGTTGTACCTCCAACAACAAAAACACCAACAAATGATTAAAATTGAAGAAGAAAACTTATAAATTTTGTTCTAAAATTAAATTATACTTGTTGACTATTTACTGCATCATCCATTCCACTATTTTTGATATTGCCTCTAATTTCATTGTGTAACATAAATGGCCCATGGGTTTTACTCGCTGTGACATCATACTGACCCTTGTTTCACTTGGCTGGCTGAATAATCTGATGTTACACTTCATTAGGATGGCCCTGATATTGAATAGAAATGTTTTCAATTGGTGTAACCCGAAGTTGTAACATAAATCGGGAGCCCATGAGTTTTGTGCACAAAGCTGAAAGTTACCTTGGTCAGGTCAAACATGAGATATGTAAAGTATTTGTAATATCCATTGCTGAAAGAAGAGCCCTGATATATGGGCCAACACGACAGATTAAACATTGGATGCAAGCGAAGCTGGAAGGGAATCTGGAAATCCGCAAGGCAATGACTCAGATGTGCTTGGCTCATATTTACTACAAGAATAAAAAGGGTAATGTTTCTGAATTATGATGTTTTCGCAACAGTTCTTTCAAGCAAAACTGCATTAAACTCCGGAGTTGTATTTGGTGCACACGAATCCCAGGCTACATTTAGAGATCTTGGGATTCAAGGAACTCGCAAGGAAACCTGGGAGCAAGTAAAAACCTTTTGGTCTATCATTCCCAAGATCCATTCCCAAGCTTGAGGTCACAAGAGATCGTTATTCCCAAGATGCATTCTTAATGCCGCTAACTTAACATGCATACTTCATTTTAATTAGCCAACTGACATGTGTTTCCACATCGCATTTGCTTTGAGGGAAATTGAACTCGAGTTAAAAAAGAAGAGTGACTAGGTATGCTCATTATTTAATTTGTCCACATTTTATCTTTATGTGAAAACACTTCAGTAAACAGACAATGCAGTTTCATTAAATTTCTTCATAATTTATGTGGAGGCCGCCAGGACCTTTAGTGGGTCCATGATTCGCTGTGACACTTGCGTGACATTTGCTTCAAATGCCTTTAATGCAGAACCCTGGACCTCTTCCTTGTTAAGTTTTATCCAAAGTATCTAAGGCTCATTTGTGATTACATACAGGACAAATACATGAGTGGACATAAGTGTGTTTACATGAATTACAAGGACATTGGAAGATAAAGGACAAGCACACATGATACATGGGATTTGAATCTCAGTTCCCTCGGCCAGGGGTTAACAGGCCAACCCAAAAAAACATTCTACTTGGAGGAAGTGGGTGAGAGCAGGGGGTTCAAAAAGTTATATGAACAATACACTCAATATTTCTCAGCTGCTGCTGCAATGCATTCAATCCAAAAACTTAAATATGAGTCAAAACATTGTCGTGTCCAGAGGGTTTGCCTCAACATTGATGGAAAGCCAAACAGCTCTGTCTTTTGGAGGTGAATACGTGATCCTTGGAGATTACAGCGTGCGCGGGAAAGAAGGACAGCCAACATGCATAGCCGACGGAAGCACGAGGGATTATATTCAAACCCATGACAAATAAACAACACAAGCAACTTCAATACTTGTGGGGGTTTAATGAAAATATATCAAATATTTACAATGGTGATAATTCAAAGTGTAATATTAAAATTAGAATGTGAGGAAAAAGTAAATTCCAATTTGATGCGCCTTCACACAGATTTTAATCCAGACAAGGGAACAGAATAAATAAAAGAAAAATCCTCCCTTTTTCCCGGCACTTAGCTGTGTGCCCATGGATGAGTTTCTGAAGCTTGATGTTTGCCAAACCGCATCACCACTACATGGGAAAACGTGCCCAAAATGATGCCAAGCCGCTCTCTTGGCGGGAAATGTACAGGAGGAAATTTGGGTGGTGATACTCAACACCAGGGATCAGAAACCGCCGTGCAGCTTCTTTCATCGATCGCACTTTCCGACAACCCTCCTCTGCAGAATGGCGCTGCCTCTTCCTCCAATGGCACAACACGAGGATCCAAGGTGCAGTCTCACATGACCGAGCCTAACAGTGAACAGGCAGTGTCTTGCTCCATCACATGAGCAAATTCGCTTCAGCACAAACCAAGAATCATGCAGCATTCTTCACCGTGCCGAGGAGAAGCCAGAAACACGAGACCCCCGTCTTCAAGCACGTACCTCATCGAACCTCTCTTTCCGCTCCCACTCATGTCCCACCTCCGATTCTAAGTCTCTCCTCTCTCTGATGTCATGCCCATTAATCATCCACTACAGGGGCGTGGTTTGCTCGTTGTCATTCCTGGAGGTGGGGTTTCTTGCCTCCTTGGAACGTGTAGCTCAGTTGCCGTTGTTTAAGGACGTGATCCCTTTTTTATCGCCGGTCTTGAAATGCAAAAAAATAGGTAAATGTCACAAGGGGCAATCACATACTGGGAGAAATTGTCCTTCAACCCTACCCAATTAACACTGCACCACCCCCGTGTGGCGACACATAACACTTAAGCTCACAGTTTCCCTACTTAATTTAGATCGAGATGTCTCTTACATGTCCACAGGCCAAGCTACTCAATACAATCCTTCCTTTTCTATGAAATTCCAACATCTACCCCACAAACATAACACTTTGCAGTTTCATTAAATTTTTAAAAATAATTTATGTGGTGGCCACCAGGACCTTTAGTGGGTCCATGGTTAGCTGTAAAACTTGCATGACATTTGCTTCATATGCATTTAATGCAGACCCCTGGACCTCTTCCCTGTTAAATTTTATCCAAAGTATCGAAGGCTCCTGTGTGATTAAATACAGGACAAATACATGAGTGGACAAAAATATATTTACATGAATTACAAGGACATTGGAAGATGAAGGACAAACACATATGAGATATGGGATTTGAATCTCAGTTCCCTCAGTCAGGGGTTAACAGGCCAACCCAAAAATACATTTTACTTGGAGGAAGTAGGTGAGAGCAGGGGTTTCAAAAGGTTATATGAACAATACACTCAATATTTCACAGCTGCTGCTGTAATGCATTCAATCCAAAATTAAATATGAGTCAATATTGTAATGATCACAGACTTTTTAAATTACAACTAACAAATTCGACTTTTGGGGTATTGTATATCATTTCTCAATCAAGCAGTCAACTATGTCCTTTAGTTACACGCAGAACCACAAACTCTACATCCTGAGTAATCCATGCACTTGACTTGTGCACAAAACCTCATCGGATAAAAAACAAACAAAAAAAAAAAGACAAAAGAATAAAACCAAAACAAAACAACAATAACAGCAGCAGCAGCAATAACTTCTTCGTATATTGAAAAGTTGAATTTTCAAAGCGTTTGACGTTACAATCTATCTATAAATACAATAACTAATGATAATACCTGAGTAAACTTAGCATCTCAAAAGATTGATTGTTGAACCTGAAAGACATATAAAACTATTTGAAAAGATGTTAAATATTAATAGTAACATGTAAACTTGCCACCTGAGTGAGCAAAGCACGGTCCTAATTTAACGTTCAAGGAAAAGGATGTTTGAGATTTGAAAGACGAAGTCCCACTTTCGAGTTGTCACTGGTTGGCCACGTGATGTCTGATATATCAGACCCAGAGATAAGTTGAATGTTTCAGAAGACCCTTTTATAGATTAATTTTTTTTTCTAAGTATGCAGATTGTGTAAATATGCATTCAGATATTGTAATCTCCCTATAACGGAATACTTAGCAATTTTTCAAATCGATATATCCACACAATATTTATGTCTGGCCGAGGATTTTCCAGTAAACGTCAAACTTCTTTCACACGTCCTTGTAATGGTTTTCTATCACCGTTTATTTGTAGAATGCCGGTGGTCTGGAGGACACATAACCAGTTATCTGATATCCCCGGATCGACTGCTCTGGTCCAGACAGGGTGGGGGAACTTTTTCGGTGGTGTCTTTTTTGGCAG
>NC_140964.1:61607474-61617474 GCF_056783735.1 Eptatretus burgeri | reverse complement strand
TATGAGTCAGTCAGCGGTTAGAATGATGTGTGTGTGTGTGTGTGTGTGTGTGTGTGTGTGTGTGTGTATATAGAGAGAGAGAGAGAGAGAGAGAGAGAGAGAGAGAGAGAGAGAGAGAGAGAGAGAGAGAGAGAGAGAGAGAGAGAGAGAGAGAGAGAGAGAGAGAGAGAGAGAGAGAGAGAGAGAGAGAGAGAGAGAGAGAGAGAGAGAGAGAGAGAGAGAGAGAGAGAGAGAGAGAGAGAGAGAGAGAGAGAGAGAGAGAGAGAGAGAGAGAGAGAGAGAGAGAGAGAGAGAGAGAGAGAGAGAGAGAGAGAGAGAGAGAGAGAGAGAGAGAGAGAGAGAGAGAGAGAGAGAGAGAGAGAGAGAGAGAGAGAGAGAGAGAGAGACAGAGAGAGAGAGACAGAGAGAGAGAGACAGAGAGAGAGAGAGAGAGAGAGAGAGAGAGAGAGAGAGAGAGATCAGCTTATTGATCAGAATAAAGGGCAGAGGACATTACACGACTTTACAAACAAATTGATGGACATGGGAATCATTCCAAATGCGTGGAGACATCGCTGAGATTGCCAAAAATGAAAATTGTTCCATTGACATTAAGTGGAGTGAGCTGCTGAGTGAGCAGTGAGCGGTATTAGAAATTGACGTCACATGGATTGAGCCCCTGAGTGATCGGTGGGATATTAAAAGCCATGCAGTCATGGTTAAGGAGGTGCCAAAATTTGCATGGAATGAGATAAGCACATTTGCTTTGGGCAGATATTACAGGTGCAGCTGAACAGCACGTGGGAAAGACTTAAAGGTGGAGAGAATTTCATTGGATACACTACTCGGAAATACTCTGAGAACTGTGGAAGCTTCGCCAGGCACCAAATGCAATGGCTTCAGTTCAAGGTTTTGACATCTCCAGAATGTTTGCTGGTGCCTCGTGATACTTCGTTATGCTCTTTAACGTTCGCAGGATTTGGAACGGTTGTGTGATGTAACCGATCGCGAGTTTTCTTTCCATAACAAGAAACAATGTGGAATAAAAATTAGAGATAATACTGTGCCTTAAGTATATATCAGGTATAAAATATGGCCCTGTATTGTTTTCAACATGTAACAATCCATCCTTATTTCTCTCATATTGTTGAATCCATCCATCCATTGGGACCATATTCTGTGCAGAGCATTGGTGCTACCTAAGCAGTCTCCCTGGCTATTGGGCACAATTCTAGACAGGTCACCACTCCAACACAGGATAGCAGTAAGCTGGCACTCATATTGCTGATTTCAGAAGGATGACAGGCAGAGTCCAACTCACCTGGTATTAATTCAACAGCCAAGTTGGATTTGAACTCAGGACCCATAAGATCCTAAGCCCCCACCCTAACCATTAAGCCAACACCAGGCATATTATTGAATAGTTGGATTAATATAATGTTAATGTGTCCTCCATTCAAGTTCCAAACTCGAGGGAAGCAATAAGCTGACGTTTCGGGTGTTATCCCTTCGTTAGAGCAGAGAGCAACACTAACCTTCACAAACAAGACTCGTTCTTCATTCTTCATGATTATTCAGGTTGGATGCTCCGTTTTTCTTAAATGCAAGGGGCGTTTAAATTGTTTTCTGAACAGATACTCAATAGTTAATGTTATGTCACAACACATATTTAAAAGTTTCATGAAGTCAATAACAGTTTGGATTTTGGCCAGCGCATTGTATGAGGTCTGTGGATGAGTGGTTGCTTGTATTGAGCTTGAGCAACACTACCTGGCAAAGTGGTTAAATTTTCCACAATGTCTGCACCGTTAGCCCTGGGCAGGGCAAGTAATAGCTCTGGACTAGTGCTTGGTGGACGCAGAGTTTTTGCAATGCAGTCTTGAACGTGTGGGGTGCTGCTGCGCATGTTGTTGTGTGAGAGTTTGCCGAATTCCCTAAATTGTAGAGTCTGTAGATGTAACAGGTGAGAGTCTTCCGGTAAGTTTATGTGCACTGTGGTAAACTGCTTCCACTTGGCTGGCCATGTTTATGACTTGAATCAAAGTTAGGTCGTCAGATTCGAGTGAAAGTCTCTCCCTCACTTGTATACTCGATATTTTCTCAATCAGTTGATCTCTAACGATCTCGTCGTGCAGTGTTCCAAACTTTCAAGGAATTGATCATTCTTTCAATGTAGACACATACTGGAGAATTGGCTCACCGAGCTTCTGGCCCTGTTGTCAGAATTTTAACCGGCAAATGAGTACACTCTGAGTGGCTCCACAATGTGAAGCAAGCACCGTAGTGGCTTCAGCATTGGAGGCCGTAGGTCCCAGTGTCAAGAAAATGTGTTTACCCTCCATGCCCAGAAGGTGTATGAGCAAAGCACGTCTCCGTGAATCATCCGCATCTTGCAGGTTCATTGCAAGCAAGTAGGTATGAAAAGGAAGTCAACTACCAGGACCATGGAATGGGCTATTGATCAGATAAAGCCAAAAAGGGAGCTGATGAGGCAATCGAAAATCCCACCTCTGTCGCCAATGTTATGTTGCTCAACAGATGCTAAACAATTCGATTGATTGCAAGGTACAAGTCCATTTATTCCACAACACATAACATTCACATACTGTATCTCTGACTCTGTTAAGATGGTGCCTCTCCTCTCACATCACCATACATCTTCCACTTACATCATCATGTCCCTCCCTGCACAGCAATCCAGAAGCATCCAGCAATTCAACAACAACATAATTAGAAAGAACACAACAGTTAAAGACACAGCAACCTTTTAAGGTTCCTTTCCAATATATGAGTTTACATAATTAGTGAGGAAGTAATTTTCTTCCTAATTATTTAAACTTACATATTGACAAGTAAAGTAGTTGGTGCTTCTTGCACTATTGTGAGCATCTTGTTCTCAGAACAATTTTGAATGGTCCTAATCACTTATACAAGGTTGGATTAAAAAGAAAGCGCAATGTTCAGTGCCAGTGGCCTCCAAAGATATTCACCCCCCTCCCAATGTTTTCACATTTTGATGTCTCCTGAGCATATTTCATGATACTTTCAAATCAAACATCATACAGAGCTTTCACAAACTACTCCAAAGTGATAAAGCTAAAAAAAAGAAATGCAGATAAAATGTAAATAAGGTTGTTTAACTGGGAAAATCACAAAATTCGCAGTTGCATAAGTATTCAAACCCATTGCCTAATTAACCCTAAATCACTTCAGGAGCAAATTATTTGTTTGACAGGATAGAAAATAAGTGCAATAGGTTTCACCTGAATGAAATTAGTGGCTTCATTAAAAAATAAAGCTCCCCCACTTATCAAAGGAGTTTTAAGAGCCTGGTGTTGGCGCAGTGGTTAGGGCAGCGGCTTGGAATCCAAAAGGTCCCGAGTTCAAGCCCCGTTGGGCCACTGAATTAATACACCAGGGGGTTGACTCAGCCTGTCATCCTTCTGAGGTCGGCGAAATGAGTACCAGTGTACTGGGCCGGTGTATACCCCGGTTAAAATAGGTGTACCATATCCCTGTGTCGTAAGAGGCGACCAGGGTTGCGTCAGGAAGGGCATCCGGCGTAAAACATGTGCCAAATCACTATGCGGATCATACGGATGATCCGCTGTGGCGACCCCTAAAGGGAGCAGCTGAAAGAAGAAGAAGAAGAAGAAGACTTATCAAAGGAGTTTTAAGGTGCAACACACTTGGTTAACCAACAACACACTTGGTCAAACATGAAGACCAAGGAACTTTCCAAAGAAGTCAGACATAAAATGTTGGAGAAGCATCGTTCAGGAGAGGGTTGTAAGAATATTTCAGACACTCATTATCACTTTGAGTACAGTGAAATCCATCATTAAGAAATGGAAGACGTATCATACCACCCAGACCATGTCACCCATCCAAACTCAGCAGCCGGGCAAGCAGGAAAATGGGTCAGGATGTCACTGAAAATCCAACAATGACTTTGAAAGAGCTGCAAGGCTCTATGTTTGAAATGGGGGTCAGTGTTTATCAATCAAGAATATCCCGTTTCCTTCACAAAGCTGGCCTCTTGGACAGGTGGCAAGTAAGAAGCTATTATTGAAAATATTGAAAAAAGTCACATCTAATAGCTGTACGGAGTTTGCAACAAAGCACCTTAATGATTCTGCAGACATGGGAAGAAAGGTTTTGTGGTCAGATGAGATAAAAATGGAATTTTTGGTCTAAATTCAAAGCGTTATGTCTGGCACAAGCCTAACACAACACATCACCCAATCATCACCATCTCTACTGTCAAGCAAGGTGGTGGCAGCATCATGTTGTGGGGCTGCTTTTCATCAGGTGTTTTTTATATTGTACTCAATTTCATGCTCGTATTGTAACTACTGCAACTACCACTTGACATAAATAAACAATCATGGAAAACATGCTCACACGTTTGATTTACAGTTCACTTCACTGACGTTTCTTGCTTAATGAAGTTAATGAAAATAAGTGTCTGGATGGGTTTGAGGGTAGTGGAGTAGTCGCTGAAACCCCAATCGTATCCAGGTTCCTCCTGATGACTCCATCTTTGCTCTTTACTTATTTGGGCTCCTTGTTGGTCTTCCATTTGATTAAGATATGGCCCTTTTAGTAATGTACATTTAAATATGCAGTGAACATTACATGAGCATGGCTCCAATATGGCCATTGACACTACAATAAGATAAAACATCAAATTAAATGATATATCTTGAATTCCATGAAGTTATCTTTAGAGCATGCAATTCAAAATCTCTGTAAGGATAAGATCCGACATACCTGTAAATGTGGGAAGTCATTACTTTTATCAGGAAGAAGGAAAAAAAACTTCACATGCCGTTTTGTAAGCATGTATACATGAAATAATAAAGTTCTGAATCTAATTTACGATTAAAGAATCGGATGTGAGGTTATTAATCTGTATAATGAACACTGAACTCTCCTCTTTTTCCCAACATGACTTTCTAAAGCAGACATAAGAGTGAATAGACGGGACAACGTTATGCGCATCCGCTTGTACAGATTGCGAGATGATAACGAGCCCGAACCACAACTCCAACATTTCTCTTTCAGCCTCACTTGGAAAAACTCCCCCATGTTCTCCTGGAAAGTATGAAAGGTTTTCCACATTATCTGACTTTAAGTGATTCTCTCTTCTGCAGAGATTTTGGTTTGTCGCAAAAGTAAGTTGTTAGTGAGATGCTCGACAAGGCAGCCATATTTAGTGTTGCTTCAACATGCACAGCATGTTTGATCGAAGCGAGCATGCTTCCAGGTTATTTTGTTTAGAAGCAGGTGAGTGTTGTCAAGCCAACGTGATGTCACATTTCGGTACTGTGCACCTCACAAATTTTTGAACGCCATTGTCGCATGTGCAGAATGAGAAACTCTGTCGTAAAACTCACTGTCTACTGTGAAGTCTCTGTCGTGGATTACAAGGCCTAATGGACTGTTAGGTATGACAAAATGCACAATTCATGAAGGAAAAGAGCCAGAATTATCTGCTGATACTTTCATTGTTGCTCACAGGGCGTCATTTTGGTTTATGAAAGGAGCATCCGAAATTCACCTTTATATATGCCGTGTCCATGCTATTGTTCAAGCAAATCGTGCATTACCTCCTCCTTATGTAAAAAGATGTAATCATACGTGACCCCCTTATAAAGCATCCATTTATTGCACTCACACAGATTAGAGAGGGGTGGGGAGGGAAGAAATTGGAAATGCCAACATTGAGTGAAGGAACAGAAGAGAAAAGGATAGGAATGGAGGTATCTATTTATTGTGTATGTTAAGGTATGGAGTAAATTGAGGAAAAAGGAGAATGGAGGAGAAAGAAAGGAGGTGAGCGGAGTTTGGGAGAGCAGGGAAGGTAGATTTGGAGGATATACGAGTATGGGGCTAGAAGAGAAAGGAAGGAGCAGAGAAAGGAGAGAGGGTAAAGAAAAATTCTGCAATGCTGGCGCTCAAAATAAAGAGATGACTCAAAAAGTGAAGGACAACAGGGTATCAGAATGTCTGAGTGGAGACAGAAGGGACGGGAATATTGGACGGGACATTAAGGGAACTGGGAAGATTTGCATGGTGAGATGTATCGTTATGCCTGGTGTTGGCTTAATGGTTTGGGTCGTGGGTTTGGGATCCTCAGATCCTGAGTTCAAATCCCACTTTGCTGTTGAATTAATACCAGGTGGGGTTGACTCTGTCTGTCATCCTTCCGAGGTTGGCAAAATGAGTGCCAGCTTGCTGGTATCCTGTGTTGAAGTGTCGACCCATCCAGGATTGTGTCCAATAGCCAAGGAGACTATTTAGGCAGCCCCAACGCTCTGCACAGAGTATGGTCCCAATGGATGGATATATCGTTGAGGGGGTTAGGGGTCAGGGGGTTCCCCATGAAAACACCCCTCAAAATAATTTACTGGATTATGTCAATGGCATCCCCATCTGGAAAAATAGAGCTTAACAAGTCAGAAAAAAACACATTAAAAAAAATGAAAAACATGTAGGGATGGAATCCCCTAAAAAAAACAACCAAAAACAACCAAACACAACCAAACAAAGTCGGAAGGAAGGAATGACACCACAATCCTTTTACAGATTCTTATCACGACATCTTTAGATAAACATCACGATGTACAATCTGTATTTTGATCATCACGACATTCTTACTATCTGTATTTGTCCATTTCATACTAATATCCTTGTAATTCATGTGAAAGTACACTGATGTCTCCAAAAATGTTTTTGTTCTGCATATGATTTGTTTTCAAGCTCCTCCACGAACCTTCGATAAATGTAAGACGTTTAAAAGAAAAGGCATGTCCGATTCTTACAAAACAACATCATTTCCCTCTTGCACTTGCAATCTGCACCGTTTAATCAGATGGAATGTGGAAAAGTGGATCTGACAATACAATCTTGCTCCATGGAAGTTCCCACATCGGCATCTGTTGACGTGTTTCCGAGAACGTTCTCAACAGACAAGTCTCGAGAAACATTTTTAATGATATGCACATTTTTGGAAACTTTTTTTTTGGACAATGAGCAAATTATAACATTTAGCTGTGAGTTATTAGCCTCGGCTGAAGGAGGTGTGTGTGTGTGTGTGTGTGTGTGTGTGTGTGTGTGTGTGTGTGTGTGTGTGTGTGTGTGTGTGTGTGTGTGTGTGTGTGTGTGTGTGCATATATTTTAATTTTGATTGCTCATTGTCACTTCTAACTTCATATTTAATCTCCTTTTGTATATCAGTGGCTGTGGATTACATCATTCTGTCCAGGGGCATGGTGAAGCCGCTGATGCAGTGCCCCCTGTAGGTTAAAGCAGGAATTTTGACTTTGTTCAGGATGATGGCTTCCTTCCTACTCTTAGTGAAAGACACAACAGAATCTTTAACATCCACCAACTAGTGCTGGCAGTAGAGATACCCAGTTAAACGTTCATCCAAGGGACAGAGCAGACAGAGTTGACATTGATGTAATGCCCAATATGCGAAACAATTTATGGTTCGGTCGGGATTGAAATGAAACTGAAAACCAAGAAGGAGCCCGAAGAAGAAAAGAGCAAAGTTGGAGTCATCAAGAGGAACCTGGATGCAATTCGGGTTTCAGCCGCTACTCCATTCCTCTCAAACCCACACAGGCACAGCCAAGTGAGTCGTACAGAAAATTTTCTGCAAGAATTCACTTCTCCTTAGAGAGATAGATAACGAAAGAGAGGAATAGAGAGTAAAGGAGATGAAAGAGAAGAAAAAGCAAGAATTAGAATGAATAAAGGGAATTATGAAAAAAAAAATTGAAAGAAATGTGAAAGGAACAAAGAACAAATATGTCGGGAAGATCCCGGACAGGTAGGTTTCAGCAGTTACTCCCCAGGCTCAAACGCAGCAACATGTACAAGCTACCAGTGGTCCATCTCGAAAGATCGTCAGCCGTGGGCCAGATAGGGTCACCGTGCACCGCAACAACAATCGAACAAGATTGTATTTTTCTGAAGTCTCGAGATGTTCTGAGCATGAAATGAAATGTTAACATTGAAAATTAGGGATGCACGAAGTACTTGAGCCCTTTTAATGGACGTACCATCAAAATGAGAATCACGGCTCTGCGTCGAACGTGAATTCCGAACCAGAGTAAACATGATTTTTCGGAATCTCAACTTGATTGAATACCCACATATTATACATCAAATAAAAGCTTATTTCCTTGTGTTTCATTCTCTTTGTTATCCATTGATTTGCTTAGTGGATTTAAAGTGGCTACACCCTTATTTTCCTTCTCTACCAAAGGTGGTTTGTCCAACTGTTCAATATTCCTTATTTTCCATGGAAAACAAACAGCTATTCAATGGTAATGATATGTTGCCTAATACTTTCCATTTAACACCAAAATGAAGCAGATATCATGCTAATGTATACTGTGATCACACTTTGAATAGTATACTTTGCTTCAATATTCTCGTCTTCTATTTTCAGATCCACATTCATGTACAAGATGCTGAATCATGAAGTTCAACGCAGACTGCTGGAGAACCGGCATCATAAGGATAATGGAATTGGCAGACAAGATACCCAACAGAAACCATAATGCATCGTTCATTTCCCAGGACTACATTATGGACTACTTCAAGTACAATCTGCTTCTGAGGATGCTGATAGCAAACTTGCTGGGTTGAAGGAGATATGCAAGCAAAGACTCTCTCAACCTCTGGGTCTGATCTACTCATCTACTGGATGACAGAAACATGCAAAACGTATCACTGATGTCATCACAGAGCATCATGGATATTACAGGGAATGTAATCAGCGGTTTACGATGAGTCTCAACTGCCTTGCTAAACAATCTGACTCATCTGAACCATCATGCTCCAACAGAGCAAGGAGAAGCAGTTCAGATAAAGGTGACACTGTCTCATTCAAAACAGATTGTATTTTATGCAAATCCGAAGCGAGGAAAAAAAATATCAAGGACATGGACAACATGGTCAAGGGAACATGGACAACTGAAGGAATATGTCACTTTGAATGTGATGGTTGGAAATCTGTCTTGGAGATAGCCGAGCAGAGTGGAGAGGAGTAACTGTTAGGACGGATCAGAGGCCAAGATTTATTTGCATGTGAAGCAAAATATCACAGGTCTTGCAGAGTGAAGTACAAGCAAAGGCCTGCAAAATGGTGGAGCGAGATGATGAAGAATGACAGAGGCAAGCTGAGATAGTTGAAGCCCATCGTGTTGCATTTGCTGATGTGTGTAAAGTCATCAACACAGACATTCTCAAAAACAAGAAAATTATAAAACTGATGGATCTATGCAAGATATATATATATATATATATATATATATATATATATATATATATATATATATATATATATATATATATATATCAGCATCTTACAGCTCACATACTTCCCAAACCCCAACTACCAGAGTGAGAACCTCAAAATTAAGCTTGAGAAACATGAGGAATATAAGGATAAGCTATCTTTCTGAAAGCTTGATTGCACAGGAAAATTCCAAACATATATTGTGTATAACTCTGATATTGATCTTAGCCAGGCACTGTTAGCCAGGCACCAACTCGGTTCCACAGAGATGATCCAAGAAGGTGGAAGCTATCTCTACCAAGTGATTCTCGACCTCTTTGCAAAGTCAGATGAACTGAAATGGCCACACTCTGTTCAGGACCTCCTTGGGGATATGGATGATGTATTACCGTCACAACTGAAGAAATTCATGAGTTTTTGTCATAGCTGGGAAGTCCACCATTCACACATCAAAAGCACACTGACTTGTCAATTCGATAGGGCAAGATATCTGCCGTGTGGCTCCCAATTGTGAGTGGAAACTACCGAAGCATATGCTGATATGCATGACACTACGGCACTTGTTCAGGAGTGAGAGATTGACCACCCTGTTGAATAGAATGGGACACTCAGAGAACTACTCATTCAAACTAGAGCTGGAAACAGCGAAAGCCAAGGCTATGGAAGAAACATCAAGTGTATTATCATCTCAGATTATAATTAATT
>NC_140964.1:61597474-61602474 GCF_056783735.1 Eptatretus burgeri | reverse complement strand
GAGTTCATTCGAGGATGTGCAGATAGCTCCGGGGTTTCCTCAAAGAATCACGCTCAAGTGGAGTCCAGTGCTTGTTCGGGGCTGGAGAGCACTCCCAAAGACCCTCGCCCAATGTTAATTATGGAACGCTGTCACATAGCCGGGCTCGAAGGCAACTGAAGCCATTTTAGATTCTGAAGCTTGGTGGGACGTGGCTACAGTGCTGGGCAACTGCTATGCGCCAATGGGAGAACTCGGGAATGTCTACAGGATCATTTGATCCGATTTTTGGCTCCTCCCCAGCTCAGGCTCTATAAAAGGGAGCAATTCAACTCTCTCTCTCTCTCTCTCTCAATCTCTCTCAATCTCTCAATCTCTCTCTCAATCTATCTATCTATCTATCTATCTATCTATCTATCTATCTATCTATCTATCTATCTATCTCTCTCTCTCTCTCTCTCTCTCTCTCTCTCTCTCTCTCTCTCTCTCTCTCTCTCTCTCTCTCTCTTTCTCTCTCTTTCTCTCCTTTGTCCTGGCTCAGTGAGGCAGTCTTCCAAGCTCTCTCCTCCATACAGCGTCCGGACGGAATCTCATCACGAGCCAAGGCAACCAAGCGGTTTGGGCGGAGCAGCCAAGCGAGGCGAGTGAGGTGGAGCGAGCTATTGCCAGGACGGGCTGGGATCATTCCCGGGTCATAGAGACACTCAGTTTTGGCTGCATTCAGCAGCCAATATTCACATTAACAGACCTCTCACACATCTCTGCTCAGATTTTCTCTCACATTTTTTCTCCCATCTATGTCTCATCCACTGAGGACACACCAGCGAAGAGAACATTACTGATTGGCACCTCTCACACCTTCCTCTTACATCATGCCACCCGACATGCTGCACTGGATTTGCACCTCCCACTCATACACCATAGACGCCCTCAGTTTTGTTCCCTCGTCCCCCTTTCAAAGTAATTGGGTTGCGCCGGTCCGTCGACCATGCCAGGCACAACATGGTTGCTACACCCCAACTGTCTCTCCTCTTTCTGCGCTACTTCTAATTTCCTTGTGTGTGTGTGTGTGTGTGCGTATGTGTGTGTGTGTGTGTGTGTGTGTGTGTGTGTGTGTGTGTGTGTGTGTGTGTGTGTGTGTGTGTGTGTGTGTGTGTGTGTGTGTGTGTGTGTGTGTGTGTGTGTGTGTGTGTGTGTGAGTGATGGCACCTGTTATGTATAACATTAGTAAAGACTGTATAAGTTTATTGGGATAACTCTGCACTGTCTTTTTGTATAAATATTTGCATTTCCTTTGTTGCACCCACAAATTCCTTTCCCTGCTGTACATCTTTGTGAATAAACCCATTACTGTGCCACGTAATTTTCCTCGCCTTGTTATAATAAATTTGCTTTGCTATAAATGTTTTCAGCTCGTTTTCATCTTTTCCTCCATTGGTCCAGCATTGGTCCGCACATTAGCATAGCCATGAAGTTATACCCCAAAAATCTGCTTATTATCCGGTGTGTACTTGGCAGCTCCACTCAGCTGCACCTGAAATGGTAAGTTTAATAGAAGTACGCATCGAGGGTGCGATTCCCCGATAAGGTGACTGCATGTTCCAACTCAAACGGTAGTCAGACGGAGGACACTGGTCACGTTGATAAATTGTTGGCGTTCGCAGTCAATTAGCGACCCGCCGCGACACAAACTTATTCATGTGAGATGGCCTCAATTCCCGGTGAGTCCGGGGCGAAACCAGGGATATATCCACCCTCGAAGTACCTCCACAACCCCAGCGCCACAACAATACTTTCTGAAGGCACTGTATGCATTTCGGCCACATGTGTTTTTGGACGCAAAGTGGATAAACAAATTAAGTGATGTCATCATAAGCAATATGTGATGAAAATACAATGTTTACAAAAAAACATGCTGTGTGGTTGTAAATCCACCAACTATGGGAGAATGAAGCTATGAAGGTCATGTTATCAATCAAATTACTTTCGTTTACTTTACTCGTTACCACATTGGCCTGCTACCTTCTGTTTGTTTAATTCATTAATCCTCCCCTTTAAGTTAGGTGGAGGATTATCGCTGTTGTATGGTTTGTTTTTGCAATTAGTGCCCCCAATTTTTAAAGGTACCTCAGTTTCTTAGACCCAGAGGAGTACTACCCTACCATTGAGGTTTTTTGGTTTCTTCCTGCACTCCCAATTTCCGAGCTGTATCTCGGGGCTGGCTGGGACTTTCGGAATGAAATTTTTCAACAATAACGGGTATAAAAAGTATGCGGGGTTGATGTAATGTTTTGACCTTGACCTAATTTTTAAGGTCATGACACGATTATCGACATTTTAACATTTTCACCAAAACTTGACTCAGGTTTGTCTGATCAGAACGAAATTGCCCTCCCGAGATAGCCTAGAGGAAACCGCATTTATGATTATTTGACATCGAACTCATCCGAGTTAAAAGTCAAGACCAAATGGCGGTCGAAAAAGAACACTTTTTTTGTCATCGCTCAATTTTGCCAATGCTGAACTCTACGACCACTTGGCCTTCCAAGATGTTCCTGCATCATAAACCTGCAGTGAAGTTGTGCACATGATATTTGATTAGTGCCCTTGACCTACCTTTTTCGGATTGTGACCTAATTACAAAAACACCTTTTTGAAAATACTGTACTTAAATAATTTTCCTCCGATTTTCATATTATTGAGTTTTATGGATAGATTGTAGATGGGACACGTTTTCTTAATTAATACTCTATCCTTAAATGTTGAAGGTCAAGGTCATATGGTGTTCTGAAAAAAGAAATGGCCATCATTGGATCGTGGGCCAAGGGTAAGTCACATGCGAGTGCCAATGGTAAACCTCCCCTGATTAGAATCATCAAGGGAAAGCCTTTGAGAAGACTCTGTTAGTGAGAAGATAGAGCATTTAACAGAGCTGACAAGATGGTTGAGAGGGATGCACACTCGTCTCTAATGCTTCAGCCACATTTGGCTCGGCGGCCGTAGGGTCTAAAAAAATCTATGGTCACGAGCAATTATAGGGCGGCCGCAGTATTTCCACAGTCACACAATGTAGCAGTCACATATGTTTTTATTTTTTGGGGAGCCGCACGGGGTATTTAGAAATTGTAGAGACCGAAAACGTGGGGGTGCCGTACGGTCTTTGATTTGATGTCGCACGGTGACCTTAGGGCATCCCTGCGGTGGCCATATAATTTTCAAGGCAGACGCAAGGTAGCCTCAAGGTGCCCGCAAGGCGAACGTGGAAATAGTGCGGCCGCCGTAATTTTTTGGGGGTTGGCAAAATTCATTTTTCATTGATAAGAGCCTACGGAAAACGCACGAATAACGCAAGCCCACCGTATGCCCTATGTACGGTCGACATGGAACACATCTACGTCATGGCTATGGCTTGTCGTATTGCTATGGCCAACCGAGAAATGAAAAAAGTTATAATTCCACACTTTAATTCCACGGAGACCCCTACGGCCTGTAAAAGATAGCCATACGGCGTATGGCCACCCTGAGGCCACCTCAGAAACTCTCTGGCCACCGCACGTTTCTGTCAATTCAAGGGGGGGGGGGTGCGGCCGCCGTATCCAAGCCGGAGAGCAAATGTGACTCATGCTTAAGCTGTCTAGCCTGGGTTTGAATCCTGATCCAGCTATAAACTGTCATCCTGTTTACTTTCTGAAGGCACTGTATGCATTTCGGCCATGTGTGTGGCTGCAAAAGGTAAGCTGATGTTTCCTGGTGTTTCACAGGCAGGGTGTATGCCACCAAACTGTCACATCAATACGAGTGTTTTGTAATTGCAGAGCTAGTTATTTTTTTACACTTGTGCTTCCAATTGCCCCCGATGCAGAAAATGGGGGGAAAGATGCACTCTTGTATATTGTACGTATATCCTCTTTCGTCCTTTTGTCTGGTATGCCGAACATTTTCATTTGAAATTGTGCATTAGGCCTTCGGCTAAAGAACCCTCTGGTGTAGACGTTGAACAGTGAAAATATAATCAGGGCCAAGGTGATTATTCTGGGTTGGGGGGAGGGGAAGTGGGGAGGGAGAAACTTTCCCAAACTTACCCTTCCCACTTCGTCATTTTGATCCTATTGTACATTTCAGAGAGGGTTAAATCTCTCAAACTGTAAAGGATTTGGGAATAAGATCGCTTTTGTTATTACATCTGCACCAAAAATTTACATTGTAATCGATCTTTTCTCACATTGTTCGAGGAATGAGTAAAAATCTCATAAAAGCTCTTGCATGAGTTTCATTTTTCTTCCCGCACCTCTTGCCCAGCGTTTTGCAGCCAAACAACTTTGGACACGCATTTGTGCCTTGTGAGTCTTGGCGCACCCAAAAGAGGCAACACCTTCCTGTCCAAGTGACACAATCTCTCTGGCTGCCACTAACAAGACCATGGTAATTGGTGCGATGCTTATGTGCAGCACCCGTTCTGTTTTTGATCGGGTTTTGGGCTGGACAGCATGGCATCTGCATCAATGAGGCTTTTGCTGGGATTGCACCTCTTCATGACTGGCCAGCGGCTGCTAAGCTTGACATTACATGTTTCCATTTGGGGGGGGGGAGGTGCAAGTCATAAACTAACCAGCAGGTCAGGGCTGGAATTGAACTTTAGGTAGAAAATAGTGATTCAGTGATTTAGGTAGGAAATAGTAATCTGTCGCCTATAACTCGCCTATTCTTCGTGAAAGACTGTGTGTGTGTGTGTGTGTGTGTGTGTGTGTGTGTGTGTGTGTGTGTGTGTGTGTGTGTGTGTGTGTGTGTGTGTGTGTGTGTGTGTGTGTGTGTGTGTGTGTGTGTGTGTGTGTGTGTGTGTGTGTGTGTGTGTGTTAACCCCGATCCTCTTCCAGTCAAAGAAAGCTGCATAAAGCAACCAAGACAAGGAAGCTGATATGATACTCTAGGTCCGGCCACCTTTTGGGAGGTATGAGAAATAGATATGTGGAATATGAAAGCGAAATCGACAACGATTTCTGAAATATTTTGTTGACAAGCCA
>NC_140964.1:61582474-61592474 GCF_056783735.1 Eptatretus burgeri | reverse complement strand
GGATTACTCATTTGTATATGCACTGATCCTGGAACACAAAACCATCTGATGTGATGTGATTTTGGGAAAAGGTCTCATCCAGACACGTGCATCGATTTGTAAGATAAAGGTTAAGTCGATGTTCATAAAGTTGATTCTGAGAGCAAATATCAACATTTCAAGTTCGCATGAATTGCGTTGTTTTCTTCCCTCGTGTGTGATCTTTTTTCTGCAAAAACACACTTGATGGAGGAACGTTTATTTAACTGATTACGAGTTTGTGTGGTTTTTACAGTGCTATTCTTCTCGAGCAAAGCATGCACACCATACAGCAAGGTTCCAGAGGGCGGAACATTTTCCTTACCATGTGCGAGACATGTTTGGAGATCATTACAAAGACATCAGAGATTCCACAAAGGAAACCGACGTTCTTAACCGCTATGATAGACAATGCAAGACTCAGTTCTCTCGTTTATAGGTCTTTCAATCGAAGAAATAATTGTTACTCAGTTCAGAAATAGTTAATGATACCGTTGCAAGGAATTTTTCAACAAACATTCCAACTAACCATTCCATTATTTCCCTTTGAAAACAAACCAAAACCGGAGTTGGTACCCCACCTGGACAATTGTCAGTATAAACAGAAGAGCAGAAAGAGAGGGGACATCGAGCAAACGCAAAAGAAAATACAGTTCGGATTAGATCTATTTAATACATCCGCAAATTTGGTGGAATGTTCGACTCCCTTTCCAAAATTCCCGTATGCTCCACACATGCCCTCTCGCTTCCCTCCCTTTACTCCCCTCTCTCTCTTTTCCCAAACCTCTTGCCCTTCTCTTTCCACTTGATCCCACTCACATACTCGCCTTCTCGTTCTCTCTCGATAACATCCTCCCTATCTTGCTGTTCTCAATTCTTTCTCATTACTTGAGTTGAAAAGCATCCTGACCCCCTACCTTCCCCCCATGAGTATGTAAAGAGTAGATGACGGCTCTACACCAAAATAATAAAGTCGAAAACGGGAGAGAAAACTGAAATTTGAAAGACAGTTGAAACATAATTTAAGGAAAACAAGTGACGGAAGTATGACCATTCATTGATGGAGAATGATCGGAGAACATCAAGCCAACAGGGAGAGGACATTAAGGTTGTGACGAAGTATATTTTTGTTTAAAGGACAATCACAACGGCCATGCATCTCTGGACAGGTGCAATCAACCAACTCACACCTGAGGTCTGAACATGTACGTATTAGATTAAAAAAAACAACCAAGAGGTACATGGAACAACATGTGCCGAAGATCTCAGAGTGCACCTTCGCTTCTCAAAGACGGTCTGGCTGTTTGATCGCTCATTGCGGGAACGCTGGTTTGGCGTCATCGCAGCAGCTGTCTTTGGAAAGAGTTCTGTGTTTCTGCCGCACTTTGCACATCTTGATAGAACATGCAAAGGGAATAATTTTCATCATGTGACTGAGGTTTACACCTTAAGGTTTTTTGGGGGGATGGAGACCATTTTTTCGACCTCAAGGTTGAGGTCTCACCTCAACTACATCACCTTTTAACGATCCAGATTATAAAAGAGGATGAAAAAGGATTTTGTTTGAATAGTGTTCTTAATATGACCAAAACATCAGGCTGGTCCTTGTTACTTGTGGCAGGAAAAGCAAGTGCACCATGTGACGTGGCAGTGAAGAACATGTGGAGACGAGCTGGAACACTTCAACCACCGCATCCTGACGGATGCATCACAGGCGGGGCGTGTACTTATTGTTATGCCGTGAACACGCTCTTCGGGCGATGTGCAGGCTCATGAAGCATGTCGTGATCCTCACTGCATCACCGCAGCCCCTTAATATATGTTCGAGAACATGATATCAACGGGCCGACATGGAGGGTCAGGGCGCTCAAGGTCCGCCAACAACCCCCTTCTGGTAAAACTACCAAAATCACGAATTACTGCTCACCTTCACTCTGTCATTCCTCTTTTTTCCTCACCTTTGGAATAAACTTTCTCATTCTATTCATCCCCATTCTTCCCTCCAGGCCTTCAAAACAGCTGTTCACCACCACCGCTTATCATCCCCCATCCAAATCCTCGATCTTTTCTACCCCCGATAATCCACCCAAGACCACCTCCTTCAAATTCCCTGCTTTCCTTCCTGAAAGTCCCTGTAATGTCAATCTTGTATTCCCCATGTTCCCCCTCCCATCCCTCTCCCTTCCACAGATCTCCTAATGTCTTTGTTCCCCACTGTTTTCTCCTTCTCACTCCCTCCCCTCTTGTCTCAGGCCCCCCTTGATGTGCGTTGTGTGTTAGCTCTCACACGAGCCTCGACAAGGTATACATATAAAAATATAAATTGTGTGCAAACAAGTCCACCAGATAGTTGGCCACCATCACCCCTCTCTCCCACCGCCAACAGTGAATTGGTTCACCATTTGTCTGTTTGTGGTCCACCACCCATCCTGCAATCTGTGATCCATCAGGCCAAAACAAGTGTTCGCGGATGCGGCTAAAATATGCTTTTAAACGTGTTTCGTATTGAAAAAACAACAGTGGACATGATTTTAATCTTGAGACGAAGGAACGCGATTGATTGTTTTTGTGCGTGCAGGTGTTACACGTTATTTATACACCTTTGCTTCGACTCACCTGGATATTGTTTGTAATGTGACAATTCCAGGTACAGGAAAGCTGACAAAACAACGTCATTGAAGTCGCACAAGCGTTAAATCAAATTGGCCACTCTCCACGTTGTCTGTCTTTATGAGAAATAATAAAACTTTTCAGGATGTTTTTTTCTTAAGTACTCCAACTCTTAAAAGCGACTGTAAACTTCCAAACAAGTTGGAAATCACTCGATTGCTTCGAAGAATTTTCATTCATTTCAAAGCATTCTATATCACGGGTCAAGGCTATAAACCTGAACACTCTTCAAACACTTTTTTGTCTCCATCGTCGAGGCTCGTGGAAGAACACACGAGTGCACTGAATCATGAGGACACAACGGGACAAAAGGAACAGTTGTGAGGGGGGGGGGGGAACGCCAATAACAGAGTTGAAGGTCAACATCGAGGCAGACTTTGGACAAACAATGTGTGTGGGGTGGAATGAGGGGAAGGAGAGGATGCATAGGGTATTTAGGGAGGAATGGGGGGCCCGAGAGGATGCACATTCTAACCTTCTGTACACGCTTGGCAGATAAATACATGAGACTCCAACATGCGATCAATTCCATCTTTAACACAGCCATTCCACATGTATACATCTTGTTCGATAAGGGACATAAAATGTTGAATTAGATATAACACCGTACTTAACACACACTCACTCACTCACACTACCAAACTATCCCACCTGTATGCACCATGTGTACAGTACATCAGAACTAGCCCTGCCATGCATACGTAATAAATATATGACCATGACAACTTGTATGGTCGTCGTTATTATGATTCATGGACCAAGGTGTGAAGTTTTCTTGTTCTCAAAGTTTTATTCCGAGAGCTCTTTTGAGGATCGTCATTGAGCCCCAGACAGCTTCCGACTGTAGTTCGTTTGTAGTAATATTCCCAGGGATGGTTTTTAAGGTTGCTTCTTTATCATTGTAAGATTATGCAGTTTGGAAACGTTTATAGGAAACGTCTTGGTCGCATCGAGGACAGTCTGAACTGGTCCTAAAACTATGGTTGTGGTTGCATTGTGGCCGGTTGTGGTTATCCTCTTCTTGTTTGACTTCACATTGCATATTGTCCCAAACCAACGCCGGCCATTTAGTGCAAGACCTCTTTGCCTCCCTCTCGTGGCAAAACTTCGTGACCACCGCACCTGCCTGCAGACTCTGCGGTTACTCACGTTAGGGCGTTAACCGTGAAATCAAAAGCTATTTTACAAATTTACAAAAACGTTAATCAAAACCATAAAAGTTATAATTACCGAGATTACCCTTAATGTACAGTTTGTGATTGATGGTTATATTCATGGGAATAATTAAGTGGAGTGAAAACTACCATAAATTATCCATCTCTCAAGTAGGGCACTCGGCTTTATGCTCTCAAGTCTGGGTTCGATTCCCAACCCGAATATAAAATGCACCGTCTTGTTATTTGTAGGTAGGAAATTGCGGAGATTAGGTATGCCATATCTTGGATAGTTTAATAAATATTGAATTTGACTGGGGTACTGTTGAGGTCCACAGACTGGGTAGGGCAGTCGGCTTGAAGTCGACACCATCACAAGGACCACGTGATCCGTGTCATAGCTTTCTCTGCTGGCATATTGCACCAGAGCACATTGTGTAGTCGGATCTTATTCTGCTGGCTTACTGGCAATTGTGCGAACAGGTACACATCCATACCGTGTATTTTTCAAGGCAAGACGTATTTTGGTTATTGATTGATGACAATGTGCAGGTGGTGGAAACATCTAAAGGGCCATGAGTTGCATATTCGGGGGGAGTTTTTGAATGCCCTGGATCAATTCCCGAGGAACGGGAGAGTGTTTAAGGAAAAAATCCCAGTTGCGGTAAGGAATTTCCTGCTCTGCCGTACGTTGCGCAATCCCTTGCTGTGCTCGGACTCGCTGTGCTGGAGATGCATGTGAGGAGCTTCGCATCGATCACACTTCTACATCCTGCCGACACGAAGATCTTTCCGTCAAAAATGCTGTCGGTACGAAGATCGGGTCACTCGTGGTCACTCATTGATGTTGTTCCAAGTTTCCCTCCACAAGGAACGCATTTCTGGCACACAGTGCACACCTTCTGCGCGGTATCCCACCACCTTGTGTGCGGATGTGATCTGGAAGCCAACTGGCTTTTGACAGATAGAGAGAGAGAGAAAGAGAGAGAAAGAAAGAGAGAGAAAGAGAGAAAGAGAAAGAGAAAGAGAAAGAGAAAGAGAAAGAGAAAGAGAAAGAGAAAGAGAAAGAGAGAGAGAGAGAGAGAGAGAGGACGTTAACCGTCATGCTATGGATCAAAGCGTCGTGTGCACCTCGTTTCCCACGGTGGTTAACATACTCTCATCAACTCTTCGTTTATTAAATGTATTGCTGGTATTTTCTTCCAATGCAGAAGGTCGTACCTGTGAAACATTGCTATGATTATAAGGTTACATCCGGTAACTATCCACACATCTATCGACTCGTAAATTGAGGATGTGCCACTTGAAGGAGTGCATTGTCGGCTCCCGAAAATAACGTCAGTATGGATTGCTGGACATGAAGAATTCTCAATGTATGTAAATCCGGTTAACGTCAAGTCCACTTTTCTGTCGCAATCAGAATAGCGATAAAACCCAGCTGTCTCAGTTATGATCTTTCTGGAGGGATGATTTATCTGTCTGGTCTGTGCATATATACAAGGGTTGTGACACAAAAAGGTGAACCGCTTCAAATGACCTTTGTACTTTTAGTCATCACCTTTAAAAAAATTTTGTTTTGCAGGAGTGATCAATCATCTTTGGAGAAGTAATTCAAGCATAATTAAAGTATTCTATGGAAAGAAAATGATGTTCTCTCTGGAGCAAAGAGTAAACATTGTCAAATGGTAGTTTGAGACCAAATCAATTGCTTCCGTCCAGACGAGGTTCTGTACTGAATATGGAGTGCATCCCAGAAACAAGCCAAGTAAGCCAGCCATTTGGAAACTTGTGAAAAAGTTCAAAAGTGAAGGGACGATTATCAACATCAACAAGGGAAGGTCCGGTCACCCAAGAAGTGTACAACATGAAGGAAACATGGACCGAGTTTGTGAGTCAGTCATGCAAAGTCCGAAGAAATCGCATCGACAAAGATCGGCTGAACTGGGTCTCACTCCCAGCAGGATCAGAAGAATAATGAAACAAGATTTAAAACTTTCCTCACCACATCACAACAGCCCATAAATTGACCGATGGGGATAAAGCAGCACGAGTCGTATGTGTGACATTTATATTTTTTTGTATACCTTGTCGAGGCTCGTATGAGAGCGAACACACAACGCACATCAAGGGGGGCATGAGACAGGGGGGGGAGGGAGTGAGAAGGACAAAACAGTGGGGAACAGAGACATTTGGAGATCTGTGGAAGGGAGAGGGATGGCATGGGGAACATGAGGAATAGAAGATGGACATTACAGGGACTTTCAGGAAGGAAAGCAGGGAATTTGAAGGAGGTGGGCTTGGATGGATTATCGGGGGTAGAAAAGATCGAGGATTTGGATGGGGGATGATAAGAGGTGGTGGTGAACAGCTGTTTTGAAGGCCTGGAAGGAATAATGGGAATGAATAGAGTGAGGGAGTTTAGTCCAAAGGTGGGAAAAAAGAGGAATGAAAGAGCGAAGGTGAGCAGTGATTCGTGATTTTGGTAGTTTTACCAGAAGGGGGTTGTTGGCGGACCTTGAGCGCCCTGCGGAAATGTGGTGGGGACAAATCACAGAGAGAGAGCAGGGGGGGCGAGGCTGGAGAGGAGACGGTAGAAAACAGAAAGACTACCGACCAACCTGCGGTGATTGAGTGAGAGGCCCAAAGACTCAGCCTCATTGCGGGAGATGCCAATGATCCGAAATGCCTTGGTTTCTACAGCGTGAAGCCAAGAAAGGTGGGAGGCAGGAACACCAGCCCAGAGGGGAGATCAGTACTCCATCAGGCTGCGGACAAAAGCTTTGTAAGTGGTCAGGAGCTCTGGTGGGCCGAGGAAGGACCTTGCACGACGGAGGATTCCCAGTCGGCAACTGGCTTTGGAGGTGAGATTTGAAATGTGGCTTTCCTAGGAAAGTTCATGGCAGATAGTGAGATGCAGAAGCTTGAAAGAAAGGACTTCTTCCAGAGGATTGTTGAGAAAGTGGATGGGGGGGGGGGGGGTTTCTAAACGGTCCTTTCGGAGAGACATAGTGAGAGTGTGAGATTTGTCTGGATTGAAAGACATGTTCCACGTGTTGGACCAGTTTGTGATTTTATCCAGATCAGCAGTGAGCGAAGAAGCTGCTGCTTGCCAGTCTGAGGGATGACCGATGGTACGGCAGAGGGTGGAGTCATCAGCAAAGAGATATAGAGGATTTTCCAGAGAGTCAGAGAGATCATTGATGAAAACCAGAAAAAGAACAGGGCCTAGAATGCTACCTTGAGGAACTCCAGCCTGGACAGGAAAGGGGGATGAAAGAACTCCATTTAGGGCTACACGTTGACTGTGACAGGAGAGGAAGTCTGTGAGCCATGAGTGGAGATGGCCTTGGATACCATAGGAAGAGAGTTTGGTGAGTAGGGCAGGGTGCCAAACTGTGTCAAAAGCACGTGATATGTCCAGGGATAAGGCTCGGATTTCCTGTCTGGCATTGAGGGATTCCATCCATTGTTGGGAGAGCAGAAGCAGCATATCCAGGGAAGAGTGACCTGGTCTGAAACCAAATTGATGATCAGAAATCAAGCCATTGGAGAAGAGGAAGGATTTGATGTCTGAAGCGATGATGGATTCCATAACCTTGCTGATGATTGGGAGAAGGCTGATTGGTCTGTAGTTGCAGGGATCTGTTTTTGCACCTTTTTTGTGCAGGCTGGTGATGTTTGCTGATTTCCAAGCAGATGGCAGATGGCCTTGAGCAAATGAGAGGGTGAATAGAACAGAGAGAGGGTGAGCAAGAGCAGAGGAGCAAGTTGTTAGGACACGTGCGCTGATGCTGTCTGGGCCAGTTGCAGAATCTGAGTCGAGGTTTGACGACAAATTCTCCACTTTGTCAGAAGAAAAGGACACAGAGTCCAGGGACAGTTGGGTGCGACTGGGTAATGTGGGTTGAGAAAGTGATGGGTGTTGGACACAAGATTTAGCTGCAAACACCGAGTTTAGGTATTCAGCTTTTTCACATGCGGTATCAGCAGTACTGTCATTTGAGGCAAGGGAGGGGATGGAGGGGGAACATACACCAGAAACAGATTTGATGAGACACCACCAGGATTTCGAGGAGGGAGAGAGGCTTGAGAGTTCAGACTTGAGCATCGAAAGATGTTGTTTTCTGGCTCTCCTGAGGGTAGATACACACTTGTTCCGAGCTTTATGGAAGGAACTGAGATTGCCCTCAGTTGGGTTTGCTTTCCATGAGGCAAAGGCAAATTGTTTCAGGACAACTGCTTCACCACAAGCTTCAGTGAACCATCGGCGGGAGGAAGGGTAGGATAACTGAAGACGAGAGGGGATAAATCTGTGCATGAGGGAGAGCAAGTTTCTTTGAAAGAATTCCCAGGAAGAGTTGATGTTGGAGAAAGTAGAGATAGGAGACCAGTCTGTAAGTTTAAAGGCTGCTTGGAGATCCTGCCAGTCGGCTTGAGTGAAATGCCAGACTCGACGGCGGTGAGGTGGTTCTCTGATAATAGCCAGAGAGATGTCCACTTTGACAAGGACATGGTCAGAAGAACCGATTGGAGCGACGGAAGAGCAGCAGATATTGTCAGGGAAATTTGTCAAAATCAGATCCAGAAGAGATGGAGTACCATTGCTTGAGATCCGGGTCGGGAATTTGACGGATTGAGTCAGTCCCAATGAGTCGCAGAAAGCTTTTGCTGAGGTGCCATGACAGGTGAGAGAGGTACCCACACCTAGCCAACTGGCATGATGACAATTGAAGTCGCCACATATGAGGAAGAGAGAGTTTGGATGAGAAGATAGAAGTTGGTCCATGTTTTCAGATAGTGAGGTGTAGATGGAGTCATCACTGTTCGGTGGACGGTACAGTACACATATAAACATGAGGTGGGAGTTGAGGGGAAGCCATAGCCAGAGGTATTGCTGGGGGTGTGGGGGAGTGAGAGCAGTACATGGAGAGTGAGGAATAGAGTCTTTGATGAAGAGAGCAACTCCTCCACCAGGGCGAGGCTCAGGTCTGTCAAACCAGAGGAGGGAGTAACCAGGGAAAGATAGTTGGGAGTCAGACACGTCTTGGGGGAGGAAAGTTTCTGTTAGGCAGATTATGTCTGGTTTGTCAGTGGCAACCTGTATGGAACGATCTGAAAGGTTTGAGCGAAGGCCCCGATATTTGAGGTCCATACTTTTAATGAAGAGGTAGGGGAAGAGGCTTTGGGTGCAGGGGTGGGGGGAGGGGGAGGGAAGGACAAGGGACCAGGGGGAGAGGTAAGGAGGGTTGTTGAAAGTGTGGGGGATTGCAGAATAGCTAGGGGAGGGGGCCGAATGAGGAGGAGAAAAGGCTCTCTGGTGCTGGGGGAGAGGGGGACAAGAGAGGGGGAAGAAGGCAGCTGAGGATTTGAGGAGGTGGAGTGAAGAGATGGAGGTGAGAGGGCAGTGGAAGGAGGCAGCTTTGTGGATCGGAGGCGGGCAACTTTGGGTAGGATGAGTGAGGGGGATGAATGGTGGGAGAAAGGTGAGGGGGGAGTTTTTGAGAGAGGTGAGAGGGAGGCTTGGAGGGAGAAGAGTGGGATGGTTGCTTTGAGAGTGAGGGGTGAGAAGAGTGAGTTGGCACTGAAGTTGGAAAAAAAGAATGATTCATGGAAAGCGAACATTCCTAGCAAACTGGGGTTTTTTAAAGTTTAAGGTCAGTTATGCGATTAAACACATTTCTTCAGGGATGCAATAAAGGCAAATTCAGAGAATGGAGAGAAGAAATGCTGTAACATTTGGATTTTTTTAGGCAAGGAATGAAGGAAATGTCGAATTGAGAGCAGTCTGTTGGAATAGCAGAAGAGTAGTGCATTCTGATACAGGAAAGAGTACCACACGTGTGAAAGAGGAAGATGAAGCATTATAAGAGATCGTTTTTGTTATCATTATTAATGTTTGAGAGAGTTTTCAACAGATTAGGTCATGGAAGTGTTGTAGAAAAAATATCGAGGAAGAAGAGGAGGAAGAAGAAGATATGAAGAAGAAGAAGAAGAATCGGAGAAAGGTAGTGGTTTTTTTATATTTTTTTACAAGATAAGATAAGAAATAGAGTGATTAGTTCAGATGGGGGAAGTTAAGAAAGTGGGAAAGATAGAAATTGAAGATCATGGGGAGAAAAAACAAATAAACACGATCGTACACCAAGGGGAACAAAGGG
>NC_140964.1:61569974-61574974 GCF_056783735.1 Eptatretus burgeri | reverse complement strand
CCCCAGTATGGTTTTCCCTGTGTGTGTGGTGCAAGGTGTGAGTGCCTCCCCGTGTGTGGAAGCGACCCCGTGTGTGAGTGGTGTGGTGGCGACTGTGCCGGAGTACGTGCTTCCCAGCACGCCGTGTGGATGAGGCACCGTGTGTGAGTGTCGCCGTGTGTGTGAGTGAAACGGCCAATATGAGTGAGGCACCGCGGGCGAGTGCCCCCGCGTGTGTGAGTGGTATGGTTTGTGTGAGGGAAATGGCATGCGTGAGTGAGCGGCCGAGTGTGAGAGAGACAGTGTGTGCAAGGTCGTTGTGTGTAAGGGAGATGTCGGTCGGCATGTGTGAACATGCAGCCGCGTCTCCCGGTGTGAGTTTAATGGTGTGGTGTATGAGCGTCGTAACACGCAGGCTTGCGTGGGTTGAATGGCAACGACGACGGCGACAAAGGAAAGAAAGCCGAGTAGCGGCTGTATTTGTTTCGGGGACCGTGCCGGGTTCACCCAGCAGTGAGCACGAGGTCCGTGCTGTGCAACGCACGAGGCCACCACGTGCTCGCTTGCGAGAGTGAAGTCCCGGTCCGGAAACGCACGCGGTGGATTTGCCGATCCCGCGGACGGACAAAGTTTAGGCAGGATTATGGATTTGGACCGGACGGGTTCTTCACGCGATCGTGTGTGTTAAGCTCCACGGGCAAAGCACATGTGTTCGCGTGGGGAACCCCTCGAGACGTGGGGCTTGTGTTTTTTTTTTATGCGCACGGTGACGTCATGGCTGCACGTGGGGTTGGAATCCGGCAGGAGGGGTATCCCTGCCGGATGGTACCGTCCAAGGAGGGACGAGGTACACGTGCAGCTGCATGACGTCACGGGCAGGTGCAAAGTGCGCGAGCTGTGAGTTGCCGCGCTGGTGCTGCGCATGTAAAAAAAAAAAAAGAAAAAAAAAAGCAAGCCTCACTTTCGGGTGCACAGGATTCCTGGGCAAGGGGTGGAAGACCCCCTTGACCAGGGCACAGGATGGAAACTAGTTAGGGGGAAGGGTTAGCTTAGTTAGACCGACTTCATGGGTCAGGGGTAAGTCCTCATGGTGTCCGTGGAATGGATTAGTTAGAGGGATTTAGATGAGCTTTAGGTGGGGAAATAAAAGTTATTTTAGTGAGTTGGAGACAGTGACAGACCTGTGAATGTGTAGAGGGGACGTAGCTTAACTATGTAGTGTTAAAAGGAACGTGCTGTAGTTTAAGGGACGACGTGGGAGCACGAGTTAGTTAGGGGAGGTAGTTAGGAGGATGGCAGAATTCAGCGGTGTGTGTGTGTGTTGAAGTGTTGGTGAGTTGAGTGGAAACATGTACTTGGTGAGTGAGTGAGGCCAGCGGGTCTGTGTGAGTGGAGCGAATGGGGACTGCATGGTGCGATGATTGATTGGGGGGAGGAGTGACTCCCACCCAAGGGACCCCGGGGTCAGTGTAGAGTGAGTTAGGGGGTTAGTCAAATTTACAAAATGGAGGTCGTTTTGTTGTTGGTGGGAGTGTAGGCTCGAAACCCGTTTGGAGGGGTGCAGGAGCCCTGTTGACGGGCTGGGAGCGTGGCTGCGAAAGGTGAGTATCGCTGAGTGGGTACCCCGGGCACCAAGCTAGTCGGCCGTAGTAGGCCAAGGGCCCATGGGGGGCCGGGATAGCGTAGTGGGCACGGGTGCGCCTGCTTGGTGTGGGGGCCCGGGGCGCCATTAGCCGCATGGGCAGTGTTGTGGGCACGGGTGACCCTCGGAAAGGGGCCTGGGAAGCCAGCCTGCCACGTGTGCGTTTCAGGGGAGGTGCCATGGGGGGCACTCCCCGGTGTTTAGGGAGCTGGTAGGCTCGGAGGCAGTGTAGTGCCCGGGGGTGCCATCGTCGGAGAATCGGCAGAGGGTCGTGCCTGCCAAAGGGAGCCACGTGTCCCAGCCATGAGACCGTGTGAGGGCACGGAGAGAAAATTGGGGGGCAAGGCCCGAAATTGTGAGGACACCAACACAGGCGACGGGAATCTGGGTTGTTTGAACCAATAGTTTAAGCGAGAGGCGCTTGTTGAAAGCCCCGGGGTAGTTTAACAGTTAAATGGATAGGGTAGATTAGGAAGTGTACCCCTCCGCACCATCCATCCCCTCGCTCTCGTTGTGGGCCGCTGGACCCACTTTGGGTTAGATCGCTGAAGTCTGGGGAGGCCATTCTGAGGCTTCGTTGGGCCTCGACACAGGATGCTAGCTCTCCCTTATTCCCCTCCGGGAAGGGAACGTAGGGGTTGGGAGTAGGCTAGGTGACAGGATAGGTTAGCCGAACAAGGACAGTAAAGGGGGTTAGGGGACGATTTATAGTGGGGAAGTAAAAATAAAAAAATAAGTTGGGGCTAAATTGGGGTTTGACAAATTAAGGGAGTGGGTATAGACAGTGACAGGCAAAGGCGATAGGTTGGGAGGGAGACCGTAGGGTAGGTCCGAGCCCGCCTTCCGAGTGGCCAGCACCACCGCACTCCCTCCACCAACCTCCACTGAACGGCGAAGGCTGGCCAGCTTCATCGGCAGCTGTTGTTTTGCTGCAAGGCCTGTGCCGGCTGGATCGGCTGCAGCTGCTGTGCTGCAAGGCCTGTACCGGCCGGATCGTCTGCAGCTGTTTTCTGCAAGGCCTGTGCCATCGGCTGGCCGTGTTTTGCTTCAAGGCCTGTGCCGGCCACTTCATCTGCTGGCTGTGTTGCTGCAAGGCCTGTGCCGGCTCACTTCATCTGCCGGCTGGCTGTTTTTCTGCAAGGCCTGTGCCGGCCAGTTCGTCTGCCGGCTGTGTTTGCCTGCAGCGGCCTTCTTCTGCGGGCTGTGTCTGCCTGCTACCTTTGCCATGCCATGCCCACTGCCCCTGTTCACCAGCCCCGTTCAATTTTTGCTTTGCCTGTTCATTGCCATGTGCGCCAGGATCAGAAAGCAACAGTTTGCAAGCTGCAAGAACTGCCCTGTTGGCAGCTACAACACGGGCCTGCAGTGGCGGCCCGTGCACCGTGTTTGTGTTCATCCATCCATTCGTTGTGTTCATTGCGTGTGCCACTTGAGCTGGCACGGAGACTGCGTTTGTGCAGCCCATGCACCGTTGTGGTTCACTGCGTTCAGTTAAAAAGGGAAGGCCTTGGACTGCGAGTGAGCAGCCGGCCACGTTCCCCATCACCTGCATTGTTTGAGCCAGAGACTGCATGCGAGCAGCCTGGCTCCCTGCTAACTGCTTTCTTTTTGCAGAGTTCATTGATCCTGGGCCATGGTTTAGTGTAAAATTTGTAAGTTAAGGTAAGATGTACTGTAAATATGAGTGCGCCACTGGCATGTCTGTCCTAGCACCGGCAATTTTATTTAAGTCGTCCGTGTGAGTGAGTTTGTTTAGGTAGTTACTCAGCCCTCAGGTTATTTATTTTGGGGACACGAATACCATGAATGTCGCACTCAGGGATCCGTAGGTAAAATGTACTAGGGGAAAACTACACATGATGGCACACGAAAATTTGACGACTCGGGACGAGTCTATAAAAAGGGGAGGGGGAAGTGTTGTGGTTGACGAAATTCGCAAACCACCATTCAGGTCCCTTAGGTGAGATATCTCTGTAAGTATATGTGTAGTTAGGCCCAAACCCGTTGTTTAGAGGGAATAAATGTCATTCATTCGGGCTGCGACCCTTCTAGATAGCCGTTTTTCTTTTACTATCTTTATTTTGGACCAGCCGCCATTACTACCATTACTACCACCACCAACCACGTCTCAACAGCCATCACACAACAACCACCAGCCGCAACGCCGCTTCACGACAACAACAACACCAACAGCCATGACCCTTGCCGTCACATCTCGCTCTCGCAACCATCGCATCACCGTCATTCCCGCGCCGCTTGTGGGCACCGATACTGGACTCGTGCAGGGCGCGCACCGAGCAGCGGGTGCAGAAACACCAGCCTTTCCGAAGAAATCGGATCAAAAACGACTCACGCCCACTTCTGTTCCGTCCTATCAGCGAGCATGGGGCGATTTGGCCCCGCCTCCAGGTGCGTCGGAGTAATATCGCTATATGCAGATTCATGGATCAAAAAGCATTCACGCCCACTTTTCCTCTGTCCAATGGGGAGCCAGCCAGAGGTAAAGGGTCGAAGGTGAAGGAGCGAGGCCCCGGGGGCTATTAACGGCCGCGTTCGCTCGCCGGCAGTTGAGTTGAGTTGGGAAGAGCCAGTCAAGAGAAGAGTCGGAGAAAGCAGTTGGACGGAGCTGTGGAGAGTGGGAGAGTTGGAGAGGTGGCGGCGGCGAAGGCAGTCGAGGGGGCGCTCGTGTCAGAGTTGGGGAGCTGCGGAGAGGGGAGGCCGATAACGCGACCGAGGTCGCGGTGGAGACGCTCGTCGCGGGACCCGAACCAGCGAGATATCCTCATCCCCCCGAGCATCAACAACCCCCTCCTGTTTCCCCCCGCGCTGAGATAGTGCGAGAAGGGGGCCCCGTTCCCACCCCATACCAGGCAGTCCCAGCGAGGCCCGCGGAGTCGGGGCACCACCGCCATTTTGCGGCTCATCACCAGACGGGTAGGCTCGACGCGGTCTCGGCCCGAGGCCCGTCTGCCCCCCTCATAGTGGAGGGTGGTCCCTTTTTCTTTTGCTTTGAGTATATGTGTTGTCGGCGCCGTCTGTGAAGTAAAACTGTATAAGTGTTGCCTTGTGCTTGGTAGTCGGTGGTAGATCTGCATTGTGTTTTGCTTTTACATTTGCTTTTTGTGCATTATTGTGTGTTTCTTCTTTTTTTACATTTGCTTTTGGTGTATAATTGTATATGTGTGCTATCCGTGTGCCATCGCGAAATAAATGTGCTCTATGTTGAACTGTTTCTCCCGTTTCGCTTCGTCTTTTCTCTCATGGAATCTCCATCTTACTTCACGTAAAGGGTTGGTCGGGGGCTAAAACGCCCGATAATTAATCGAACCATCCAGGTTGACGATAACACCGCTCGGTTATCCCGATAGTACGGAACGGG
>NC_140964.1:61451231-61556231 GCF_056783735.1 Eptatretus burgeri | reverse complement strand
CATGAAAATTTACAATATGAAATGTGTAAATGACTCGATGCAGTAAACAGTGCACTATAATTACTTGTGACTGATGACACTTATCAAAAAATAATACAAATATTGTATCTATAAAAGTATACAGCAGTGAATAGCAAACCACACACAGTTCCTCACAATAACTTTACATTATCTGGGAATCTCTTCATCAGCCAAAGTTCATTATTCGGGCCATGCCGAATGATGACGTACTATGACATGATGGACTTTGATCGTGATTACTTATATCAGTCCGAATCGGCTCAGATTCACAAGTTCAGGAGCCACTGCAATGACCGAAGAAGAAGCTTTGTAACTAATTTCTCACTGGAGGTGGTTTATCATTGATACCTACCAGCCTTAATGAGTAAACGGCTGGTTGTGACATGAGAAAGAATTCATGGGATCTATATTCCAAAGGAAACCGTGTAAATGAGGCGTGAGGCCGCAAGGACTTCCACAAGGTACATAGGGGATGTCTGAGAGCATCAGCTTGTCCAACGTCATCCCGTATTTTGTCCATACCATGGAACCATGCACCTTGGTGTGGTGATTCGAGCATATTCAGGACACTGCTGAGGATTCCTGTTCCATCCCTGGAGCTAAAAGATGATCTGTTGGAATGTTTATGTTCATGAAGACTCATTTTGAGGTTTAAAGAAGCTTCGTTGTTGACCTGGGCAGTGCTTTGGGCAGATGAATAAAAGAAAAAGAAAATTAATGGAGACGTCATTGATATTGAGCGATCATGGACAATGGAATCAAATACAAAACCATCTTCAAAACATGACAAAAGTGGTCAAAATTAGAACAACTTTTGTGTTGGCTTCTGTGGCTGTTATTATTATATCTACTTATAATTGTTATATCAGTGCATTTAAGGTTCCATAAGACAGACTAGGTAAACACAACATGTAACTAGAAGGGTACTCGGCAGAGCACATACCTCCGCCATGCAATACCTGATCCAGTAGAACATATCGTGCCCAATATTTTTTTGAAATATCATGCTATATATCGTATTTGGCTCAATCTTTCAATGGTGAAGAATCACTTTTAAAATACAAGTAGCCATATCCGGATCTTCACCAAAATCGAATCAAATCGTCCTTGTCACACACCCAACCTGCCCACCAACTTTCATCTGAATGAGTGCACAACTTTTTGAGATATCGTGCACACAAACAAACAGACAAACAGACAGGGGTGAAAACATAACCTCCTTCCACCTTTGGTGGCAGAGGTAAAGACCTCCTCGTATAAATTTCCGATGAGGCCACAGTGAAATAAACTTATGTACAGGTATTACTCGATTTACAAAAGGGATGCATTCCTGGAGAAGGGAATATAAACCAATAAAAAAACCATAACTTGAACTGCTTTTCCCATTATTTGAAAGGTAAAAAATAGGGGCAATACCCTTGAGCGCTCACCTGGTAGTGGCTGGATAAGAAAACCAGGGAACCACTGGTAGGCGTGGATGACCCACAAAATATGTAATGGAGAAGAAAGTAAACACCTATCGATTGTTGATTTAAATGCAGTGAACATGCATTGGTACATCACGGGTGATGAAGGTTGTTGTCACCTTCAATCAAAATCGTGTGTGCAGTTTCTGAGAAGACAGCAAAAACCTATTTTGGATGGCAACCCCACTGTAGAACCTGTTGGAACCCGCTTTTCCTCATGTCGTGAACAAACTTTGGTACATCACAGCTGATGAAGGTTGAAGTGAAGTTTCATCGGAATTTTTTGTGTAGTTTCTGAGAAGAAAGCAAATACCTCTTTTGGGGAGGCAAACCCCCCCACCCCATAAACTCCCTCTATAGACCCCCTCAGAACCCGATTTTCTTATTGCCGTGAACAAACTTTGGTACATCACAGGTGATGAAGGTTGTGGTCAAATTTCGTCGGAATTGCAGAAATACTTTCGGAGAAGAAAGCAAATGGCGATTTTGGGGGGCAACCCCCTCGTACAACTGACATCCGTCCCATTGACCTCTGGATACCCACGTGTGTGTGTGTGTGTGTGTGTGTGTGTGTGTGTGTGTGTGTGTGTGTGTGTGTGTGTGTGTGTGTGTGTGTGTGTGTGTGTGTGTGTGTGTGTGTGTGTGTGTGTGTGTGTGTGTGCGCGCGCGCGCGTGTGCAATGGGGGGATGTTCTGATTTATGAACCCCAAACAAAGAATCATCAATTAAGCAGTCAGTCAGTAAATGCTTAACTTCTGCACAAAATAAATTTTGTTTGTGCATAGTTTCAGAGAAGAAATTGCACGTGTTTGTGGATGAACGGACTGATGGACAAATGACGCGCCATCCCATCAGCTTCCGGGAATTGCATTCCAGATGAGCGAAAAATATGGGATGTGTTCCTGACCACAAATTTTCAGCCTCCCTCACATAATCCTTTCTTTTCACAACACAAAAATATTATTACAAATAACATGAATAAAAACCTGAAATAAAAGACAATTGCATTAATAAATCCCACTTAATTTACATAATACGAGATTTTTGTTAGTTTGTCTGTCTGTGTCACCATTCTTCTCAGAGACGGACAAACGGATCTTCATCAAACTTTAAGGTGTTAATCAGTGAATGCCCGGGTGTGTTTTAAGCAAAAAAAAAGTTTTCAAAATTTTGAAAAAACAAGTTGGGTTTTTGGGGATTAAAAAAAAAAAATCTCAATGGTGCCGAAGCCTTTGTCGCTGCTATGTGAAAGGTAATATTGTTGCGAATCTGGAAGCCATGATCACACTCAACATTCAGGTCCTTTAGCTCAGATATTTCGCTATGTGTTTTAGAGCTTCCTTTCCCTTGTCTAATGGGTAAATCAATGTAAATGCACTGTGATTTGTTTTGGTAGTTAGGATTTCTTGTCATTTCAACTACAACAACAGCTGCGGACCACTCCAGCTCGGATTAGAAAAACAAGCAAAAGCCCTCAGCTCCCGGTGTCCTCCGCATGCTTACTCGGGGAGAGGTCAACTCGCACCCCCTGAACAACAAGCAAAAGCCTCAGCTCCCGGCATCCTCGGCGCACTTACGAGGGGAAAGGGCGAGCCCCCACCCACCGATGCACTGGGCAGCATACCGAGGGGGGAGGGGTCGAGCCACACATGGAGCGCATAAAAGGAGAGTCAGTGAATCGAAAAGGGGAAGGGAAAAAGGAGAAGAGAAAGTTCCTGTCGTTGTGGAAGGAGAAGTCCCTGTCGTCGTCATCTGATAGGTCTGGGCTGGTCGTGGTCGTCTGGAACGTCTTCTTCCTCCTTCTCCTTTGGAGCGTCGAGCTTGAGAGGGACCATCCGCCGAACAGAGTCGAGGTTTTGGTGGCCAGGACGGGCGCCGACTGAGTCAGCCGGAAGACCGCACAAGGCGGAAAGGTCCAATTTAGACCCTTACCTCCAGCTCACCTTCCCTCCGAGTTGGGGGTTTCAATAAAGGCGTCAGCCACCACTTCTTTTGGGTGTGTGTTTTGGGTTTTGGGTGTGTGTGTGTGTGTGTGTGTGTGTGTGTGTGTGTGTGTGTGTGTGTGTGTGTGTGTGTGTGTGTGTGTCCGTGGGTCCGTCTGATAGGTAATGAACTGTTAAGTGCTTTTCGCCTGTACATTGACTGCATTGCAATTCTCAATAGTCGGTTTAGCTCTGCTCTTATGTGCTTCCCTCATTCCCCACCTATTGTTTAAATAAACCCCCAATTGTTAAATGTTTTCAGCTCGTTCGTGTCCATTCTTGCATTGACTGAGCATGCCGCGTGCCAGGGAATTAGCTGGCCATTGCCGTTAGAACGGGACAATCGCGACCGACGGAACTGGGCGATCAAACCGCTCGGATCGTACACGGAACGAGCTCGCTAAGCCGCTCGTTCCGTACGGGTGCCGTCGAGGGTGTGAAGACTCGGTAGATCGCCACATGGTCTCTAGGTATTTTGAGATTTAGCGAATAACCCTGTACCACGTGGTGGAAATATTGACGCTTCACGGTCCATAACAAAGGACCCGTATTCTCCGGAGTTTTCCAGAAGTACGATCTGATTTCCGGGCGATCGGTCGAGCTGACTTGCGGCTCCATCTAGCAGTCGTGATCGCGGTCGACGCCCAGCCCTGCAACAATATTAAATGATCCCCAATCCCATTCCTGAATGGGTGTAGGAAAGTGTTATCGGCCCCCACAAAATAACTGGAAAAAAATTGATTTCTTCAAAGTGCAAACATGATGAGAATAGCACCTGGCAATGCTGGGTACCCCTGCAAGTGCTAAAGAAATATGAAATCCTTCAGCTTTTCAAGGATTCTGTACTCGCCATAAATGGGAAATGACGGTGAGTTTCTCGCCCTTCTCATTACGTTTTATTATGCTCATCTTCATGTTACAGCGTTACAACCAAGTGAGAACATTTTTCTCGGGCAGCAGTTGATCTTGAGGAAGTGACGGCCGATTTTAATTGATGGAGCACTTCATAATGAGGGGCACAAGATGGCGAACAAGGGTAGACTGACGCTGGATACGCATGGCTGTGACGATAGCGTACAACAAACGCATAGCTGTGAAATGGCTCACGAAAGGAGTGGAGAGCTGTTTGAAATTTCCTCCATAGTGCTTTAATGTACTGTACAGCATTTTAATTCTGTTGAAGCAAAAAATGCAAATGTCAATCGAAGAACATGCCGTAAAAAGTCAGTTTTGTTATGTTGAAAAAACGTAAATCAAGCATTCGTAAATTGAGAGTTACCTGGAATCCCATTTATAATATACCTCACATCTTGAGTGAAGAATAACTAATTAACATCTCATCAAAAAAAAAAAAAAAATATATATATATATATATATATACATACATACATACATACACACACACACACACACACACACACGTGCAGCCTTGAAACTGTTAGTTGCATCATTGGTTCGGGACACCACTGTCCCACTGATGTAGTGTCGCTATTATCAGTACACTGGTGTTCATTTCACCAACCTCAGGATGACAAGCTGAGTCAACCCCACATGTTGTTAATTCAGCAGCCAACAGGCCTTGAACTCAGGACTCAAGGATCACAAGCCAGCCACTTTAACGACGAAGCCAACACCAGGCTTCTCTTATCCTTACTATAATTCACAGACCAATGTTTGTGTGTTTGTTTGTCCCTCGACTCCCTCTACAGTTCTGGCCCAATTACATCCAGATTTGCTACAGAGGATCAGCATAACACCATTTAATGTATCGGGGTGTTTTTTATCTTTGCCGGTGGCTTGGGGAGGTGGTAAGTGGGAGGGGGGGGTGGGAGGTGGTAAGTGGGAGGGGGGGCGGGAGGTGGTAAGTGGGAGGGGGGCGGGAGGTGGTAAGTGGGAGGGGGGGCGGGAGGTGGTAAGTGGGAGGGGGGCGGGAGGGGGGGAGATGCAAATTATCTATATAAATGTGTATCGTGGAGCGCCGCCTCCAGATTTTTCCTGGTATTACAAGTCTCCACCACATACGGTATTCCTGTCCCCACGTTTTCCAGTGCTTTGAGGTGTTTTGAATTCTAAGCAGTGGGTATGTTTTTGCTTCATGCACATAACCCGGGTTATTTATGTTTCCTATAGAGCTGTCACTTGCCTACACACCACCCAAATAAAGGTGTGTATCAGAAGAAAATGTTGTATGCTTGGAACAAGATCGCCGGTAGGGCGACTACTCTGCATATATATATATATATATATATATATATATATATATATATATATATATATATATATATATATATATATATATATGCCAGTTTGTTTATGGGCTATGTATGCATGTATGTATGTATGGACTGCCTTCACCCCATTGGTTGGACAGCTGGCCCGACTCCACCCACAATTGTAACCTGAAATACAATACGTCCGCCATTTTGTAAGGATGTATAAGCCTCGGGAATATGGTGTCGGTCCATGGCCAATTGCAATTGAATTATCTGAGCTATATAATCACGATGTATTATATTTGCACATCAGCAGTATGCATGTTTTTGCTTCATGTACGTAACCCACGATATTTGTATTATTTACAGGAGTGATTGTGGTCGCCGTCTGTGGCCTACACATGACCTAAATAAAGGGATTAGCAATTTTTATAATAAATGAAGGTATATCTGCGTAATTTTAGCTTTAGTCTGAGTTTTGAAGGCCATCATAAGCATTATGCATGTTTTTGCTTGATGTATGTAATCTGGGTTGCATCGGACAATTGCCTCTGCATTGCCCACATAAAGGGATGAGCAATTTGTGGAATAAATGAAGGTTTTTGTGCTCAATTTCAGATTTACAATGAGTTTTCAAGGTTGACTAGTGTGAAAATATAGAAGGGTTGTCCATCATTTTGATAGGCTTTCCTGATAGTCTATATAATAATACACTTTTTCATCCATCTGTCTGTCAATCCATCAGTGTGCAACATTCCTTTCCACCCATTGGTTAGACAATCAGCCTGACTGCACACACAATTGTCCTCTGAAAAATCACACTGCCTCCATGTTGGAATGGTAGCATTCACTACCGAACTTAACATCTGAGCCGGCTAAGTACCGAGTATCTGAGTACTGATACCCCCTCACACCCGGCACCTAAATGGTGGTTCAGACACTCACTGCGCCAGACACAGGGTGCTTTCTGTGTGGATGCTAATCATCCCGAACCTAATCTGTCCTTTAATGGTCGATTAATAACTAAAGCCATTTGTGATCAGGCAACTTGAATTACTCAGAGACCAAGTGACTTAATGTGCCTATAAGTCAAAGTGAAGTACATACATACATGGGGAGCATGCACCACAGCACGTCACTGCATCTACTTTCTGCCGCACTCAAGGGGCCTCCATCTGGCCATTCCCCATGCAGATCCCTGGCCCATCCCCATCTGTTAGGGATAGGACATTCCAGGCAACCACCCAAAGGGACCACCTCAGGTTAACGTAAGGAGACCATGTCTGGTGGACGACCCCTCAGCACCACCCAGACACAGTTTTGCGGAGTGAAGTGTTTTGTGGTGGCCAGAGTGCAAATCCTGCCATCAAACTCCTAGGGAAGGTAACAAACTGCAGCAGGACATCAACGGATGCAGTTGGTAGCAGATATGGATGGCCGTTGGCTCACAAGGAGTTCCTCTGCCCTTTGGCAGTTTTGTATTTAATCCTACTGGGTGTCCATGTCCATACAACCTCCACATCAGGGCAACCTGGTGAGGGGAGCCAGTTCAGTTGCTGACACTTGTCCATGAACTGGTGAGTATGGGTTTTACATGATACCCAAAGCATGTCACATATCTGATCTGGCCTGACTTGACAATCGGAGTTGGGTGCCACCATATAGGTCAGGCTGCTTTGTACTCTCAATTAGCACAGCACAATGCAGAGCTCCCATCCTCAAGTGATCCCCCAACCCCAGCCTCCAAGTAGCCAGATTACAGGCACACACCACTATGCCTAACATAATATACAATGTGGAGTATCAGTCAAATTGGCTAATTTCTCAATTTTTCTTTCCTTCATTCATAGACAAGTCGATTTGGAGTATAAGGCAAAGCAAAATCAATTACAGTAGTTAGCAAAACTGTCAGTCAGTCAGAACAATAGAGGTATTAATTTCACCCTGACACTCTCAACTACATCACCACTTATGGTCATGAATACGAATGAGATGTTTTGTGTATATTATTTGAAATGCTTTGTGGAATGACATTTCGGAAAAATTAGGAATGTAAATAGTTTTTCAATATGTTTATCATACAGAGGTACAGTATTTATAAACATAGGGGCCATACCCTTGGGCACAAACATGGTAGCAGCTGGATAAGATAACCAGGGAACCACTGGTAAGCATGGATGACTGACAAAATATGTAATGGAGAAGAAAGTGAATACCTCTGGATTTTCTTTTTTAATGCCATGAACAAACTTTGGTACATCATGGGTGATGAAGGCGGTGGCCAAGTTTTATCGGGAATTGTTTGTGTAGTTTCTGAGAAGAAAGCAAATACCTATTTTGGGGGCAATCCCCCCTCCCCCAATAGACCACTTTAGATCTCGAATTTCTAAATGTCATGAACATACTTTTGGTACATCATGGATGATGAAAGTTGTGGTCAAGCTTCATCGAAATTGTGTGTGTAGTTTCGGAGAAGAAAGCAAATACATATTTTGGGGTGCAACCCCCATTACACTCCCTTAGAGCCCGATTTTTCTGATTTCATGAACAAACTTTAGTAAATCACGGGTGATGAAGGTTGTTGTCAAGTTTCATAAGAATTGCATGGGTAGTTTATGAGAAGAAAGCAAATATAATACCTCTTTTGGGAGGCAACCCCAGCAGATCCCATTCGGGCCCAATTTTTTTCATGCCATGAACAAACTTTGGTACATACATGGTGATGAACGTTGTGGTAAAGTCTCATCGAACTCATATGTGTAGTTTCAGCGAAGTTGAAAGTATTTGTGGACAGACGGACGACGCGCCATTTCATAAACTCCCCGAAACTACGTTCCAAGTGACAGAATTATCAGAGCACATTACCTTTTATCGCAGTTCACAACTACTTAATAAACATAAACACTGGACATGTAATAATAAAAGCCCATTTTATCCATGAAAGAGCTTGATCACTGAGCACTGTCTCAATATGTTTGATCCGATCACAGTTCACTTCAGTACACCAAATAATCACTCAACATCAGTACATAATTCCACATCGTATTTCCCAAGCGCTCAGATCCCGCCATCTGGATGATGACTTCTCCGATCCAGATTCACCTCGCGGCTCATTCAATACCTCAATTCCAGATTCGCCGTACGACTGACCCGAAATCCTCATCAGGGCAGTGCCGTATCACTGCAGGCTTACCTGCCCCTGTGCCTTCCCAGCCCACAAATTATTCTCACAGTCTGCCTGAGATACGAAGGCCTGCCTCTCCCTCCCTGTAACCCCTTCCACTCGCCACGCCACACCCGTACCTCTCCCGTTCCGACAAGCAATCTTATCCCTCCATTTTGGTGAGTACCACTGCAAATTATAATGGCATATTTGCCAACATTGAAAGAAGAAAAGGTGGTCGGATGTGATGCGAGAGGGCGAAGCAACCGAGGTGAGAGAAGGACGTGTTGTTCGATCGATGACACATATAGTTTTGTGAAAGTGGTATTTTTTCCTATTATTGGGCAATAAAATTGGTAGTTTGTTGAAGTATACAAAAAGCGAGAGACTAAAGCCAGAAGCATTGGAGTTGGCAGCTATGTGGATGTGGAACTGTTCCTTTAATTGTCCTTTTGCGTTCTTTATTGATTTGTTTAATATATGTCTCTAACATGTCGTTAAGTGAGGTTAAAGTTAGGTTAGGTCAGGTCAGGTCAGGTCAGGTCAGGTATGGGCGCATGTGCCAGAACAGCGCGTCTTTCCACGTCGCACTTTCTCAGAACACATCCATGATATTAAGTGTAAACTTGCTGTCGTGTGTTGTAAATGACCAATTATACAATTCTCAAAAAAAAAACAAATGATATTTTGCAAATTTTTTTCATTGATGAAATTTCATGTCTTAAAGACGAAAACCAGAGATAAGTCGAGGCCCGGACTTCCAGGGAAAAGGGTATTGTCTTGTACGATGAAAATTACCGTAAACGGGAAGGGAGAACAAAGGACACAAAAGCATTTATTTACATTGTGAATAAACAGAGATATGCATCCCGGGTATCGGACAAAGATAAGTATACTGTACTTTAAAAGGTTTGAACGACGTCATATCGGACTAGGGCGACTTAAATCGACTAATGTTCCATAATGTATTAAAGACGTTATATCGAAACGACACATATCGACTCGACATAAATCGGTGACTTCATTATGCATTACAAAGAAGATAATTGGTTTTGGGTCGTTTATTGGCACAATTAGGCTCTTGAGAGTTGCAATTCCACGGGGTTTCCGCACATCTCGTGGGATTGTGAGTTGGACAGGCGATTCTGATGAGCCATGACATGTAGGAGTCATGCTGTTGCTGTTTCGATGGTGGTTTGTGTGTCTGATGTTTGGGGGGGGGTGCGGGGTGGGGTGGCGTGTTGTGGTGGGATGATCGGGAGGGGTTTTGAAGGCCTGGAGTGGGGAGGGGATTAAAGCCTGAGGGTTGAGAGGGCGATTGTTTGTGAGGGAGACCGTGGCACCAGAGAGGGGGGGGGTTGGATTTCAAGTCACATTTTACATTGCACGGATGTTCTGCAAGTCTCTGCTAGTTATATAATCATCTCGGCAAAATAGATTACAAAACCATTATTCATGAGATAGGAAAACACTCTATTAAAAAATCGTTTTACCTTTCGGCTAAATAACTTTGAGCAGTTTGGGAATGTATTGCTATGACATCATAGTGTTTTCTATTTCTCTGACATTTCTCAACATATAAAGAACGATGACGTCACATCAATACATGACCAATCTGTGCAGGCGATTCTCAATGTCCCCAACACTATGATGTCACAGCAATACATCAGCAACCTGCTCAGACATTTTTCAAGATGTATTGCAATACGTGTTGCGGTATTCCATATGTGCGTTTAGTACTGCTTGCCCAATTTTGGTGCCAAAATCGGCTCCTGCCGGCACATTCTGAACAAAAGAACCATTTTAGTCACTCTTTATAAAAACCACTCAAGTTCAGCTGCACTCTCAGCCTTCATTAGGCCTGGAGAGGTACCGCCGAGCCCTTATGGGCAATGTCAGGGGAAATTTATACGTCTGTTTACTGTGAGAAAAATTAGTGCTGCTGCGTACTCTCAAATTTCCATGCACGGAGCAGCAGCGCACGCAGCACGTGGTTGTAAATGATGCCTTAAAAATCCCGGAGCAGGTGAACACTCTGCTTCAGAGAGAGAGAATGATAGAGAGAATGAGAGAGAGAATGAGAGAGAATGAAATGAAAGGCATTTTCCCAAAGTGACACTTTTATCTTAAGGGTGTTTGCAATAACTACTCGAATGATGTGTCCCTGCTTCATGCAGCCGAAGCTAACGGTTTGAATTATGGAGGGAGGTTTACCACTGGAAGTGAATAAGGGAGATTAATGGTTCAACCTCATGAAGAATGTGTCCTGAAGGTTCCATGTACTTGCTGTTTCATTGTCAATTCCATTATTACTTTGAATGATCAAAATGTCACTTGATTGGAGTATTAGACCAGCCTCTTGCACTTTGCACTGCAGGATTGTTGTGAGCTTAAGAGGGTGCAACATCATGGATTGTACATTTTGTAAATCTTTTCTGGAACCACCACCACCAGCACTACTACTTGTTCTACTACTACTACGACTACAAATGGCTCCAATTTTCCAAATTTCTTATCGGATTTACTGGGGTAAGTTTTTGGCCTTAATATTTCACAAACGGCCTGACAATGCCTCACGTTCGACTGAAAGTGAAGAGGGTAAGAATTTGAAATTTGTCCAGGATGCTGGCCGCTGGGTACAACTCACCTACTCTTCCTGAAAGATACCGTGGGATCCAACAATGCCATCAGGCGAGACATCCGGCTTAACGTCCCTACGAGGGACGGAACACTTCGTGATTCGTGATGCAAGTGTAAAGTAGGGTTCAGAATTGAATCCAACTCAAAGGCAGGTGTGCTACCTCTGCACCTTCCTGTCTGAAAATCTGGGATATAATTTACATGACAGTGGTCTTGACATGCTGCTTCAGGAGTGAATTTAATATCTCTTTCTGTCTTTGTTTTCTCATCTGTTCAACCCCTTCAAAACGGAAATGTGCCATCTATACATTCGGTGTAATATGCGAACAAACTTCCAAGGACTTGTGAATGTTTTAAAACAGTACTGAACAGGCCTAGAGAAAGAGAGACCAGAAACAAAATCTTCTGGGAACAGGTGAGAAACTCGAGGTGTGAAAGAGGGGTTGTGCTAAAAAATTCTGGTCCACAACATCATCGGTCCAGTGTTGATTTCAGTAGAAACGGGTTAGTGGGTGAGGTTGCTGGGAGAGTTTAAGGAGAGTCGAGATCCATTGTGGAGCAAGCAGACAGCTGGCAGAATGTTGCCACTGTGTTGCATGCATGGTGGACAGTCCTCTTCTGGACTGTCGTTTGGGTGTTGCTGGTTTGTTGCCAAGTTTCCGAGGGACTGGATTCTTCACTGACTCTCCACTTGCACTTATGTAGACTGCATACAAACTGTGCGATGGAGTTTCCGAACCCTCACACTCCCTGCTTTACATTCAGAAGTCTTTTGAATCGGGAGACATTTCAGTCCCTCTTGGTGCCGTGAAAGAAACACTTGAAACCAAACTCGTGGTACAAAATGGATCCACCTGCTTCACTCCTTCGAGTACTGCATTGTGTAGGTGTGTATCTGTACATGTTGTGGTTTTGTGTGGAATGCACAAATATGTGTTGCGTTGATCTACAGGCATGACTTGGGCCGTGTACTTCAGTGTACCCGTGCTCCTGGTTTTGAGTGCAATATGTTGCGGCTAAAGATTTAGAAGGAACAATTAACCAATAATTTATTTTTTATATAACTCACTCGACCATTTTTCTTTTGACTCACACCTATCCCACAGGTAAAGTCCGATACACCTTAATATTTTAACTTACTTGCAAATTCGCAATGATTCCTGGTCCGTCCGACCCTACAGGAGTGGCCAAAGGCCTGTGTTTGTGATAACATCAAAAACGTCTCTTAAACAGTTCTAAATATCAAAACGTATGTTTTGGAAGGAGGATAAACTCTTCCTGCTCTTTACAAGTTGACAAAGCAGAAGTGTTTCTGATTTTCATCCCTACTCTTTAAAATAAATGGGGGAGGAGATATTGTAATCAGCTCCATCTGTCTGTCTGTCTGTCTGTCTGTCATGCTGTTATGCTATCTCCCCCTGAACGGTTTTGCAGAAATTCAACAAACTTGGTAGTTATGATCACCACATGTCAAGAAGGTGTGGTTAAAACATATTTATTGCTTCGTCTTTCACATAAAATAAGGATAAACGATGGTCCATCTCTGACACAATGATACCATGAGAGGAGATACAATCACATGATCAGATCAATGGGTATGAACGAAGCATTCACATATGCAGAGCAGGTGGAGGATGATTTATTGGCTTGTTGGGTAGATAATGGTAGCGGGTAGTATTTTTTAAGTGAATGAACCTTATTCATTCACTTGTAAAAAAAGAAAAACTCATAAAATTCCATATATCCCCGATTTCCTTTTCCTTGATATTTTAACGTGTTTGCAAAGCAATTTGAGATTTGGCTTCGAAATTAAAAGCACTCTATATAAGAAAGTAGCTGGGGTAGCTGGCATTGCCAGGTGCTGTTCTAATCCTGTTGGCATTTTGAAGAAATCAAATTTTGTTTCTTTTGCTTTTTGGTCGGGGCCTAAACACTTCCCTACATCCACGAATGAATGTGATCGGGGATCATTTAATTTTACCTTTCACATAGCTACAAAGGCTTAGGCATTATGGAGCAATGAAAAAAAGAAAAAGAGTCAAAATAATTGAACTTTTTTTTCAAAATATTTTTACAAATTTATTTTTGCGTAAAACACTCCCCTCCCCATGACTCATTGATGAACCTCTGATAGTTTGACAAAGACATCTCTTTGTCCATCTCTTAGAAAAATGGTGACGCGCGCGCGCACGCACGCACGCACGCACGCACACACACACACACACACACACACACACACACACACACACACACACACACACACACACACACACACACCTCTTGCAGTATAGATTGATTGATGGATTGATTCTCGATAGACAGCGGTATAAAACGAGGACAGGTGAGTTTTACCAAGTCTGCAAACCAATATTATAGAGAAACACTAAGGCAATTGTAAAGTCATCTTAGCTCATGAAAGCGAGTTCTTATTGAACAGGCTTATAATGGTGTGGAAGAGTTGCATCAGATGGACGTTTGGAAAGCTTTTGAGGCAGTTATTAGACATGCTGAGAACAAGTATGCCTGGTGTTGGCTTAATGGTTGGGGTGCTGGGCTTGGGATCCTTGGATCCTGAGTTCAAATCCCACTTGGCTGTTGAATTAATACCTGGTGGGGTTGACTCTGCCTGCCATCCTTCCAAGGTTGGCAAAATGAGTGCCAGCATGCTGGTATCCTGTGTTGGAGTGGCGACCCGTCCAGGATTGTGCCCAATAGCCAAGGAGACTACTGATGCAGCACCAATGCTCTGCATAGAGTATGGTCCCAATGGATGGATGGATGGATGGATAAGAGCAAGTGGAACGAAACAGTTATGAGGGTTGAATGCAACTCCTTTTCTGAAAGCTTCATGCACTGTTTGAACGGCAAGCTAACCCGGGCTATACTGCCTGAAACCTCCCCACGCACATCGTGTGAAGATAAACACGGTGGAAACATTATAGCGTCAATGGAAGAACAAAACGATGGAAACGATCTCCTAATGGACAATATATCCAGATGGTGTCAACAACAATCTTCATCCCTTCAAAACTTGTCGCCTGTCGTGTGAGATGACCTGTTTGGCAATTCGGTGCGGCAAATGGGAATGCAACACGGGCTGTATGGGCAAGACGTCCTTTTCCTGAATACTGATTCATCATATATCTGTTTCACGGAGTAGTTTTATCAGCACAACTGCCTCTGGTGTGAAGCTTTCATTGGCAAAGATTTTTCTACTGATATTAGGTGACAAGGTTATCCTTATAATTAGTGGGTCAGGAGAAGGTGCAATTCCAAGGAAAGCACATGGAGACCAATTATCCCTCTGTGGTCTTGATTTGACAAAGGACTCTCATGGGAGAAGTGGTGCGAGGCCATCAACTTGACAGCTGCGTATCAATCGAGGCAATAAGCGCTTACTTGAAAATATCTGGCAGGCAAAGTATTTGTCTGGAAAACATTTGGCAATCCCACTTGTCTGCGGCAAGAACCCTACCCCACAGTCAACACACAGCAGGCAGGCAAAGCCTCAAAAGTCAGCTGATTAAAAGGGCAGTAAAAAACAGCCACTGTTTGTACAAGAGTGTTGGTGCTGAGAAAGTTGACGGGAGGAGGGTCAGGGTGGAATGGAAGAAAGGTTGTGGAAATAGGGGATGATAATAAAAATAAAATTTGCCATTTAAGGTCAAGGTCAAGTGCAAAATCAAACAATTTATTGATTATGTACATTCATATTCATCGATTTAATTGGTGGTATTTTGGTATGTTTTCAAATTTTGGTATTGGTATGTTTTCAATAGCCTCCTCATCCCCTACCGCTACACTATGTATGATCTATAGTTTTGGTATGTTCTATAGTCATTCCCCTTCTCTTCATTTTATTCCTGTCCTAACTCTCCTGCATTCCTTCCCATATTCTTTAAAGGTTCTCTTCTCCTTCCACTCATCTTACACTCCCCCATATTTTTTCTCTTGTATGAGAAAAAATGGGCTGCATTTGAAATATTTTTTTCAGCGGTCTAGGTTTTCTCAACGGTTTTCATATGTTTTTTGCATGCTGAATTCAGAAATGTATCTAATTTCGCTCAATCAAGTCAAGTTTTTATACTATCTCAATTTTAAGGAAAAAAAAATAATCAAAATTTTGTTTTTTTAAAATTCAAAATCAGACTTACATTGACAGAAAATGTACAAACTATACATATAATGACACACAAGTACACTTAATGTGGAAGAAAGTGCCTTCTCAATTACTTTCATTTCAATTTCAGAAAAATATAGATAAATGGTTGTTTGTGGCAACACCCAACTTCAGTCGCTCCAGCAGTCGCTGTTTTCCTTCATCTTTTTAATGTTGAATTTCACATCAACGGTACTTGTGCGTCATTATATATATATATATATATATATATATATATATATATATATATATATATATATATATATATATATATATATATATATATATATATAGTTTGTACATTTTCTGGCAATGTAAGTCTGATTTTGAATTTAAAAAAGGCTAATTAAAAAACAAAAATTGATTTTTTTTTCCTTAAAATTGAGAGAGCATAAAAACTTGACCTTATTGAGCAAAATGAGATACATTTCTAAATTCAGCATGCAAAAAACATATAAGGGCTGTTGAGAAAACCTAGACCTCTAAAATGACGCAGACCAGTGAATTATCCTTCCTTTTCTCAATATACTGTATATCCACAATTCCTTTTTCATTAACTCCTATGTAATAAATAGATTGGCTATTTTAACTTACCTGCTTTGTTCGTTACAAAAACAAGCAAAACTAGAATTTCCACTTTATAACTGCTGGCAGTGATGATACCATGCTGCAGGTACCAAGACGGCCGGCATTGATGCAACACAGGATTGATGAGTTATGGACCGAGTAACACGCCACATTCAATCTATTTATTACGCAAGCACTAAGCAGTTAACCATTTTTTCCTGAAAACATAGTCGGTATCAATTGAATTGGTGTTGAAATAACTTGAACACAAAGTAATAAATGTTGACACCATGGGTGCAGATGGTAAAGCAGGATTCCCCTGAGTCTAATGAGGCCCCACACGTTTCTCTACAACACTGGATTCACAAGTTATGGACCGAGGAAATGGCCACGTTCCATCTATATATTAAGGACACAGTTGACTATTTTTCCTGGGGCCATCATCGGGGTCAAATGAAATACTACTCCTGTACCCTCAGATGCATGCAGGCGCTGCCAAGTGAGCCTTATGCAAAAAAAAAAAAATCTAAAAGTTCTCAGATTCAAATAATTAAATAATTCTAGCTGCCAGACCTTGTTGCTGATCAGATTGAAATTTAAAACATACATTCCCCAAATTTACAAGATCATAACTCTGAAGTTTGATGTTTACTGATGAAGCAGTTACAAAGAAAACATTATTTAATATTTTGCTTCAATCCAATATGGTGCCAAACCATGTGGCCAATCATGTTAAAATTTAAGATGTACATTCCTCATGTCTGCTTGATCATAATTGTGAAGTTTCACATTGAATGATGCAGAGGTTCCAGAGTAAACATTATTTGATATTTTTCCTTCAATAATACTCTTCCGACTAAACCATGTGACCTACGTCAAAAAGAGTAGGGAACTTTTTGTTCATCATGGATCGGTGGTCAGGTCAGGAATTGGAGCATGCGATGGAGCAGCGCGTCGCTGCGTCCACTTTCCGCCGGTACTCCAGGGGCCTCTGTCGAGCTATCCCCATCTCCTTGAGACATCGATCAATCTGCTGCAACCACGAGGAACGTGGTTGGCCCATTGGCCTCCTCCACTCATGAGGCTCCCTCGCTGAGAGAATTTGGTGAGCAGGATCAGTGTCAGGAAAACGAGCACATTTTTTTTTCATCATGCTCGGTAGGTCATGGCACGCTCAGTAGGTTACGCTGTGATAGGTATGTCATACTGTGGCATGCCCCATAGGTCGCGGCATGTTCGGTATGTCATGGCATGTCCGGAAGGTCGCGTGGGGGCATGCTCAGTACATTGAAACATGGTCGGTAGGTCACGTCGTGGCATGCGTGCTAGGTTGTGGCATGCTCGGTAGATGATGTGGTGGCATGCTCGCTATGTTGTGGCATACTCGGTCGATCATGTCGTGGCATGCTCGCTAGGTTGTGGCATGCTCGGTAGGTCACGGCATGCTCAGTGGGTCACGTCATGCTCGGTGGGTCACAGCATGCTCGATATGTCGTGGAATGATCGGTAGGTCGTGTTGTAGTATGCTTGTTAGGTCGCGGCATGCTCTGTCAGTCACGGCATGATTGGGATGTCTTGGCATGCTCGGAATGCCATGGTGTGATTGGAAGGTCATGCCTTGGCATGCTCGGTCGGTCACGGCATGCATGGTAGGTCATGGCATGCTCAGTCGGTCATGTTGTGGCATGCTCATTAGGTCACGGTATGATCGGTAGGTTGTGTCATGGTATGCTCGGTAGGTTGCGGCATGATCAGTAGGTCACGGTATAATTGGTGGATCACGCTACGGCATGCTTAGTAGATCGTGGCATGCTTTGTAGATCACGGTATGATCGGTAGGTCACGTCGTGGCATGGTTGGTTAGTCGCAGGATGATTTGTAGGTCTTGGCATGCAGGGTAGGTCACAGCATGCTCGGTATATCATGGAATGATTGGTGGGTCATGTCATGGCATGCCGGGTAGGTCGTATTGTGGCATGCTCAGTACATTGCAACATGCTCAGTACATTGCAACATGCTCGGTATGTCATGTCGTGGCATGCTCGCTAGGTTGTGGCATACTCGGTCGATCATGTGGTGGCATGCTCACTAGGTTGTGGCATATTCGGTCGATCATGTCGTGGCATGCTCACTAGGTTGTGGCATACTCGGTCAATCATGTCATGGCATGCTCACTAGGTTGTGGCATACTCGGTCGATCATGTGGTGGCATGCTCACTCGGTCATGTCGTGGCATGCTCACTAGGTTGTGGCATGCTCGGTAAGTCACGGCATGCTCGGTATGTCGCGGAATGATCGGTAGGTCGCGTTGTAGTATGCTTGTTAGGTCGCAGCATGCTGCGCAAGTCACGGAATGATTGGTCGGTCTTGGCATGCTCAGAACGCCATGGTGTGATCGGAAGGTCATGTCGTGGCATGCTCGGTTGGTCACGGCATGCACGGTCGATCATGGCATGCTCAGTAGGTCATGGTATGCTCAGTCGGTCATGTTGTGGCATGCTCAGTAGGTCACGGTATGCTCAGTCGGTCATGTTGTGGCATGCTCAGTAGGTCACGGTATGATCGATAGGTTGTTTCATGGTATGCTCGGTAGGTCGCAAAATATTAGGTAGGTCGCAAGATGCTAGGTATGTTGCGACATGCTGAGTAGTTCACATTCTGTTCGATATGTTCGGTAAGACCGGCCTGATTGGAAGGTCGTGGCGTGGTCAGTAGACAATGCGATTCCTCAGGTTATCAGTAGACAGGTTATCAGGTTATCAGGCGTGGTCAGGTTATCAGGTTATCAGGCGTGCTCAGGTTATCAGGCGTGGTCAGTAGACAATGCGATTCCTCAGATTCCTCAGGTATCGCCAGGTTATCCGAAGGCAAACATGAGCACATCTGTTCATACAAATGTACATTTACACGAGGGACAATAATGAGATTTCAAACTGCCGGTTCATGGTCACGTGGATGCAAGTTTCTCTTTACAAATGAGTATTTTATTTTGTGACCATGAATGTCATTAAACCCTGATCCGTGTTCACATCTAGGAAGGAACCAACCAACGCGCATCCAGGGTATTTAACGAGTTGATTAAAAAAAAAAATCATCCAAATGTTTTTAATTGTTATTAATCCAAGTGAGTGGTGAAACGACCTTTTGTGACTGTTTATCTGCTCCAAGTGCTCGTCTGGTAATGGTTCAAATAATTACAAGTAGCCTTTCGACAGTTACTTAACATTCAGATAAAGGTCATTTGGTTCTTCAAGCCCGTGCCATATCCATAACCGACACATTTGCTGTTGACACAAATCATCCGGCTCACTGCAGTAGAGAAATTTGGTCAAGGGTACTGCACACAATGACTTACCCTTTTCTTATGATGTCGTGGGATATTTGGCCGGCTTTACATCTCCGTGTGAAGTATGTCGTGCTCCGTGTGCAGCCTATCTGCTGGCACCGATTCGGAAGGGAAGTTTTATTTTTGGATCCTCGTGGAGGATCACAAAGTCTTACTCACGTTGTTGTTCTTCATCTTCTTCTTGTGGACCTTTTTTGTTTCACAGCCTACAGTTTTCATCGAAACTTCCTGAAACTTGGCATATATATGTAAAAATACTCTGCGCAGACAGTAACCATCTCCGAGTTTGAAAATTGCTCCTAGAAAAAAAGTTATGACATGAAAATATCTCCGCTAATGTAAATCGTCTAAAAAATTATCTCCGAAACTCGGCAAGCTTTTTCAATTCTGTTTGCAGGAATCGAACAGGGCATTAGCAGAGATGAATTACCGCACATATGATACATCACTATGACGTCATATCAATTTTTATGACGTCATTGCTATTTTTTGACATTTTTTGTTTCACAACCCAGAGTTTTCATCGGATCTATGTGAAACTTGCCATATATATGCAGAAAGCCCACGCACAGGCAGTAACCATCTCCGATTTTGGAAATTCGTCCTAGAAAAAAAGTTGACGTCATAATATCGCCGCTAATGGAAATCGCCTATACCATTATCTCCGAAACTGGGCAAGCTGTTTGAATTTTGTTTGCGGGAATCAAGCCGGGCATTAGCACAGATAATTTATCGCAAACCTGATACATCACAATGACGTCATATTCGTTTTTATGACGTCATCATTAAGAGGACGAGGATCTTAGCTCATTTGAGCTTGTTTTTAAATTAATTCCAAATCTGGGGATTGAAACCATAAGTCATACTCGTGTCTTATTGTGAAGGCTATTTGGATAATATATGTACAATTGCCACCACTATAGCCAGAGGACACTGCAGACAAAAATCCAGCACCTTTATTGATATACAGAAGTGAGCAATAAAATATGCCAATTGCTTGACTATAAAGCCAAATGGTCTTTGTCCGATAGAATAGTGCAGAGGTACCACACTTACCTCTGAGTTGTACAGTCTGGGTTAGATTCCCACCACGACTATATACCGTCGGATTGGTGTTTCCCAGGCAGGGCATTGCATCATAATGTACGTTGTTGCTCGAATGGACGATAAACCGGGCATCCCGTCTGCTCGCAATTGTTGGTGTTGTTAAAGATCCCACGGTGTGTTTTATGAATAGCAGGTGAGTTATCGCCTGCACCCTGGATGAATTAATTTCTGCGCAAATCGTTTGCATTCGTACATCACACCTGTCCAGCCAGTTCATGAAAGACTTGGGCAAAACACTTTCCCCAGCCGACCCCACAAGTATGTGGCAATAATTGGAGCTATTAAAATAGTTGTAGTCATAGTACGTTTCACTCCTTTCTGTCTGTTTGTTTATGTACAGGACATCTCAAAACGTTAAAGATGGATCAGAAAGCTTAAATATCAATATTTTCTACTATTCAGAAGCAAAAAAAAACTTTCCCTTGCCGAGCCCAGAAAAAAGTGGAAATAATTGGTGCCGTTAAAGTAGAAGTAGTAGTAGTAGTAGTAGTACTAACAGTAGTAGTCAGCAGAAACTAGCTTAAATGTCGATGTTTGCAACTATTTCGGTTAAACCCTTGCATTTGATGAAATTTACAATGTTTTCGGTTCTTCAGATATTGAAATCGATTACTGATAATTAATACACGTGATCTGCTGCTTGTTCTGTGAATTGATTTGATTATTACCCGAGCGTGTAGCACAAAGCGGGGTTCAGCAATTGGTTCACTCTGTCAGTATGTCAGGCCATCTATATTATTGGAAACTACTGAATTTCAATTGAATTATATATTTTGAACACCGTAGAACACAAATCTGCCCAGAAATCGGAACATGAACCTGCAGTTTAGCAATACTTTGGCTTTGAATTCAGCAAATTGTATATAATCACGTCCCGAGTGCATGCATACAGAATGTTAAAACAAATCAGTCTGTCTGCCATAACAGTCAAACAAAATTGAAAATCACTCCAAACAGGAAACTTCTGTTTATAAGGACGTCATAAAGGACACAAACAGGGACAAATAAATAATTTAATGTGTTAAATAAGTGGTGTAAAAGAGGGTGCGTCAATGGCGGTAAACTTCCAACTCATTGGTTTGTTTTGTTTTTTTCTACTGCCTCTAAAACTCCTATTTTATTTCACTTGGATTATATATTTGAACACCCTAGAACATAAATCGCCTTGTTTGCAGAGCCAAAAACTCTCAGTTTAGTAGTACTTGGGCAAAATATTACGCTGTTTCGACCAATCAAATTTAATGTACACTCTGAGGGTGGAGTAACAGCAAGATTCAGACTAAATGGCAGCACCTAGCGATGTAACGACAGAGTTAACTTTGTCCAAAAGATCTGTTTGTTTCATCCATCTTTTACTCAATGATCGTTCAAAAATCGTCAGTTTCTCCGAGAAGAGCTGGCAGAAGGTTCAGCTCTGAACTGTTCAATTTAACCCATCGGCTTTGTATGGTTACCATCACGCCTGTAATTTAAAGTTCAAAAACAAAGCTTGTATAGATTGTGCTCGGACATGCAAAACAAGAGTTGAAAAGACCCTTCCCGTGTCCTTTTTCTCAAGACTGAGTAGGATAAAGTGTTTCATGAACTCTAGTTACCTCCGCCACCGAAGGTAAAGGAGGTTATGTTTTCACCTTTCTCGCTCTCTCGCTCTCTCTCGTCTGTTTGTTTGTGTGCAGGACATTTTAAAAGGTTGTGGACGGATCCGGATTAAATATTGTGGACAGGTTTGGTGTGCAACATGGACAAAGTGATTCGATTTTGATGAAGATCCGAATCCGGATCGGGATCTGATAATTACCGCCGAAACCGAAGGTGGAAGGAGGTTATATTTTCACTCCTTTCTGTCTGTTTGTTTATGTACAGGACATCTCAAAACGTTGAAGACGGATTTGGATGAAATTTGGTAGGTAGGTTGGGTGTGTGACAAGGACGAACGGATTCGATTTTGGTGAAGATGCGAATCCGGATCCGGCTACGACAATTTTTTGAGTGATTCTTCACCATTGAAAGATCGGGCCAAAAACGAGATATAGCAGGATATCTCAAAAAGTTGTGGACGGATTCGGACATAACTTGGTGGACACATTGGTTGTGTGACAAGGAAGAACTGATTCAATTTTGGTGAAGATCCTGATCTGGATCTGATAATTTGTTAAGTGATTCTTCACCATTGAGAGATCGGGCTCAAAAACAATAGATAGCATGATATTTGCCTCCGCCACCGAAGTTGAAGGAGGTTATGTTTTCACCCTTTTCTGTCTGTCTTTTTGTGTACAGGATATCTCCAAAAGTTGAAGACATATTCAGACGAAACTTGGTGGACAGGTTAGGTGTGGCGCAAGGAGGAATTCATCTGAATTTGGTGAAGATTAAAATCTGTATCTGGATACGATAATTATTTAATTTTAAAAGTGATTCTTCACCATTGAGAGATAGGGCCAAAAACATTATAGTACTGTATAGCATGATATTTCAAAAATGTATTGGGCCCAATTTGTTCTCATGGATCAGGCATTACGGGGCGGAGGTATGAGCTCTACCGAGTGCCCTTCTCGTTATTGATGCATTTCTGAAAGAATGGATTCATACATAAATTAATATGAAACTTGGTGGTTCGAAAGTGAACCGATGTATCTCATTCACTATCACGTGACCACATTGAAGGTGTCACCCAGGTTTTTCAAGAATATTTCTTCAATGCACAAGGAGTTCTTCATGAAGATAAATAAACATGATCCAAGTGTGAGACAATTGAGCAATTGGATCAGCGTCACAAACGTTTTCTTTTTTAAGATTTGATTCCTGTCAAAATCCAATTCCTTAATGAACTACCCATCTGGAGGTGGGAGGTGATTGGTTGCCGCATCGGAGTGGACATTATTTAATCCACCTCTATTGCGTAAAATGTGGACAGAAGTTGGTGTTCATACATTGTAGTTGGTGTCATACATTGTACCTTGGCCAGATATTGTGAATACACCAAGATGATAATTAATGAAATGGAATGTGTGTTAGGCCTGAATAATGTTATGTTTGTGGGGTAGATGGAGGAATTTCATTGGAAAGATATGATTGTGTAGAGTAGCTTGGTCCATGGACGTGTAGGAGACATCTCGATGTAAATTCAGTGGGGAAACTGTGAATTTAAGTGTTACATGTCACCACACAGAGGGTGGTGCAGTGTTAATTAGGTAGGGATTAAGGATCATTTCCCCCAGTATGTAATTGCCCCCAGAGAGCGGCTGCGCGCCATTTTGGGCACATTTTCCCATGCAATGACAAAGCGGTTTGGTGACCTTTAAGCAACCGAAAATCACTTCTGGACAGGAGCTAAGTGCTGGGAGAAAGGGACGATTTTTCCTTTATTTTATCTGTCCCCGTTCTGTATTTAAGTCTGTGTGGAGGCACCTCCAAATTAGATTTAATTTACCTCACATTTCATTATTATCCCGTTTTGAATTATTACCATTGTAAATATTTGATTTATTTTCATTAAACCCTGTATTTATTGAAGTTTCTTGTGTCTGTCTATTTGTCGTGGGTTTGAGATAAACCCCCTTGTGCTGTGCTTCCACCTGTTCCTTCCATTATGTGCATTTGCCACCCCCCATCCCCCAAGCGCCATAATCTCCGAGAATCTCGGCTGTAAGCCTCCAAGGGAAATCATTTGGCCATCCGTCCAGGTAGGGGCTAACCCAACGGACACGGCAATAATACGACTCGTATTTCTATTTTAAAAACTTGATCACATTAAATGAGTTTCATGAACTTGGGAAGAAAGACAAAGAAGATTCTGACCTGATGAGACATGATGCCGTTTTGAGTATAAAATCCACGACGTCATCACCTCTTGTGCTGGCCGAGATGAGGCCATCTTTTTCTGCAAAGCCGCAAAATGAAAAACAAATAAAAATGCAAAAGAACAGTGAAATAACCGTATCCAGCCCTGACCATGAAAACATCAAATATTATGATGTGGAATTATCACTTTAGGTCAACGAAAAGGACATTGATGTATAAATCAACATTGTATTTCACATGTCATGTCAAAACTTAAAATAATTTTTAATGTGGAAAACAAAAAAGCCATCTATTTATTATGTACATAAGAGGAAAAGTGTGTGTGTGTGTGTGTGTGTGTGTGTGTGTGTGTGTGTGTGTGTGTGTGTGTGTGTGTGTGTGTGTGTGTGTGTGTGTGTGTGTGTGTGTGTGTGTGTGTGTGTGATCATAAAACGAACATAGGTAGGGAATAGAAGAAGGGAAAAGAAGGGGGTGTCAATGGAGCATGTTTGGAACAAGACCCGAGGGAGGGTCAGGAGCTTAGGAAATAACCAATATTTGAGTATGTATTAAATAGATGGTTCCTTGATAACATTTGTTGAATGGTTACACTGAACAACAAAGAATTTTTACTGGAGATGTGTAAAGTGATTTAGACTAATTTGGGTACGCTGATTTCAAAAATCATAACCGTTTTGCTGTATCACGTCAGGATTTTCAGTAACAGAAATATTCCCATTGCCTAGAAGTCAGGATTTCAATGAAATTTACAAAAATTCATTTATTCATTTATTTCATCATGAATGCTTCAAAATTATAGAAATTACAGAAAAACTCCACTAGAATGTAATTAAAAATGCTTTAGGCATTTGGCTTTGCGTTTGTGCTGCTCTGTGTCAGTTTCACGATGCAGGAACCAGCAGAAATCGCCCATCATGTTCGGGTTGTGCCGCCCTTGGTAACGCGTCTCCATGAGTGAAATCTCTTGGTGGAATCGCTCGCCGTGCTCGTCCGAGACTGCTCCCAAGTTGTCAGGGAAGAAGTTCAGGTGCTGGTGTAGGAAATGGATTTTCAGGGACATCCTGGAGCCAAGTTTCCTGAAGGACTCCAGCAGCTGCTGCACTATTTCTTCATAGTTGTCCGCGCGCTCGTTCCCCAAGAAGTTGTCCGTCACAGCTTTGAAGCTCCTCCACGCTGCCAGCTCTTTGGGGTTTAGAGTTGTCGGAAAAGTTTCGTCCTTCATAATCTGTCGGATTTGCGGTCCAACAAAGACACCAGCCTTGATCTTGGCCTCCGACAAGGTGTTGCCAAACTTTTCCTTGAGGTATAAAAACCCACGCCCATTCAGATCCATTGCCCGTACAAAACTTTTCATCAAGCCGAGCTTTATGTGGAGTGGTGGAAGGAAAACCTTGGCTGGGTCGACAAGGGTGACATGCTTCACGTTGTGTCGACCAGGTACATGCTCTTTTCGCTCTTCCCAATCTTTCTTCGTCCAGTGATTCTTGTCATCTCTGCTATCCCAGAGACAAAGGAATCACATGTATTTCGTGTAGCCTGACTGCAGCCCTAACAACAGCGCCACCACTTTCAAGTCTCCGCAGATGTGCCAGTTGAAGTCATTGTACTTGATGGAATCAAGCAGCTGCCGCATAGTCTCATAGGTCTCTGTCATGCCGAACGCGTGAGCCAGTGGGACTGATGGTTTCTCGTTGCCATTGTGGAGCAAAACAGCCTTCAAGCTGTTCTTCCCCGAGTCGATGAAGAGGCGCCAGTCTGCAGGATCGTGATCACACCCAAGTTCTTTCAACAGACCGTTGATGTCACTGCAGAATGTCATCGTGTCTTCCATCTCAAAGAACTCAGCCATGTCTCTGTGACGTGCTCTGAACAAGGATATCTTGGTGTTAGGTTCAAGTAGATTCCACTGCTGCAGCCTTGATCCAAGCAGCTCTGCCTTCGCCGTTGAACGCGAGAGATCTCTTACAAGATCATTTAAGTCTCCCTGGTTCAGAAGGTGTGATTCTTGAGTGTCGGGTTCAAAAGGTTCATCATCACCATCCTCTTCACCACTGCTTACAGCTATGTTCTGATCAGCTGGAGGTGTTGGAACGGGGTTCTCGTCATCATGAGGCACAGGTTTACGAGCAGAGACGCAGTCAGCGTACTTGATGTGACCTTTATTCTTCTTGTTGAAGCCGGCGATGCTTGTGCAGCAGAAATAACAATTATCATGATGATTCTGCGGCTCACGCCATATCATGGGCACCGCAAATGGCATGCTCGCGCGCTTGCCCACCAACCACTGAGTCAAGGTTGTGTGACAGCTTGTGCAGCAGATGTGTGGTGCCCAGCTCTGTTCTTGGTCCCCCACCTTACACCCGAAGTAGTGAAAGTAGGCGGCCTTCATTTTCACTGCTGTAGATATACTTCGCTGTTGATCTTTTTTGGTATACCGACCACAGACATAACAGAAGTTGTCAGGATGATTGGTACAGGAACGCCTACTCATCTTTATCTGAAAGAAAGAAATATAACACAAGTTAACAACAATTGTACGAAATAGACATGTTAAAGACGTATGTAAATTTCATTGAAATCCTGACTTCTAGGCAATGGGAATATTTATGTTCCTGAAAATCCTGACGTGATACAGCAAAACGGTTATGATTTTTAAATCAGCGTACCCAAATTAGTCTTAATCACTTTACACATCTCCAGTAATAAAAAATTTTTGAAATTTGTTGTTCAGTGTTATCAAAAGCTTGGTTTTGGCTTAGTGGTTAGGGTGGTTGGCTTGGAATCTTAAGATCTTGAGTTTGAGCCCCGTTGGCCGCTGAATTCAACACCAGGTGGGATTGACAGCCTGTCATCCTTCGATGGTCGGTGAAATGAGTACCAGTGTACTGGTATCGGGGCACAGCATCAGCGGCATAGTCACACCCCAACAAAATGATAGCTACCCAGCAGCCAAGCTGCCATACGCAAGAAGAAGTGGTTGTCGTTATTATTGAAACAAGAAACTGTGAACAGTCAGAGAAAGTAAAGAGCAAGAAAGCATGAAAAAAATAATAATAAAACTTCAAACAAAGCATGAAGGTAAAAGCAGAAGAAAAAGAACACAAACTTATTAGTTCTACAAAGCTGTAAATGAGGCCATTCAACAACAATAGACATCAAACATGGCTAACAGTGTGTGTTTTGTTAGCACCATGCACTGTGCTATCAGCACGTTGGACCGGCTCTCTGCCTTATTCCTGGCTGGGCACTTTGTCGGTAATTCTTTGAAATTGTAACGGCAGGTGGAAATGGAGAGTTTGAAACAAACCTCAGCTGTTACCGAAACATTGTGGCCGTGGAAGCGAAATCAGGTGGATTGTGGTTTAACTGTGTGGTGTGTGACATGCGCCTCCTGCTGGTTGTGGTTAGCCAGTTCAAAGAACTCCTCAAAGGTGCGGGTTATCTCATGAACTGTCGGGGCAAGGTTCAAGTTCCAGGGGAATCAAATCGGATTGCAAACTGCTGTTAAGGTGATGTTCAAACAGGGTGCTGCATTTGTGTGTACCATACTGTATTGAGAAAAAAAATGTTTGGACTGTCTCCCTCCTCTCCAGTGCTGGTGTAAATAGTCGCAAAGTACCTCTCGTACAAACAGTACAGGCTTTTGAGCGTGTGAAATCCTGGCTATCTGACTGATGTCATTCTGTTAACTGTCAATGAAAGGCAGAAAGAGACCAAAAACATATATTTGCAGGGATTCCTAAAAGCAAAATGAAACTTCTTCGCTCGATTTAAAAGATGAAAAATGTATACTCACCCGTTTTCTCTGACAAGGACAGCAAATGCTGAACTCTGCAATAATTACACTCCTCTGTTACGCCTGGTCCATAACTAGGATCCTTCAGGTCATCTTCCTCAAAATCAGCGAGCTGATGTGGTGGCTCAAAATGAAGGTTCACAGCCTGGCTGTCACGGGACAACACTCCAGGCCGGACAATCAATGCAGCTGCCAAGTGGGGCCTCGCCAGCTGCTGCCACTGTCTCATAGTGGAAGAACCTGTGAAGAATGTCATGAAGTTTAGATTGGTTCAATGCACTTTGACAATGAATGACACGTGGTTATGTCAATCTGGCAGTGATCGAACAGACAGTAATGATGCAGAGAGGTCCAAACCTTCGAATGGCTTCACAATCTGCAACTTCATTGGCAAAAAAGAGCAGAATAAAGGTGTTGAATAAGAACATGCGTTCCACGACTCTTCATCAATAGATCTCTCATGACAGCTTTGACCTTCCCAGTCGCTCCCAGGTTGTGTGTTTTCCGTCTCACTTGTCACATCTTCAGAAAGGCTTTGAATCCCTTGTCCCAAGTCCAACCATTCCAGAGCCTCTTGCAGGCTGTGTGAGTCATGCCGGCTTTGGGAATTACAATCCGTGCTGGGGTAGAAAGGTACAGCGATATAGGTCATCACCAAAATTCCTGTACAATGTTCAAATTTACCTTCTTTAGAACTTCCCTTTTAATCATAAACTCTCCCTAGTAATCTTTAACATTGATAACACTGGTTTTCCATGTTTGCAGAGCATTGTTGCTCATGAATGAAAATGTGGTGAGAATTACAAAGAAAACCAATACCTGCTGTTGCCCATCCAAACACTGCAACTGCTTGAACTGTCGTTGCTGCAGGACCAGGTCGAACCGTTTGAAGGTGACCGAGTACCGCTGACGATGAGCGAGTCACCGCATGAAAGACTGGGTGAGCCCCGGTCAAGACAATGAGACAAAAGAGGTCGTCGTTGTGAAGCTTTATTTAATTTCCTCACCGATTCGAACACTCTCTTCTGGCAATCTCTGGGTAAACAACATGGGAGTGTTTGCCTCACTTTATGTACGTCCTTTTATCAATGCAACCTGTTTGTTTCACTGAAAAGGTACAAATCCCTATGGCTGTATTTTTATGTCTTTCTGACAAAGAATATGAAATGCATCACATGAAGTACGTAGAGGTAAGCATACATTGTCCAACTTTTACCTAATTTGCTTTATAAAGGATGTTTTATGTCAAGTTGGGCAAAGTTGGGCATTCTATGCTTTTCCATTGCACAATCCTTACTATCTGATGCATGTTGTGGAAAACTCGTACAAGTTCTATTTCGCCAAATTGGCACATGCAAAAAACGCGAATGGCCATTGGATACTGGTACAGAGAGGCGGAGGAAAAACAAATGTGTGAGGATGCAGTGGGCTGAGCTCAACAACTGTGTAAGAGTACAGGAGGTAGTAAAGTGTCGTTAAAGTCCACCAACATATGCAAGATGTCTTGCAGAGAACAAAAGTTGTGTACAACCCCAAGAGACATGCTCTCTGAAAGCAACACATTGTCCACTGTATGCCCACCTCAATACCACATAATGCACACACATCTCTCTCATTGGATAGGATAAATAGTCATTTGTAAGAGTATTTTCTAACGTTTGTTTGCATCTTACCTGTGTTGGTGCTTACTCTCATTCTCCTTCCACATTTCCATGCGCACACTTGCTTCAATCTCCGCAGCCAAGCTGTACTGAAGGAACATGCTGCACAATCATTCTTCAGAATGCGTGTAGTATGTCACAAGTCTTGTCACAGGTTATGCGGTTCTATAGGACGTTTAACCCGAATACTTTAGAAAGTAATACCATTTGAACCAGCAGTTCAAAGCTACCTCACCATTGGAACAACCGGCCAGTGGTCCTGTCCGAGAGAGGAAGCTTGTGGGCTGAGTCTGGCCTGCAATGTCTTGGTTTCTTTCTGTGCTTCGTACAGAAACTTCAGATATTCCATAATCCTCTGCTGCAGGGTTTCCACCTGTATAAACCACCATGACACAGGCTGTGTGCTGTGAATGGAAATCAAAACAGCAGCAAATATCCAGGACGAAAACAACTCGAAGCATTAAAGGATATCAAACCATTCGGGACCAAAATCCACAAATATCTTACAAAGATTTCCAAAGAGAGATGGTGTATACAATTAACTCATTTATCACACCTGTGTTTTACGATGAAAAGACTTAACAGAAACAGAAATACAAGCTGGTAATAACTCTCTGACAGTGTTTTTCTCAGTTAGAATTGATATGTGCACGGCAATACCTTTCTATGTCAAATGAATTCAATTCAAGTGAATTCAAGTGTCTGTGACAAATTGTCCCGAGGGCAATAACACCAGAAAGTGGTGACTGGCATCTCATGCATAACAGACCAGGTGAGGAGCCATAGTACCCCCTCCCTTAAAGATGCTTGTGCGCCAACAGTTTTATTTTTAATCAAGAATATGTTAACAACATGGAAATTCTTCTGAAGCTAGCTGGATTTCTAGAAGCTTAGAACCCAAATCCTTAACACCGCTGCTGCCTTCACCCACACTCAAAATCCATGAGCCGTGAGATGCTGGTCCGGTGCTGTTCTCAACAGTAGACCATATCTGTTCGACATCTCCAACCTATCAACCTCATCTATTGGAGTTATATGACTGGCATGATGTGCAAGTCTGAAAACAAAGGCCATGATGTGTGTGCTAAGTATCTAATAAATGGCAAGAAAATCAAACAAGTCAAAATTGGCTAATTTGCTTCGTTCCTAATGAAAGCAATTAGTCTCATGTTTAAGGTTAAGTGACGTTTGTGGAATCAGTCACATTCTTTGAAAAGTGTTTATTCTTTGCATCCAGTGCATGGCAAAAATCATTTAATTCCCCTGTGCTAATAAACCGGCACAAAAATCCATTTATGTGTCACAATCAATCTGGTGGAGTGAGCAGAAAGTTTTACCTCCTTAACATGTTGCCTCTGGGTCTGCTTTGCCTCCTCAAGTTGCTGAATCAGCTCTTCGTTTGCTGCTGCGTACTGTGTAGTCAGGCATGCTGTGATGTCATAAATGACTTCAAAATACCCTTAAAATTATGCATGCAACTTAAACATATTTTAGTGCCCCACACCAAAAAACCAAGAACAAAACAACATTCAGCAAAATCTCAACTCATGGAGATCAAGGGTTGTTACCCGTTTAATAAAGATATTGCCAGGGTGAAACTCACCAATTATTGTGCAGAATTTGCTTAGTTACCATTAATTTACCATCAAATAGGTTATCATATCAGCTAGTGACCAACACTCATTCATACATTTGAGAGAATTTATGAAATCACTGATTTGAAAACAACAATCCTCTCTAAATGGATCAAGAACATGTAATTATGACATCCACCACCGAAGTCGGATGGAGGTTATGTGTTCACCCCTGTCTGTTTGTCTGTGAGCGGGATATTTCAAAAATTTATTGATTCTATTTTTATGAAGTTATGGATCCGGATAAGATATTTTTTTCAGTGATTCTTCACAATTGAGAGACAGCACCAAAACAATGTTTCAAAAGGTATTGGACCTATGACAAAATTTAGTGGATGAGTTGGGTAGGTGACGAGAACGAGCCGATCAGATTTTGGTTGAGGTCCGGATGCAGATCCAGCCTATTAGTGTGATATAAAACATGAATTGGTTGGCCTGGCAGAGGTATGCACTGCACTGAGTGCCATTGTAGCTATGTATCCACTGAGGATGAGGGACATCGTTAAATGGAGAAAAACAAATTAGAGAAAAGGAAGACAAGGGAGATGATATGAAAGAGAAAGGAGGTAAAGAGTGTGATTGGGGATAAAAGTTTGTGAGGATATGGGAATGATAATGGAAGGGAAGGCATTAAAGGAGCACATAGGGGAAGAACCAAAAATATATATTCTGCCAAATTTGTGTAAATTATATATAGATGACACATAAATGGTTCCAAGTGATATGAAAAACCCTAACTTCACACCTTAAATATACAATCTCCTTAATATACTCTTAACAACAAAAATCTCAAATAAAATGTGCTCATACCTCGGCAACCTCTGCCTGAAGTTTGGAAACCTCCTTCAGCATATTTTGAATTTCCTCATGTTGTCGTAATTCTTCTTCCATAGCCTGTGCCATCTCTGCTTTCAGTGCTGCGAGACACTGCTTCGTTTCACCTGCACAACCAAACCGCAAGCCATGAAGAGGTGAAGGAGAGTCGCGCATCTGCTTTGAGTGTTTGCAATATCCCCATCAAGAAGAATCAATACAGGTGTGATCATAATTTGGGACGGAGTGGACTCGTGCTCATTAAAGACGATCTTGTCACTCTATTATCTCGCTCTTTACCGGTGACCACTCTGTCTTTTATCATGTCTTCTGCAGTCTAGTCCTCTCTGCTTTCAGCTCTCTAATGTTCACTGACTTTTCTTGGACACAAGACTTGGCTTACTTGGCTTTTTCAGTAAGCACCTTGCAGTTAAACTCCCAAAATCCAGGCTTGCTGCACACTGCAAGTGGTGCACCACTCATCCCCCATCTCTAACTGTGATATATTTTACTTCCATTAACCCCAATCAACCCAAACCTCTTGCAGGTCAGTGTGCTTCTTCTGTATCTCTCCGTATATCTCTCTTCGATCTTACATGAGCCTCAATTTTGTTTATCAAAAAAAGTATACCTCTTGTGTTAATACCTCTTTCTTTACGTGCACTCAAATCTTCCGAAAAGGATTTTGGCCTGTTTTGCGTTCCCAGCTGAGCACTTTGGTCACGACGCTGGCTGGCATCCCAGGTTCAAATCCCATATCCTGTTTTGATTTGGTCATTGTCGACAATGTCCTTGTCATTCGCATGAAAGTGATATAATCTCTCCTCATGTCCTTGTCCTGTTTATGATACATATATACAATTTCTTTCATGGTCCTTTTGCACACTTACATTTGTTTTCCCTTCATTTATTTGCACTTCCATCAAACCTCGAAGTCATCCATTTCTTCCTAATCACTAAATATCCACCGCATATCGTAAGAAAATATTACCAATGAGCAACCACCGTCTGGACATAACCACCATTCGGATATGTGTGGAGATAACCACTGTCTAGATACATGCGGAGATAATCACTGTCCGGTCATATCCACCATTCAGATAGGTTCGGGGATAAGGGGGGGGGAGAGAGAGAGAGAGAGAGAGAGAGAGAGAGAGAGAGAGAGAGAGAGAGAGAGAGAGAGAGAGAGAGAGAGAGAGAGAGAGAGAGAGAGAGAGAGAGAGAGAGAGAGAGAGAGAGAGAGAGAGAGAGAGAGAGAGAGAGAGAGAGAGAGAGAGAGAGAGAGAGAGAGAGAGAGAGAGAGAGAGAGAGAGAGAGAGAGAGAGAGAGAGAGAGAGAGAGAGAGAGAGAGAGAGAGAGAGAGAGAGAGAGAGAGAGAGAGAGAGAGAGAGAGAGAGAGAGAGAGAGAGAGAGAGAGAGAGAGAGAGAGAGAGAGAGAGAGAGAGAGAGAGAGAGAGAGAGAGAGAGAGAGAGAGAGAGAGAGAGAGAGAGAGAGAGAGAGAGAGAGAGAGAGAGAGAGAGAGAGAGAGAGAGAGAGAGAGAGAGAGAGAGAGAGAGAGAGAGAGAGAGAGAGAGAGAGAGAGAGAGAGAGAGAGAGAGAGAGAGAGAGAGAGAGAGAGAGAGAGAGAGAGAGAGATGGGAAGGGGGAAGAAGGGAGGATAGGAGAGGGTAAGGTGAGGGGGAGGATTCCTGTAGATGTGACCTCCAGTTTAATGACACACACATTGATGAATCACCCTGCCTGTGAAACTCCAGAATGACAGTTTAGAGCTGAGTTGGGATTCAAGCCCAGGTTACACATCTTCGAGCAAGCGTGCATACCTCTTGACTATCCTGCCGTGATGTTAACGAAAAGTTTCATTATTTTTTTTTATTTGTACTTATCTATGCTGAAGTGATGGGACGTATAATGAAAGGATGTCATACAAAAGAGGAAATTGCACATTTTTAATGAGCCAGCCATCACCCAATACACCACAGAACAACACAGGGTCAATGCAGGCGAGTGCCTCCTGAACTTTGTTCAAATCGATCGAAATACACCATTCAGTGACAGTGTGAATATTGTAGCATGCTCGCCAAGTGACTTAAGCAATCCAACAAAACGGTTAACAATAAACAGCTCGCTTGGCACACAATTAGCATTCACCAAACCGTCATATTAAACATAACACCTCCATCCAAGGGACAGCACACACACATTGATGAAACACCTTGCCTGTGAAACACTAGGATGACTGTTTATGACTGGGTCAGGATTCAAACCCAGTCTAGACAGCTGAGATACAAGTGTGCATACCTCTCAGCCATCCTGTCAGCCCAGGGAATACACTATCAAACTAGAGGGGGAGCACTCGGTAGTGTGCAAAACCTCCGCCGCCAATACTGCTAGGTCACTCGAGTGAACCTGATATCCTATTCATTCAATTTGATGTCAACAGTGCTCAGAGTTATAGTTTGCAACTTTCCCTTTTTAGGTCATCTCTTCGAGCATGACCGATTAATATGGGTGCAGATGTCCTTCGATCCGTCCGTCCGTCCATTGCGAAAATGACGATTTCTCAAGCGATCTGGAATTTGATTGTGGCATATGAATCTATGGTACAGTATCTAAATTTGGTAGGGCCAGATTTTCGATATTCGCTTTCGTTTTCGTGGCACGTGACTTCAAAGTTGGCAAAAAATGCGAAAATGACGATTTTCAAAATCTATCTCCTACATTTCTCAAGCGATCTTGAATTTGATTGTGGCATATGAATCTATGGGACAATATCTAAATTTGGTAGGGCCGGATTTTCGATATTCGCTTTCGTTTTCGCGTCACATGACTTCAAAGTTTGCAAAAACTGCCCTACCTTCAGGAGGCTATATATTTTCTCGCAGAGATGACCGTCACTCCCGCACAGGGGTAATTTTTACTTTTAACTTTTACATACTTAATTCATTCGTCATAACTAGATTCCTTGAGACAGAAATTGATTTTACGTAGATATATCCACCTGAAGTCCCAAAATCAGCCGCAATTATAATTTTGGCATGTTTTTTGTTGGAAATCACTGAAAACATGTGGAAATGCAAAAAAAAAAAAAAAAAAAAAAAAAAATCGAAATTTTGTTGAAAAAAAAAAGTTTCAAAATTTTCATTTTTTTTTCTCTAACAAATTTTTTTTTGGGGGGGGGGGTTGGAAATCACTTAAAATATGCAGAAATGCAAAAACAAAAATTCAAATATTTTTTCAAAATGGCCGCCATAGCGGCCATATTGGACCTTGGACCGAGTCCAAAATCTAATGGCATGATCCTTGGACCATACCTAATCCCCCCACCAAGTTTCGTTGAAATATGTCGAGGAGTTTTTCCGTAATACTGTTCACAAACAAACAAACAGACAGGGGTAAAAACAGTAACCTCCGTCCATCTTCGATGGCGAGGTTAATGAGCTATCCTCATCTCTGACAAAGAAGATCATTTCCGACTGATGTTCCTGCCTATTTGTAAATTAAGAGAAATATTTAAAAGCAACATGTGATGAGAGTGTGTTAGTTCAGAAACAATACAACCTTTACCTACATTTACCAAACTAAATTGTGAAACACCTTTTATGGTCCAAAAGCCCATAATAAGATTTCAAACAACATTTACACCCTATAATTGAATTCAGTTTATGTTCTATTGTTGTGGTGCTGCGGTTCGGGCGTGAGGAACGACCACCAGATGGAGCAGTTGGGCCGTCTACCCCCCCCCCCCAAACACCCAGAATTGAAGGTCGTCACTCCGGATAACTCCGAAGTCGAAGGGTCACTTAATGGACCATGGACGCCAATATTACAACCGCGCGGTGAGGGTCTTTTTGTCTGATTCAAATTTACCTATTTAGCCACGTGGTCTAGCTACCAGGGAAGCCACACCCTCGGATGGCTTTGTCCCAACCGAGTCGCTGCTACCGACTCAGATCCGGCGTAACCGAGCGGGAATTACTAAAGCTGCGCCGGCCCAAAAAACCATTTACGGCACAATCGGCCTCCCTAATTCTCAAGCCCGAACCATACTGGGTCAATGAAGGTAAACACAGACAACGAACTGGAACATTTAACAGTTATTTATTTACAAGGTAATAGGGAGGGAAACACAGAGCAGACTTAATCACGGATATAAATGTAGGTAAATGTACAATGGCAATCACTAAACAGTTTTACTTACAGACTGGCGCCACACACAGACACACACACCCAAAAATAAATGGAGCCGGCTGGCCTTTATTGGACTCCCCAGCCATGGAGGATAGGCAAGCTGGGGGTCAGAGTCTGGCCGGGTACCTGGCTGCCTCATGCGGTTTTACCGACTCGCACTAGTGGAGCTCGGAGTCCGTGGACGGGAACGGGGATCCCCAGCTCGAGCGCTCCAACGCAACCCACCATGGTGGGACTCAAACCCACGAACCAGAATCCAACGAGCGCAGCCAGGATCCTACAAATGACCCGGCCAGCCACGAATGATGACCGATGACCAGGAGAGCCCAGCAGACCAGAAGTAAGGAACGACCTCCAAGGAACCAAGGAACAACAGAACCACAGATACAGCTCGCGATCCTTATTATCCCTCCCCATGCAGGGTGGAGGGATCCGCTCTTCTGTAACTCGCCTCCGGATTGGATGGGGTGTTTTTGTGTGTTGTGGTGGCCAGCCGCGATTGGAGGAGGGGGGAATGTCGGCGTCTCAGTGCTCCTCCCCCGAGAGAGGCTCTTTTGTTGTCTTCCCCAGTGTCGAGAGGGGAGACATTCTTCTATGATGGGGCAGAGTCAGAGCTGAGGCGATCTCACCCCTGATTGGACGGGAGGAACATTCCATCTTGCTGGGGCGGAGTCGGCTCTGATGCGAGGCGGGGAGGGGGGGCTCCGCCCACGTCCGTAGTCAGAAACACGTGCGTTATGGCGCCATGGTGTGAAGTGAAAGCTGGGCAGGTGAAGCGTTTGTTCGCCCGCAGAGTAGGAGGAGGAGTTAAGTGAGGGTTCCGCTGGCGTCGGTAGATTTAAAGATGAAAAAACCTGACTATAAAAGAAACCCACAGCGCACACATGAAATTAACCCATTAGACATAGGGGAGAGATTCTAACTATCCACATATACTTAACGAAATAATTAAACTTTGGGTCAACTGTATGTGTGAATGTGAATGCTTTCCAGATTCATAACAATATCACATCTCTCACTTAGTTCTTGTTCCAAGGTGTTGCTCAAAGGTTGGTGTGTCTGATAGCCCTGAAAAGATGAGATGACATTCGAACATTAGCTCTCACCACTTCAATACAATCGTTTCACAATACAACACCTTATCATGCTTTGCGAGACTTTAACCTGAGAAATAAATTGGATCAATCGAAAATATATCGAGAAAAATCAAACAATCGAGATCATCAGGCATTTGTAGAACTTGTCAACAGTTTTAAAAGCCACTGAACAAGCTTGGAAACATTTATCACACAGCTTTGCAGTTGTCATTCATTAACACCACACTATCATCATTGAGATTATTCTTATTTAATAACTGGTGCCTCGAGGTTTGTTTGACGATTAAATATTGAAAATGTGATTACCAGGATACAGTACTGGACAAACTCATAAGATTGCGATGCTTTAACAACTATTTGACTTTGCACTCCTCTTAACATTGGAGTTAAAATGTTGGGTTGGACTGTGTACCGACTGGGATTAAGAAATGGACTAACTGGAATGGCAGTCAGTAGAGCACATAGCTCGGCCAGGCTGAACAGTTTACGTTTTATATCCCACCAATAGGCTGGATCTGCACCCAGACATGAACCAAAATCTAATCGGCTTGTTCTCGTCACCTACCCAACTCATCCACCAAGTTTCGTCTGAATGCATCCACAACTTTTTGAAATATTATGCTATATTTCGTTTTTTGGACATATCTCTTAATGATGAAGAATCGCTTTGATAGTTTGTACCTGTTGCTGCATTTGAGTCTGACGAGTAACTGCTGAAATCTCATTTGTTCTTTCTTCCTTTCACATGTCCTATTTTTTCACATTTCTCTTTACTCATTCTAATTCTTGCTTTTTCTTTTATTTTATCTCTTTCACTCTTCGTTGATCGTTCTTTATCTATCTGTCTAGGAGAAGTGAATTCTTGCAGAAATCTTTGTGCAAGGCTTCTGTAAGGCTCAAACTTTTCTGTAAAAATAAAAAAAGTCAAACTTGGCTGCGCCTGAATGGGTTTGAGGGTATTGGAGTCATGATTGAAACCCAAATCCTATCCAGGTTCCTCCAGATGACTCCATCTTTGCTTTTTACTTCTTCAGGTTCCTTCTGATGACTCTAATGGAGTACTTGATCTTCTGTTTGATGAAAAAAAATTAAAAAAATTATTGTATCTGGATCCAGATTCGGATCTTCATAAAAATCGAATCCATTTTTCCTTGTCATACACCCAATCTGTCCACCAAGTTTCGTCTGAATACGTCCACAACTTTTTAAGATACTGTGCTATATATAATTTTAGCCCCATCTCTCAATGGTGAAGAATCAATGAAAATAAATTAGTGTCCGGATATTCACCAAAATCTCATCATTTTGCCATTGTCACACACCCAAACTGTCCACCAATTTTTTGTCCGAATACATCCAGAAATATTTGAGATATCCTGCTCACAGACAAACAGACAATCCAATCCAATCCAATCCATTGGGACCATACTCTATGCAGAGCATCGGTGCTACCAAAGCAGTCTCCAGGGCTATGTGTTGGGCACAATCCTCGACAGGTCGCCACTCCACCGCAGGATATTCGAATGACTCAATCATCCCAGCAAGCTGTCACTCATTTTGCCAACCTTGAAGGATGTCAGACTGAGTCAACCCCACCTTGTATTAATTCAATGGCGAACAGAATTTGAACTCAGGACTCAAGGATCCAAAGACCACCACCTTAACCATGAAGCCAACACCAGGCATACAGACAGACAGAGGTGAAAAAAGAACCTCCATACACTTTCAGTGGTGCAGGTAATAAATCCTCACTGCAAGGAAAATAATTTACTCAAAATGGATACTTAGCACACTATTTAAGGTAACTAGGAGTATTAACTTGTACCTTGTTGTGCACAGGAACATCTTCAAAATCAAACTGTTTCCTGTATGAAGAATAAAGTAATATATAATTAGGAAAAAGACAAAAGACAATTAAATTGTACAATAGGAAAACGGTGTGTGTGTGTGTGTGTGTGTGTGTGTGTGTGTGTGTGTGTGTGTGTGTGTGTGTGTGTGTGTGTGTGTGTGTGTGTGTGTGTGTGTGTGTGTGTGTGTGTGTGTGTGTGTGTGTGTACCAGTGCACATGTGCATTTGTACATATATGTGTGCGGATGCATGCTTTTGTTAAGATGACAATTGTATATGTTGAACAAACAGTTCAATTCAGTGGTAACCACATGAATGTGCTTGGTAATGGACTGAACATGTAAGGTGAAAGGTAAGGTATATGCATATTCCTTGGTAATGTGAGGTAGCATCTCCAGTATGCATGGTCAGATAAAGTTTGTGTGAGAAGTATTATTAATGTATAATAATGGGAATAATAATAATAATGAGAAAGCATCTGAAAATGCAAAAGCCATCCACATCCACTTTGTAATCAGACTTCTTCTTATTTTTCATCTTATTCTTCGTAATGCTAAACAAACAAACAAACAGAAAGGGGTGAAAACAGTAACCTCCATCCATCTTCGATGGCGGAGGTTAACAAGTCCAAAATCTAATGGCATGATCCTTGGACCAGACCTAACCCCCCCACCAAGTTTCGTCGAAATCCGTCGAGGAGTTTTTCCGTAATACTGTTCACAAACAAACAAACAAACAGAAAGGGGTGAAAACAGTAACCTCCATCCATCTTCGATGGCGGAGGTTAAAAATACAATTTTTTTTTTTTTTAATCATTTTAGCTCCTTGATCTTTTGACCTCAAAAGCAATTGGCTTCAGTGACTCATTAAGCAAATTCTTAAAATTTCAAGGAAATCGGATGAAAGTTGATGATTTTATGTAACCTTGACCTCTGACATAAAAAAACCCATCGGCTTCTAGCTTTTGATTGGTGAACCAATTTGCGACCCAATATGCAAATTCTTAAAATGTCAGGTCAATTGGATGAAAAATCACGATTTTATGCAACGCTGACCCTTGTTCTTTTGACCAAATTATTAATTTGTCTTTTCCATATTCTCATAATAAAGCTTTGTTGAAATTTAATGACAAAAGCTCAAATTGCAATTCAAATTTCAGGTCTATTGGATGAAAATTGATGATTTGATGTCACGCTGACCTTTGACCTTTTGACCAAATAATTAAATTGTCTTCTTCATATTCTTATAATAAAGCTTTGTTGAAAATTTGATGACAAAATCTCAAATGGTAAAAAAGTTATGGTCCCGAGAGACACACAGACTGACAGACACTGACACAGAAGTGATTGCAAAATCCCCTCTCCCACTGCATGGTGGGGGGAGGGGGAGAGGGCTATAATAATAACTGGATGCTATTAATAACTGTGAGCAGTTACAGTGGATTTAGAAAGTATTCACACCCCTTGGCTTTTTCACATTTGTTGTGTTACAGCCTGAATTTAAAATTAATAATTAAAAAATTATATTCTCACCAATCGATACAAAATACCCCATAATGACAAAGTGAAAACATGTTTTTCATTAATCTTTACAAATTATTGAAATTTGAAAAGCTGAAATGTCTTGCGTCAATCAGTAATCAGGTCAGTCTTTTGGGATTGCTTCTGGTAACATGTTCGGGTTGTTGGCAACTAAACTGATACCCCTCACTTGGCTTAGCTCATTGAAAGGGTGACTGTGACACCCTGCCAGGACGAAAAACAACACCTGACAAAGGGTGGATATGCTCCCTTCGGGAGCCAATGACCATACAGTACGGAGATGATGTTTCACAAAAAAAACCCAATGGGGGTAGGAAATATAGTTTTTTCGCTTGGCCAAGTTACCCTCTCCTGCACAGTGGTCCTCTGAAGAGGTTTCCTTGTTTCAGGACTAGGTGAAGGTGTTGCCAGTTTTTTTCTCTTCATTTTCTTTACCTAGAGTGGCTTTTTGCCTTGTTTCTGGCGATTTCCATAAAAAAATTGCTCACTTTGAGAGTGGTGAGTTTGCTGGAGTGCCCAACCCACGGATAGGATTTCCATATAATGTCAGCAGCTCATCCTTCACAGAGAGGTCATGGCGAAGTTGAGCTACCTGCAAGAGACCAGTACAACAATGCTCCTAGATTTTCGTGTTTTACAGTCTATTCTCACAATTTATTATTCATTCCACGATTCCATGGAACATTTTATCAATTAAGATTACTGTACTTACTATATGGGCCACATCATTACTCATCCTCTCAAATGACTCACCTCCTCAAAGGCCTGAACCAAACTTTCCTCCAAACTTTCACTTTTCTCTGACAACATCTTCACCTTCTTCAGCAAAAACTTTCCGATGCGTGCAGATAACTGCAATCTCCGGTCGTTCTATCAAAGCAGAACGTCACAAGAGGCACCATAATGGAATTTTTTTTCCACCAATCATCTTAGCAGCAGTGCATCCATCAGCCGGTACTTCAACAAAAATGCCCCTCAAGGTTAGATAATGTCTATTTTGAAATGGAAAATCTGGCCTCACGTAAGAGCAAGGTGACATGGTAGAAATGGGACCATATACAGATGCAACAAGGGGATGAACCAACAAGAGGTAAAAGAATAGGGAAGTAAACATTGCAACCTGCTTATAGAAGGGGAGGGTTAATGAGGATAAAAAAGGTAATGAACAGGGATGGAGGATGACCGAAGAAGGTGCGATACTGCCAAGTTGAAGCCCTGTAGGGAACATGAGTATGATCGAACAGACTGAGGAAAGGGGTTCCACAAGTTGGAGGAGATTAGTGTCGGTGTTAGTTTTACTCATTTTGATGTTGCCGGCTCGTAGGGTTAGGGTTAGGCTTAGGGATAGCGATAGTGTCATTATGGTTAGGGTTAGGAACAAAGAAGTGGAGGTGAGCAGTAAATTTGGATTCTGAGAGTTTCACAAGGAGCGGGTTAGTGGAAGAATGGGAGCAATGTGGAGAGACTGGGGAGGGACAGAGGGATCAATGAGTGGAGGAAGTGAGACCTGAAAAGAGATGGTAATGTCAAGCAAATTACAACAAATTGGTATTATGGAATTACCTTTGAAGGAAGTTTCATATTTCAGAATAACGTTTTGTATTGCAGAATGTTTTCCACATCATTCAAGTGGAACTAACATTATTCACTTGTTATGCAATCACATGTACAGATTGTGCATTTATATGACCCATCATATGAACAGTACAAACGTCTTGGATAACGTGCCAATGATGTGTAAATACATACAAAGCATGCACCTGCATTTTGGATGAAGTTTTCAATGGCAATGAAAGGATCACTAACTCATAGCAAACCAATATACCTGTTCACTAACGTGTGTCGCCGCATCGTGATCGTTGCACTCTTTAAACGAAGAGCACACGTTTTCTGAATGCAGTACTGCAACACAAGTATTATAATACAGTTTACTTTAGAATTACTGCATTTAATAATACCTTCCACTTTGACTCCCATACTTGGACATTCTACAAGCAACAGTGGCAGATTAAGTCAAACTCAAAGGACAGGCAAACTTCAGGATCAGTACATTTTGATGTTACAGTTTAAACACAAATGCATAATAACCACAAATAATAATAAAGCCATATCCAGACCTGAGCACTTGGTTGTGCAACAAGCAAGGTTGCACCAACCGAATTTCTGTTGCACGCAACCAAAATCTGTTTCGAGACAGGTTCTACTTTGAAGCGATTTGAAAGGAAATATGTTATCACATGCATATCTATTCACTATGAAAGTTTATGAATAATCTTGACTGTACATGCACGTACAAATGTGGGAACCTTGCTTATTGGTGATTAGAGCAGCTGCATGTGATTAAAATGCACAACTGTGAGAGCGATTTGGTTGTGCAACTGATCATTCAGGTGGGGACCTGGCTTAAATCAAATGCTTGAAAGCTCTCCAAGAAATATATATTACAGACTTTAGGCAGGACGAAAATGCTATAACGAGAGCATGCCCCCCCCCCCACTAAAACTCTTCCCTCACTTCAAAAGGCACAACACCCGACTTCGCTCGTGAAAATGCTGAATGCCTCAATTCTGTGTTTGCTTCCAAATCTTGTTAACCCAACCAGTTTCTCTCTGTAGCCACTCTAGCCAGTTCTACCCAACTGTTTCTGGACTCTGTCTTTTGAACCTGAGAAGAGGGGAGAAGTTTCTTGCATCCCTCGACTCTAATTCTACAATTGGACTGGTCAGCATCACCTCATGTGTCCTAAAAACATGCTCTGCCGGACTTCACATCCTCTTTCGGCTGTGTTCATCATATCATTTGCCCCACGTCATCTTCCATCTGCTCGGAAGTCAGTCAACATTACCACATTTCATAAACAAGGGACAAAAAACAATCCCCTTAATGAAAGACCTATCGGCTTATTTACACTTATCAGCAAGGTCATGGAATCCAGCATCGCAGTGGACATCAAATCATTCCTCTTCTCCAACAGCCTCACCTCTTGGAATCTGTTCAGATTTAGACAAGGTCATTCAACCCACGACATGCTGATTATGCTCTCTCCAACAATGGGTGGAGGCCCTCAATGTCAGCCATGAGTTCAGTGCTGTCTCTCTAGAGTCTAGACATACCTTGAGTATTCAATACAGTCTGGCACCCCGTATTGGTTTCCGAGATCTCTGCTTATGTTATCCAAGGCCAATGTCACACATGGGTAACTGACTTCCTCCATGCTCACAGATAAAATGTGGCTCTCAACAGAATCCTTTAATTTCCTCTCTTTCTCAAGGCTGGGGTGCCACAAGGCAGTGCAAGGCTGCATCCTATTTCTAATCTTCATCAATGATCTCTGTGACTCTCTGGAAAATCCTCTATATCTCTTTGCTGATAACTCCACCTTCTGCCACAACATCCCCCATCCCTCAGATAGGCAGGCTGCAGTCTCTTCCCCTCTACACACCATAACAGAATCATAATCTGGTGAAGTACTTGGAATATGTCTTTCAATCCTGAGAAAACTCTTTCTCTGTCTTTCTGGATGTCTGTCTCTCTCTCTCTCCAAAATTACCTTATGAAAAATCCTTCCATCTACCTTCTTATCAATCTTCTTGATGAAGTTGGCACTCAAAATTTTAACTTTCAGCCACAATATTGGTCAAAGCACACCTCCAAGTTGGCATCCAAAACCAGTGGCTGACTGGATGTCCTCTGTCTTGCAAGGTCCTTCCTTGGTACACCTGAACTCATACCCATGTACAAGGCCTTCATTCACAGATTGATGGAGTCCTGCTCTCCACTTTCGGCTAGTGCCCCTGTCTCACACCTTGATGCCATGGAAACCGAGGACTTCAAAATCATTGCAATCTCCCATGATGAAGTTGAGTCTATGGACCTATCACTCTCTCATCACAGACAGATCAGTGTTCTCTTAGTCTTCTATCTCCTCCTTTCTAGTCTTGCACCCTCTTCTCTTTCCATGCTCCTCCCCCCCCCCCCCAGGTATCTGTAGGGAGCATGTGGTCCACCAGTAACCCTCTAATGATGAAACTCCTAAAATCCAGAATCACTGCTCACCTCCACTCATTCATTCATCCTTTCTCCCACCTGTGGAAATAACTTCCACATTCTCTTAAATCTCATTCCTCCCTCAATGTTTTCAAAACAGCTGGTTACCCCCATCTCAGATGACCCCAAAACAAACCCATGCGTTTTTCTACACCTGTTAAGTCTCTCCCAGCTCACCACTTTCAATCTTTCTTGTTTTCCTTTCACAGAGCTTGCTTATGCATCCATCTTGTCCATTCCTGAGTCTTGTCCACCCCATAGTTTGCCAGACAGTCGCTGATTTTCAAGTCTCTCTCTATTTTGTCCTTCAACCATGCTGTTGTGTGTTTCTCTCCTGGTATTCGTTTTGTTCTGTTGTGTCCTGATCCGTTCAATGTTATATCTCCCCACGCTCCTAAAATCTGTATATTAAAAATAAATAAAAATTAAGCACCTGCATGGGGAACCTTCTACATGGAGCAGCAAAAATCTATTAACGGTAAATCATCTCAAAATTTCCTCAAATCCAAATCCTTGCTGATTTGATGTTCTTGCTTCTCCTCTGTCTGCACTCAAGCCCAGCAAGCTTTCTCCAAATATATACATTATTAGAAGCTTCTACGCAAGGTCATTCCAGTCATTGAATCCAGTAAGGTGACATCTTTCTTCTTTTCAAACAGCCAGCCCTTTGAGCATCAGTTTGGATTCCAACCCAGTCACTGAACTCTCAACATGCTGTTTCTGATCTCTCTTAACAATGGTCTCAAATATTGAACCATAGGATAGAACTGTATCCTTAGACATATGTCAAGCATTCAACACCATAAGGCATTTTGCTATGCTTGCCGAGCTCACTGTTTGTGGCACACAAGGTCACCCTTAGACCTGACTTTCTGACTTCCTCCACTTGCATAGTCAAATCCTTGCCATTAATGTAATTCTCTTTCTCCTCTCCTAGTGGAAGCTGGAGTGCCAAAAGGCATTATCTTGGCCCACATATTGTCCCTCATATACATAAAATGACCCATCCAATGCTCTGGAAAACCCTCTCTTACTTTTTGGATATGGCTCCAGAACTAATGTAACGTGTTAGCCAGGTGGTGTAAAAGACGCTGTACTAACGGTGGTAAATTTAGGGATTTTTTTTTTTTTCGACAACCTTAAAAATCTTTAATTTTATTATTTCATCGTATGTTTCAACATCACAGAACATAAATCGCCTTTGTTGGCATTTTCAAAACCCTTCCATTTAGCAGTACTGGGACAAAATATTACGGCGTTCTACGCCATTACGACCAATCAAAGATTTACCGCTCACAGACCCTGCCCATGTCCTTGTTTCTTAACATGGCATGGGATAAGATGTTCTATGAACTCTCTAGTTTTTCCAAGCTTTCGGGTATCTTATGTATTACTTGCCTTTGCAAACTTTCGAGAACATAATGTTTCATGTTCCCAGTCACATCTTCTTTGTCAAGCAAAATATAAAGGAATCTGAGCATCATTGTCATTAGTGTATTAAACAAAACAAGCCGAAACCCCTTCACAGACGGATTCCGTTCATTCAACCACCCTCACCAGCTCACCCACACTCGAGGGACATGGACTAGACAGGGCGTGCTTGCCCCCGCCTACTCATCCCCCGCCCCTGCCCCATTCCCCCCTGCCTCCCACCCCCCGCCTTGAATTTGCTTACCCCCGCCCAAAAATTTAATTACCCCAGCCCCGCCCCGCCTCTTCACTCCCCGCCCCCGTCTCTTGATTCCCTTGCCCCACTTGCCCCCCGGGCCCCTGCCCCCTGTCCACCCCCTCACACTCAACCCTGCCTAATTCACCCCAGCCCCGCCCCATTTCACCCCGTCTCCCGCTTTCAATTTGCTTACCCCCCCCTAAAAAAAAATTGCTTACCTTGCCCCCCCGCCTCTTCATCCCCCACCTCCGCCTCTTCACTTCTCGCCCCGGTCTCAACGAAAAGGGTTCATTCTGCTTCAGAGTTGAAAGTTGACTATTGCCACTATGTGCAATGCACTCTTACAGGTACGAAGTTTCTTTCAGTCCAGGTCACAGTACCGAGAAAAACGTGACGCGACCGCTAGGAGGAGCACAAAATTGGTCCTTCAGTGTTAATATATAGATAATAATAATAATATCGAATCTTATTTTTGTGATGAAATAAACATAACAATAAACAATGAAGGGTAAATGTGCTAGCCACCACTTCACGTCAGTCCTTTTTTGTTGTATGCACTGTCGAGGTTCGTGTGAGAGCTAACACAACAAATCGTACAACAAGAGGACAAGAGGGATGGAAGAGGGGAGGAGAAAACAGTGGGGATCAGAGACACGAGGAGACCTGTGGATGGGAGAGGGATGTAGCAGGGTACACAGGGTAAACAAGATGGGCACTACAGGGACTTTCAGGAAGGAAAGCAGGGAATTTGAAAGAGGTGGGTTTGGGGTGGATTAACGGAGGTAGAAAAGATCATGCATTTGGATGGGGGAAGATAGGAGATGGTGATGAACAGCTGTTTTGAAGACCTGGAGGGAAGAGTGGGATTGAAGAGAGAGTGGGAGTTTGTTCCAAAGGTGGGAAAAAGAGGAATGTAAGAGTGAATGTGAGCAGTGATTATTTATTTTGGAAGTTTTACTAGATTGGGGTTACTCGCAGACCTTCAGCACCCTGTGGAAATATGGGGGGGGGGGGGACATATCTCGGACAGAGCAGAGAGGTGGGGGAGGGGGGCGAGGCAGGAGAGGAGACTGTAGAAGACAGAAAGACCACCGACTTGCCTGTGGTGAAAGAGAGAGAGACCCAAAGACTCAGCCTCATGGCGGGAGATACCAATGATCCTAAATGCCTTGGTTTCCACAGCATGAAGCTGAGAAAGGTGAGAGGCGGGAGCACCAGCCCATAGGGGAGAGCAGTACTTCATCAGACTGCAGACAAAAGCTTTGTACATGGTCAGGAGCTCAGGTGTACCAAGGAAGGACTTTGCACGGCGGGGGATTCCCAGTCAGTGACTGGCTTTGAAGGCCAGCTTGGAAATGTAGCTTTCCCAGGAAAGATCATGGCAGATAGTGAGGTCCAGAAGCTTGAATGAAAGGAATTCTTCAAGAGGGTTGTTGAGAAAGTAGATAGACGAGTTTTTCAAACGGTCCTTTCACAAACACATAGTGAGAGCGTGAGATTTGTCAGGGTTGATCGACATGTTCCACATGTTGGACCAGCTTGTTATTTTATCCAGATCTGCAGAGTGAAGAGGCTGCTGCTTGCTGATCTGAGGGATGACAGATGGTACAGCAGAGGGTGGAGTTATCAGAAAGAGATAAAGAGGATTTTCCAGAATCAGATCATTGATCAAAACCAGAAAAAGAACACAGCCCAGAACACTGCTTTGAGGAACTCCATCCGAGACAGGAAGAGGGGATGTGAGAACTCCATGAAGGGCCACACATTGGCTGTGACAGGAGAGGAAGTCTGTGAGCCATGAGTAGACTTGTGCTTGGCTACCATAGGAAGAGAGCTTGGTGAGCAGGGCGGGGTGCCAGACCATATCGAAGTCACACGATATGTCTGGGGAGATTGCTCTGATTTCATGTCTGGCATTGAGTACCTCCTTCCATTGTTGGGAGAGCAGAAGCAGCATATCCAGTGTCGAGTGACCTGGTCTGAATCCAAATTGATGATCAGAAATCAAGCCATTGGAGAAGAGGAAGTATTTATTGTCTGAAGCGATGATTGATTCCACAACCTTACTGATGATTGGGAGCAGGTTGATTGGTTTGTAGTTGCAGATCTGTTTTTGCACCTTTTTTATGCAGAGCAGTAATGTTTGCTGATTTCCAAGCAGATGACAGATGACCTTGAGCAAGTGAGAGGGTGAGCAAGAGCAGCAGAGCAGGTTTGTAGGACACGTGGGGTGATGCCGTTTGGACCAGTTGCAGAATCTGAGCCGAGGTTTGACAGCAAGCTCTCCACCTTATCAGGAGAAAAGGACACAGAGTCCAAGAACAGCTGGGTGCGACTGGATAAGGTGCGTGCAGAAAGCAATGGGTTTGTGATACAAGATTTCGAAGGAAACACGGAGTTTAGGCATTCAGCCTTTTCACGTGCCAACTGTGTGGCCATTTTGGGTAAGGGGGGATGGAGGGGGAACATACACCAGAAACAGACTTAACTAGATGCCACCAGGACATGGAGGAGGGAGACAGGTTTGAGAGTTCAGACTTGAGATTAGAAAGATGTTGTTTTCTGGCTCTCCTGAGGGTAGACTCACTTGTTCTGAGCTTTGTGGAAGGAACTGAGATTGCCTTCAGTTGGATTAGCCTTACATGAGGTGAAGGGAAGTTGTTCCAGAACAATTGTCTCACCAGATGAACCAATTCGAGCAGAGGAAGAACAGCAGATATTTTCAGGGAAATTGGTCAAAATCAGATCCAGAAGAGATGGAGTACCATTGGTTGAGATCCGGGTTGGGAATATTACAGATTGCATCAGTCCCAATGAGTCACAGAAGTCTTTTGCTGAAGTGCCATGGCAGGTGAGAGAGGTACCCACAACACCCAGCCAACTGGCATGATGACACTTGAAGTCACCACATACTGTATGAGGATGAGAGAGAGTTGTGATGAGTGGATAGAAGTTGGTCCATGTTTTCGGATAGTGAGGTGTAAATGGAGTCATCACTGTTTGGTGGACGGTACAACACACATATAAACATGAGGTGGGAGTGAAGGGGAAGCCATAGCCAGAGGTATTCCTGTGGGTGTGGGGGAGAGAAGGTAGTGTATGGTGAGTGAGGAATAGAGGATTTGATGACGAGAGCAACTCCTCCACCAGGACGAGGTTCAGGTCTGTCATACCGGAGGTGGGATTAACCAGGGAGAGATCCTAAGAATCAGAGACATCTTGATGGAAGAAAGTTTCTGTTTAGCAGATATGTCTGGTTTGTCATTGGTAACCTGCATGGAAAGATCTGTCAGCTTTGAGTGAAGGCCCCAGATGTTTGAGGTCCACACTGTTAAGGAATAGGGAGTGGAGGAGGTTTTAGGTGCAGGGGAGGGGAGTTGAAGGGGGAGGGGAGGACGAGGGAAGAGGTGGGGGGAGGTAAGGAGAGTTTATGAAAGAGTATGGAGGATTGCAGATGAGCTTGGAGAGAGGGCTGGATGGGGAGGAGAAAAGGCTCGATGGTGATGGGTTGAGGTACAGTAGGGAGTAATAAGAGAAGGGGCAGAGGACAGTTGAAGATTGGAGGAGGTGGAGAGATGAGATGGAAGAAGGAGGTACCTTTGTGGAAAGGTGGGGAAAGGAGGCACCTTTGTGGATGTGAGTGGGGGGCAACTTTGGGAAGGGAGAGTGAGGGGGAAGACTGGAGGGAGAAGGGTGAAGGGGTCGAGTTGAGGGAGAAGGGTGAGGGGGGAATTTTTGAGAAAGGTGGGAGGGAAGCTTGCATGGGGAAGAGTGTGAAGGTTGCTTTGAGAGGGAGGGGAGATGATGAGAGCAGGCACGGCCAAGGTGTAGGAGGGCGATGGGAGAGGTGGGGAGAGGGGAAGAATGATACTTGGAAGAGGTATGGTGAAGAAGGGAGTGGGCAGGGGGAGGTACATGATTTGATGGGTTGGGAAGAGGGGGAAGTGTGCTGAGAGGAAGAAAGGAGCATGTTTGTGGTGATGATGAGTTTACTGATTGAGAGAGTGAAATATGTTAGGTTAGAATGGAGCCCACAGATGTTAGAACACCACATACTTTGGGACAACAGAGGAGGAGCTGATACTGAAGCAGAATACAGTGAAGAGGTGCCAAGAGCAGAGGTAGGATGAGGGGCAAGGTGAGGGGCTAACAGATGAGGGGTTAGGAGGAGTTAGATTTAAGGAGGTGGGGTGAATTGGCACTGAAGTTGGGAAAAAGGATGATTGATGGAACATGAACATACATTGCAAACTGGGAGTTAAAAATTTTTTTAAGTCAGAGATGCAATTGAAGACATCACGTGAGGGATGCAATAAAGGTTAATTAAGAAAATGGAGAAAGGAAACGTTTTAACAGTGGGAAACCAAGTCAAGTCCATAATTTACTTACCGGATGTTCTATTAAGTGCAAACTGGAGACATACCTTCATTGAGTTCGTCCCATGAAATGTCCTCGTCATCAGAGATGTCGCAACACATCTCCTTATTATGTACTTCACTCGAATCTGAGGCAGTCAGTCCTGCATTGCGATCAGCACATTTGATGCCCAATCGGTCATCCAACAACTGCATCATAATTTGGCTTTCGATGTGATGCTTTTCAAAAACTCCAAACATTTCATGACAGGCCAGTCAAAATGAAGGTGACGATGGCTGGGTGAGGCACATTAAACGTCACAGATGCAAACAGGAAAGAAATATGTAACATATTTACCAAGGCATCTCCTTACAACTGTTTACTCATCTATAACATTTCATGCCGAAAACCTCGAGGTTACAAAAAAAAACGTAACAACGTTCCAACTAGCGACAACAGGCGTCATTTTATGCTCACCAGGAGAATGATCGTGATTATGGAAGCACCTGTTTTGATCGACTTCTGAGTGTTTGATGAAGCTAGTACAGGTGGGTGCAGTCACCCAAAGGTGTAATAATTCACAAATGGAATTCTTACGTGGAAATCCATGACCTTTCACATTGTGCAACTTTGATGCCAAAGTCCACTGAACGGAGTGAACACTCCATCAGTCTTAATGGCAGCATCAACAAGATGAGAGACAAATACATGAATTTTGTCTTTTAATTTCGTCAAAATCAATATATGACAATGACACAAAACAAGGTATTGATGTCAATTTGGCTTTTTAAGGGTTCTCGCTTGGAAGACGCAGGAACTCAAAAACACAATCAAATGATTTCTTCTCGTTGTTCAATTTGAGCAGAAAAATCGATAGCTTCTGGCTGTTGTGGGTGTTGTTTTGTATGCATCCGATGGCTGCTGGTTGCATCACCTTCTGGAAGCATGGTTGTGCCGCTGATGCAGTGCCCCAATTACCAGTAAGCTGGTTGGTACTCATTTTGCTCACCTCAGAAGGATGACAGGCTGAGTCAACCCATCTAATGTTAATTCAACAGAAGGACAGGGGTTCAAACCGAAGACCTGAAGATCTTAAGTTAAGTCACCTTAACCATTAAGCCAACAGCAGGATAACTCGTTTGGTGTTTAGTTCAGTTCATTTTTTTTCATTTACACTCTTAAATCAATCAAACTCAAAATACAAGATGCATACATCACATGATGATAACAGTGGAGGAACCTGCATCAAAACATGGCATGTAAAATTTCAGGTGCTGCGCCAGTGATTCACATATCTAGTCGAGTTCCTTTCCCAGTCATAATTTTTCTTATAATTGCCATACTGGTGCAGAAGAGGGCGCTCGCTGCTTTTGTCATTCGGAGGTGAACATGAAGGCAGCATTTACTTTGCAGGGTGTTGATTCTTTCTCTTCTCTTTCATTCTGTCTCTTTTCTCTTTCTCTTACTCTCTTTTTGTTGACAGAGGCGAGGCTCTTGGAGGAGCTGGAACACAGAACGAATCAGGATGTAACATCATGAAAAGAATGGGATAAATATGGGGGTTGTGGGGCAGGGTTGAGGGACAATTCTCGAGGGAGACCCGGAGAAGGAAGGGACGTGGGATGGGAATGAGAGCAAGGGGAGGACACAGGAGGTGAACAAGATGGATACAGCTGTGAAATGTCAATGACAAAAGTGGAAGTAAAAATTGGAAATCAGGAAAGAGGTGAGTTTGGGGAGGGTTAATGGGGGTATAAAAAAGATCATGGTTGAAGATGACCTGAGATGGTGGTGAACAGCTGTTTGAAGCCCTGGAGGGAAGAATGAGATTGAAGAGAATGTGGGAAGTTGCTTCCACAGGTGGGAGAAAGGATGAATGAATGAGTGGAGGTGAGCAGTGATTATGGATTTTAGGAGTTTCACCAGAAGAGGGTTACTGGTAGACCACATGCTCCCTGCAGATACCTGGGGGGGGAAAGAGCATGGAAAGGGCAGATGGTGCAATACTAGAAAGTAGGTGGTCAAAGGCAAAGCATTGATCTGTCTGTAATGTTAAAATTTTAGCCTCAGATACTCAGCTACATCACAGAGATTCCAGTGATTTTGAAGGCCTTAATTTCCACGGCATCAAGTTGGGCAAGGGGTGAGGAAGGGCACCAGACCAGAGGGGAGGGCAATATTCCAGCAAGCTGCAGATGAGGCCTTGTAGGTTGATAAAAGTTCAGGTGTGCCAAGGAAGGACCTTGCAGGTCACAGGAGGCCCAGTCGATGACTGGCTTTGCAGGCCAACTTTGTAATGTGGTTTGCCCAAGAAAGATCATGGCTGATAGTGAGGCCCAATAGTTTGACTGACTGAACTTCTTCAAGATAATTTTAAAGGAAATATATGGAAGAATTCACCAGTCTTTTCAGAGAGACAAAGTGATAGTGTGAGACTTAATATATTTGTCTGTCTCTCTCTTTCATACACCCTCCTTCATTTTCTATCTCTCTTCTTCTTCCTCATTTCCCTTCTATATGTGGTGAGGTCTAATGATACCAAGCTGCTGCTGCCCCACCTTTTGTACAGTACTTCTCCACTGCCCTCAATCCCCAGACAACTCTCCCAACTCTCCTGCCACCTCCATGTTACTTACATCCAGAGGAATTGATGGGTTAAAATGGCCTTATGCTGTTGCTACTGCTGGGGGATAGCATAATGAGCAAGCCCATGACTGTGGTCGTTGTTTGTATTGCTAACAATTTCCCCAGAATTGGTCACTACTACATCCCAGGGTGCTATCAAAGCAGCCCTCACTCAGTGCAAGAATTTGGGATTTGGCCAGGGCACCCACATACAATGAGCAACTATCGACAAAAGTTACCGTGTGATCTTAAAAGTCCACATTCGAATGCTGACAGATGGGACCAGCCAGCATAACATCCCTTCCAAAGTACAAGCACACTCACTGAACAATGACATGTTCATGAAACACCAGGATGGCAATTTATAATCGAGTTTGGAATCAAACCCAGACTGGGCACATCAAAGTTGAATATGCTGCCACTGAGCGCTCCTCTCAATGCATTCGACTTTCATGTGTTCCTTCATACCCATGTGAAATTTCACAGGTGGCTTCGAGTGGCAAATATAAAAGGATGTATTTTGTCTGTTTGTCTGCATTGGGTTTGAGCTGTAAAGAGAGAAACTTTATAATTTCTTTTAGATTTCAGTTTTTGACCTTTTGCACTGCAGAACCATAATACCTTTGACAAGTGATGTTTGAAAATCCTCGATTTTGGTGTTTGAAACTGGATTCAGGTGGCAGGTACCTTGAGCAAACTTTAGACCATGCACTTGTAATTAAAACATTAATTGCACTGCTTTGAAACTCCATAGTTTACAATGGTGACAACAACATAGAAAGGTCACTGCATTCAAGTTGTGGGTCATGTTAAGAGCAATCTGATGACTTGGTCATTTTCCAATACAAGTGTAGAGAAAGTGCTCTATGCCGATCTGATCATGGATTACTGGGTGCACATGAGGAGAAGTATTGCCAACTTGATGCCATTATTGGATCATTTTGAGCATGCTTACAATATTCAAGCAGTATTATTTTTGCATCTCGATGCGGCTGCCTCTTGCTAATCTTGATGGTTGTGCCCTGACATAATGGACAAATTGGCAGCAGGTTGTAGTTTTCACCCAGAGAATCTCGTTTTATTAAATGGAACCAGTATGGGTACAGTGAGGTTTTTGTTGGCACAAATCTATGTTCATGGAGGAGGTAGAATCACGTCATGATCAAGTTTGATTTGACCTGGCATGAATGCATCACGTGATGATGGCAACCTGACCTGGTAAGGCCTATGCAATTCGGTGGCGTTCCATGAATAACTTCTAAGAGTCAAGCACCGTCAGTAAAAGTAATGCAATTGAAAGAGACCAGGAGGTCACAAAAGCAATCAAATATATTATTTTTGAAGAAAATTAAAGTAAAATAAGAAGATACCCAGAGTTAAACCACTTGTAAAGGAGTTGTTTAGCTGGAGCTGATAAAAGTCCTCACAATGTGGTTGGGAAAAAACATTTGTTGCATTTTCAGGCACAGATGGGCAGAAACCTATGTCTTACATGGAAAGGCTCCCCGGGAATTATATTTGAAAAGTGTGTTGCTCAATTTGGAGGATAGCATCACGTTAAAAAGTGCTCAGATCAGAGCACTCAAAACAACTTGAGACAATGGCATCTTCAGCATCCTACTGTGCGAGATGTCAAAACATCAAGTTGGAGATCCTGCTCCAATTCCATCCACATCCAGAACAACCATTTATGCATTGAGGCAATTGTCAGACAGCAGCTTGCCATTTCCACCGGGAACGTCATGGTCTATCCATAAAGCTCACAATTGGGTTTTTATTGGAAGACAAGCAGAGCTCAACATCAGGACCGTCTTGGGTCTAAATTCAAATGTCTTTCACAATCCACAAAAACTTATTACAAAACCAACTGATGTCATTTGAAACGTAAAAATAATCACACTATCTCGGTAAGAAAGTTTTCCAGTCATATTTGTCAGAGATCTGTTGGTCACGCTGAGGGGGGTCTTTTAAAAACAAAAGTCCCTTTCTAATAGCTCTCATTCATCATTTGATCGACACAAAAGCTACTTCTACATTCACACTTATGATATTTGTGAGTTGGCAGATACAGTGACCAATGTAAGCCTATAATTATGCACTCACGGAGAGGATTACAGCAGGCATGTATGTGTCTATTAACAGTTTGCTGTCTCGATGATCCTGACAGCAGGTAGAGAGAGTACTGTTTTCATTTGTTTCCTCTTCAAGATCTTGTCTGGTCTATTATTGCTCAGGGGCCCATTGTGGATTTGTTTGTCTTATGCCCCAGGGCAGTTTGCATTTTTGGAAGAAACGGCCTTTGACTTGCTTCACGATACTGGGAAGAGATTCGTGTTCGTGGGAATAAGCTCATCTAATGTTGGCAATGGATATCAGAGAATTTCTTCAATGTCAAACTCAGAATTCCGATCCAATTCCCAACAATAACTTGTACCCTGCACAGCCTGAAGCTACTGAGGGTGACACAAACCGCGATTTTAGTAAGGGCCTGTTTATACTGCAGTTGTGTGTATATATATATATATATATATATATATATATATATATATATATATATATATATATATATATATATATATATATATATATATATATATATATATATATATATACATATATATATACATATATATATATATATATAAATATATATATATATATATATATATATATATATATATATATATATATATATAAATATATATATATATATAAATATATATATATATATATATATATGTATATAGATATATATATATGTATATATGTATATATATATATGTATATAGATATATATATGTGTATATGTATATATATATATATATGTATATATATATATGTATATATATTGTAGATTTCCCACCCGTCGGCGTGCGAACGACCGCGTCTAACCAATAGCGGTCGCTTCGCCCACTGAACGGACAATCCAGTCGCGGCTTTCCGGATCAACGCCAGAAACCAGCCACGGGTGTGTTTTTAAGCATACCACAACCTTGTCCACACTCTATCCGCGCTACATGGTCCGATCGCCAAATCTTCAATTTACCTAATTATTCGCACGGTTAGGTTACCGAGAGATTGCACATCAACGGGACCGCTTGGAAACGAGCCGCTTAAGCAGCTCACTTCCTTTTGGGATAACCGAGCGGGGTATTATCGCGCAGTCCCATTGGACCCGATCACTTTACCGGCTATTTAAAAACCAACTATATTCCGAGTGCAAGATGGGGCAGTTCAATGAGGGAATGGACGCAACGAACAGGTTTACATTCACACGAGGACATTTATTATAATAAAGCACGTATGCAATTAAACAAGGCAAAACACGTATGCAATTATACAAGGAACAAAAGCACGACAAAAGAACTACAACCGTCTACTTATGATGTACAATCACTTGCACTTAACAGCAGTTCCTACTTATTAGACGGGCCCACGGACACACACATCCAAGAAATGGTGGCAGAGGCCTTTACAAACGGGCTCCAGCTCGGAGGACAGGTGAGCTGAAACCCAGAACCTATCTCGAACCTCTCCACCTCGTGTGGTCTTCAAATTGTTTGGACCCGGGCTCCAGCGAGAGCGAGCTGGATCCCATCGCCATGAGCTGCGATCCTTCCCGAGCTCCCGCGAATCCTCCCGCGCTTCTCAACACGTGCTGGTGAGACGAGGCGCCGATCCTTCCCGTCGATGCGTTGCTTCCCCGAGGAACCACCTCCAAGAAGAGGTCGATGAGTCGCACCAAGCTGGGAACCAAAATGGAGAACAAAGAGCTCCACGAACCAAGAAGAAGAAGAAGAAGCCACCACTCGCAGCTCGAGCCGAGCGACCGGCTTAACTTCCTTCCAAACAGGGCAGCTTGAAGCAAAAAGCTCTCCCGAGCAAAGCAGAAGCCGAAGCTCACGGAACCATCAAAGCAAAGAGCCTCCAAAAAGCCTCCTCCCGAGCCAGGCCGCAGCCGAAGCTCACTGAGCCAGCCGAAGCAAAAAGCTTCCAAAGGCCTCAACCCTAACCCAAGCCAAACAGGACCCGAAGGTCTGCTGAGCGACTACTCTCTGCCGAAGCAAAAAGCTTACTCCTCCAAATCCCCTATCCAACTCTGCCCATGAACAAAAGAAAAGATCTCCTCTTATCCTTCTCCCGCCCATCCCCTGCTCCCGGCGTGACTCATGACTCATGCCCTCGTGCTCCACCCCCCCCCCCCGCTCAACCACGGGTGGGAGAGGGTTATTGACATCATGAATCACAGGGCGGCAGGGTGGTTCTTCCTCTTCGCAGAAGAGGGGGAGGGATGTCTCCATTGTTCGTTCCCTAACTATCAAATCAATCCGCAGCGCATGTAATCGATTTCTGAACATTTAAACAATGGAAGGTGAGCTATCTAGGGAACAAGCACTTATCGACATAGCTGACATAAAGGAACCTGTATGTTGTGTGCAATCAAATTCCAAATTCGTAACTATATATATATATATATATATATATATATATATATATATATACATATACATATATATACATACATACAGTAGATTAGGTGTATGTCGGCAGCGTGTAACTCGTCACTTCGCCTAAGTCGGCAGCGTCAAAAAGTCCCGAATTTATCTCATGTTAAATCCCTTTGAATAAAGGGTCATCCCTCTGTAAGTCGTCATCTCTAAGTCGTCACTTCGTCTCAGTCGTCAGATGTTGTCCATTCCCACGTAATGGAAACTCAAGTAAATTACCACTCCTAACTCGTCACAAGGAAGTGCTGCCTCGTGAGAAGCCCGATTTCATGGAATCGTGATGCTCGCTCATTGGTGTACACCGCCAGTGATAGGCTATTTATAACTGCGTACACACGTTGATCGCACTGCAGGCAGGACAATGACGACTAAGCGTAAGCTTACAACTAAAACCTACCAAGAAAAATACGACATTATCCAGTTTTGTGAGGCAAATCCACTGATGAAGAAAACAGACATAGCTGAGAAGTTGGACATCAAACGGCAGACATTGAACGATATCTTGAAGAATAAAGGCAAGATATTTGGACAAGTGGAGAAGATCGTGAGGCCGGTGGGAGGTGTGAAATGCGTGTCCTTTGAAGATGTCGATGACGTGCTCATCATCTGGTTTCGGCAAATGTCGGCTCAGCCAAATATTCGGTTTCGGCCGATTCGGCCAAATATTCGGCCGATACTGTCTTTTGGTGGAGGATTGCCCAGCCAACATCATGGAATACAATGACCGGTTTGAATCCTTTCTCATGCACCAGATGCCCAAGAGTTTGAGGCATTCAAACATAACGGATTACTTCGCGAAGAAGTAAAGGATCGATCGAGCTTAGTGTTGAAATCCGATCATGGTTTTATCTTGGCTTGTTTTGTACATTACCGCACTCACACATAGGCATTGAGTGGTAATCATCACCACGGTGACTGTGTGTCATGTAATTTGTCACCATACCATCACCGATGGTATACGAGTTGTCTTACAGAGTTGTTCATTATCTTTACTTTTGATAAACTGATTCATGAATTCCATCTTTGCTTGATCACTTTCCAACTCACCAACTCACCCCCACCTATGCCCCGAGGATTGTGTTTTCGTTTTGGTACAATAGCCGGCTCTCACACCTATGTGTCCAGGCCACGCGTGACTTCATCCTTCACCCCACAGTCATCATGAATGTTCGCATACGCGCAAGTCGTCACTTTTTTCTCGGTCCCGATGGTGACGACTTACGCCTAGTCTACTGTATATATAATTGCGGTTCCTGGAACCGCATGCATACAACAGAAAGGGGCCACAAGATAGTTATTCTATTGATATACGTGTAGATAGTCCCTTTCCTTTTGTCTTGCGGAACAATAGGGGCGTGCATTGCGATGATCTCATAAATAGTTTTGCTTACATCATTTTTTCTTCATTTCGTCCCTACTCTTCTTTTCTGATTATTCCTGAGGTAAATCTGAGCAATGTCCACCTTCGCTGTGAGGTGGGCCCTCACGCAGGCCAGCACGTGCGGCGACGCTGCGAGGAAATGATGATGCACGGGCATTAACAGCACAGAGCCCTGTTCCAAAGCGAGCCCTGAGCCCAACATGTGCGGCGAGTCATACAGTGCACTTGGCAGTTCGGGATTATAGACTCGAGTTTCCGATGATCTGGGGAAGATTGCCGTTTGCATTAAAAAGGCATACAAATGAATACTTCTTAAGAGGCTGCACGAATGGTGTTTTTCACAACACAGGAAACACAGCCAGCACGATGCCCATGCTGCACAAAACACGTACGGAGGCCGATAAAGACGACTCCACGCCATGTTGGGCGGGATACGAGTGTGCAGAGTAGAAAAGGCTTGTTCCTTTTCAACCTCAATATCCAACACATATTGGTGTTCGCCCCACGCACACGCCAGCGGAGTCATGCGAATGCGAGCGCTGGCCACATGCATAATGGCCAAACCGTGCGCACTCTATGGAATGAGCTCGAAAGCAGACACGTACGCCGCTCGCGAAACGTGCATGGATTTATCCATAATGATGTACCTTCGGCCCTCGCTGGCAACAGCGGATTCTCCACGGATGGTGAACGTCTTCTTCCATTGATCCAGCATGGTCCGAATCCTAGCTTTGCCAGGACTTTATTCCTAACGATCCATTTCTTTTAGCCGGTACGTCCTTGGCAGTGTCGCTTGGCTGCATGGTACGTCTTTGGCATTGTCGCTCGGCTGCATCCAATCCGATAGAGTGATCCGGTCTGGACAAGGCGTACCAAGGGCGTTCCCCGGTAATTAAACTATGTGATTAATTCGGTAACCTGATTAACCCATAGACGGGAGTACCCTAGGTCACGCAGTTGAGTTATTGGCATCCATGGTCGGTTAAGCGACCCGCCACATCACGGAATTATCCGTGTGCGATGGCCTACAATTCCGGGGAGTCTGGTGGGAATCGAGATAGCTTCCCCCACATAGTGGTCTTCTCATACGACCCCCAACAATATATATACATATATATACATATATATATATATATATACATATATATATATATATATACATATACATATATATATATATATATATATATATATATACATATACATATATATATATACATATATAGTGTGTGACGATCAATTTGGTGATGAGTGATATGAAGGGCTCATTTAAAGGATGAGCAAATGACTCATATATTCCACATTCTCTACACTTATTGAATGTGTTACAATCCATTATAAGTTATTGTGAGACAGAGAACAAGGTGATACAGTTGGACATCTGGTTGAAGAGATGTGTGATGTTACTGAAGTGTTGTGCTGTTGCCTCGATGAAGCCAGGACTACACAGTTTTCCATGTTGTTGTTGTTGTTGTTGTTGTTGTTATGTATTGATGTTTGGGTTTATCGATGACAAGGATTGCAAACGTTCCAATATGCTTATGACAGTCGTCCTGCAACACACAGCACTTGGCTTCCTCATTTACCCCAACCGGAAGTGACTGACCACTTACGTGTCAAACACACAAAGGTCAGCTGCATCACATCTGAAGCGTACATATTACATCTTCATCTGTCCAAAAAATAAATAAATAATACACAGGAGCAACCACAAAAACAAAACGTGCAACGTCATGGCTCAAAACGAGTCGGGGTGTGGGTTAACCATGTTGCCAGAGTGGGTGGTATAGTGGAATTGTTTGGATGAAACATTGTGTGGAATACATCTCATGGTAGGAACTGCATTCCTTGATCCATCCATCCATTGGGACCATACTCTATGCAGAGCATTGGTGCTGCCGAAGCAGTCTCCTTGGCTATTGGGGCACAATCCTGGACAGGTCGCCACTCCAACACAGTATCCCAGCGTGCTTGCACTCATTTTGCCAACCTCGGAAGGATGACAGGCAGAGTCAACCCTACCTGATATTAATTCAACAGCCAAGGGGGATTTTAACTCAGGATCCTAGGATCCAAAGCCCACCACACTCACCATTAAACCAACACCAGGCATATTCCTTGATGTGCACTGAGTAGTCAGCGCAATGGTATCAGAATGGTCGGTAAGTGATCATCGGATTTGAGCTTGTACAGGGACAGATAGAAAAATGAGAACTACACCGTGCACAACTAGAACCACTCGTGGCCCCCCTCAATGGGTCTGCGTGGAAGGAAGGATCTCCCGAATGTGAACTCGATTTCGGTGACATGAACGGACGTTAGGTGATCACAGTCAGTGTGATCTCGGCTCCTCACAATGTCGCACAACAATAGCTGGCTCCCAAATATCAGATCTATAATTCTGAACAGTTTCACCACCATAGACTATTATCTAGTAAAAGCCTGGTGTTGGCGCAGTGGTTAGGCAGCGGCTTGGGATCCAAAAGGTCCTGAGTTCAAACCCCGTTGGGCCACTGAATTAATACACCAGGGGGTTGACTCAGCCTGTCATCCTTCCGAGGTCGGCAAAGTGAGTACCAATGTACTGGGCCGGTGTATACCCCGGTTAAAATAGGTGTACCATATCCCTGTGTCGTAAGAGGCGACCAGGGTTGCGTCAGGAAGGGCATCCGGCGTAAAACCTGTGCCAAATCACAATGCGGATCATACGGATGATCCGCTGTGGCGACCCCTAACGGGAGCAGCCGAATGAAGAAGAAGACTATTATCCAGTTATCCCACATCCTATCACTGATTGTAATACTGCACAAGAGTGCCTGAGATATACTCTGGAGGCCACAAATGAAGTAAAACAGCAATATGTTATAACAACCTTCGACTTGGGAATATGCATGAAGGCATACCCACTGATATGGAACAATCCTGATTGGTAATCAAATCTTACTGATAGGCACCTTCAACCTCGTTTGTGCTTATCTCAAGATGATAGGCAAGCATATGGATGGTTCAGGGTTGTCTGACATCCTCCTAGAAGCAGGATTCATTGCCACCACCTTGCTGCATGGTGTAATGTCAAGAAAGCCCTATGACAGGGCGATGCATTGCCATGAAGTTATACTGGAGTGCCTAAAAAATTGCTATTGGAATGATACATGGCTGATAAAGATGAGCAGGAGCTGCTCTCTTCCCTCCCAGCAGACTCGGTAAAGATGTTGGATGGTGTGTTATAATCGCTCACAGCATCCACATTGAAGAGTGATGATGCAGTCAATAACAACATCCAGGGTTACTTGCAATATATAAAGTGAATCTCAGTGGAGGAAGTCTCAGAAAAACTGGTCAACTATGAGCTTCCTGTATGAATTATATATGGCTAGTACTGTCTCTCATACAGGCGGTGAAGTACAATGACTTCCTCACTGTTTGCATCTCATGATAGACCTATACTTCATACGAGGTCCATCTAAAAAGTAACGGGACTAAGCCTGCTGTGTGCTCCACTTTCACAACTTGAATGAACAGGTTGCGTCACAGTCTTTAGCAACATTCCAGCAATATATATGATTGGTGATGGTTGACTGCACTCATTGTGTGATTTTTTTTACAAGTCGTGCTTTACACGTTGTCTGGTCTGAGTCGTCGTGCTATGAGTCGTGAGCAGAGAGCCAATCTGAAGTTTCTTGCCAAGCCTGGCAAAACACCTTCCGAATCCTTCGCAATGCTGCAGCAAGTCTACGGGGAAGAAACGATGTCACGTACGCGTGAATTTGAAAAGCACAAGAGGTTCAAAGAGGGACAGGAGGAGGTTGAAGACGATCCACAGTCTGGAAGACCTTCAACGAGCAGAACGGCGGACAACATCGAGCGTGTGAAGCAGATAGTGCACGCAGATCATCGACTCATGGTGCGGAAGATTGCTGAGGAACTTTCCATCAACAAGGACACTGTCTGGAGCATCATCACTGAAAATCTCGAAATGTGCAAGGTGTGCGCAAAGATGGTCCCCAAGCTGTTATCCGAGGACCAGAAACAGCAAAGAGTCACTGTCACAAGACATTATCGATCGCCTTGAGGACGATCCAGACCTGCTTGGGAGAGTCTTCACTGGCGATGAATCATGGATATTTGAATACGATCCTGAGACCAAACGGAAGAGTCGTCAATGGAAAAGTCCGGCATCACCAAGACCAAAGAAAGCAAGGATGTCGAAGCCGAAGGTCAAGGTGATGCTCATCGCGTATTTTGACATCAAGGGCATCGTCCACTTCGAGTTTCTAACACAGAATCAAAGAGTGAATCAATACATGTACAAGGAGATCCTCTGGCACCTCATGAGATCAGTCCGGGACAAAAGGAGGGATCTCTGGGAGAACAACACCTGGGTGCTCCACCATGACAACGCCACTGCTCACAGTGCCCTGAGCATCCGACACTTTCTGGTGGAGAGGAACGTGCCAACTCTGGAGCAACCCCCGTATTCGCCAGACTTGGCCCCTTGTGATTTTTTTCCTATTACCCAAGCTCAAGGGGGTGATCAAGGAGACCCAATTTCCTGATGTGGAGGCCATCAAAAGGGCCATGATAGAGCTCTGGAGGATTCCAGAAGAAGCCTTCCGAGGGTGCATCGAAACGTGGAAAAAGAGGATGGGCAAGTGTGTGAGACTGGAGGGAAACTATTTTGAAGGGGACAAGCTGTGATTTCAATATATTTTTTTGGAATAAAATTTCTGTGAAGTCAGTCCCATTACTTTTTAGACGGACCTTGTATACGGTGGTCATAACTATGCACGCTACTTCACTTATGTCATGTTGTGTAAAGCTACCACCATGCGCATGTGCAGTGTGCGCCTCATTGGAAATAAACGTGGTGCTTCGACTTTAATGTTGTCTGGCCTTTCACCCTAGTCCATTTGCCATTATTATGTGTTCCATTGTCAATCTTGTTGATGTGGAAAGTGTATGGTTTTATGATTGTTTTGGACTAACATGGGTCCATTAATAAAATTCAGGTTGGTTGCCGGGGTGGCTACCTTGGGGAACTCCTGTAATTTGCATAAATTCAAGATGGCCGCTACAGGTCAGATGATGGGGCTAAGTTTTTAATCGGTCAACATATAATCCTGTGTAATACCTCTTTTCCATATGATTTTGACATGAGGAATTCAATTTTGGGGATTTTTTTTTACGTTCAGGAATAAATACAGGTTCACATGAAATGTCCATGATTATTTTCTGCTGAAAATTATGCAATACCAATGCAAAAGTGAAGTCATGAATGGTTCACAACAGTATGTTGATAATCAGAAAGCATACACATTGTCATGTCATCATATTGGACATCTTAGGAACAGAGGTCATAGAGCCTAGTAGACAACTTACGTATTGTTCATTCCCATTCATTGTACTCGTCCCCTTCCGTATCCTCGTCTCTTTCCAGTTCTGCTTCGACACTCCCTTCTTCCACTTCACTTTCACTGTCCTCCACAGTCTTGTGTGGGTTGAAGCACTTGTAACTGAAACCACAAGTGCAGTATAGTGTGCAGGAGATCTTTGCATGGTGACAACTGCAACTTGCAGTACTACAGGCCTTCCCCTCTGCTTTGCATCCACACCGCACAACATCCATGAGGTCCAAAGGAGCTGGTGGAGTAGCAGAAGTTGCTGGCACTGGGATTCCATCTCTGATGTCCCATCCATATTTTGTAATGTCAAGTTCAGGCAGGGCCTGCTGATCAGCTGATTTTGCAAGTACTGTCTGTAGATGTGCATGCAAAATATGTAGGAAGAGATTGATCTCAGTTGGAGGTAATGCCATGAGCTTGAGGGGCTTGCCAGACTTCCTTGTGTACATACATGAAAAGTACCTCATCTCACTCATCGTGGTACCTTCTGGCTGACCATACAGGGCACAGAAGAATGTCCGCCCTGCTTCCATGAGCTGTTCATGGCTTGTGTTCAGCTCGCCAAGTGCGGAGTACAAACCAGGGAAGTTGCCAGCTCTCAGTGTTTTCAGAGCTGACACTTTGCCCTTGCCGTATGGGTATGACGTGGTATCTGAGTCAGTGATGTAGTGCATTCCCAAAAGCTGCAGACACTTTGGGCCAAGATGGTCACAGGTGGTGTTAATATCCCAAATTGTTCCATCCCACCTTTCATCTGCACTGTGGCCTGGATGTTGCGCTGGTAAACCCAGTAAACCATCAAAACAAAAACATCAGTGTCATCAGAGAGGATACGTATCACTCTTGCATTACATTCAGCAGCCATGAGCAGGTGTGAGATCATTGTAATGTCTGCTTCATCATGGTTGAACGCACCATGGCTACGGCTCTCCACAGTAACTCCTTCACCAAAGTTAAAGGAACTCAAAACCTTGGACAGCTGCAACTTGTTCTGCTTGTCTTTCAGGATGGCATCTCGACAAGCCAGGGGTGTGTTTATTGTGAGGTCATAGTTGATGGAACCAATGCCAGCACACCTCACTCGTTCATGGTCCTTTGCAGAAACATCATAATATTTGTCAAAGCCCAAGATCTTCTGACCAGCAATGGTAGACAGCCTTGTCTTGATGGACTCAACTAAGACTGACACAGTTCCTCTGAAAGGCCAGACAATATGATAGAGAAGTTGGCTCGCGTCAACAATGGTAACATCTGGTTGCAGAGGCTGTTGTGCCTGAACAGAGTTTGTGTGCCAGTGGTGCTTTGTTGCCTTTCCTTAAGCACCCATATTCATCAATCAGTGAGGGGGGTACTGTGCAGAGCTCAAACTGGAAGATAGGTCCAAGCTCCATTTGTCTTTGCTGTCCAATAGTCAGAAGACTGAGGAAGATGGTTTCTAGATCAAAGATCATCTTGTCCCCAATTTTCACTCCTTTCTGTAAGTGCTCCATTGTCTTGATGGGGCATGAGATGGTTGCATGGAATCCACCTGGAAGGGATGCATGGAACTCTGCAACCATTTTCTGACCTATAACCACGGAATCCTCAACATTCACTTCAGCTTCTCGGGGAGCAATTCGACCATTGGCAATGTTGTACAGATGTTGCGAGTGATTCTCAAGAGGATGAGACACATTCGACAATTCAAGTAAAATCCGGCCCCTATCATCTGAATCAAGTTCTCTCCTCTTCTTCCCCTCCTTCTTGTGACGTGGTCCGATTCTTGTGTCCTTTTCTCTCACTTGGTCTTCATTGTCCTTGTTTGAGGAGTCAGGGTAGATGTGCTCCATTGTATCTGAGATGTAGGCAGTGACAGGAAAGGAATCGATCCACTCTGCTACCATCTCTGGAGAAAGAGTCATACCATTGAGGCCACCCTTGCCAATTCTAAGAGCAGTTTGTTCACTGAACTGATCAGAGCTCACACCATTCCAAATACCTTCCTGGTGGCGACACACAAAAGCACCTGATATGAGCTCTGACTTGGCATCTGGTGGCAGCAGATAGCGCATCTCCAGAAGGTGATGGGTGATGTAATGGGCATAGTGATGGTGACCAGCAACAAAGAAGTAGGGAAGCATGCGTTCAAGTGTTAGCTGTTGCAGCAGGAAGTCTGCCTCCCTCTCACTACGCAGAAGTTGATGAACAAGCAGAGTAGGCTTGATGAAGTTATCAACCCAGTGCTTCCCAGTTGGGTGCTGTCTGCATGTCTCAAGGTAGCTGCACAACTCCTGGAATGTCTTGGGGCCAGTGGTGAGGAAGGAAATGAGAAGGGCAGTCAAAACCATCCGGAAGGCTCTCATTGATCAAACCCAGGACTTGCCACTCATGATTCCTGCCAGGCCCCCAAATGCTGAACTGATGAGAGTCTCAACACCAGACCCACAGATGAGTTTGCCAATGCATCCACAGAAGGACTGCACAGTGTGCATTATCCCAGGCCTCAGAATCACATTTTTAAAGCGATCAACGTCATGCCACTTGATTTGGCAAGCCACCATGTAGAGCTGGAGATCCTCAGAGATGTGGACATAAGTCATTCCCATATCAGTCAATGACTTCTGAAGATACTCCAGTGAAGTCACTACAGTGTCTGGATGAGAAGCTTTGGCATCAAAAAGAGGTCCGAACATGTAGGTACTTGCTGGGTTTTTTTTCTGCGTGACTGGTGAATGATTCTTAGTTGTTGAACCCACCCCATTACATGGCGTTCACCTGTGTGCTGACTGTGTTTAACCACTTCATGTCGTTTTCCTGTGCAGCAGCTAAACTAGCTTGCCGGGCACACCCTTCTTGGTAGGAGAATCCAGAGGTTGCATCCACAGCCGGGTGGTTCACTTTGGATGGCCCAGTGTAGTGCTGCAGAGGAAATCTCCCTGATGAGCTGCTGCTTGTCCTAGACTGGGCAGCCTTTCTTAGACAGTCGTGGGATAATAAGGTCACTCTTCCCTGGGTGAGCATGCCCATACTCAAGAATGCCTGCAGGATGGGGTTGCTGAAATTCATGTGAGGACAAGAGTAGTGTGCCGACCATTAGGCGTGAACACTTGCAGATCAAGATTATCAAATCAGGCAAAAATCACGCCAACAGTTCTACTCAAACCCATGAATTGGTGGAGAAGCTGAGCATTGTCACCGAGAAAATGAGCAGCGGATTTCCTGAATCTCAGGACCTCATCATATGACGTTGTGAACCCATGTTCATGAAGGAGTTTTAGAATATCAGAACTGCCATGGCGGTGCAGTAGTTTGAGAGCCAGTCCTAATGTTGTCTGATTTCTGGTACCTGTAACATGACTTCGAATTGACTGTCTCAGGCTTAGAGATTTCTTGGTCATTTCACCACCAGACACTAAGTCTGAAATCAACCTCAGTAAAGTTGGGCTTGTTGCCTTGATTGTGTTGGCTTGTGTAAATTCTGAGAGGTCATAATTGGCACTGTTGTACTTGATTGAGCGTGCCTCCTTGATCTGCCTTACCACAGAATCAATACTCCTCTCATCTGCATCATCCACTTTAACCATTTTCAGATGGTTAGCGGTTAGCAATGGACTCACGGAAACCAACAATGGTAGCACATCCATCTACCCGAACTAACATAACGTCCTTACTCATGCAGTCTGTTAGCTTGCTAAACATATCACGTCGAGTGAGTTTGCCACCAAGATCACAGTCCAGTGAATGCAGTTCAACGCTATTCCACATCTTTGACCGGTCACAATCCATGCGCTCTATGACGTTCTTTAGGGCACTTTCTTCTGCAACACCAGTTGGCAAATCAGCATATTTAGGGACTGTCATGAAACTGTTATAACAGCGTACATGGTATTTGCACTCAGCCGCAGGGAGATCAACCAAATATCCAATATGTAACTTGACCGTTCTGGCCACTTCATCATTAAGTTGCTCAGCAGCATTAATGATGGCATCTTTCATAGTTGGGATCGGATTACCTTCCTTGTCAAAACGTTCTTTAGTCATGCACTGACGAACACGATCCCATCAACAGGTAAACATTCTTTGCCACAAAAAATGCAGTCACGTTTGTAAACAAACACACCACTGCCTGTTGCCTGTGTGTGCGAGATCTTGTTGTCACTGTAACACAATCATCTTCAGCTTTTCTTTTTCTGTGATTTACGAAGTCTCTCAATTTTTTGTTTTGATGTGTAAGTACAGGAGAGCATCCTTTGTGACATTCTATGCGAACAGCATCACCACCACCATCAACAATGTCCTGTAGTTTTTCACGTCGCTCTTCATCTCCACGGGCCTTGGCACAGGAGATCAATGTCTTGATCCCTTGATCAGCGAATTTCTTCAATTCCCCTCCACCATGACACACGGGAAGAATGCACCTTGAATCAGCCATATCTGTAAAAACAAAACAATGAATTAGTAACTCGCATTAATGTCGTATGTGAGCGTCCAGTTGTCAGAATGGTGACCTTGTCATTCAAAATGTATCTCACACAGCAAACAATTGTCAGGAACTCGAACATTGACCTCAAATTTACTTCTAATCACAAAAATAAGGTTAAATATCGATTCCTCGTGCCAAAATTATATGGAAAAGAGGTCTCATGTGTAATTTTAAGTTCATTCCCTAAAAATTTATATTTTCAGCCCGGTCGATGACGGCCATCTTGTATTCGCGAAAAAATAACAGATTTCCCCATGGTTGCCATCCGGGCAACCAAGCTTAATTTTGTCTATGCATGTCTGTGAACAAGAAACCACCATAAAACCATACACTTTTGAGGACAACAAGGTTACTTCTCTGGCAAATGGACAACCCTGCAATCCTTCGAAAACGCCACAGCTGAAGCTGTGGCGTTTCGGTGCGTGGCTTATATAGAGCCTCGTAGCTCTGAAAACAAGGACAACAAGGACAAGTGCAACAAGGAAATCCAACACAGGTTTAGGCTATTCAGCCCATCATTCCTGCGCGAACACCACTCCAACCCAAGATCATTTTAATTAATGAAAGAAAATAAAATTTTGTATTTTTTTTTGGTATTTTTTGTTGTTGTTGTTGTTGTAATTATTTATTATTTATTTTCTTTTTAATTTTTTTTTCTTTTACGTCATTAAAATGAAAAGAATGATAATTTATGGCGGCGTATAAGTTACCATTGAAAATGATAATAAAGGGAGGTGGAATGACCAAAAAAAAAGCGTTCGTTTGTTGAATGTTGTTCAAAAGTATTTTTGTACAAACCATAATCATTTTTACATTTCTCTACACAGATCCAGCGTATAATTTGCATTGTCAAACAATCGTGTATTATTGGGGGGGGGGGGGGTTAGAGGTGTTGGAAAGAGAATCGTTTGCCTCATGAAGAAGAAGAAGAAGAAGAAGAAGAAGAAGCAAAAGAGGAAGAAGAAGAAGAAGAAAGAAAAAAGAAGAAGAAGAAGGTAATATGATGAAGAAGAAGAAGAACACGGGACGAACGCTTTGCCACGCGGCGTGATCGCGTTGACAACGACCGTTGGGTGATGGCTCTCCGGTTATTTGCGTTCGTGCTGATATCGCTGCACGCGTTGCTGGCCGAGGCTCAGTACGAGCAGTACGACTTCCAGGCGTTCCCCAGGCAGGAGTTGATGCCGTTGGAAGCCGCGTATCGTCACGGCACCGAGCGTTACGAAGCCGAAGAGTGGTCCGACTGTTCCCATTACCTGGAGTTGGCCCTTCGCTTGCACAGACTTCTCCGGGACAGCAACAGTTTCTGTAACAGTAACTGCAGCCAAACCGAAGCGGAGCTGGACAAGAGCAGGTGACGTGTCATTCATCCGAGACACGGATTTCGTGAACGTGAAACTCTTTAACAAACTTTCTTGTTTACAAACAGTTTACAAACTTGTTTACAAACTCTCGAGCCTCGAACTTTTATATATATATATATATATATATATATATATATATATATATATATATATATATATATATATATATATATATATATATATCGATGACGCTTGTCGGATTTCAGTGAGTGCTGCATTGTGAAGTACCCGGAAAGTCGGCCGTCCTGTTACTGTGTAGATTGGAGACTGTTGAGTATCAGACTCGTCAATTAGAGGTATCTATTTATTACGTACGCAAACCATGGTGTTTCGACTCGTGTACAAGATGTGTGGATAGGTTGGAAAAGGCCGAGGGGTTCGGATCCTGCGTACATGGTACGTACGAGGGGAGTGGAAGTGAGTGCAGCAAAGGGAGTGGGAGTGAATTGAGTGTTTTTTTTTCCTATTTACTTTGTACTGTATTAAATGGATGGTCCTTTTAGTACACTGCACGTGTGAAGCGAAAAAATGTGGGGTTAAGCAATTGGTTCACGTCTCTGTCTGTCTATCTGTCTGTCTACAAACGTCCGTTTATGATCGAGAAACAAGTTGATGTCAATTGAATGTTGTATTGATGTGGGCCAGGTATCGGCGACGAGCACGACCGCTAGATGGAGCAGTAGGGTCGGCTCCACCAAACACCCGGAATCTATCTCGTACCTTTCCGAAAACTCCGAGGGTACGGGTCCCTTACAGGACCGTGGATCGTCAATAATTCAACCGCGTGGGGCAGGGTTATTTGCCAAACTTCAAAATAACTAGAGACCCACGCGGCGAGCTACCGAGGAATCCACACCCTCGACGGAGCTCGAACTCGAGCCGTTGCCGTGCTCGACCCATGCGTATTCCGAGCGGATGGTTACCAAGGTCCAGTCGGTCCAAATGCAAAACTACGGCAGCAACGGCCTTTTTAATCACCCAACACACCGTGCTAAACCAATGAAGGAAAGGACAAGAATGAGCTGGAACATTTAACAGGGGATTTATTTATAATGGGGGGGCGGGGGAGGGAAGCACATAAAGAGCAGAGTTAAACTGACTAAGCAATGCAATCTATGTACAAGCAAAAGCACTTAACCAGTTCTACTTGACAAGACTGGGCCCCAGGACACACACACTCACACACAAATACCCCAAAAGAATTGATGGACCTCAACGGTCTTTATTCGACTCTCCAGCCGAGGAGGATAGTTCGGCTGGGAGTCAGGGCAGCTGGCTACCTGGCCGCGAGCGCACGGCTGGATGTGCACAACTTCCCAGAGCTCCAGTCGCCAAAAGCATGGACCAGGGCAGCCGAATTCAGCGGAAGTGAGACGAAGCGACGTCGTGCGCGTTGCAGTGAGCGGTCGAGTTTCATCGGAGGACGAGACACCCTCGAAGCGTGGGATGCAGTCCGTCGCAGAGACGTGCACGCGAGCAGACTCAGGAAGCCAATTCTCTTTACACTCGTCCCAACAACCACGCTTTCTCCTCAGGCGGGGGGGGGGGGGCTTCTTTTCTGGCCACTCGCCTCCTGATTGGATGGTTGCGTCGCGCGATTCGCTTGTCACCCCCGTGATTGGCCGAAAGGGCGCCAAGTCCGCTGGTTGGACTCGGGGGGGGGGGGGGGGGGGGTGGCGGCCGTCGCGACGGACCGCCCTTCAAACAAGGAGAGTGACATGCTCCTGCGTGGGCTGCGCTTATTGGCCGGCCGGTGGCAACCTCACTCGCATCCCCCGGATTGGGCGAGAGAGACGTCAGGTCCTCGTGAACTCCGCCCACGTACATGCTGACATGCACGCGTATAATGGTGCTGGTGGAGGATGGTGGAAGGAAGCGAAGACAGGTGTCGTCAGTGTTGTTGTTGTTGTTGTTGTTGTTATAAGTGTAAAAGAAAACCCTGACTATCAAAATAACTTTGCAGCGCATGCACACTTAATTCCCATTAGACATAGGGGAAAGGGAGCTATCTATCCACATTTACTTATCGAAATAACTGATCTACGGCGACCTGAATGTTGAATGCTCATGGCTGCCAGATTCGTAATCGGTATTTTCAACACGGATCGGAACATGAATCCGTAGTGTCACACTACTTTGGCTCTGAATTCCTTGCGATTGTACATGCCACATGTGCAGAAGATCATTCCAAACACGAAACTTACTATTTTTTAGGATGTCATGAAGAAGGACACGTACAACAGGCACAAATAACTAATGTAAGGTGGTGTTAAAGACGCTGCATCGTCGGTGGTAAACTTCTGGATTTCCCCCCCCCCCCTCTAACTTTTAAAATATTTTCTTTTATTTCAATTTAATTGTATACTTGAACACCGAAGAACACAAATCGCCTTTTTGGCACTTTCAAAACCCTTCCGTTTACCAATAAGTACTTGAACAAAATATTACGGCGTTTTTCACCATCACAACCAATCAAATTTGCCGCTCATAGACCTCGCTCAGGTCCTTGTTTCTCAAGACACCATGCAGTCATGTGTTCTCTGAAGTTTCTAGTTTTTCTGCTTTAAAACTGCTACAGTACATCCATAGGGATGGCAGGATGGCCTAGAGGTCCGCACACTCACCATTAAGCTATCTAGCCTGGGTTTGAATCCCGACCCAGCGATAAACTGTCATGTTTCACATGACATAACATGTTGTGTTTCACAGGCAGGGCGATTCATCAATGATGTGTGTGCCGTCCCTTGGATGGATGTTAAACAGGAATCCCATCAGCCAGCATTAGTTGGTGGATGTTAAAGAGCAGGTTTTGGGTCGCTGATGACCGTGTGATTCGAAGGTTGTAATCACATTAATAATCGTTGGGTAATTATTTTCTTACATTTGAAACTCAAAATATGCTAAAATTAACTTTTAAGTCAAAACTTTTGTCAGTGATCGAAAAACAGACCGGAATTTATCGAAGATGCTATGACGTCACGTTCTCCGGAAACTGCTTGTGAACAATGGCGAGATGCGAATCAGAGAGCGATTTCAGCGGCGATGAAATTGAGTGTTTTCATTCCGATCTTGCCGAGGACGAGTCTGAGGATGATGGGAATTTATACTATGGAGTTTCTGGCCCTGAGCCATATAAATTTGAGCCACTTTCAAGTGCCAGAAAACGGCCTATTTCGTGTACAAGTGGCAGGACTGACTCCTGGCAGTTCACACTGACAGACTCCAGCAGACAGATTGGTTTGTAGATTTTCATTTTCTTGTTCGATGCATAAAATAATGTAAAGTTTGATTCATCTGTGACTTGATATAATAATTTTTAACCCTCTATTCACTCAAGAGTCAGAAATAGAATGAATCAATAATGGACCCAAATATATTATACACCGCAGCCTTGGCGTTGAAGTCTTTCTGACAGCTGAGCTTGATCCCAGCGAAAGTGAACAGTTAGAACAAACCCCGACTATCAAGAGACTGTTGTGGCATATAAATACCAAAACATGTTTAGCCTCATTGAGAAATATTCTACCAAATTTAGAAAAAAAAGTGGAAAATTGATCAATTTTTTACAATTGAAATGAAATAGCCCAATTTGCTGATGCTGTTAAAAAAAGTAATTTAATCAACAATAAGTTGATTTTTTTTTTTTTGAGAAATTTTTTCATGCTTGTGTTTTTCAGAAAGTTTATTTATGTGTTTTCCCATGTACTCTTTAAGAATACATTTTAAGGTTTTTCTCACTTAAACTCGACAATTGATTCTGTGACAGAGCAGTATCTGGAGAACTTGTCAACCAACAACTCGTATATTCACAGAGTGGTGATCAGATGTGTTTATGCCTTCGTAATCCTCGGCTGTGAAATGGTCACCACAAATGACAAGTCTATCCAAAGGGTCCTCTTTACCCGTTTTCTTTGGGGGAAAATTCGCCCGTTTTGTTTGTACAAATCTTATCCACTGCCGGCGAATGTTTGATTCTTTCGGGAATCGGTGGGAGCCATTACCCGTTTTCCAACCATTTTCGCAAAGCATGATGTACAAATATCCAAATGACTTTGTTATACAATAATTCAAAATTAAAAAGGATAATATAGACAGCTGCAAGCTCAAAAAAAAAAGCGAAAGAACGGCCCGCTCAACTGGACACTTCTTCAATGAACGAGTGAGCGTAAGCTTTGTTTTGGAGAACGTGACGTCACCATCCATATATGGCATGCGGCTTTTTTTCAACGGCCTCGAGAAATAACCACTTCGGAGTTAAATTTCATTAATTTTCCCAATAGTTAGGCAACCACAATAGTTTTCATCAATGTATTTAATGCACATATAATCATATTGATAAATTTTCAGAACATGTTTGGTGACCCGCAACCTGCTCTTTAAACATCCCACGGTGTCCTTCGTGAAGATTAGGTGAGTTATTGCCGGCACCCTGAAGAAATTCCAAATTCCTGCCATACCTACGCCTGGGAAGACCATTGCAAACCACCCAGTATAACTCTTGCTCAGGAAGCTGCTTTGGCATCACCGACACTCTGCGAAGAGTATGGTGAAAGAGGAAAAGAGAGAAAAAGGAGAGAGAAACCCATGAGAAGAGGCTATCTACTTAAGTATTGTCGCGTTCATGGAGGCCACGAACAGGTCCTCATGAACGTCAGTCCTTGCCTGTAGATGCTGAATGGTTATAATCTCCTCTGCAGTGGTTACAAGACCAATCTCGGCGGTCCAAATTACTCGAAGACAAACAGGACGAGGAAGGTGTCATGTATTCGTTCATCAAATGATCATTAACTTTTATTAAAAATAAAGAAGCAAACCATGCAAGGGGAGGGGGACCGTGGGGGACAAACGTTGGGACTTTCTCTCGGGCGAAGGGGACACGAAGCAATTCACGATAAATTGGCAAGAATAAATAAATATAAATGAAGTACAGCAAATGCAAACCCCCATGTTTACGGTCACACACACGCACACACAACAGTGAATCCTTTCTCTTTCTCCAGTCTTTTCAAGCCCGGCACCGTTTGGTCGAGGAGAGAAGTGAAGGACGACTGCGGTATATGAAGGTGAGGGACGACAATGGAAGACAAACCCAGCTCGAGATTGACCGTCTTGGCTCGTGCTCCACCGGCTGTTTCAACACAGCGAAGAGGTCACACGTAGCTCTGCCGGTCCAATCGCGACTCGACTCCAACCACGACCAACAGACGCCGATCCACCAACTTTCTCTCCTCTCTTCTTTCTTTATTTCCGATCCCGAGCACTGAGCTAACACGGGAATGGTCAGTGGAAACTCAACCGATTGTTGAAAGTCCCTGCTTGATCATTCCTCTCTTACGAGTCCTGCTGCCTCTGTCTCTGCCACTGCCTCTCTTTCTTGAGGCTTCCAGGCTCTGTCATTGGCTATCTCTCAGCCTTTCTGGCCTTCCTGAATCTTCCAGGCTCTCCCTTTGGTTATCTCTCGGCCTGTTATTCACGAAGTCGTGCGGGCTTGTCCCTCCCTCTCCGGACACTGTACACCTCTCTCCTTGAGCTACAGGTCCATTATTATATTGTTATATCAAAGGGAACCACGAAAGACAATTTACCCAATTCCTTTTCCGAGCTATTTACTTGACGATTACACATTTCTCCCTTTCAGGAATGCACATTTACGAGACAACTTAGCACGTCTGCGTCCCTACTTAATACATCGAGATTCTATCGGCTCAAACAAACAATACTTCCTAAATACGCATTCTGGCTACTCTTTGAATACATAACACCTTCCTGCTTCCCCCCCCTCTAACAAACATAACAGTATGTAAAGTGTTTAGGGTTAGTACTTTAAATATTGGATTTTTGTATCATTCTTGTGGATCACCACATTGGTGTGTTGGGTGAAATGATCTTTCTCTGAGCAGCTGAGTGTTCCTGTCATTCATCAAATTGGCCAATTCTTCATGGGGGTTGCAATTACTGTGCATGTGGCATTTTTCCCTTCTAGGTTTGAGGGCTTTTCAGAACTCGAGGTGTTTTCACGGTTCCTTAAACGAGCTCATTGCCTCAAACGATGCAAGCAGAATCTGCCGGCCTTTCGACAGTCTCAACCCAGCCGTGAGATCATTCAGGAGTTTGTTGATCGAGTTCCCTACCAGTTCTTGCAGCTCTGCTATTACAAGGTGTGAGACTTTTCTCGTTGGCCCAAAATTGTAATTATTTTGGTGGAAATTGTTTCATATATAGATTTCATGCCGGTTAAATAGGGTGGTGCAGAAGTTCTGCACTTAGCTTTGTGTCGTCCAATCTGGGTTCAAATTCTGATCTCCCCACCCCTCCACCCCCAAAAATGTTGAACTTGTGCTTCGTCGGCAGGGCACCATCCCTTCGATGGACGTTAAGAATGTTGTACCGTTTACTAGCATTAGTTGGTGGACGTTAAAGATCCCATGGTGTTTTATGAAGAGAAGGTGAGTTATTCCACGTACCCTGAAAAAATTGCAAATCCCTGCCCAAATTACCTTCAGTCGAATGTGAGGCCTCATCAGCAGTTATGAATATACCTGCATAGCGTTACCTGGAAGTAATGTTAAGGTAATTTAAACCTCTTCATTGTATTTTCCCACGTGATTAATAGACTATGTGCTGTTTCTTTTTTGTCAATATGCAGTTGAACAACCTTCCAAAGGCCGTGGCAGCCACTCACACATACCTACGCAGGAACCCAGATGATGAGATGATGCTCAATAACATGGCCTTTTACCGCAGTTTGCCCAATGCCGAGGAAGAATATTTCCGTGACATAGAGGCTAGGCCTTATGAGGTAGGTCTTTGTTGGCATCACGCATGTTGTGATCATCAATAGCATGCACTATTTTTAGTTACAGTAGGTGGTGAAAACTTCACAATTATCCTGTAGTAACGTGTGCGGCGCCCCGCTGTCCGTCATCATCGTCGTGGGCGTGGCGCCCCCACTGTCCGTCGTGGGCACAGCGCCTCCGCTGTCCGTCGTCGCCGTGGGTGCAGCGCCCCCACTGTCCGTCGTCGTGAGCGTGGCGCCCCCGCTGTTCATCCTATATCGTTGAGTTTGAGTTGTGTTTTCTGCAGGGTCTGTTTGTCAGGGCTGCCAAGGCCTTCAACATCGAGGATTACAAATCTTGTGTGGCAAACATGGAGCTCGCAATTCCCAATTACCTTAAAGAGTACGACGACTGTGTTTCTGTCTGTGAGGGAGCACGAGAGATCGTGGAGTTCAAAGATTTCTTCCCTTCCATTGCTGGTGATGTTTTTCCCCTTTTTGTTTCACTTTAAAATTCCTCTTTAACAATGCTTGATGCTGTACATTGTTCAAGTTCCAAAATTGCTAGTTTTCTTTGCAGTACTCTTGAAATCTTGCAGCATTTTAATAATAGTATTCGTTCGATTTGGAAACGAGTAAAATCTTTTTCATGTATCCATTTTAACCATTTTATCGAGTACATTTGCACAACTATCTGTCCTGTAAAATGACCATTTGGAAAGTAAATCCCTCCCAGTTGAATTATGATACCGTAATTCCATACCACTTAAACCAATGCTCATTCTTCCTTCTGAAACCTTACCATTACATCCCTTGTATGAACAAACATGAGAAGAGTGCCATATTTTCCTTCCAGATGTATGCATATACGAATATATTGTTTGTTTGGTTCTGGTGCCACAAGATAAATTATTGTTGCGAATTCGTGCCCCGTCGGCGTGCGATCGACCTCATGTAACCAATAGCGGCCGCTTCGCCCACCGAACGTGCAATTCAGTCGTGACCCTCTCGGAACAATGCCGGGAGCTAGTCACGGGTGGGGGTTTAACCTCACCACAACTCAGTCCGCATTCTACCCGCGTGAAATAGGGTCCGATCGCCGAATAGTCGATTTACCTAAGTACCCGCATGGATAGCGTATCGAGGAGTTGTACCACGCCACAGGTCGACTCCGGCCACGAACCGCTTAAGCGGTTCAGTCCGTGCTGCATGTATAATCGAGCGGAGTTATCGTCGACCTTGACGGTTCAGATTATTTACCGGGCGTTTTAAACTCACTACCAATCCCTAACCTGATGCAAGATGGAGATTCAATAAAAGGAAAAGACGAAGCAAAACTGGGAACAATCGGACAAGCACATTTATTCACGGAAGCCACGTATATTACAGTCACAGGGATACAATAAAAGCAATACACGTATTTACAATCACCGTAAAGAAACACAAGCAAGGAACGGACGCAGATCTACAACCGAATAAGGCAATTCACACGGCAACACTTAAAACAGTTCTACTTCTCAAGATTGGTGCCACCCACAGACATTTACACAAAACTCCAAAAGAAAAGGAAGTCGCGACTTCCCTGAGCGCGTCGTCCAGCCCTTGGCGACCGCAACTCCGAGTCCCTCCGGCGTGCTCCACTGGGCTCGTGCCTCGCGTCTGCACGTGTCGTCCGCCCGATCCAAACAAACGAACAGAACCTCAACCTCTTCCTCCGAACGAACCATAAGCAGGGACTCTCCAACAACTCTCGACAATTCTCATTCAGGGACAACCGACCAGCGACTCTCCACAACTCTCGACAATTCTCCTCCAGGGACAAGGGAACTGGGACTCTCCACGCCCACCCTTTTGTAGGGTCGGGCTCTGCCCTTCGCTCCGCACCGCGCCCCGCCTCGTTCTTGGCTCCTCCTTCCTTCGAGACGCTTCCAAAAAATGCCTCGAAGGGGGGCGTTCCTCTCCCCCGGCCGCGTCGCACCACGCATCTCCCAATCGGGAGAGGATGGCCACCCCTCCCCCTTTCTCACCAACCGAGGGGAAAAATGGTGGGAAAACCCCACAGGCGTTGTTGGTTTTCTTCTCCACGCGCTGTACGACGAGGGAAGGAAGATTCGGGTGGGAGATATTTGCGCAGGCGTTTTTGGTGGGAGATCTTGGCGGGAGATATTTAAGCGGGAATTTTGGGCAGGGGATCTTGGCGGTAGATATTGAAGCGGGAGTTTTGGGTGGGCGATGCCCCCTTCGCACCCTTGTTGCTGCTGCCACTCCGCTCCTTTCATCCGTCCCGCGGAGATCGTGACCGCACGGTGCTCGTTGAATGGCGAGTGGCGAAGATGGTGGTCGCGTAGTTGTGGAAGGTGGCGTCGTAGTGTGAATGGCGTGATTGTGGGCGTCGTGTAGTGAATGGCGTGATCGTTGAGATGTTGGTTGTGGCGATGTTCGTTGTTGTTCTTACACCAAAATAACGACAGCAAAAGAAAAACAGCTAAGTGAAGAATCGCAGCCCGAATGGATCACATATATTCCCTCTATTCAACGGGTTTGGGCTAACTACACATGGACTTACCGATATATCTCACCTGAGGACCCTTTATGGTGTATTGCGAATTTCCACAACCGTAACATTATACTGCATTTAATTTTTTTTTTTTGCATCTGTTAGTGATAGAAGTGTGTGCGTGCGTGTGTGTGTTGTAACCACAGCTGCCGCTAACTAATTGTATTAACAGAAAATGGTACAAACCCGGCACCTCTCACCCACAGATATTTCTCATATTTACCCGAGTCCGATTTGCATACACGCACAGATCAATTGTGGTTAACCATCTTGAAATTGCTACTCTTCTGTCAAAATGATGAAAGTGATGTTTAAAAGACTATTTGAATCACAGATCTCGTGCGAGCAACGGCAGGTTAAAAGTGCTCGTCGTGCCAAACCGAGTCGATGTAAACACACACGGAACATTTGCAAAAGGCCTCATTCAGCATTCCTTCGTCATTTTGAAAGTCACTTATTGTTGTGACACTTAATGATATGTTTCCAAGTGTATGACAATGAAAATAGTTTGTGTGCTTACAGCGTTGTTCTTCTGCAGACCACTACATTGAAGTGCTGGCCTGCAAGATTAACTGCGAAACAGACCTCATTCCAGAGGTTGGAGGCTTTATGGTTGAGAAGTTTGTTCCAACAATGTATCATTACTTGCAGTTTTCTTACTACAAGTGTAAGCTGATTATGCATCACTACCTAAATGTGCATGCTGTGGTACAAGGCTGGCTGCGAACACCAATTGTTTTACATGAAAACTTGAATTGGAATAACCTTGCTGCTTCGGTGCAATATAGCATTCCTGCATTACGCACGATGTGTCGAGCATCGGGCCTGATGTGGCCTGCCTTTGCAACACATTATCCCTATGTATGCTCAACAAAAATGTTGGTTACAGGGAGTGGTGTAGACAATCGGAGAAGTACTCGTGTTGAATATACCATTTAACTTGTGCAAGACTGTTGGTCATGATCAACGATGATGATCACTGGCATTTTGTGCAAACTGCATGCCATGTTCCTGTGTTTTACTTTGTCCAGAGAGCTCTCTCCATTTGTCACCATTTGTCACCATTTCAAATTTGAGGTCTGTTTATGGTGTCATCACCCCTGTACGTATTGAACTCTGGCAATTTATTGGATTACTGTTCACTTGCACTCATTCTTTCCTCTTTTTTTTTATTTTATTTTATTTTTATTGCTTGCAAAATCGAAGATTTTACAAGTATATTGGGCAGTCGATTTTGTTATTCTGTCTGCCTTTTTCTCACCTGCAGGTTACAATTCTAAACCGATCATCATGAAACTTTACCATGTTGTAGAGGTAGTCTCAACTGAGAAGCCTATTGATTTTGAGGTCAAAGGTCATCTTGAGGTCAAATTTTTTAAAATAGTCATTTTTCATCTGATTGATTGACTTGAAAGTTGAGCATGATTTGCATATTGCATCACTCAGTTGGGAAACCAACTATTTTATGTCAAAAGGTCAACTCAAGGTCAAACTTCTAAAATCAATTTCAATCTGAAAAATAATCTATTTTCATCCGATTGAACTGAGCTTTGATTAAGATTGTCAATTTTAATGTCAATGAAATGGGCAATTTGATATATACATGGCAACCTTTGGAGAGGGGGGGGGGTGGATTCTGCAAGTGTCGTGCTCTGCACAACATCTTTTTCTTGCCTTTATTTATTTATTTCCCTTCTTGTGGAATAAACTTCCACATTCTCTTCAATCTCATTCTTCCTTCTCGGTCTTCAAGACAGCTGTTCACCACCATCTCAGATCACTCCTGATCCAAAACCATGATATTTTTCTATCTTCATTAACCCCACACCCAACCCCAAGCCCTCCTCCTTCCAAATTTACAGATTTTTTCCCTCCTGAGAGTTTCCTTCTGTATCCATCTTGTCCACCCCATACACACTCCTACTCCCCTTTCCTCCCCACACCCATTGTTTGTCCAAGTCTCCCTCCATCTTGTCTTTCAACTCTGCTGTTTTTTGTCTCCTCCTCTCCCCCCCCCCCCACCAACCCTCTCTCTCTACTCTTCCTTTTGTCCTATTACGTCCTGATCCATTCAGCGTACTACCTCTCTGTGTACATATTCAGAATGATGTAGATAAATCTCTGGAAGAGATTCTGACCAATTTATTTTTGACTCCTGCCGAAGAGTTTTGTTTTAAGTTATCAACGGTCTGGCTGTACCCTGGCGTAATTTTACAGACATCCTGTCCCACACATGCTCAATAGGATTCAACCTTGGTGGATATTTGTACCACAGTGGCATTCTCAAGGACTGTTGGACACCTTAATCAGACTCATATGGTCTGCTTACCTCATAGCATTAAGCAATCTTTCAGTGGGGTGGTTGACTTTTCTATTCCTCCTCTGTATGGAGTATCCTGTTTCTGATATCGTGGCCGTGCCCATCCGATGGCACTGTGACTCTCCCCAGCTGTGATGCCAACTACCACCATTTGCTTTCATCTTGCTCTAGTATGCTAGTAACTCTACCAATCCACTATTGATATAACTGTAATAAATGTTCAAAAGTGTGCTGTCAATAATTAATCGATTAAATTGAGGTGGTGCTGGAATTGCTCAAGATCTGAAAATGTTCCACAATAATTGAACAGCAGCGAATTGATCGCAACCATGTCAATGTGAGTTGCATGGGCATCCTCCTCTGTACTTCTTCATTGTTCACACACCTTTTATTAGGTCGTCTCTACCGAGATGACCTAATAAAGCCGGACCAAATGTCCGTCCGTCAACAATTTTTCTTTCCGATCTTGATGAAACTTAGTATGTGAGTAGAGGTCGATGAGTGTTTCACAACGATATAACTTTTGTCCGGGTTCAAGGTCAGGGTCAAGGTCACGAGGTCACGTAAGTTATAAAAACCGCCATTTTCAAAACCTATCTCGTCTGCCATTCTACAAGATATTCGGCAACTGTTTATTGATTATGATAGTAAAAAATATTATCTTGTATCTAACCGGACAGATTTTTGAATTTCCGTCCCGTTTGGCCGCCACGTAACCTGGAAGATGGTGAAAAACACCTCCCGGTACAAAGAAAACTTTTTACTTCCGATCTTGATGAAATTTGGTATGTGGGTAGAGGTCGATGAGTGATGCCCAACGACTTATTTTTTTCCCGGATTCGAGGTCAGGGTCGAGGTCACGAAAGTTGTGAAAGTCGCCATTTTCAAAACCTATCTAGTCTGTCATTTTAGGAGATATCTGGCAACGGTTCATCGATTTATGATAGTAAAAAAAACATTATTTAGATGACCGTCACCCCCACACGGGGGTAATTTTTTTTATGTTGCTTGTGTTTTTGACTGAAAAAAACAAACAAACTTTGTTTTCACCAATTATTACTTTTTTTTAGTTAATTTTCAAATTTGCAAAAAACGATTTTGAATGAGTGTTCCTCTCAAGGAATTGCATTTTAATGTTGATTTGGCAAATGTGTTTTTTTTTATCACTTGTATTTAGAATTGATTTTCAGGAAAATGAGCAAGTGTCGCACTCATTGTGTCAATGCATGATGGTATCATTTATAAAATGAGGCCTTGAGGTCAACTCACTTGCCTGTGCACACAGTGGGAAACTTCAAACAGGCAGTGTCCTGTGTGAAAACTTATCTCCTCTTTGACCCGGAAGATGAGGTAATGAACCAGAATTTGGACTACTACCTGTTTCACCACGACCACTTCAACTTTGCAGACGATGACTTCAAGGCACGGTCGGTGAGGCCTGCACGTGTTTCCTCCGATTTCAGCTTTTCGTGTTTAGCTATGGGAAATTGGCTTTCCTCCTGTCCTTGGAGGTGCTCATGACACAGGTAGAGAGGTGTGGTTGAGGATGGGTTTGTGATGAATGAAGTGGGAAATAGAACGAGGGTGATTGTGAAAACAATGTTTTATTAACCTCCGCCATCGAAGATGGACGGAGGTTACTGTTTTCACCCCTGTCTGTTTGTGAACAGTATTACGGAAAAGCTCCTGGACGGATTTCGACGAAAATTGGTGGGGGGATTAGGTATGGTCCAAGGATCATGCCATTAGATTTTTGACTTGGTCCAAAGTCCAATATGTCCGCGATGGCGGGCATTTTGAAAAAAAAAATTGAATATTTTTTTTTGCATTTCTACATGTTTTAAGTGATTTCCAACCAAAAAAAAATTATAATAAATTTGTTAGAGAAAAAAAAACCCAGAAATTCTGCACCTTTTTTTTTTTTCAAAAAAATTTCGTTTTTTTTTTTTGGGCATTTCTACATACGCGTCGATCTAGTTTAGTTTATTGAATCGTGTTTCAGTAGAGTCTGATCCGTTTTGACCTACAATGAATAGGATATCAGGTTCATTTAAGTGACCCAGCAGTATTGGTGGCGGAGGTTTTGCACTCTACCGAGTGCTCCCCCTCTAGTTAATTTATATATTTATATTTTCCTTTCCTGTGATTTACGTTGCTCTTCATTTCTCCTTCCACGAGCCGAGAGCTTATAAGAATTCAGGACACACTTTGTGGAATTGCTGAGATGAGAGAGTCACATGGGAATAATCTGCCAAATGACCTCGTCCCATATTTGGGTCCTTGTTTTGTTATAGAACACGGACGCTGCCGAAGTTGTTAACATCTCTGAACAAAGCCAGTTTTTTCTTCTGTGACGTGGACAAGCTTTCATCTTTTGAGTTGCTCTGAATTTAACATTTTCAAGAGATATGTCAATTTTTTTCATGATTTGATGATTCGAGTTTCAGTTGTTATGATTTCCTTTTCAATTCCATCGCATCACCATTCCAATTGTTCACTGCTCGGTGACGTGCACCCTTGTTTTGTGAACCGTGTGTGTGCACTGCAGGAGGCAGTGAATTACCAAGAGGAGCTGCAGCTACTGAAATCCCTGTCAAGTTATGCTCATCAGCACCTGATACCAGATGATGAGGTGAGAGTATGTGACTGTAATTTCATGTATATCTATACTATAAAAGGAGCCGTGCATGTGTCCGTCCGTGTGTGCTTGTGAGTTCCACCCATTGGTTGGACAGTTCGCCCGACTTCTCCGAAAATTTCTATACTATGGCCGCCAATTTAGGAACCCTTTTATAATTACCTTTTCTATCAAGCAGCAATTTTACTGCAGAGGTTATGCAGGTCTGCTATCATTTCTGACTATTCTCTCAAATTGTGAGTTAAACAGGTGACTGTCGGACGGGTTTCTCTGAAGTCTCTGGTCACATGATAGGGAGCAGAAACGTTGCATAATCCGCCATTTTGATGTGGGAATGCCCGTTTGCTTTTATGAGGGGGAAGAGGGTGAGAGTAAAGATGGGACAATTTTGGAAGGGTGAGGGGTGGGGTGGGTTGAGCACTTTCGGTGGGAGGATGGGCGTGGGGAGTTTGGCGTGAATGCGAGGAGGGATCGATTCCTTCGGGTTGGGAGGGGAAGGGTGAGGACTTGGCGTTGTTGGGGGAGGGGGGGGTGCTGAGGCTTTTTTTTATTGAGTTGTCAGAAGTGAGTGTGTGTTGTGTTGTGTTATGTGTGATGGGGGTAGATGATGCAATCAGGTAATGTGCTCGTCCTTATGGATTGGCACTCTATATCCTTTCCACATCAGGAGGGGTAGTTATTTAATTTTAAGGTTAAGCCATGAACATCATTTGCATAATATAATGATTATCTTTTTGAACCACACAACATATTCATGTGGAGGTGATTGAGAGGGCAGTCGCTTAATATAGAAAATGTCAAAGGGGAATGTGCCGACAGAGCCATCGCAGATGTGAGGAAATAAAGAGGTTGGGGTCAGATACTGCAGGGGGGTCACTGAGAGTATAAAATATTGTGAGGGGGTATTGGTGAAAGCATGATGTTGTAATGGATGACACGACTATTGAAAGACTAAGGAAGAGCATGAGGCACCAGGCGCAGAATTTGTTTTATAAACGAGAAGGTTGGTGAAATCGAGAGAGCGCCCATCTTGGGTATAGGAACGGTGTTTTGCTTCTATCACAGTTTGGTATTTGTTTCCACACATGAGTTCCTATCAGAAGAATGTGTTTTTGCCAAATTTTGTTATAATGAATGGTTTTTGTAGATATGAGGATGTGCAGAGATTGCCTTTAAGCAAATTAAGTAAAACTCTCTCCTCATAGCTAGTACAAATATTTTAAAGAACGTTATTTTCTCATCAAAGGAGACTCTTGAAATGAAACCTTTTGTAACTGAAGCCATCATGTCTGGAATTTATCAGCCACCTCATTTAAAATTTAACGGTAGACATGCATAAATGATGTCAATGAAAACAAGTATCATCCAAAGATCGATTTGGCAATCCAAATGTACTGCAACAATTCCTACTTATTACCCTCACCGAAGGAGAGGCTATTGCGTTTGGGTCCATTTGTTTGTCTCTGTCTGTCTGTTTGTTACTTGGCGAAATCTTCGATTTTGTCAAGTATGTTGGTCTGTTCCGTTTGTTGGTTTGTTTGTTTGTCCGGTCGTCTACAGCCCAAACGGCTGGACCAGTCGTTCTTAAATTTGTACACCTGATAAGCAATCCACCTGAGACGGCCCGCATCCAAACCCCGTCTTAATCGGACTAAACGTCACGACGTGACGTCATACAACGTGAAAACACATTTTTGGACATAACTCAGTGACCGAAAGTCGTAGCGACTTCCGGTTGACGCCAAATTAAACTTCATTCAAATATCTAAATGATTACTAAATGCATCTTATTACAAATTACGCATAGTTTTCGCAAGCGTATGACGTCAAAGTTTTGCCTGTTGACGTCATTAAAAAAATATTTACGCTCGTGTGCAGCCGAAACTACTGAAGCAATCGTTCTCAAATTTTAACACGTGATAGCCAATCTTGCTGAAATAGTCTGGGATCAAATCGCGTCATAATCGCACTTAACGTCACGACGTTACGTCAGAAAAAGGTGAAAACAAGCTTTTGAACATAACTCAGTAACCGGAAGTCGTAGCGACTTCCTGTTGATGCCAAAACAAACTTCAATGGAATATCTAAATGTTTTAAAATGCATGTTAGTACAAATTATGCAGAGTTTTCACAAGCGTATGACGTCAAAGTTTTTAGCTATTGGCGTGATTTAAAAAAAATTCTATTCGTTCTACAGGTCACAATTCTTAACCGATTTGGATGAAATTTTAACAGCTGATAGAAATCCACAGTGCAAAAAGATATGTGACTTTTGGTGATGTTCAATGTCAGGATCTGGATTCTGCATCACTTTATATTATCGCCCATTATAAACCAATGGGGAATTTTGTGAATTACACATTTCTCAAACAAAGCCTGGTGTTGGCGCAGTGGTTAGGGCAGCGGCTTGGGATCCAAAAGGTCCTGAGTTCAAGCCCCGTTGGGCCACTGAATTAATACACCAGGGGTTGACTCAGCCTGTCATCCTTCCGAGGTCGGCGAAATGAGTACCAGTGTACTGGGCCCGGTGTATACCCCGGTTAAAATAGGTGTACCATATCCCTGTGTCATAAGAGGCGACCAGGGTTGTGTCAGGAAGGGCATCCAGCGTAAAACATGTGCCAAATCACTATGCGGATCATACGGATGATCCGCTGTGGCGACCCCTAACGGGAGCAGCCGAAGGAAGAAGAAGAAGAAGAAGACACATTTCTCAAACAGTTTTGCACTTATTATATTGAAAATTATACTGTCTATTTATGCATGTAATAATAACATGTGTACAAAGTTTGATTGACATTGACCCAAGGTCAAGGTCAGGGTCATCCAAAACATGAAAAACACACATGTAAAACAAAAATGTATATTTTATAAGATATTTCAAACCTGATAACGGGATCGTAAAGCTGGTTGAAAAGCAATGTTCCTAGGTATTTTCAATTATTTTCTACGATCAGAATGAAGGCAACAAGCACCGATGATAAGTTGTTGAATGTCACATGGTGGCTTTAAATGAGTTGTGAAAATTTTCAATCTGCTGCCGTTACCATGACAACGCACGCCTGATAATTGTTATTTGTGACGTCTCGTCATTTTATTAATGTACGAACAAATAAACACCACACATTCCATGACGTTACAGCTTGGACCACCACACGGAAAGGTCAACTAATTCGCCAAGTGTCATGCTAAGGACGATTTTTCATTGGTTTGTTTGTTTGTTTGTCCACACAGAACTTTCGTGTTTTTCTCCACAACCACTTGGCGGATCGAGATAAAATTATCACCATAGGTGCAACTACTCAGGTAGAATGTTTTAATCATAATTATAATGTCGTAGGTCACATGGTGTGGCATCCATGTTGGAAAAACTGAATAACTTTGAACCTCTATCTCTGAAACCGCACTAAGGAAAAAATCGAAACTCAGCATATAGCAAGTACTCGTGGATAACGTGTGATTTTTTTTTTATGACGTCATGGTTGCCTTCGTTATGACGTCATAATTGCATATGTAGAATGCTTCATCAAATCGGTATGAACATTTTTGAGGGTCATTTAGGGATAAAATGATCCACAGAAAAAAATTGATGACATCATCGGTCAAGTGATTTGGCAGCCATATTGTTTTTTTTTTTTTTTAAATAAAACCTTCAAAAATCTTCTGCTCTGAAGTGGCTGAATAGATTGAGGTGAAACTTTACACGTTTGACCGCCTTACCATGAGGAACAAAAGGTTCATACACATGATGTCAAAGATCACATGATTTGGCAGCCATGTTGTATTTACCCGAACACCGAAAAACCTTATTCTCCAGAACGGCTAGACAGATTGAGGGGAATCTTCACACAAATGTTCCCCAAGCCATGGGTGCACAAGTTTGTTGAGAAATAATTGATAGGTTACATGGTTTGACAGCCATATTGGATTAAAGAAAAAATTAAATAATGTTTTCTCTGGAACCACTTTATCAATTGACATGAAACTTTACAATTGTAATCGAGTGATCGTGAATACATGTTTTGAATTTCAACTTGATCAGACGCAAGGTCTGGCAGCCTGAATTATTTGGGCTTCAAGCATGGCTGAAGCTCTATTGAAATCGTTAGTATTATTAGGGCTTCAAGCATGGCTGAAGCTCTATTGAAATCGTTAGTATTATTAGGGCTTCAAGCATGGCTGAAGCTCTATTGAAATCGTTCGTATTATTATTATTAAAGGTGTTTGTATGTTCTACTGACCGATTTTGTGGCGGATCTGGAGGGAAAACTGTTCGATGAAATTGAACGAAACTTCAGAGGATAATTGCTCACCACCTGAAGTTTATACTATGAAACATTTGATGACGTAGGTCACGTGGTATGGTGGCCATATTGGATTTTATCCAAAACCTAAAAACATCTTCTTCTCCAGAAGGGATAATCTGACAGCCTCAATCTTTTGCACACATTTGCTAAGTTGCATGGGAATGTAAAGTTGTTAATTTGGTTGAAATTGTTATTTAATTTATATGATTTTAAATGATGCCGATTCGCCTCATTAAATATGCAAATGAGAGTTGAAAAAATTTAATGACAGATTTAGATATTACACAAACAGGGGACTCCCAATATATTTATACGATGTCTGTATTTGACCCCAGTGAGCCCCTAGCGCCCCCCAAAGTTGAAAATGACCCATTTTTGAAATGTCATAAAATGAAAACAATGCTTGGAGTAAATTCAATGAAACTTATCCATTTAATTACTCTCCACCTGAAGTTTATACTTTGAAAATTTTGATGACGTAGGTCACGTGGTATGGCGGCCATATTGAATTTCTCCAAAACCTAAAAACATCTTCTTCTCCAGAAGGGGTAATACGACAGCCTCAAACTTTTGCAAACATTTGCGAGGTTCCATTGGAATGTTAAGTTGTTAATTTCGTCGAAATTGTTGCAAAATTTATATGATTGAAATGATGCCGATTCGCCTCATTAAATATGCCAAATATGCAAATGAGAGTTGAAAAAATTTAATGACAGATTCTGATAGGCCTTGAAGAGGGGACTCCAAATATGTTTACACTATGTCTGTATTTGACCCCGGTGAGCCCCCAGAGCCCCCAAAGTTGAAAATGACCAATTTTTGAAATGTCATAAAATGAAAACAACGCTTGGATGAAATTCAATGAAACTTATCCATTTAATAACTCTCCACCTGAAGATTATACTTTGAAAATTTTGATGACGTCGGTCACGTGGTATGGTGGCCATATTGGATTTTCTCCAAAACCTAAAAACATCTTCTTCTCCAGAAGGGATAATCTGACGGCCTCAATCTTTTGCAGACATTTGCTAAGTTCCATGCTAATGTTAATTTGTTAATTTGGTCGAAATCGTTATTTAATTTATATGATTTTAAATGATGCCGATTCGCCTCATTAAATATGCAAAATATGCAAATGAGAGTTGAAAAAATTTAATGACAAATTTAGATAGCACATAAACAGGGGACTCCCAATATATTTATACTATGTCTGTATTTGACCCCAGTGAGCCCCCAGCGCCCCCCAAAGTTGAAAATGACCCATTTTTGAAATGTCATAAAATAAAAACAACGCTTGGATGAAATTCAATGAAACTTTATTATCCATTTAATTACTCTCCACCTGAAGTTTATACTTTGAAAATTTTGATGACGTAGGTCACGAGGTATGGCGGCCATATTGGATTTTCTCCAAAACCTAAAAACATCTTCTTCTCCAGAAGGGATAACACGATAGCCTCAAACTTTTGCACACATTTACGAGGTTCCATTGGAATGTTAATTTGTTAATTTCGTCGAAATCGTTGCATAATTTATATGATTAAAATGATGCTGATTCGCCTCATTAAATATGCCAAATATGCAAATGAGAGTTGAAAAAAATTTAATGACAGATTCTGATAGGCCTTGAAGAGGGGACTCCAAATATGTTTACGCTATTTCTGTATTTTACCCCAGTGAGGCCCCAGAGCCCCCCAAAATTTAAAATCACCCATTTTTGACATGTCGTAAAATGAAAACCAAAGAAGATAGACAAAAAGTGACCACACATTCTGGAAGATATTTTCACGTTCTACAAGTTCGCCATTTACATTAATATGCAAATGTGGAGTTATTGGACTTTTTGGGGGACTTGAAAATTTGTCCTGCCTCGATTTGTCCAATGTGAAGTTTCTTTCTTTATCATGTATTGCAATGGGTTTTTCATTCCTTCATTGATATGACATGAGGGACCCCGTAGCTGGACCCCATTGCAGACTTGAACTAACTTTCTAACTCGGAAAACCCACATCATGTGACAGGGTGATATAATGGAGGCACGCCTTGAAGCCCGGGATTACTGGTTTACCAGTTTTAATTATTATTATTTTTGATCTGGGTTCTTTTTAGAATTAAAAAAAAAAAAATCTTCACTTGGTTCCTGGATGGGTTTGAGGGTAGAGGAGTAGCACCTGAAATGTGAATCCTATCCAGGTTTCTCCTGATGACTTCATCTTTGCCTTTGTGCTTTTTAGGGTTCCTTCTGATTACTCCAATGCAGGACTATCTATTTGGTCTTCCCTTTGATTTGAATTGAATTTATTTTAATCCCATTCTGAATTCAATTGAATAATAACAAACGTCATGGGTCAGGGTCAGGTGTCAATCAAAGCGGGACATCTTGGCTCCCGGTTATCAAGTGGCAGCTCCAATTATGTCTTTTATTTTATTACGTAACACGCCGGTACACAAACGCCACACAAAATACACCACACTTACCTACACAAACACCACACAAAACAAGTCCTGGCGAGGGTCTGCAATCTCTGATTACTCTTTTTCGTGTTTAAGTTTTGTTTCTTATACCGCCTCCCTCCTCCTTCCCCACAACCTCCTCCCCTTCAATCATAGATATGTCAGGGGGTTTGACAAGACTCTCATATTGGTGAATCAAATGGATTTTGTAAAACAGCATTTTGTTTCCCCAAGTGAAAGATTGCCATGAACATTGTCCAATTGCCTGCATTTGTTTTCTTCCTGAGCTGTTTCATGACGGTTCTCAGTTGAGTGTGTTCATTTTTACCCTTGCCAGAGGGTGTAATGCATTTGGGTCCATATGGTGTTTGTCTGTCTCTCTGTCTTTCTGTCTGTCTGCACATAATGTTCTAACATGGGCCACTAACGTCACCTGGTGGTAGCCAGTATTACATGTCTTTTTCAACTGAGTCATTCATTGGGCTAATGGTTTGACATTATTGGCAATCCCTGGGCTGATAGGATGCCCCAGAAGTATTCGCACTCACCTCTAAGCTGTCTAGCCTGCGTTTGAAACCCGATCCGGCTATAAACTGTCATCCCGGTGTCTCGTCGTTGCGGTGATTCATAAATGTGTGTGCCATCCCTCGGATGGACGTTAAACAGGAGTCCTGTCTGCCGGTAATCATTGGTGGGCGTTAATGATACCATGGTGTCCTTCATGAAGAGTGGGTGAGCTATTGCCAGCACCATGGCCAAATTCAAAATTCCTGCTTTAACCAGCAGAGGGCATTGTCTCTCACAGCGATGCCTCACAGCCAGTAATGATGCCTCACAGTCCTCTGCTGCATATTAACAGAGAAGATTTACAATCCCTCCTCTTGAGGATGATTCTTCCTTGTGAAGGTGGGTGGGCCTGCAGGTGGCTTAAATAGCCCCTTACAGTCTCTCCTACAGTGAGGACATCAGTTGTCGGCCGGCAGAGGTGGTGGTGAAGTATTGGCATGAGCAGATGACCTCTCTTTCCGTCTCTCTCGATGGCTGCTCTTCACATTTGGAAGGTCTTAACACCATTTTGGATGATGGAACACTCTTTTGAATGTGATTGGGCATCCGCTTCCCATGTGTCAATGTTTATGTAGCAGGCCTTAATGGTGGCTTTGAGGTTATCTTTGAAACCTTAGGTTAGCTTTTAACGGTTAGCTTTCCCTGGCCCCCGTGTTTTGGACGAAACTTGGTGGACACGTTGGTTGTGTGACGAGGACGAATTGATTCAATTTTAGTGAAGATCTGAATCTTGATCCGGATGAAATTATGTGGACAGTTTGGGTGTGTGACAAGGATGAACTGGTTAGATTTTGGTGAAGACCCGGATCCGGATTCGACTACAAGAATTTTAAAGTGATTCTTCACCATTGAGAGATAGGGCCAAAAACAATATTAAGCACGATATCTCAAAAAGTTGTGGATGGATTCGGACGGAACTTGGTGGACACGTTGGGTGTGTGATGAGAGAGAATTGATTCAATTTTGGTGAAGATCTGGATCCGACAATTATTTAATTTTTGAAAGTGATTCTTCACCATTGAGAGATCTGGGCGAAAAACGATATAGAGCATGATATTTCAAAAAGTGTATTGGACCCGATATGTTCTCATGGATCAGGCATTACGTGGCAAAGGTATGCGCTCCACCGAGTGCCCTTCTAGTATTCATTAGTAATTACCTGTTCCGGGTGACCGAGAGTTATGTACACTTGTTCCTATTGTATTTATTTGGGGTGATGTTATTAATTTGCTCTATAATTTTGATGATAGTGCAGTATGGGGAACTGCCACGTGGCTGATTATATGTCCATCTTCATTTAAATTAGGAATGGGCATTCACTTCTGGTCGGTTGCCTTTTCTGTTTAATAACAAGTAAAGTTACAAACTGCCTTCCATCTCCTCCCTTTCCCATGCAGTTCACACGAAAATCCCAGGCAGGAAAATAACGTTCGGGGATGTAATTTTTTTATTTGAACGTGAGACATAGGGAGGCATACACATCAAAATGGTGTATGCCGAGATAGAGCATTTAACAATTCAGAGCTCTGCCAATATATATATATATATATATATATATATATATATATATATATATATATATATATATATATATATATATATATAATATGCATGTATGTGTATATATATGTATATATGCATGTATGTGTATATATATGTATATATGCATGTATGTGTATATATATATGTATATATGCATGTATGTGTATATATATATGTATATATGCATGTATGTGTATATATATGTATATATGCATGTATGTGTATATATATATATATATATATATATATGTATGTATATATATATATATATATATATATATATATATATATATATATATATATATATATATATGTATGTATATATATATATATATATGTATATGTATATGTATATATATATATGTATATATATATATATATATATATATATATATGTATATGTATATGTATATGTATATGTATATGTATATATATATATATATATATATATATATATATATATATATATGTATGTGTGTGTGTGTGTATAAAATATTAAATGTATATACGATGACCATATTTCATTGCTGTGCAAAGCTGCATAAATGGGATGTAATTATTGAACTGCCTAAAAATGAATGATATAGATTACAGTAGATCTTGATGCAGACCAACACCGTCAGGAACTGGCATGACTAACTTGGTCATAATATATATTCAAGGTATACAATCAACTTGTGCTTGAATTGGACATTTAAAAAAAATGTTTCAGTTAAATTAGACGACTGTGTCAAACCATACCTCAGGCAGTCTAGCCATGATAGTTGACCTCGTAGGCCTTACAGCCTATCTCGGACCACGGACTCTGCTAGCCAGATCAAAATGTGACCAATCCTGCCTGGAGCGCTAGTCAAGTCTTTGTTCTGCGGTGTTTTAAGGCCTGAGTGAAATGCTGCGATTGTTATTTTGAAAGACAATGTGCTGTGACTACTGATACTGCTGTTAGAATCTGTGCTTTGTCCACGTGTTTATATTTAAATTGGACAACTTTGTTCAAATTTCATTATCTTGAAAAGTTGAAATTGCAATGTCTCTCGGCTGTTTAAATTAGGTTTGATGTGTGAAAAAGAATGATATACCTTAAAGTAAATCTGCATGCAGATACTCACTCACTCACTCACTCACTCACTCATTCACTCAACACACAGACCAATTACAATTGTCTCTCACATTGTAGTAAAGCTCATAATGTGAGAATCCCACCATCATGTTCTCGGTGATGAGATGGAATCACTGAATGGTCCAAAATTCTTCTCAAAATTTGCAGTTGATCCTATTTTTGGTCACATGACAGTGTGAAAATATAAAGGAAAAAAGGGTTTTGTATACATTCCTTGTCCTGATCATGGATACTTGACATCTTCCAGGCACTGTTCAAAATGACTATCACCGTTGTTAGATGATACTTGGCCCATTTTAAAAGCCCTCTCCTTAGTAAATGTGGAGAATGATATGGAAGGGATTGTCTTTAAAACTGTTTAATGCCGTCAAAATGTTTGACTGTTTCCTCCAACTCTTCTGTTCCAAGTTGAATTTGGCTCACGTAGGATACAACAGGCTATGTAGGTAGTTAGAGTTTGTTGCCTAAAATATCTACTACTTCCTTTAACTTCGTCAATTCCCCACCCTCCACCACTCCATCTCATGGGGTTGGCCAGGGAATTATTTTGGTCCAAGTCTTTCACGAATTTGCCACCCAAGACTGATATTCCAGTGAAGATGATTTGGACAGGAATTTGTAATTTGTTCATGTTGCCATCGATAACCCACCTACTCTTCGGGAAATGCATGGTGCGATCTTTAACTTCCACCAGCTGAGGCTAGCTGACCAGTTTAACATCCATCCAAGAGACGCCGCACTCACTGCTGCCTCGCCTTGCCTGCGAAACACCAGGATGACAGTTTATTGCTGGGCCACGATTCAAACCTAAGCCTGACAATTTATGTGTAAGTGTGCATACCTCCAGGCAATGCTGCCAGCCTTCGGTGACAAAACGTGAAAGGTGTTTGTCACCTAAAATGTGCGGGGAAGTACAGTGAAAATCTGGAAAAAAAAACAAAAAAAAAACATCCGACACGTCCAGCTTTGAACCTAACCCTGGGCTTCGATATTTTCGGTCACAGAGTCGTTTTCATCTGTACGAATGGCACAAGACATGGCTGTCCATCCACTATTACGCATCTGCTCTCAACTACAGAGTCCACATTTCTAACGGCATATAACAATTATTTTATCGGCGACGTAACAACCGCTTGGTGATGTACAGTGTGCCCAATAATGCTAACCATTTGTGTGGTTTCTGTTTTGCTTTTTTTTGTGCCCTTTTCAGATGGAAGTTCTGCACTATATTCATGATTTGCAGGAGGCAGAACAGAGCAGCAAATCACTGTGACAGAGAAAACACAAACATGTCTGTCTTTTTAATTTTATTTGGATTCATCTTCATTTCTTTCTCCCATCTCGTTATTTTATAGGGAACTGCCCTGGATCTCGCCCTTTCTTTCCACTTTACTTTTACTCCCTGCCTTTGTGATAGGAAGGCATAACAATAACAATGCATGACTTAGGGTTCCTGTTGGAAATGCATGAATGGACTTTATTCCTGCTGCTCACAACACCGCATTTATTTGCACAAATGATCTTGTTCTCTTATACTGAGTGGGTTTTTTTTTATTATCTTTTTTTTTATTTTTAAAGCAAACGTTGTTTACAAGTCTCACGTATTTTAGAATTTACTCATGCATATAAATTTGCTTTATTTTTCTCTTTCCGTCTGCTTAAATATATTCACAAATATTTTCACGGCTGTCCTTTAACACGTTGACTGCCGACTTTTGCCGGCAGTCAAATGCCCTGGATCCTGTAGAACAAGCTTATTTCAGTTATAATCATTTATTTTCACGTTGTTACCATCTCTTAATCAGTCTTGATTGAGCTGAAATAAGCTTTGTGCCGATTATCATATTTGCTCACTTTTGTGCTTTTCAATATCGCATGTAATGAATGGTACAACACAAATTTTATCATGATTATTACATCGATTTATGTTCACCGAACTGCCAGCAAATCATTTGTTGCATTATCATTATCACATATTTATTTATTTATATATGTATATATATATATGTATACTTGTCATGGCAGAATCTGGTGCACTCAGTGCGATGATTATACTCATAGTCGGCAGTCAACGTGTTAAAAAGTTTTGGAAACTTAACACTTTATCTGCACGCCTGCATAACTCGCGCACATTATCTGACAGCATATTTCGGTCACTATGGTGTTTGTCTCTTGTACCCAGATGGAAGTGAAAGATGAGAAGGGAGCATATGGTGGACTCTCAGATGCTGAATTTGAAGGCGAGGGTGATTATGAAGAGGCGATTTATGCACACAATTGGGCGCAGGGGTTCAAAGGAGACTTGGGTGTCATAGATATTAGCTGATGCTTCTACGGTGAGCAACAAAAACCTAAGAATTACGAAGTAAAGATTCCAACATGTCTTCTAGCAACATGGAGTCATATTTTTGAGTAACACTACATCAGTTTTGAGTCTGATGTGCTTTTGTTCCTGCTGCTGCTCCTACAATTTAGTTTTTCTTCTTTTCTTGCATCTGCACTCCTGCGTAACTCTCGCACATTATCTGGCAGCATATTTCGGTCACTATGATGGATTCCCCATCAACCCTAATTGTGACAGCATTTCTAAGTGCAAGTATTGATAATTTTTGTTAAAATCTGCACGGCTCCATCACTTTGCATCTGGCATTTGAAAAATGCTTCAAGTTTCCTTGCCTGTCGGGATGAGAATTGTTTCTCGTACGATGTGTAAAACGGTTCGAACAGTGCTCAAATTTACGCCTTGAAATATGACTTTTAATGAGTTTTGTATTTTTATATTTAATCTGTGGTTTGTGCATTTCATCAGATGAGCTGGAGTTACTAACTCTGGCTTTTTGAACAATTGTTGCCTTTTTAAAAATACTTGAACACAGATTCCAATCAATCGGTGAAATAGATTTGCCTCAAGATAATTTTTTATTTTTTATTTGGCATAGCACTATAATGTGAGGCTGATACTTTATTTGATTAGCAAAATGCCAAGAGTGTTCAATTCTTCTAAGATGTGGTGTGCACGTTGCAGATTGTCCAGCCTGCATTTTATGCAAATTTTCTAATAAAATGTAGCAAATCCAGATACGTATGCTTTTTTTCGTGTTTGCCATTCATGATGTGCTCTAGACATCTTGACACCTGCTTTGAGTGTGCAAGTCTTTCCCTGGCTCATTAGGGCTTCAAGCATGGCTGAAGCTCTATTGAAATAGTTAGTATTATTATTAAAGGCGTTTTTATGTTCTACTGACCGATTTTGTGGTGGATCTGGAGGGAAAACTGTTCGATGACATTGAACGAAACTTAACAGGATAATTACTCACCACCTGAAGTTTATACTATGAAACATTTGATGACGTAGGTCACGTGGTATGGCGGCCATATTGGATTTTATCCAAAACCTAAAAACATCTTCTTCTCCAGAAGGGATAATCTGACAGCCTCAATCTTTTGCACACATTTGCTAAGTTCCATGGTAATGTTAATTTGTTAATTTGGTCGAAATCGTTACATATTTCATTTGATTTTAAATGATGCCGATTTGCCTCATTAAATATGCAAAATATGCAAATGAGAGTTGAAAAAATTTAATGACAAATTTAGATAGCACATAAACAGGGGACTCCCAATATATTTATACTATGTCTGTATTTGCCCCCAGTGAGCCCCCAGCGCCCCCCAAAGTTGAAAATGACACATTTTTGAAATGTCATAAAATGAAAACAACGCTTGGATGAAATTCAATGAAACTTAACCATTTAATAACTCTCCACCTGAAGTTTATAGTTTGAAAATTTTGATGACGTAGGTCACGTGGTATGGCGGCCATATTGGATTTTCTCCAAAACCTAAAAACATCTTCTTCTCCAGAAGGGATAACCCAGCAGCCTCAAGCTTTTGCACACATGTCCAATATTCCATGTGAATGTTAAGTTGTTAATTTGGTCAAAATCGTTATTTAATTTATATGATTAAAATGATGCCGATTCACCTCATTAAATATGCAAAATATGCAAATGAGAGTTGAAAAAATTTAATGACAGATTTAGATAGGTCATTAACAGGGGACTCCAAATATGTTTATACCATGTCTGGACTTGACCCCAGTGAGGCCCCAGAGACCCCCAAAGTTTAAAATCACCCATTTTTGAAATGTCGTTAAATGAAAACAATGCTTTGATGAAATTCAATGAAACTTAACACCTGAATAACTCTCCACTTGCTGTTTATACTTTGAAAATTTTGATGACGTCGGTCACGTGGTATGGCGGCCATATTGGATTTTCTCCAAAACCTAAAAACATCTTCTCCAGAAGGGGTAATAGGACAGCCTCAAACTTTTGCACGCATTTGTGAGGTTCCATTGGAATGTTAAGTTGTTAATTTCGTCGAAATCGTTACATAATTTATATGATTAAAATGATGCCGATTCGCCTCATTAAATATGCCAAATATGCAAATGAGAGTTGAAAAAATTTAATGACAGATTCTGATAGGCCTTGAAGAGGAGATTCCAAATATGTTTACGCTATGTCTGTATTTTACCCCAGGGAGGCCCCAGAGCCCCCCAAAGTTGAAAATCACCCATTTTTGACATGTCGTAAAATGAAAACCAAAGAAGATAGACAAAAAGTGACCACATATTCTGGAAGATATTTTAACGTTCTACAAGTTCGCCATTTACATTAATATGCAAATGTGGAGTTATTGGACTTTTTTGGGGACTTGAAAATTTGTCCAGCCTCGATTTGTCCAATGTGGTTTCTTTCTTTATCATATATTGCTAGGGGCTTTTCAATCCTTCATTGATATAACATGAGGGACCCCGTAGCTGGGCCCCATTGCAGACTTGAACTAACTTTCTAACTCGGAAAACCCATATCATGTGACAGGGTGATGGTGTTGAAATTTGTTAAAATGGAGGCACGCCTTGAAGCCCGGGATTACTGGTTTACCAGTTTTAATTTTATTTATTTTTTTACTCGTTGGGTACTTTTTTCCCCCCATGCAGTGCTGGGGACCCCAACTACTTGAAATTACTTATAAGATTATATTTATAATAATTGGCAGTGGTTTCAGGATGTGTTGGACATTGAAAAACTATGGAGTTATTGGCCTCAGTTACCTTTTGCCTGCTGGTTAGCGGCATTGCTGCCTGAGCCCACATCCTAATATACACCTTATAGTGGCCTTGAAACGGCCTTAAAGGCCAACTGGTGAGAGTGTATAACCTTTTCCAGATTTGGAAGTACCTACACCCAAAATTTGGGGCTGTTGGGGCTATTGTTCGGCTGTGAAAATATAACGCACAATTAACCTGAGAGTGCACAATGGCAGTGATGGGCCAAATGGCCTCATTTCCATATTTGAGGTCAGTTTCTTGATTTTTCAGACGTGTAAATACATACATAGAGAATTGCCTTGTGCGGGGGTGGGTTCTGCCCATAACCTGAACCTGAGTACCCCCAGCACAGCACGTATACAAAATCTGGTGGAGATTGGTCCAATCGTCTATTTCCGATGATTATTTTAAGACCAACACAAACATGCATAGAGAGAACTTCCTTGTGCAGGAAGAGGGGGTATTTTATGTGTGTGGGGGAGGGGTGGTAATCTTTAAACCTTGCCCAGATCCTGAAGTACCGACACCCCAAATTTGGGGGCTCTAGGTGCGACAGTTCGGCCGTGAAAGATTAGTGTACAAACATTTGGAAGTACAGTTCGTATATTATACGATTTGCTTTTTAAACTATCATCCAATGCTCATAGTGGACCTTGCATGTAAATCGCATGCAGACAAATTAGTATACATCTGTGTACTTTCAGATGAACTACTACAGATATTAATAAACAAAGGGAACTACAAATACATATGTAGACAAATACGTGTTTGCGATCTTAACCAGGGTTCCCAGCATCACGCACCATCATTACCTTCGCATTCTGCGAAAGGTTATGTTTTGGTCGGCGTGTATTTGTTTGTTTGTTTGTTTGTTTGTTTGTTTATTTGTTTGTTTGTTTGTTTGTTTGTTTGTAAGCTTGTGATTCGTATAACTCAAAAAGTATTAAACCGAATTGCATGAAATTTGGTGGGATGATTGGTTATTAGCCAGGAAGTATTCGATTAGATTTTGGGATTGTTCGGGTCAAAGGTCAAGGTCAAGGTCACGAAAAGGTCAAAATCGTCTTTTTACGATAACACGGTCAATTTTTATTCAATTTGCATGCGACTAACGCCAAAATGTTCAGAATTCAACGCCTCATCTTGTGATATGCAATATGACATAATGACGCCCATACTCTTGTTACCGGTTAGGGGTCAAAGGTCAGGGGGGTCACGACCTTGAAAAATATGCGGTTTTTGTCATAACGCGGTCAATTCTTGTCCGCTTTACATGAACCCAGCACCAAAATGTTCAGAATTTAATGCCCAATCTTGTGACACAATGACGTCATAACACATGTCACCGGTTGGGGTAAAATGTCGGGGGGGGGGGGTCACGCCCTTGAAAAATATGCGCTTTTCGGCATAACTCAGTCAATTCTTATTCAATTTGCATGAAACCAGAATCAAACGAGATTACCTTCTCTTGTTACCTTCGCATTCTGCGAAAGGTTATGTTTTGGTCGGCGTGTATTTATTTATTTATTTGTAATCTTGTGATTCGTATAACTCAAAAAGTATTAAACCGAATTGCATGAAATTTGGTGGGATGATTGGTTATTAGCCAGGAAGCATTCGATTAGATTTTGGGATCGTTCAGCTCAAAGGTCTAGGTCAAGGTCACGAAAAGGTCAAAATCGTCTTTTTACGATAACACGGTCAATTTTTATTCAATTTGCATGCAACTAACCCCAAAATGTTCAGAATTCAATGCCTCATCTTGTGATATGCAATATGACACAATGACGCCCATACTCTTGTTACCGGTTAGGGGTCAAAGGTCAGGGGGGTCACGACCTTGAAAAATATGCGGTTTTTGTCATAACGCGGTCAATTCTTGTCTGCTTTATATGAACCCAGCACCAAAATCTTCAGAATTTAATGCCCAATCTTGTGACAGAATGACGTCATAACACATGTCACCGTTTGGGGTAAAATGTCGGGGGGGGGGGGTCACGCCCTTGAAAAATATGCGGTTTTCGGCATAACTCAGTCAATTCTTATTCGATTTGCATGAAACCAGCATCAAACGAGATTACCTTCTCTTGTAGAAACGTATTCACCGAGCTTGCGAGTGAAGACTCGCCAAAACGACGTGAGTTGATTGTTGTTTAGTCCGTAGCCCCCGAAAGTCGGGGGGGGGGGAGTCATGACATTATAGATATGTGGTTTGTTTCATAAGACCATTCATATGAAACCAGTTCCCCACACTCATACCAAGAACAAAAAAAGTAGTGGCGGCGAAGGTATGCGCTCTTTGAGTGCCCGTTCTAGTTTCAGATGTAAATGCTAAATAGGTCAAATTTTGCTTTAAATTGTTTGCAAATTGAAATTATTTTTCTCAAGTAAAAACCAAACTATGGTTCAACTTTCTTTCCTTTGTCGTTTTAACATTTGTTTCATTTTGTTTATCAAAATGTACATTCTTTCAACACTCATTTATTTACCCATCCACTTACTTACAAATCGTCATGTTCGCTGATATTATATTTCCCGTCCACGCAAAGTGAAAAGCGGGTTTAAGCAACTGGTTCATGTCAGTCCGTCCGTCTGTGCCATTAACATCAGTTTATGATTGAGGAACAACTTGATTTAAATTGATCATTATATTTTGAAGACTAATCGGAAAACAAACCTGCAATTAACTACTTTGTCTCTGAATTCATCCCGATTGCACATGTGCACAGAGGAGCGAGTTTTTTATTTTTTTATTTTTTACTCTGTCCACCTGTCTGGCAATCAAAAATATTGAAAATCACTCCAAACAGGAAACTCAGTTGAAACCCTAGGATGCATGGACAAACATCGATATGACTACATAACCCTGGTCCAAAAGACCTGGGAACTGAAACGGTTCACTTGCAAAAATATATTATGCTTTGATGTACAATGTTTTGGCTCATGGACGATATTTGCAAAAAAAAACAATTTTTTTTTGATCTTGTTATTGGCAGAAAACCCCAAAAGTAATTGTTTTATCTATTTATAATGTTTAATGTTTTCTTACTTTTTTTCTCTCTCTTTCAATTGAAAGTTGTGTATTTGCTCAATAAATAAAAAAATTGCTCAAAAATATGTCGATTCACTGACTTTGTTTGTTTGACTTTCCTTCAGTGGGCTTTCCATCAAGAGACCAGGAAATTATACAAAGTAAGCTTGCAAAAAAGCATTGATTCTATTTTTATTGTTATTGTTATGCTTTTTATATGCAAAGTCTAGGCTCATGGACGATATCTGCAAAAAACAAAAAACAAATCTTATTGGAGGAAAACCAAATAAAGTAATGTTTATAGTTTTTAGGTCAGCTCGCTGACCAAATATAACCATTCGATGTCCGTCCATCAATTTTTATTTTTCTATCTCCTCCTGGACGTCTCGGCCGATTGAGTTATAACCTGACACGATGATAATACTAGTTGCTCTCTTTTGATCGTCTGAGCCCTTTTTCGCATTTTTGCCTCGGGGTCAAGGTTACAGGGTCATGAAGTGCAAAATGACCGATTGGTCGAATGGCCTATAGGAAAGCATCGGACGGCTATAATGCATAATGGGTTTCATAGGGATTATTGAGAAGATTTAATTCGACCAACTAGTTTCTCATTACCTGTGTGTGTCTGGCCTTGTTTATTGTCAACACGAGGTCCGCTGACTTCAACGCGGCTTCGCGCGGTTATTTCAAGTTCAATTTAAATTCTGTTTTCACTTTTCATCATCGCTAAGGTTGATTAACACTCAGTTGCATCAAGTTTTGTGAAAATTGAATGTTTATATCCTCGGTCTGTGTGGAATGCATTGCAGTGAGGGGAAGCTTCCATGGGCTTCCATCCGTTTCCATGCCATATAACGAGGCTGTCTTAAGTTCTAGTTGATTTCTGTTTTCACTTTTGGGACCTTCTGGTGCAGCTACACGTTTAATGAAGATAATTTTCATGCAAATCCGCTCAGAAACGCATTTTTCATGAGAAAAATATATTCAATTCAAATTTACCGTGAGACTCTGGAAGGGACACCACATGCTTTCCGTTCACTGCTTCACCTCTAACCTGTCCTCCTGAGGGACTGCTTATTCATAGCGTCTGTGAGATTAATGTTTATATTTTAGATGTTTTGGGGATGTGCTCTACAAGTATCTGAAATAATTCTGGTCAAAAACGGAGTTAAGATTTTGTTAGGACATTTCATCCGATGGCGAGCTGGTTGGTCATGTGGCACCACGCAGACGTGCAGGCAGCGAGTGATTGAGCTTCTCGGTGGCCCGAGGGTCCTTTTTATTGGGGGTCCAGCTCTGTCCTGGATACAGCCATTAAATGCACACACTTGGAGTATTTATTTCATGGCCATAAACGCTGGTTTGAAAATTGTATAATGATGTTGGTAATGATTCCGAGAATATGGAGATTTTTGCTTCGAGCGGCCTCACGTGTTTATTTTAAATTCAATTTGAATTCTGTTTTCACTTTCCGTAGTCGCTAAGGTTGATTAATACTCAGTTGCATCAAGTTTTGTATCCGAGCTGACCGTCAAACCCGCTCAGGTGTATTTCTTTTTTTTAATGTTTTTTTTTTTTCCTTCTTTTTATGGTACAAAGTTGCAGATACTATTGGAGTATTTCCTAAAAATGTTTTGCAATAAAACAAATAAAAGGTCGATTCACAGATTTTTTTTTTTGGACTTTCTGTCAGTGGGCATTCTGTCAAGGTGAAC
>NC_140964.1:61398731-61436231 GCF_056783735.1 Eptatretus burgeri | reverse complement strand
GGAGAGGTGAGTGTGCATACTTCTGGGCAATTCTGTCAACCCAGGGAGTACCAGTGATGATGAATGACTCACTCGAAAAAAAGATATCTAACACTGGCTACCACCAGGTGGCATTTGTGGCCCATGTTAGAACATCCATCCATCCACTGGAACCATACTCTGTGCAGAGCATCGATACTGCCAAAGCAGTCTCCTTGGCTATTGGGCACAATCCTGGACAGGTCACTACTCCAACGCAGGATACTTGAATGGCTCAATAGTCCCAGCAAGCTGGTACCCACTTTGCTGACCTTGGAAGGATGACAGGCTAAGTCAACCCCACCTGATATTAAGTCAATGGCTGAGCAGGATTTGAAATCAGGACCATAAGAACCCAAGCCCACCACCCTAACCATTAAGCCAACACCAGGCATATGTGCAACAGACACACAAACAACAAATGGATTGGGAATCTAACCCATCAAACCCAGGCTATGACAGCTTGGAGTTGAGTGTGCATACCTCTACGCCATCGTGTCAGCCCAAAAATCATACATATTCATCTTATATGTTTTGGATTCAAACATGTTCAGTGATTCCCAACTAAGTTAAGTCAAAACACAATTCTTCCTCCATTGCTTCAGTTTTGTGGCTCATGTTCAGCTTTGTTGCGAAACACTCATACCTGAACAAATTTGTACAACCAGGGAAGGGGGGCTCAGGGGGCTCAAGCCCCCTACTTGGCTCAAGTATGGGAGAAAATAATCTGGCTGGATTCGCATAATTACTAGCAGTGCATCACAGTAGTGACTGTGATTGACACTCTTGAACTCTCACCCTGTTGCCTTGAATTTGCACTTTAATATCTTGGAGACCGCTGCTACTTACTCATTCAGCAGGTCACCTTAGCCCTCCCATCCCCCCACTAAGAAAGATCCTGGTTACGCCCTTGCCTGGACACAATACTGAATGATTTGCTTGTTTGCTGTTGTTTCATATTTCAATGTTAAAAAGGAGGTGGGAATGAATTACAAATATTAAAGAATAACTTTAATATTTTAAAATATTTAAATACCCTTTTGTTATTTATTTATTAAATTAATAAATAAATTTATTTAAAGTATTTAAATAAATTTAAATACTTTAATACCCTTTTGAAAATAAAGTTGTTGTTTTTGTTATGTTATTGTTGAGCACGTGTGTCTGAATACATCCCTGGTTATGCAGTTTGAAATTGAAAAGAATGAACATTACGGGTAGAAAGTAATCACTCCATAAAAAACTAGTTTTTTAATTTTATAACAACTAGTAACTTTAATGTTGCACACACAATTTAAAAATCAGGAAATCTGTTAAACTTCGAGACTGTTCAAAGCCATGGCACTAAAAAGAGCCATTGGCGGAGTTGTGAGTCAGGCGAAATATTTGGCAAACACACATGAGTGAGCTGTAGGCCCCCAGTGTAACCTTGCACTAACCGTTGGGCAGGAACACAAGCCAACTCTTGAACCAATTCATCATGGAAAAAAATAAAAAAACCCAATAAAGAGGTCCTATCTGGACCAGGTTAATGGCCTCTTTGACATCCATGTAAGGACTTTGCAATGAATAACTTTCCTGAAAGTGCACTCCATGTGCTGTGGATGCGCAATGATTCCAAATGACAGGTTCGCTCAAGTTCCAAACAAGGCTTAGATTTCCAATACTAAGTATGTGCAAGAAAAGATTGTATATATATATATATATATATATATATATATATATATATATATATATATATATATATATATATATATATATATGTATATGTATATGTATATGTATATGTATATATGTATATATGTATATATGTATATATGTATATATGTATATATGTATATATGTATATATGTATATATGTATATATGTATATGTATATGTATATGTATATGTATATATATGTATATATATATGTATATATATATATATATATATATGTATATATATATGTATATATATATATATATGTATATATATATATATATATATATATATATATATATATATATATATATATATATATATATATAATGCTTCGGTTTGTCTGTTTAACTAAGATGCCTTTAGTAGTTTCATTAAGTATCTACGTTTGATCTATTTGTTGTTACCCTCTGAATGTGTCGCCAATGGTGTTGAGATGTCAGGTTCAAAATCCATTTAATGCATTCATTTGTCCATTTATTGTCGTTATGTTCCATGCTATATCTCCATATAATGGATGGAAAGTATGTATTTATATGTGTGTCCATGTTAATTGTATGCTTCATCTTCTCCTCCGAGAGGATTTAACCTAGGAAGCTGATATTTTCAGGGATTAATGATGACACCCTCAAGTTGTGCCTGTACAAGTTTTGTTTGATTCCATCAAGCTAAAAAATTTTTCACCCAACTTGGCATTTTCTTCCTATGGAAGTGGTGGTGGGGGGGGGGGTGCATTTTGAATTATTTATATAAAAAAACCACGATGTATTATATATGGACATAGGTAGTATACATATTTCTACTTTATATATGTAACTTGGGTTATTTTTATTTTCGAGAGTGATTGAGACAGCAATCTGTTCCCTACACACTACCCAAATAAAGGGATGTGTCAGAAAAACATGCTTCACGCTTGGAACAAGATCGCCCGTAGGGCGGGTACTCTGCTAGTATTTATTAGTATTTAAAGAAAAACAAAGCCAACCAATAATTATTAGTACCAAATGCGACAGTACGATTTTGCAGCAACAAAAAAAAAGAGCAATGAGCAGACCTTATCTCATACTATCGGCAATTTCAATATCTCATTATTTCAAAACGAAGTTGGAACCTATCGCTTATATTTTATAGAATACGTAGATTAAATCCCATATTCATTCACATAACATTGATGGACATTCAAATTGGATCAGGATATAATTCGATAAATCAAGATGAGTCAGGTTAAATCAGAATAAATATGGATAAGTCAAGATGAATCAGGTTGAATTAGAATTGCACTCGGTAGAGCGCATACCTCTGTTAGGCTGAACAGTTTACGTTTTGTATCCCACTGATAGGCTGCATCTGAACCCAAATCGAATCGACTTCTTGTCACCCAACCAATTCATCCACCTAGTTTATCATAGTTCGTGCACAACTTTTTGAAATATCACGCTATATGTCGTTTTTGGTCCCATCTCTCAATGGGACTTAAACAATTTTTAAAAGCATTTAAAAAAAAATTAAAAAATTCTCGTATCCGGTGACACATTCAGATCTTCACTGAAATCGAATCAATTCTTCCTTGTTACACACACATGTCCACAAAGTTTCATCCAAATTCGTCCATAACCTTTTGAGATATTGTTCTTATCCAGGGTGTTTCAAAAAGATTGATACAACTTTGACTTTTTGCCATTTCTTTGTTTTTTTGACCGATACCGTTTTCCTTTTCAGGGTTTGGTGGTGTTTTCATGGTATATGTTCCTTGGGATTTCTAGCTCCGCAGCTTAACTATGCTATTGACAATGAAGCAGAAGACAAAAGTAGTGGCTCTGTGGTTTGAGACTAAATCATATGTAGATGCCTACCCAACTCCTCCACCGAGTTTTGTCATAATCCATCCATAACTTTTTAAGATATCGTGCTCCATCTCGTTTTTGGACCTATCTTTCAATGGTGAAGAATCACTTAAAAATTATAGTAGCCGGATCCGGATCTTCAACAAAATATAATCAAATCTTCCTTGTCACACACCCAACCTGTCCACCAAATGTTGTACTAATCCGTCCTCAACATTGAGATATTCTGTTCGCAGACAGACAGGGGTGAAAACATAACCTCCGTCCACCTTCCGTGACGGAGGTAAATACAGTATATGTATAGAAATAGCCCCGTAGGGAACTGACGGTTATTTCCCCAACAGGCACAGTGAAAATGAGGGTAATGGGGAAGGGGCCATGGTCCCCCTTCCTAAAGTGGTACAGTCATGGGGAGCACAACTTAAGTTAACGGTATGATCCTAATGTTTCATGAAGGGTTTGGTCTGCATCCGGCCGTTGGCTTCTGAGAATATTTTAACATGAATTACCTGAATTTGAGGCGAAACCCCCCTTTTCAGCCTCTTATCGGGGGCGGATCCGGATGGGAAGCACAACCCTATGAGACCTTCCTGTTCTGATGCATTGTACCAAATTTGCCAATTGGGTCCATATCGCGGTCCAGTAGTTTGTGAGAAGATGTTTTAGTCAAATGTTAATGGACATACGACACCAGGACCCACTTTCTGAGCTTATTTCAGAGAAATAACCTAAAAAGTACACAGATGGAGCACGCAAGCAACAACAACTACAGCCACGACAACAACAACTACCTATTTATAAAATCTGCTTTTGTATGTGTCTTACTTCATGTTACATCCTCACTGACACAGATAGACATGCAATATGTTTGTGAAGTACAACATACTCGCTTTTGATTAAGCTCAGTGAAGCGACGGGTCGGCACAGCTAATTTTCATGAAAATGTCAGTGAGTGTGCATATATACCGTATTTTCATTACCTTTTCATTTCATTCTTTTATAGAAATACATCTGCAACCATTTTTTCATTATGCATGTTAACTCCTCTCCTCGATCATCGTCATTTTACAAAATTTAATCGAAATGAACAGGATACAATGAATGCATCGATACACGTCTTTGTTCTCTTTTGAAATTAGTACAAGAACCTGTCCAGAAGAAGGCTACTCAATCTACTGCCTGGGGACATTTAAAGGTTACCTGCAGTTACCTGTATTAGTTTTACCAACGTGCAGGTGCAAAACACGCTTCGACTGGAAAATTTTGACAAAACAATTACTTAGAATGACAACAAAGTTAGTACAATGAAATTTTGTGTGTGTTAGTGTGGTCGAGGGTGAAGTTGCAGGGGTGGGGGTGGGGGTCAAGGTTGAAGATGGTGTTGATGTGGTTGCAGACAGAATAGCAGTTAACATTTGCAACCAAACTGAAAATGACTATTTGCAATAATAGGCAGAAAAAGTACAGGGACTGGAGGGGTGTAAGGAAGGGAGGGATGTGGTAATTGTCTTCTTGAGTTATAGATTGGAAAGGGGAGTCAAGCCCAAGACTTCAGTGCAAGGTTAAGTACACCCCTGTGTAACTTAGTGCAGGGTGAAGTGCACCCCTGTGTAACTTAGTGCAGGGTGAAGTGCACCCCTGTGTAACTTAGTGCAGGGTGAAGTGCACCCCTGTGTAACTTAGTGCAGGGTGAAGTGCACCCCTGTGTAACTTAGTGCAGGGTGAAGTGCACCCCTGTGTAACTTAGTGCAGGGTGAAGTGCACCCCTGTGTAACTTAGTGCAGGGTGAAGTGCACCCCTGTGTAACTTAGTGCAGGGTGAAGTGCACCCCTGTGTAACTTAGTGCAGGGTGAAGTGCACCCCTGTGTAACTTAGTGCAGGGTGAAGTGCACCCCTGTGTAACTTAGTGCAGGGTGAAGTGCACCCCTGTGTAACTTAGTGCAGGGTGAAGTGCACCCCTGTGTAACTTAGTGCAGGGTGAAGTGCACCCCTGTGTAACTTAGTGCAGGGTGAAGTGCACCCCTGTGTAACTTAGTGCAGGGTGAAGTGCACCCCTGTGTAACTTAGTGCAGGGTGAAGTGCACCCCTGTGTAACTTAGTGCAGGGTGAAGTGCACCCCTGTGTAACTTAGTGCAGGGTGAAGTGCACCCCTGTGTAACTTAGTGCAGGGTGAAGTGCACCCCTGTGTAACTTAGTGCAGGGTGAAGTGCACCCCTGTGTAACTTAGTGCAGGGTGAAGTGCACCCCTGTGTAACTTAGTGCAGGGTGAAGTGCACCCCTGTGTAACTTAGTGCAGGGTGAAGTGCACCCCTGTGTAACTTAGTGCAGGGTGAAGTGCACCCCTGTGTAACTTAGTGCAGGGTGAAGTGCACCCCTGTGTAACTTAGTGCAGGGTGAAGTGCACCCCTGTGTAACTTAGTGCAGGGTGAAGTGCACCCCTGTGTAACTTAGTGCAGGGTGAAGTGCACCCCTGTGTAACTTAGTGCAGGGTGAAGTGCACCCCTGTGCTCAGAACCACTTTCTGTCTCAGACCATAAATTATTTGAAGAAGATGAAGTTGATGTTTTTTTTTTTTTCGTACTGCACCACAAACACGAGAAGTTTTGGTAATAAAAACTCCACACATAAAGTGCAGTCTGACAACATATAAATTGCCATAATATTCCAAGAAATTCAAATTGTGCAAAACGCAGGTGGTGTTACTGCCAAATCTTTGCGTATATAATACATAGACGGCCCCATAGGCCCGTATTTAGAACGACATATTTTACAAAAAAAAGTGGGAAACATGTCTTCCAGTGGAACACTGTGTCCTTATGAAAGGTCTGAGGTTTGTAATCATAAAACTGACTTCATTTAATATCGGTGTCACTTGATCATTGAAATGCATTGTCAAGGGATCGCTTAAGAATCTCACGAGAAATGCAAACGATATTTTATTTTGGAGCAGGGATGAGGTAGCACCCACACAAGGACGTTCGGTGTAGGAAGATGTTGTTTGGACCATCATGTCTGCGCTACACCAACCTCAGAAACTATCATCCATCCACACACTAGCTCCAATGCATCCAGGTACCTATCTAATTCAAATTGAAACCAGAGGCTGAAGAAATCTCCATCCAAAGGAACATTGTACAAAATCCTGGAGTAAGCAGTTACCAGACTGCAGCAGTGTTTTGCAATCCTGGCTCTGCCGTCTTGTAAATAGAACATAAACACACATTGCACTAAATGGCTCTTATGAAGGTTTGATGTTACAAGCTTTCATCACCCAAGGGAGTGTCAAACGTAGATGGCATCTGGTCAGACTTTCTGTGATTACCCAAAACATAATTTACAGGCAATTATCAGTGTGTGTGTGTGTGTGTGTGTGTGTGTGTGTGTGTGTGTGTGTGTGTGTGTGTGTGTGTGTGTGTGTGTGTGTGTGTGTGTGTGTGTGTGTGTGTGTGTGTGTGTGTGTGTGTGTGTGTGTGTGTGTGGTCCCATGAGATTATTTGTTATGTTTGGATATGTAGATATTTGTCTGAGTGTTCAAACCTCTTATATGTCCTGTTCTCACGTCTTCCTATGATCGTTAAAGAACCAAGCTAACCACCCCCTCATGCCAAATACCCCTATTACCTGTTCATGGGTTTCTGATTTTTTTTTCCCCAGAAATTTTATATTTTATCTTTTACTTCTATCGTCCACTGCTACTAAATAATCCTCAAACGTTTGTTACTTAACTTTTCTATAGGCCTCTATGAAAAAAAAAAAAGAACAATATGTAATTTTTAAACAAAATAAACTTTTTGATGATGGAATTGGAAAACTGGTGCAAGAACACACTGATGGATCGAGTAGCTCGAATAGGGAGGAGATGGTTTACTTAGGGGAGGAAGGTGGCTGGGTTATAGATGGCACGGGGTGGGTGTGGGTTGGGAGGATAGAGATGAAAACAAAATAGAAGAGTGTTCAACACTGTTGCCTTTCAGACCAGGACTCCAAATTAGTCATAAAATGTACTCACAACATCGATTAATGGTAGAGTCATTGACACCAGCAGTGGGACACAGCCGTTGTCATTGTGTGTCACCAACAAGGTGGCACCTCTGCAGGACTGTGGTTGAATGCTGCCCATTGCTCTAGTTTGCCTTTCACGTTTGTCACAGTACGTGTTACTTTTGCGGTGTAACTGTTACCAAGAGGGTCAAACGTTTATACTTTGAATCAAATTCCATGTCAGTGAGAGGGGAATCCTTATTGTGGTGCGTTAGCAATATGTATGCACTCCCTCCTGCCACCTGACATGAAGCAAACTGTGCAACAAGTATGGCAAACAAGTGAATGAATGAATGAATAAATAAAGGAATTAGAGATGGCCATTTCTTCTAAGAAAATTAAAGACTCATCATAAATTAAAATCCCAACTTAAAGGGGCAATTGAAGACTATTTAATCACAGAAGCATTCAGTTTCCTATCACCAAAAGCTTATAAACCTGCATTTTAATTATTGACGTCACTATGAGATAAGTGTTTGAGATCTATCTGTTTTAGTATGTGAGTTATCACCGTACCCTGAGCAAATTACAAATTCCTGTCCAAATCTTGGGTGTGTTCCACTAGCAAGTGGCTGAATTGTTATCGCTTGCCAAGCCAGCCATTCCGTATGAACTGCTTTGCATGCTGCTTGGGAAGCAGAGCAAGCGATCAAGGGAGGTGCTTGGCAAAAAGCAAGCAAGCCGCTTGCCAACGGAATGCACCCAAAAATGGCCACCGTAATCAGATCCAAAACGATTGCTGGCTATTTCTTAAATTCTCCTGCCATTGAGGACAATATTGAAACATGCATTTCATACTTTTATTACTACTTCTACTTTTTATCCTAATTCTTTAAAATCTACAAACATGAAAAACCTCTCCACCCCCTCCCAATGCACAGTGGAAGGTCGATAGATAAACTTGGCAGGGGGCTTTCCCTTCTGACTCCCCTTTTATTTCTCTTCACTTTACTCTTCCTGGTACTGTGCTGAAGCTGCTGCTAATACAATCAATTAGTTTGGGAAAGTTGTTGTCACAATATGATCGAGTAAAACTGAAAACGAGAGTCTGGGCAGAATTTGTTCGAGTAACATGATAGTACTGCAGTTTACATTGTATGCCACCTTGTTGTTAAGAGGTACCGAGCACTTCGTTGCATTGGAGTGCTTGCTTGAGCACTTTGAATTAAGTAAGTTGCATGGCAAGCGGTAAGTGAGCTGTTTGCGAGCAGAACACACCCCTGCTCCTGCCGAAAGACAGGCCGAGCCATCCAGTTCCAGAAAAAGAGGCTGTAACTGTTCCCCTTAGCCAATCCCACAAGAAATGGGGCATAATTGGGACCGTTAAATAAGATTTACAAAGTAACTTTTTACCATTGCCACATGCTTCAAATTATCACCAAATAATGCCATTTTAATGTCATGTTCCTGAAATGAAATTACCATTGTGACATCACTTCAAGCAAAAGGAAAATGAGTCTCAAACGATGAATGTCACAAGTGATAACAAAGAAATCTTGCCTTCAAATCTCGGCAACACTTTCCAAGCAAAGTATGTTCCACACATTGGGGCCAATACCCCCTTGATTGCATGACCTGAGATAACAGCATGCACTACACTACACATCCAACATATATATATATATATATATATATATATATATATATATATATATATATATATATATATATATATATATATATATATATTCCTGTCTTCCAGAGCATTTACCACACTCCAAGGATAATGGACACAAAACAAGAAGAATGAACCTGCTACAACGACAATGAACACACCACAAAGACAATGGATTTACGACATGGACAAGTGACTGGCTGCAAGGACAATAAACCAACTCCATGGACAATGAACATACTACAAGGAAATTTGGCATACTCTTAGGACAATGGATCTGCTCCAAGGGCAATGCACACACTACAATGACAATGATCCCACCACAAGGAGAATGCACTCACTACAAGAACGATGGGCCGACTCTTTGGACAATGGACCCACTCCAAGGACAATGCACTCACTATAGATCCACAGACCTACTCTAAAGATAATGGACCCACTCCAAGGACAATAGACCTACAAGAACAATGGATCTACTCTTAGGATAATGCACTCATGACAAGGACAATAGGCCTATTCTTAAGATAATGGACATACTCCTCGGACAATAGATCTACCACAAGGACAAATGACCCAATACAAGGACAATGGACCCACGCCTTGGACAACAGACCCACTCGTAGCATAAACACAAAGTGAAAACGAGGAAAATGTTCCATTCATTCATATAACATGTTTAGTGCTTTAACTCCAGAATTGTAATTCTATATGTTGCGATGAGTATTTTTATTATAATTTTTCACCTGCTCATATACAAACTTCCATGTAAAGATTTTTATAGTGCACAATTAACATTTACTGCAACCACACAATATGTCCTCCAGTGCTAAATATTTTGTGAAGGTTTACAGATATCTAATTTTGACTTTCTTAATCCGATTTATATATTTAAACCAATCATTGTTATGAGTGATACAGTATATTTTTGCACTGTGGTTAAGAAAAACACAAAGAGTATCCTGTATCTAAAAATCAAACCAATTGTCCAATGATGCATAAATAATACATTTCTGGTATGACTCACCAGGAAGACAATGAGGTACCTGGCCAGACCATTTCCCACAGATGTTACATGTCAAGTTGACCTGAGCCACACTCTCAGATAGGCTATAACCCAGAGGGCAGCTGTACCACACCGTAGACCCCTGTGTGCGACCCCCATCTTCCAACAGATCAGCATTGGAGAATACCGGTGGCTCACCGCACAGATATTCTGTTAACACAATAACATGCAACAACAGGATGGAGATTCTATGAAACAGTTCATTGTAATGTATATATATATATATATATATATATATATATATATATATATGTATAAAATGGTGATTTTAGTCGACCTTTTGTTGTTGACAATATACCCCCATATCGATTAATATGGTGCAGGTGTTTTTTTTTTAATCACCTGGATTTGCTGCACAGAAGGCCTGGTAATGGCTGCTTGAAGGAGGGAAGCCAAAGGTATGAACTTGGTCGGAAATGTTCTGCCTTTCCATGGTGCTGTTCAGACATCCCGCCACTCTAGAGCACACACATTTGAGGTGAAAAGGTCTCATTTTACTGATTAACTTAAAATCCTTTCATGTTGATATTGTTGTGGTTTTGCGAAGCCGGTGCTCCCCCTGAGGCAATGGCACACAACATATAGCTTTTGTAATTTCATTAGTATTTGGTTTGGATAGTCCTTCCCTTATGTAAAGTGGGTTGATGGGATAGAATGCATTGTGTGGGCTTTTACGCAGGTCTTCATTCCCATTTTTTATCCTTTACTTATTTTACTTCACACACAAACCCTCCTTTCCTTCAGCAAGCATGCAAACCACAGTAACAGGCAGCTCATTAGCATGTGCGTGCCCTTTCCCATTCAAATCTCATGCCATTACCCAACCAAGCTCACCTCAAACCTTCACCAGATTCGGACCACAATGCTTTAGCATTTCTCCAACCACCACAATGCCTTCCTAAAAAATCCCCACATCATCGGACTACAATCCAAGCTCACTTACCATCGCCATTAACCACCACAATCACAACGCCTCAACCAGCATGAAGCACTATGCAAAAAGCTCACCACTACACTGACATCACCATTAAAGACTACCATCACCTTTTAGGACTAGTGGGAACAAGGAAGCGTGTTCATGGTCGGGGCACACGATCGAGTACCTCGCCCCCAGCTATTCTCAGAGCTCCGTTGCGTGCCCAGGTGCAGAGCAAATAAGGCCATCACTGGTGAAAAATCCTCACCTGAGTGGAGCCAAAGCCATGGTAAGCATCTGTGCGCCAATGTGGGCGCGTAGAACACCCAGCGCTATGCTTGTTCCACTCTAAACCACCATCCCTACCAGGGAATTATAAAAGCGGGCCCTGTTCTCTGGTCTTCTCTCTGACCTGGCCCACCCTCTTTTCTGCTCTTCTCTTCTCTTGCATCTTGTCTGCCCATTCTTCTTGTTCCTCTGGTCACGGAGTGGTGGAACGGAACGAGACGGACCGGAGAGCCAGGCACCCAACAGAGTGTAGCTTATCCCATGAGTAATTACACGTACAGAACTCTTTACACTCAAGGTAGTCTATCTTCTCACACATTATTTGCTAAATTTCCAACTCCCTGACCCACATCGTTACACTTTCCTCTACGCATTACACTGCCAATCACCGCACACCTCATCACACATCCTCCGGTCACACACCTGAGTCACCATCAGTTTTCCTCCCTTCCTCCCTCTCCGAAGTGACTGGGAAGTGTCGGCCCGTTGGCCGCTCCAGGTATTAAAGAGGTGGCAAACACCTCATACTTTCAATCTCTTTCTTTGCTTTGTAACTTTCCTCGGGGTATGATCATAATGGCGCCTGTAATGTATATATGTTAAGATTGTAGAAGTTTTTAATAATCAGATAATTCTGCACCGTGTTTTGTTTCTTTGTAAATATTTGCATGTCCTTTTGCCTTACCTGCTTGTAATAAAATTGTTAATATTATAGATGTACCCAGTTTGGTATCTCTTTTCCTCTATTGGTCCATTGTAGTCCACACAAAGTGTTAGCTGAGAAGTTATACCCCACCAATTTGCTCTTGTTAGCCGGTGCACACTTGGCAGCTATGCTTGGCTGTACCTGATACGGTAAGTTAACTCGAGTATGCATCGAGGGCACGAACCCCCGCCCCCCCATCTCCCCCTCCGCATCCTTGATTCTGCCAATCCACCGGACATGTTAACATGTGAAGTGGTGCGAACCCTGCTAGGATAGTACCAATCAGCACTTGTGGTTCATTAGCAACCCTTGTTATCCATGATCAGTGGCTTCAGAACAAGGTGTTCAGGAGGAACTTGACCGCTACCCCTCGTGGTGAAACTCGAACCCCAGATCCATAATAATCTTACTATAATTCACCGTCTGTCCGTCTGTCTGTTCCCAGGTACCGCAAAAATGGCTGAACCGATCGCAACCATTTTTTGGGTGTGTAATCCTGGGACCCCTTGGAGTAAAATAGGCATAAATATAATAACATGACCCCCTTGACGGTTCCCGTAGGGAGCGGATGCTTCTAGTCTGAGGATAATTCACCGTTCGTCCGTCTGTCTGTTCCCAGGTACCGCAAAAACGGCTAAACCGATCGCAACCATTTTTTGGGTGTGTAATCCTGGGACTCCTCGGAGGAAAATAGGCATAAATATAATAACATGAACCCCTTGACGGCTCCCGTAGGGAGCGGGTGCTTCTCGTATTAATAATACAGGACACTGCCATAATGATGGTCTTTCCACAGAGGAGAGCATTTCTTCCACCAAACCAAAAGGTGGTGTCTGTTGTCTGTTATCTGTTAACTTATAGGCATTAACCATGGTTACATCATCTCTCAGAAAACTGAATATCATTCAATAACAAACAATTTGCTTCGATGTGAGCTGAACTTGAATCGCTAAAAGCTTCTACAACTACTACTTAAACAGCCCCAATGAATCCCAACGTTTTTGGCCCGTCTTTCATGAACCGATTGGTCAGGATTTCGAGTTGAGGTGTTTCAGGCAGGAATTCAGAAGATGTTGAGGGTGTTAGCGATACCTCACTCATTCTTCGTAAAAGACATCATGGGATCTACAACGTGCACAAACTAATGCTAATAAATGGGCCCACATTATAAAGGTCCATCCAAGGGACGATGTACTTTGCGATACATGGTCTTGTCTGAGAAGCACCAATTCAAATGTTTTTAGTCCGTTCGGGAACCGGAGCCAGACTAGGCAGCTCAAAAGTAAATGTGTTACCTCGACCCAATCCTGAAAGACCAGTTAAAAATATTGTTCCGTGGAAAGTACTAAAGTCACCTCATGATGCTGATGCTGTGGTGTTGGGACAAATTTGTCTTTGTAAAGATAAATAAGAGTAGAATAACCTGGGCTATACGACATGGAATGCCAATTGCTTTTCCATACTGATGAAAACCAAGGCAGCTGTTATCACAATGGAGGAGTTTTGATTTCTCATTGTTCCCCAATCCAATGATCTTGGAGGATTGATATCACTCAAGCACTCCTGAACAGGGCACAATGATGGAGGGAAATTCAAACCTGCGACCCTTCAACAGGAAAAGATGCAGTCCATTCCACGTTTAAAATTTAGCTGATATTTAAAAACATGTAAGAGTGAAATTAATTTCCATGAGATGAGCTTACTCACTGACTGACTCATTGATATTACAGATTGGTACCTTCCGGGTGGCGTAGAAAGCTGAAATTTTGTGTGCCAATGGACATTGAAGCCGGTACACTGGAAAAATTCACAGAATCATCAGACAACATCCCTAAATGAAAATAAATTTAATATTTACGATTTCATAAAAAGTTTGAGGGGATAGCTCAGTGACAACACAAGATGGGACAAATGCTACACACACACACACACACACACACACACACACACACACACACACACACACACACACACACACACACACACACACACACACACACACACACACACACACGTACATATGTATGTATGAAAAAACAGGCAAAGTGGGGATTTGGGGGGTCTGGGTTCTTTCGGGAATCCTGAAGAGTTGTGGAGTGCCTTCAAGACCACCATCCTTGATGTTTCTGGGGGATATCTTGGAACTCACCGTCGGGTGAAGAATAATTTTGTCTCTCAAGGAACACTGGATACAGTTGACCAGAGTCGCAGGGCCAGGCTTAATGGCAGATCTGATCTGTTCAGGTAGATGAGGCATAAAACGGTTGGGAGAATTGTACCATCCATGCTGAATTCTCATGGCTGGTGGAAATGTTGTACTCATGTCATTGCATGCAGTTCTCTGCTCTCCCTGGAATACAGGCATCATTCCTACTGAGTTGAAGAGGGGCCTTGTTGTCCCTGTCTGGAAAGGGAAGGGTTATCACCGGGATTGAAACAACTACCGAGGGGTGACGCTGCTCTCAGTGCTGAGCAAGGTCTTTGCTCAGATAATTCTTGATGGGGTTCACCACCATCTGCTTGAGCACCAACACCCATAACAGTCAGGCTTTACACCACAAAGGTCAATGATTGACCATATCCTTGCCGTTTGGGGTCCTCACCAAACATAGATGAGTTTCTGAAGGGGCTGCTTGCAGCTGATGTTGATCTCTGCAAAGCATTTGATTCAGTCAATCGGGATGACCTCTGGAGGATTCTTGGTCTTTGTGGGGTGCCACAAAAACTGATCAATCTGATGTCTGAACTCTACTCTGCTACTGAGAGTGCTGTGAGATGTTGTGAAACCATCTCCGACTTATTTCCAGTTGATACTGGAGTTCATCAGGGGTGTGTACTGGCCCCCACACTTTTCAGCGCTTGTATGGACTGGATTCTGTGGAGGATTTCGAAGAGACCAAGTTGTGTTGCATTATTTGGGAATGTCCAGATCTCTGACCTTGATTTCACAGATTATGCAAACATCTTTACAGAAACTCCGGTTACCCCTTTGGAGACCCTCGAGGTGCTGATTGTGGACTCAGAGCTGCTGGGATTACGGGTTTCCTGGGTTAGAACTTAGGTCCAGGATTTCTGTGACATCTTGGTTGCTGCTATCTTGGCTGTACCTGTTTGTGGTGATGATGTTGAGGTCACGGGGTGATTCACTTACCTTGGCAGTGATATTCATATCCTTGCTGGCTGTGAGCCAGAGGTTATTAGACATCTGGGTCGGGTCTGGGGAGTCGTGGAGTCACTGGATCATGGGGTGTGGCGCTATCGGTACCTGTGCAGGAGGATGAAAGTCTGAGTGTTCAGGTCCTTGGTGTTTCCAGTCTTGCTCTATGGTAGTGAGACTTGGACTCTGACCAGAAATCTGAGTTGGAGACTTAATACCTTTGGCACCAGATCTCTTCAGAGAATCCTTGGCTATTGCTGGTCAGACTTTGTGTCCAATGAGCAGTTGCTGAGAGAGACTCAAATGACATTTGTTGCCTGCAGAGTCCATGAGTGTCAGCTGCGGCTGTATGGACATGTGGCTCATTTTCCTGATGCTGATCCTGCTCACCAGATTCTCTCAGCGAGGGATCCTCATGAATCAAGGAGGCCAATGGGCCAACCACTTGCCTCGTGGTTGCGGCAGGTTGATCAGCATCTCAATGAGATGGGGATGGGGCAGGCATTTGCCGTGGGATGGCCAGACAGAGGCCCCTAGAGTACCGGCACAAAGTGGACACAGCGACGCGCTGCTTCGGCACATGCTCCCTTACCTGACTTGACCTTCGCTCCCACACTGCCATTCAATTCTCAAACATTGCAATGCAAAAATGGTGATTGTGTTCCTTCACCACCATGGCCTGCACACATGTTATAACTCACATTCATTCTCAAACACAACTCAATTATTGTCACAAAACAGACACTTCCACAATAAGACAATTCTGATTTCCAAACCAATCCCTTTACCAACCATTGAATCTCTCACCCATTCCCATCCTAATTATCCATGTCCCAATTTCTAAGCAAACCTGAACCCTTGGGACAAAAAGCATCAAGGCACCTTATAGTAAGTACAGGCCATTGCAGGTTGGTCGGTTTCAAGCGTGTCATCCACCACTGCTAGTTTTCTCCACATCCTTCTTATGCACGCTTGTGGATTCGTTGCTTTGTATCTCCCTGGATTCCATGCATTTTTTTCTCGAATTTTGCCTATTATTCCAAAATCTTGCAGACAACTTGGCTGATGTTTGGGTGCAATTATAGACTTCAAGCATACCCTTGATGAGGAGATGTCAGAGAACCAGGCCAGCCTAAGGAACTGTGGCTACAAACTTTCTTGCGAGAGGCAGCAGTATTGATGCCTGCATCCTCCTCCAGGATCTGGAAGACCCAAATTTCTCTCATCCATTCCCAGAATTCTGCATCCTCCTCCAGGATCTGGTAGACCCAAAGTTCTTTCATCCTTTCCCAGAAGCCTGCATCCTCCTCCAGAATCTGGTGGATCCAAAGTTCTCTCATCCATTCCCAGAATCTTGCATCCTCCTCCAGGATCTGGTCAATCCAAAGTTCTCACATCCACTCCCGATCGATACCTATATCCTCCTCCAGGAAAAACTGTGGTCCCAGCTATAACCCAGGCAGACATTCCCCCAGCCCAGTGGACCCAGTTTCAAATGTATCTCTTGGGTGCTCCGGGATGAGAGTGGAACAAAGCCATGCCCAGCTGAACCACAACGAGCATGATGACAATATTTCTTGGGTACGCATGGACGTTGTCAACCGTGCTCCACCATCCACGATAGCCAAAAGCCAGACAAACAGCCACCATTGTTAACCCAAAACACCATCACCATGGCTATTCTTTGGATCTCAAACAAGACTTTTTGGGAGCTTAGCTTTTGAGTGAGCCAGGTGAATCGGAAAAATCGGGCCACAAGGAATCCAAAACTGACCAGGACCAACCATACTGTGACCATCAGAGGTGCATGCATTTTGAGGTATGGTGGTCCACGTCTGCCAAACATCCCAACCGGTGGTCCTGTTGGCATGATGGGGCCAGCCTCCAAAGGCTGGCAGTCATGGTGATGTTCCATTCCATCATGGGCATATGTATCAGCCAGAAAAAGAGACAAGTTTTCTGCCAAATTTGTTTCCGATTTGCCTCTTGGCAAGTGTTCATTTCAGACGGAGATTCCCTACAAAGCTCATCTTTCTCATCCATCTCCATCTTGCCTCCAATGCCTCCAACAATTATCATTGTTGATATGCCTAAAAACAATTATCATCAAATTGTTCACTCCCCATGACACATTCTTAAACTTCAAACTCCTTCTCAAGTGGTACAATTTCTGGAGTATCCTTCTCAACCACTGGATCGAAAGAAGACTGAAAAAGTCCCTCACTAAGTTAAGCATGGTTCTCATTGCCAAAAAGTCCAGTATTTGGCAGTTCACCTTTGTCATGCAGTTCATCCACCTGTTTCTCCTCAATATTCCTTGCTGAAGAATCCACAGGTCTGACATCTGGAAAGGATTCTTGGGGTACATCAGCTACTGCAAGTTCATCCAATGAAAAATGCTGAGCATCATCTTCATCACTGGGATACTCTATATTCACACTGAGTGGGGGTATTTTCACTTCAAAACCTGCACTTGACTCATCCTGACTTGAATCAAGATGAGCCCCCCCGCTCAACCAACAGGAAGTTGCAATTGCTGCAACTGTCCTACTCAATACATTTTTCTTGGGATTGTTCCAATATTGGCTCAACCGAATAAACTTCAAGATCTGCCTCCCTGTAATTGCCAAGTTCAAGAAGTAATGCTTCAGGAAGATTACTTTCCTCATCCAGCACCTTCACAACTTCAATGTCATTCCTCTTTGCAGTATCCAATTTGTCATTCCCGACTGTACAATCATCAAAAAGCATTTATGTAGATCCACTTTCAATGACAGCTGCACCATCAGCATTGCAACAATGAGAAGCATCAGACTCATCACAATCTTCTGCCTCAGCATCACCTCCACACGGTTCATAAACAATGAGTAATTGGCTTTCACAACAATGACCCAAATCTGAACTCTGGGACTGGTCCTGCAAATTCCTTTCAAAAACATCACTTTCCCATTTGTCCATTTGACAAGCATCCTGCTCTTCCTCTTGAGGTCCATCTGTGACTGTTAAACCACCTTGCACTTTTTCATATTTGGCAATTCTCTCTCCAGAGTTTACATCAGCAAGCTTGCTTTCGATTGTTTTTAAGAACAGCCACTTTTTCAGTACTTGGCATGTCAACGTTACTGTTGCTCTCCTCGACTAAATGTTCTGCAAATGGTTCAAACATTGGTTCTGCCTAATCTGATCGACCCGTTTCGATAACATCCCCAATGAAAATGTACAGCAAGTCCAGTTTAACTTCATCATTGGCTTTGTCCGAGTCAATCAGCCCAAGCGTGGTCTCAACAGTACCATCAACATCACCTTTGAAAATAACAGAAACTTTTACTTCTTCCACCTCTCCTTTGATGGTCTTTTTCCAAGTGTTCAGCCGCTTGTGCAACATCTCATTCTTCCTTTCCCCAGTCAATTATGGCCCCCACAAGCCTTTATCAACTACCATCCGCTCTTGTTCTGTTACACGGGTTTCCGACTCTTTCACCAAACTACTGCCATGGCGCTGACAAAATCCCAATTCCTCCACATGCTGTTTCATTCTGGCATCCACACAAGTGCAATGGCCCTGCAGGTCCTCATTTACTTTGTCAATTCTTTGATTTGTTGACCCAATTTGTTTTTACAACTTTTCCTCCATTCGGACAGCTTGGGTTTTACCCTCTTCTATTTTCAATGCCATTTCTTTCATTCATTCCATCATTTTATCCCTGTCTTCATTTTGTCTCCTCATTTCTCTTCCAATCATTTATTCCCTTCCCTTATTTCTTTTCTTTGTTCCAACGTGAACTGGAGAGCCAACACACTAGCTTCCCGTGTCCCATTTCCCACTGTCGTGGAGGGAGGCTGACGCTTGGGACGGGGAAAGTTCTTATCCTATCCTTCTCAGTCAACTCCACCCTCGGCTCGTTTCCCTCATCCTCATTATCCAGCACAAACAACACCATCTTGTGCATTATGTCATCCATCCTTTCTCCGCATGTGCTTAATCTCCTCAGAAAATTTTTTTCCCCATAAATTTCCAAGCGTTCTTTTCTCCTGACACCAATCCGCTATAGAATTTGTAACTCAGTCACTACAACCCCTTTTCCTTCAAAGGTAGAGAGGCAATTTTTTTAAAAAAACTTAGATTCCCATTCCGTTTTTCAGATTAGCACGCTCCGACACCAAATGTCGTGGTCCCGATGGATTCAAAAATCCCACCCCGATGCCAAATATCGGGTTTCAAAACATCCCCCTCCGATAGCAGTTGTCCTAGTCAACTGGTTAGTAAATATCCTGCTCCTGATCAAAAATTGTTGATCAGGGTTCGAATCCCACTCCAATGACACCAATTGTTGTGTTCAGCTGGTTAACACCGTCTCACCCTGGGCCCATTTGTCATGTTCAGGGTGGTTAACATCATCCTGAATGGATCACAAAATGGTTTTCTCCCTTGGAGGCTTACAGCCGAGATTCTCGACAATTATGGTGTGCACGGGAAAGAAGCAGCTAGGCTCTGCACCACAACGGAGGCACAAGGGTTTATACTTGAACCCACAATGAATAGACAGACTCAAGCAAATTTAATAAATAAGGGTTTAATGAACATAAATCAAATATTTATAATGGAAGTAAATCAACGCATGATCATACAAGTGTGAGGTACACTAAAGCTAATTTTGAGACGTCTCCACCCAGACTTAAACACAGACAAGACACTTAGTTGTGGGTCCAGAGATGATCAGAGATGGTATTTTAGGAGCCTGGTGTCATCGAACCCGCATCGTCCTGTGCAGGAATCCATACCCAAAGTGGTGCCAAGCCACTCTCGGCATGGAAAGCGTAATTTTTTGTATAATTTTGTACCAGTAATTTTGTACCAAGCCACCAGTAATTTTGTGGCGGTATTCAGCGCCAGCGCCCAGAAACCGCCATGCAGCTTCTTCTCATGAACGAATTTGCCGACCCCATTCCTCTTTTGCACCAGATCCCCTCGCCGCGAATGGGCGCTGCCTTGTTCCTCGATGGTAGAATGGGATAACCAGAGTTATCACTGAGAGGCCTGCTCTTCTCCTCTCTCTCTCAACTCATAAACATACAGGCTTCATGACCCAGCAACAATCAATGGCTAGCATCTTGCTCCAGCACACGGGCAAATTCACACATGACAAACACGAAAATCATGCAGCCTTCTTCATCGTGTCGAGGAGAAGCCAGCCAGCAAGACCCTTCATTCTCAATTGCGTTCCTCACCAATGATCTCCTCTCGGACGCGTCCAGAGGTAATATTAATTTTTTTAGAGGAGATCCTCTTCTAGGCGGTGTAGTAGTTCTGAAGGTAATGTAGAGGTATAATGTTGAGGTAATATTTATTTTTTTAGATGAGATCCTGTTCTAGGTGGGGTAGTTGTTGTTGTGAAGGTAATGTTGAGGTAATATTTATTTTTTTAGATGAGATCCTGTTCTTGGCGGTGTAGTTGTTGTGAAGGTAATGTGGAGGTAATATTAAGTTTTTTTTAGATGAGATCCTGTTCTAGGTGGTGTAGTTGTTGTTGTGAAGGTAATGTAGAGGTATGATGTTGAGGTAATATTTATTATTTTTAGATGAGATCATGTTCTAGGCGGTGTCGTTGTTGTGAAGGTAATGTTGAGGTATAATGTTGCGGTATTATTAATTTTTTTAGATGAGATCCTGTTCTAGGTGGTGTAGTTGTTGTTGTGAAGGTAATGTGGAGGTATAATGTTGAGGTAATATTAATTTTTTTAGATGAGATCCTGTTCTAGGCGGTGTAGTTGTTGTTGTGAAGGTAATGTTGAGGTATAATGTTGAGGTAATATTAATTTGTTTTTAGATGAGATCCTGTTCTAGGCGGTGTAGTTGTCGTTGTGAAGGTAATGTTGAGGTAATAATTTTTTTTAGATGAGATCCTGTTCTAGGTGGTGTAGTTGTTGTTGTGAAGGTAATGTTGAGGTAATATTAATTTTTTAGATGAGATCCTGTTCTAGGCAGTGTAGTTGTTGTTGTGAAGGTAATGTTGAGGTAATATTAATTTTTTTTAGATGAGATCCTGTTCTAGGCGGTGTAGTTGTTGTTGTGAAGGTAATGTTGAGGTAATATTAATTTTTTAGATGAGATCCTGTTCTAGGCGGTGTAGTTGTTGTTGTGAAGGTAATGTTGAGGTAATATTAATTTTTTTAGATGAGATCCTGTTCTAGGCGGTGTAGTTGTTGTTGTGAAGGTAATGTTGAGGTATAATGTTGAGGTAATATTAATTTTTTTAGATGAGATCTTGTTCTAGGCGGTGTAGTTGTCGTTGTGAAGGTAATGTTGAGGTAATATTAATTTTTTTAGATGAGATCCTGTTCTAGGCGGGGTAGTTGTTGTTGTGAAGGTAATGTTGAGGTAATATTAATTTTTTTAGATGAGATCCTGTTCTAGGCGGTGTAGTTGTTGTTGTGAAGGTAATGTTGAGGTATAATGTTGAGGTAATATTAATTTTTTTAGATGAGATCTTGTTCTAGGCGGTGTAGTTGTCGTTGTGAAGGTAATGTTGAGGTAATATTAATTTTTTTTAGATGAGATCCTGTTTTAGGCGGTGTAGTTGTCGTTGTGAAGGTAATGTTGAGGTAATATTTTTTTTTTTTAGATGAGATCCTGTTCTAGGCGGTGTAGTTGTCGTTGTGAAGGTAATGTTGAGGTAATATTTTTTTTTTTTAGATGAGATCCTGTTCTAGGCGGTGTAGTTGTCGTTGTGAAGGTAATGTTGAGGTATAATGTTGAAGTAATATTTTTTTTTTTAGATGAGATCCTGTTCTAGGCGGTGTAGTTGTCGTTGTGAAGGTAATGCTGAGGATTTTTTTGAGGTAATATTTCGGCCTTCATGATCCGTGGTAATGCTGAGGATATAATTATATCCTTCATCAGGCATTCTTCGGCCACCTCATTCTCTGGTTCTTAAGACATTTCCTGGGTAACCTCACTGGGGTCGAAAGCCACCATGTTCTTTGGCCTGCTCGACCATGCCTTGACTTGAAACAGGTAGCCACGATTTCTTAATGAGAGTTTTTTTTTTCCCACTTTCCTCACTCACATTATCGAATGTCTGTTTATCATAGTTCTGAATCGTTGCATGCATCACTTTTGTAAGTGCTATAGTTTTGAAGTCAGGATCTTGGAGCGATTTCATGCATTATATGATACGCTTTGCCATGATCTACTCTCACGGACTAATTAAAGGAAATCATCGAAATATTATTTCGGTTTTGAGGATCGGATGTCATTCAGACTAAATAAGTGTCAAAATCTGTTGTGAAAGCTGATAATTTAAAGACATGAGTCTTATAACTGAACCAATATACATATTTACTTTAAGCAAGCAAGGCTATGTCCTTCCTCCATACATACACAAGAAAAAGTGAAATTTTCAAAGCATTAAACTTATCTTTTCCTACTGATTGGAGAATTATATTGAGAGAACAAAAAAAATTTGGAAGACAACAAAATGAACCAGCTTCATTGAGCTATATGATTTAATGCATTCACTGCAAGACCTCATGCCCTGTCCCCCAGAGGGACTGCCTATCCAAAGCATCTGCCAGATCTATATCTATATTTTAGGAGGTTTTGTGAGGTGCTCTATGGGGAATCAAAGCAAATCTGGTAAAAAAAAAAATGGACGTTCAATTAAAACGTTATAATGCTTACACAGACCTTGAACCGATGTGACACGTGCACAGACGAGCAGGTAAAATGGCTGATTTTCTGCAATGTTTCTTTCACAGAACCAGCTTCATTGAGCGATAACATTTAATGCATTCACGGCGAGACTTCATGCCCCGTCCCCAACAAGAACTGCCTATCCATAGCATATGCCAGATATGTGTCTATATTTTCGGATGTTTCACGATGTGCTCTACAGGGAATCAAAGCAAATCTGGTTTAAAAAAAAATTGACGTTTTAAAATAAAGTTATAACGATAGCGTGGACCTCGAACCAATGCACCAAATTGCACGTGCACAGATGAGCAGGCAAAATGGCACATTTTCTGCAATGTTTATTTCACAGGCGATTTAACTTTGCGATGTCTCCAAGGTTGTTCTGTATGAAGCTGCAACTCTTTTGTGGATAAAGTCATTTTATTTCATGAATTCATTTTATTTCATAAACAGTTGTGTGCGTTGTGAAGACGGGCTTTTAAGTTAAAGGGATCCTTTATGGTATACAGTGACCGTTCCTTAACCATTTGATTGAAGTGCTTACATGAGTGCTTAAGCTATGTGTGGAGCACTCATTGTTGGCGCGCTACGTCATTCTGATCGAATCATTCAATCGTTATGGATGCTTTTGCCGCGGTACGTCATTCAGAGCGAGTGCTTGTGCTCCGTCACCATGAGCAAGTTTTTTTTTTGAAATAACACTATTTCCAAGCCATTTTTCCATATTAACGTGTTATCTAAATTACAGAGCCAATTTTTTTTCCATCCGTCGCACACAGCTATGAATAAAGAATAATGTTTGTGAACATAACCCTGAAACATCGAGATAAATGCAGAATTGTTTCTCGGTGAAAGCTACTCAAGGTTACTGGGTTGTATACAGTAAGTACTGTAGTTGGTAATCACACTGACTCCAACCGGCCGATATCGGCCGGTTGGAGTATGTGTGTGTGTTTGTGTGTGTTTGTGTGTGTTTGTGTGTGTGTGTGTATATATATATATATATATATATATATATATATATATATATATATATATATATATATATATATATATATATATTGTTGTGGTTACCAGATTCGCAAACCACCATTCAGGTCCCTTAGGTGAGGTATCTCGGTAAGTGCATGTGTAGTTAGGCCCAAACCCGTTGTCTAGTGGGAATACATGTCATTTATGCGAGCTGCGACTCTTCAGGATAGCCGTTTTTCTTTTACTATCTTTATTTTGGACCAACCGCCATGATTACCATCACAACCACAACAACAACCACCAACCACAACGCCGCTTCACCACAACCGCCACGACCTTTACCGGCACAACTCGCCACCATCGCATCACCGTCATCTCGCGCCACTCATGGGCACCGATGCTGGACTCGTGTAGGGCGCACGTTGAACAGCGTGTACAAAATCACGGATTTTGTGCTTCAAAAACGGATCAAAAACGACACACGCCCACTTTTTGCCGTCCAATCGGTGAGCGAGGGGCGATTTGGCCCCGCCTCCAGAACGATCGATATATGCAAATTTGTGGATCAAAAAGCCTTCACGCCCACTTTTTCTCGGGCCAATGGGGAGCGAGGTGAAAGGTCAAAGGGAGGGGGTCAAAGGCGAAGTTACGGGGGGATAAAAGGACGGTGTTCGTCAGTCAGAAGAGAGTCGCAAACGAGAACGAGAAGGAGTCGAGAACGAGAAGGAGTCGGAACGGAGGGGACGAGTGTGGAAGACTGGAGCCCGAAGCCTGCAGTGGCTGGAGAAGCTGAAGAGAGTCGGACGAGGGGGTGCTCGCGTCGGTGCCAGGAGCTGCACGCCCGAGGGAGGCCGGCAGCGCGACCTGGCCGAGGTGGAGACGCACACCAGGGATAATAAAGATCCTCTATACCCCGAGCATCAGCAACCCCCTCCTGTTTCCCCCCGCGCTGAGATAGTGCGACCAAGGGGGCCCCGTTCCCACCCCCTGCCAGGCACTGTCCACGAGGCCTGCGGGTTGCGGGGCCATCGCCGCTCCGCGTCTCATCACCAGACGGGTAGGCCCGACCCGGTCTCGGCCTCAGGCCTACCTCATTCTTCGGGGATTTCTTTTCCTTGGTTTTGGGTATGTGTTGTCGGCGCCGTCTGTGAAGTAGAATTGTATAAGTGTTGCCGTGTGCTCGGTAGTCGGTATTAGCTCTGCACTGTGTTTTCACTTTTATGTTTGCTTTTTGTGTAAATGGAATTGTGTTTTCTTTTTTTTGTGTGCATTTGGTGGAATTGTATTTGTGTGCTTTCCGTTCGTCGCGAATAAATGTGCTTTATTGTTGAACTGTTCTCCCGCTTCGCTTCGTCTTTTCCTCCATTGAATCCCCATCTTGCTTCACGTAAAGGGTTGGTAGTGGGCTGAATACGCCCGATAATTAATCGAACCGTCGAGGTCGACGATAACACCGCTCGGTTATTCTGATAGTACGGAACGGGTCGCTTAAGTAGCCCGTGTCCGAAGTCGACCTGCGGCGAGGTGCGATCGCCCGGTCTACCCTCCGCGTGGGTACTTAGGTAGTTCGAATTTGGCGAGCAACCCTATCCCACGCGGGGGCTGATTGGCTCGATCGCGGTGAGACCGAAAGGTCCACCCGTGACTGGTTCCCGGCGTTAGTCCGAGAGGGTCACGACTGGATTGTCCGTCCGGTGGGCGACGTGCCGCGATTCGAGTTACGTGGCCGTCAGCACGCCGGCGGGCGCGAATACCGCAACACTGGTGTCAGGAGTGGGATACAAATTCATCGCCCTCCTCGCGGCACTGGTATCGGAGAACAGGAAAACGGGCTCTCCTGTCTCCGGCTAAATTTACGGGAATCGGTCCAGGGGTGAGAGAAGCGACCCCCGATTCCCTCCAAATTACGAGCGAGCAAATTAACCCTTCACGAGAAGCAAGATGGCGTCTCAAGGCGAGCGGGAGCCGGGGGTATTAGAAATGTATATGTGTAATAATGTAGAGTCCATGGTCCAGGATGGAATCCCCGAGCAGGAAATGTTGATTGTGCAGGAACACGGACTCGCCCAACTGAACCCAGGGCCCGAGGTGGGTGCGGCAGCGGCCGCGGTGTATGACACCTCCCCCCCCCCTCTCCACCAAGACCCTTCCCCAACCCTTGCCGAAACGGCTCAGCTGAGTGCATCCAACATGGCCCAGCTATGCGGCATGCTGGCGGCAATGAACAAACAAATGAATGAAGTGAAAACGACGATGGATACAAATACAAATGAAATGAAAAACGAAATGAAAGACATGAACAAGCAAATGAATGAAGTGAAAACGACGATGGATGCGAATACACAGCAAATGAGAAAAGAAATGAAAGAACTACGGGGTGAGACGCAGAACATGGGCCGATGCCTGCAGGCGGGCATGAAGGCCGTGACCAGGGAGCTGGGAATGGCGACTCCACGTGTGGGAGCAAACGAGCTGGGTGGGGGTGCAACGGCTGACAGGCCCGCGGTGGAGGCGGGTGAAAAAATAATTCGTGGAACGTGTTGGGCGAGGGTCGTGACGATGACCGAAAGGGAAAAATTAAATGGGGAGACCAAAACGTGTGAGACGAGACACGAGGTGACGACAACAGAAATAATAGTTGAGACAAGGGAGGTAAAGGGTGAAGAGTTGGCAGTGACGGTAGCCGGGAAGGGAACCATAGAGGAGAGACTACACGAGGAAGACGGGGTAAGTGACGCACACACACACACAGAGGTAGCGGAGAGAAAATTGGGGGGTGAGCTCGCGGAGCGTGCAGGGACCCGGTGCGAGCAGCTGGATGACCTCCTCCAGGAACGAGGGGAGGGAGTATGCCCCCTTAAGGCGAGTCACGACCAGGTGAGTTCGGTCGTGTTTTGCGAGGTTGAGGGGACGAGTGCTGTGGACGGGTGCACGGAGAGCTTGGGGGGTATAGAGGCCCCGGAGACCCTTGTGGGGATACGAATCCCCAGTGTAGTTGTCCCTGTGTGTGTGGTGCAAGGCGTGAGTGCGTCCCCGTGTGTGGAAGCGACCCCGTGTGTGAGTGGTGTGGTGGCGATGGTGCTGGAGTGCGTGCTTCCCAGCACGCCGTGTTTGGATGAGGCACCGTGTGTGGATGAGGAACCGTGTGTGGAAGAGGCCGTGTGTGTGAGTGAAACGGCCAGTATGAGTGAGGAACCGCGGGTGAGTGCCCCCGCGTGTATGAGTGAGGGACGTTGTGTGGAAGAGACCGCGTGTGTGAGTGTCGCCGTGTGTATGAGTGAGGTACCGCGGGTGAGTGCCCCCGCGTGTATGAGTGAGGCACGGTGTGTGGATGAGGCACAGCGGTTGAGTGCCCTCGCGTGTGTGGGTGAGGCACCGCGGGTGAGTGCCCCCGCGCGAGTGAATAGAGCACCACGTGTGAGTAGTATGGTTTGTGTGAGTAGTGAGGCACGCGTGAGTGAACGGCCGTGTGCAAGGTCGCTGTGTGCCAGGGAGACCGTGTGTGTGAGAGAGCGGTATGTAAGGGAGATGTCGGTTGGCATGCGGGAGCACGCAGCCGCGTCTCCCGGTGTGAATGTGATGGAGTGGACTGTGTGCGTCGTAACACGCAGGTGTGCGTGGGTTGAATGGCGACGACGAAGGCGACATGAGAAGAAAGAAAGCCGAGTAGCGGCTGTAGTTGTTTCGCGGACCGTGCCGGGTTCACCCAGCAGTGAGCACGCGGTTCGTGCTGTGCAACGCACGAGACCACCACGTGCTCGCTTGCGAGAGTGAAGTCCCGGTCCGGAAACGCACGCGGTGGATTTGCCGATCCCGCGGACGGACAAAGTTAGGCAGGTAAATGGATTTGGACCGGACGGGTTCTCCACGCGATCGTGTGTGTTAAGCTCCAACGGGCAAAGCACATGTGTTCGCGTGGGGAACCCCTCGAAACGTGGGGCTTGTGTTTTTTTTTATGCGCACGGTGACGTCATGGCTGCACGTGTGGTTGGAATCCGGCAGGAGGGGTATCTCTGCCGGATGGTAGCGTCCAAGGAGGGACGAGGAACACGTGCAGCTGCATGACGTCACGGGCAGGTGCAAAGTGCGCGAGCTCTGAGTTGCCGCGCTGGCGCCGCGCATGTAGAAAAAAAAAGAAAGAACAAGCCTCACTTTCGGGTGTAAAGGATTCCTGGGCAAGGGGTGAAAGACCCCCTTGACCGGGGCACAGGATGGAAACTAGTTAGGGGGAAGGGTTAGCTTAGTTAGACCGACTTCATGGGGCAGGGGTAAGTCCTCATGGAGTCCGTGGAATGGATTAGTTAGAGGGATTGTAGCCAGATTTAGGTTGGGAAATAAAATGATTTTTTTTGAGTTAGGAGACAGAGACAGACTGGTGAATGTGTAGAGGGGACGTAGCTTAGCTACGTAGTGTTAAAAGGAACGTGCTTTAGTGTAAGGGACGACGTGGGAGCACGAGTTAGTTAGGGGATGTAGTTAGAAGGATGGCAGAGTTCAGTGGTGTGTGTGTTGAAGAGTTGGAGAGTTGTGAGGTGAGTACATGGTGAGTGAGTGAGGCCAGCGGGTCTGTGTGTGTGGAGTGAATGGGGAATGCATGGTGCGATGAGTGATTGGGGGGAGGAGTGACTCCCGCCCAAGGGACCCCGGGGTCAGTATAAAGTGAGTTAGGGGGTTAGTTAAATTACAAATTGGAGGTCGTTTTGTTGTTGGTGGGAAAGTAGGCTCGAGACCCATTTGGAGGGGTGCAGGAGCCCTGTTGACGGGCTTGGGAGCGTGGCTGCGAAAGGTGAGTATCGCTGAGTGGGTACCCCGGGCACCAGGCTAGTCGGCCGCGGTAGGCCATGGGCCCATGGGGGGCCGGGATAGAGTAGTGGGCACGGGTGCGCCTGCTTGGTGCGGGGGCCCGGGGCGCCATTAGCCGCGTGGGCAGTGTTGTGGGCACGGGTGACCCTCGGAAAGGGGCCCGGGAGGCCGGCCTGCCACGTGTGCGTTTCAGGGGAGGTGCCATGGGGGGCACTCCCCGGTATTAGGGAGCTGGTAGGCTCGGAGGCAGTGTAGTGCCCGGGGGTGCCGTAGCGGGAGATTCGGCAGAGGGTCGTGCCTGCCGGAGGGAGCCACGTGTCCCAGCCAGGAGACCGTGTGAGGGCACGGAGAGAAAATTGGGGGGCGAGGCCCGAAATTGTGAGGACACCAACACAGGCGACGGGAATCTGGGTTGTTAGAACCAATAGTTTAAGCGAGAGGAGCTTGTTGAAAGCCCCGGGGTAGTTTAACAGTTAAATGGTTAGGGTAGATTAGGAGATGTACCCCTCCGCACCATCCATCCCCTCGCTGTCGTTGTGGGCCGCTGGACCCACTTGGTGTTAAGATCGCCGAACTCTGGAGAGGCCATTCTGAGGCTTCGTTGGGCCTCGACACAGGACGTTAGCTCTCCCTTGTTCCCCTCCGGGAAGGGAACGTAGGGGTTGGGAGTAGGCTAGGTGACAGTATAGGTTAGCCGAACAAGGACGATAAAGGGGGTTAGGGGACGATTTATAGTGGGGAAGTAAAAATAAAAACAACAAAAAAATAAGTTGGGGCTAAATTGGGGTTTGACAAATTAAGGGAGTGGGTATGTACAGTGACAGGCAAAGGCGATAGGTGGGAGGGAGACAGGTAGGTAGGTCCGAGCCCGCCTTCCAAGTGGCCAGCACCACCGCACCCCCTCCACCAACCTCCACTGAACGGCAAAGGCTGGCCAGCTTCATCGGCTGGCTGTTTTTTCTTCAAGGCCTGTGCCGGCCAACTTCATCGGCAGCTGTTGTTTTGCTGCGAGGCCTGTGCCGGCTGGATCGTCTGCAGCTGCTGTGCTGCAAGGCCTGTGCCGGCCAGTTCATCTGCTGGCTGTTTTTCTTCAAGGCCTGTGCCGGCCAGTTCATCTGCCGGCTGTGTTTGCCTGCTGCCTTTGCCATGCCATGCCCACTGCCCACGTTCACCAGCCCCGTTCAATTTTTGCTTTGCCCCCCCCTGTTCATTTCCATGTGCGCCAGGATCGTAAAAGCAACAGTTTGCAAGCTGCAAGAACTGCCCTGTTGGCAGCTACAACACGGGCCTGCAGTGGCGGCCCGTGCACCGTGTTTGTGTTCATGCATCCATTCGTTGTGCCCATTGCGTGTGCCACTTGAGCTGGCACGGAGACTGCGTTGTGCAGCCCAAGCACCGTTGTGGTTCACTGAGTTCAGTTCAAAAGGGAAGGCCTTGGACTGCGTGTGAGCAGCCAGCCACGTTCCCTGTCACCTGCATTGTTTTGAGCCAGAGACTGCATGCGGGCAGCCTGGCTCCCTGCTAACTGCTTTCTTTTGCAGAGTTCAATGATCCTGGGCCATGGTTTAGTGTAAGATTTGTAAGTTAAGGTAAGATGTACTGTACATATGAGTGCGCCCCCGGCATGTTTGTCTTAGCGCCGGCAATTTTATTTAAGTCGTCCGTGTGAGTGAGTTTGTTTAGGTAGTTACGCAGCCCTCAGGTTATTTATTTTGGGGACACGAATACCATGAATGTCGCACTCAGGGATCCGTAGGTAAAATGTACTAGGGGAAAACTACACATGATGGCACACGAAAATTTGACGACTCGGGACGAGTCTGTAAAAAGGGGAGGGGGTAGTGTTGTGGTTACCAAATTCGCAAACCACCATTCAGGTCCCTTAGGTGAGGTATCTCGGTAAGTGCATGTGTAGTTAGGCCCAAACCCGTTGTCTAGTGGGAATACATGTCATTTATACGTGCTGCTACTCTTCAGGATAGCCGTTTTTCTTTTGCTATCTTTGTTTTGGACCAACCGCCCTGATCACAACCACAACATCAACCACAACCACAACCACCGCTTCACCACAACCGCCACGACCTTTACCGTCACAACTCGCCACCATCGCATCACCGTCATCTCGCGCCACTCATGGGCACCGATGCTGGACTCGTGTAGGGCGCACGTTGAACAGCGTGTACAAAATCACGGATTTTGTGCTTCAAAAACGGATCAAAAACGACACACGCCCACTTTTTGCCGTCCAATCGGTGAGCGAGGGGCGATTTGGCCCCGCCTCCAGAACGATCGATATATGCAAATTTGTGGATCAAAAAGCCTTCACGCCCACTTTTTCTCGGGCCAATGGGGAGCGAGGTGAAAGGTCAAAGGGAGGGGGTCAAAGGCGAAGTTACGGGGGGATAAAAGGACGGTGTTCGTCAGTCAGAGGAGAGTCGAGAACGAGAAGGAGTCGAGAACGAGAAGGAGTCGGAACGGAGGGGACGAGTGTGGAAGACTGGAGCCCGAAGCCTGCAGTGGCTGGAGAAGCTGAAGAGAGTCGGACGAGGGGGTGCTCGCGTCGGTGCCAGGAGCTGCACGCCCGAGGGAGGCCGGCAGCGCGACCTGGCCGAGGTGGAGACGCACACCAGGGATAATAAAGATCCTCTATACCCCGAGCATCAGCAACCCCCTCCTGTTTCCCCCCGCGCTGAGATAGTGCGACCAAGGGGGCCCCGTTCCCACCCCCTGCCAGGCACTGTCCACGAGGCCCGCGGGTTGCGGGGCCATCGCCGCTCCGCGTCTCATCACCAGACGGGTAGGCCCGACCCGGTCTCGGCCTCAGGCCTGCCTCATTCTTGAGGTATTTCTTTTCCTTGGTTTTGGGTATGTGTTGTCGGCGCCGTCTGTGAAGTAGAATTGTATAAGTGTTGCCGTGTGCTCGGTAGTCGGTATTAGCTCTGCACTGTGTTTTCACTTTTATGTTTGCTTTTTGTGTAAATGGAATTGTGTTTTCTTTTTTTTGTGTGCATTTGGTGGAATTGTATTTGTGTGCTTTCCGTTCGTCGCGAATAAATGTGCTTTATTGTTGAACTGTTCTCCCGCTTCGCTTCGTCTTTTCCTCCATTGAATCCCCATCTTGCTTCACGTAAAGGGTTGGTAGTGGGCTGAATACGCCCGATAATTAATCGAACCGTCGAGGTCGACGATAACACCGCTCGGTTATTCTGATAGTACGGAACGGGTCGCTTAAGTGGCCCGTGTCCGAAGTCGACCTGCGGCGAGGTGCGATCGCCCGGTCTACCCTCCGCGTGGGTACTTAGGTAGTTCGAATTTGGCGAGCAACCCTATCCCACGCGGGGGCTGATTGGCTCGATCGCGGTGAGACCGAAAGGTCCACCCGTGACTGGTTCCCGGCGTTAGTCCGAGAGGGTCACGACTGGATTGTCCGTCCGGTGGGCGACGTGCCGCGATTCGAGTTACGTGGCCGTCAGCACGCCGGCGGGCGCGAATACCGCAACAATATATATATACTTCTCTCTTCTCTCTTCTCTCTTCTCTCTTCTCTCTTCTCTCTTCTCTCTTCTCTCTTCTCTCTTCTCTCTTCTCTCTTCTCTCTTCTCTCTTCTCTCTTCTCTCTTCTCTCTTCTCTCTTCTCTTACTTTCCCCTCCCCTCTCTCTCCATCTGTCTCTGTCTCTGGACATATCCGGACAGTGGTTATGTCTGGACGCTGTTTGTCTCCAGACGTGTCCGGGGAGGGTTTGTCTCCAGATGTGTCCTGGTGGTGTATATATCCAGACGTTTCCGAGCAGTGTATGTCCCTGGCCAGCTTGGCTCCAGACTCGTCCAGGCAGTGTTTGTTGCTGGACACGTTCGGGCAGTATTTGTCTCTGGACAGCTTGGCTCTGGACATGTCCGGGCGGTATTTTTGTCTGGACAGGAGTTTCTCTCCAGGCCATGTTAATCGTATGAGTGGTAGAAAATGGATTTCACACATGATTTTGTTTCAATATTTTCTGTTATTCTATGCACAATCATTTTGATGAGATGGTATGAATTGTAATTAACACTGCACTGCAAGGCTGCTTTCCCTTCCTCTCACATCACACTGTCTTACCTCCCCCCACCCCTCCTCTCTCCTTTCCCCTCCACCTCTTCACTCTCCCCGATCTATCTCCCCCACCCCTCTCTCCCTCTTCCCTTCTCTTTTTCTCCCTCCCCCCTTTTGTATATCATCAGCGAAGCGACTGGTGGTATTTGCTCGTATATATGTATGTATATATGTATGTATATGTATATATATATATATATATATATATATATATATATATATATATATATATATATATATATATATATATATATATATATATACATACACACACACACTACTGGTCGAAAATAGAACACCCCCATTTCTCGCAGTAGAACACAAAGTGCAAGAGTTAAAAATAAGAAAAAAAGTTTGGGTTACCAAAAACTGAAAAATAATGCAAATTTCAGAGTTGTTAAAAAAATAAAAGGACCTTTTCAGGGAACAAGTAATGGGTTAGCAACTGCAGCTGTTCTGCAGCAATACAAGTAAATTAAGCCTTGAAAGGTGATGGAAACAATTCCTACAGGTGTCCCAACTTTTGTTGATTAGTTACAAACCCTCTGTCTGTATAAAAGCTGTGTTGGAACAGACTGTGTGGCTACACCCTCTGAAGCATTATTTGGACAATATTGCACTGCAGGAAGTAATATATTGTTCTCATAATGGTGAGAAAAAGACAATTAATAAAGAAAGACAGACAGACCATGATGACCCTTAAAAGTGTAGGTCTTTCCTTTAGAGAAATTGCAAAGTGAGCCAAGGTGTCAGTGAGTACAGTTTCCAACACCATCAGAAGGCACTTGGAAACTGGGGGGTAACTGACAGGAAGAGGTCTGGCAGACTCAAAGCCACAACACAATCAGAAGACATGTTTCTGAGAGTCAACAGCTTGCATGATAGGGGGCTTACAGGACAGCAACTTCAGGCACAGCTTAACACTGGTCAAAGTGAAGACGTCTCGGTTTCAACTGTGAAGAGAAGACTTCGAGCTGCAGGTTTGACAGGTCGAGTGGGAATAAGAAAGCCATTGCTAAATGGCAAAATAAGAAAAAGAGGCTTGCCTGGGCCATGAAGCACCACCAGTGGACTACTGAAAACTGGAAGAAGGTCTCATGGACCGATGAATCAAAATTTGAAATCTTTGGTTCATCACGCAGGGTTTTTGTACACCGTCAAGTCGGCAAAAAGATGGTTCCTCAGTGTGTGACACCAACTGTTAAGCATGGAGGAGGAAGTGTGATGATTTGGAGCTCTTTTTCTGGATCTAGAGTTGCACAGATTGACTTGCACAGAGTGACTGGCACCCTGAACCAAAAGGGTAACCACAGCATTTTGCAGCGCCATGCAATACCCACTGGTCAACGCCGAGTTGGTCAGGGGTTCATCCCACAGCAAGATAACGACCCAAAACATACCTCCAGGCTATGTCAGAACTACCTTTGAAGAAAAGAACAAGACGGTAGGCTTCAAATCATGGAATGGCCAGCACAGTCTCCAGACTTAAACCCTATCGAGCTGGTTTGGGATGAACTGGACAGAAGGGTGAAAGCAAAGCAACCTACAAGTGCAACACATTTGTGGAAACCTCTGCAACAGTGTTGGGAAGAACTTTCCGAACAATATTTGATTTCCATTGTAGAAAAAATGCCATGAGTATGTTCGGCTGTTATATCTGCAAAAGGTGGCGACTTTGATGAGTCAAAAATTTAGATTAAATTTTGTTCAACAAAACTAATCCATGATTTCCTTTTTATCTGCAATTGTTTATTTGTTCTATACTTTAATTTCAGAGTACATTGAAACATTAAACTGCTTAAATTTCAGTAAAAACTGGAAAAATGGGGGTGTTCTAAAACTTTTGACCGGTAGTGTAGACATAATATATTCTTGTGTGAGACTTGTGGGAAGTCCTGATTCATCTCAGGATTCTAACCCATGGACCTCTTTGCTAACAGAGCAATAGCCCACAGGGCTACCAGTTAAGAAGTATCAAAACAGCTTTTCAAACTGCTTAACTTCACCTTTTTGATCCCAATGGCTCTCAGGATAATGGTCAGTGTACCATTTTCTCAAATAAAACAGGGCATTTTATAAAAATTTTTACCTCCGTCACCAAAGTTGAAGGAGGTTATGTTTTCACCTCTGTTTGTTTGTTTGTCTGTTTGTTTGTTTTTGTGCAGGATATCTCAAAAAGTTGTGGACGGATTCGGATGAAATTTGGTGGTCAAGTTGGCTGTTGGACAAGGACAAACTGTTTAGATTTTGGTGTAGAACCGGATCCAGATCTGACTACTATAATTTTTTAAGTGATTCTTCACTTTTGAGAGATGGGGCTAAACTAATATATAGCACGATATCTCAAAAAGTTGTCGACAAATTCGGACGGCACTTGGTGCACACGTTGCGTGTGCGGCCATAACGAAATGATTCAATTTTGGTGAAGATCCGGATCTGGATAAGAGAATTATTTAATTTTTCAAGCAATTCTTCACCATCGAGAGAAGGGGCCAAAAACGATGAAGTAGTGCATAGCATGATATTTCAAAAATGTATTGGGCCCGATATGTTCTCGTGGATCAGCCATTACGTGGCGGAGGTATGTTCTCTACCGAGTGTCCTAGTTTTTACTGTAACCTTCATTGTTGGTTCGCATGCATCTTTTTCTTCTTCTTCTTCTTCTTCTTCTTTGCTATGCAGCAGAAGGCTGTGGGGGTAGCATTATTGGCTGAGCGCAGTGCCGGATTTAGACATTGTGAGGCCCGATGCTGTATAAAGCATTGAGGCCCCTTGTACAAAAATTACACCTGAAGGTCAGACAAAAATTGAAAACACACAAAAAAATATTAATTACATATAAAGCCATTTTAAAACTACACATAAAAATTTGCTACACAAGCTACTTAAAAACTATATCTATCTTGTGTGTGTATATATATATATATATATATATATATATATATATATATATATATATATATATATATATATATATATATATATATATATATATATATTGATTTTAGGTGGTAGACGATCAGACAACTCCCAGGTTACTTTTGGAAACTCTGGGAAGTACCACCGTCTTCCGTTGGGAAGGCTGAATGCCGATTTTTCGTCATGATGGTTTCCTGCACCAAGGTAGCAGTTCTTTATGCCTCATTCACACATTTTTACATGTCTTCTCACATCTTTTTGAGGCCCCTGCAGATTGTGAGGCCCTAAGTTGTAGCTTGTTTAGATTACGCCTAATTCCAGCACTGGCTGAGGGCACTGTTGTTCCGCTAATGCAATGCCCTCTGTAGGTTTGGGCAGGAGTTTGGAATTTGTTCATGGTTCATAGCTCGCCTACTCGTCGCGAAAGACACCGGTGGATGTTTAACATCCACCAACTAATGCTGGCAAACGGGACGCCGAGTTTAACGTCCATCCGAAGGACAGCACACACATTGATGAATCACCCTGCCTGTGAAACACCAGGATGACAGTTTATATCCGGGTCAGTATTCAAACCCAGGCTCGACCGATTAGAGGCGAGTGTGTGTTCCTCTCGGCCATCCTTTCTGCCAGTTCATATGTATAATGTTGTGCAATACCCCACATGCATGTACACTGTACAGTCAGTTGTATTTTTTTTACCATGTAACAGTCGGTCATTCTTAGCTTTGTTGCCTTGTTTATCTTTCTTTTGGCCTGGCTTTAGCTATTACTATAATCTGCTAGAATTTATTAATCAGCACATTTGAAATCCTTCAATGACGTTTTATCTGCAATCACTTGTCAACGGGTTGGGGTGGCAGGGAAGTGGGGGAGGGGATTACAAAACATTGAACACACTACCCTTGTGACGTCATTGTTTTACAGCATTCTTGCAGGAGATAACCAAACGAAATAGGACTTCTGATGAGGAATTATTATTTTTGTAAGCGTTGCTCAGGATAGTTTGTGTGCTTCAAAATGTATTTGGTGGAGTTTCCAATTTTAATATTATTTTGAAAACCAATCTTGCACAACTGGCCTTTTAAGATGGTGACAAAATTGCAGCTCAAAGTGATGGTGGGTTTTGTTCCCAGTGGCCAAAGAGAAGTAGGCCAGGGTGTTATGCTTCATCCAACATCCTAGGTGTTCTGTTCAATTGCTGGCTTCATCCATCGGAAAATAATAAATTTCACAGACATTCTAGAGCATTACGAACTGAACATATTGAAGCCGAACATTGCACACAAACAGAATCGCATTGGAAGAGTGGTGGGAAAGGTGAAGGTCTAAACAGCGTGACAATTTCGTTACAATGTTCTTGGCATCCCCATGAGGTCGAAACGACCTGCGGCTTATGCCTGATAAATGTCTCCCCTTTACCCTCAACACTATCAATCTGTGGACCAAGTTGGGTTCATACCACAACAACTGCAAGAGTTTTGTAATCATTGGGCCTCCTTGTACGACATATTACATGACTCTTTCGTTGATTACTCAGGCATGTATGGACGTAAATTAAATAAATATTGAGATATGTTAAGGTCTCCCCGTAAGGTGTCATGTGATCTTTTTCACTTCACAAGGTACCCCCCTGTTTTGTGAAATGTAAAACTTGACAAAATGATCGGTGC
>NC_140964.1:61388731-61393731 GCF_056783735.1 Eptatretus burgeri | reverse complement strand
CGACCAGGTTTCCGTCAGGAAGGGCATCCGGCATAAAACCTGTGCCAAATCATTATGCGGATCATAACGGATGATCCGCTGTGGCGACCCCTCACAGGAGCAGCCGAAAAGAAGAAGAAGAAGATATATATATATATATATATATATATATATATATATATATATATATATATATATATATATATATATATATATATATATATATATATATATATATATATATATATATATATATATGTATGTTGTGGTTCTGTAAAACCGCATGCATTCAAGGCAATGGCACACAACATACGGAGATCCCAAGGCAGTTATTCAATAGTTGGTGTATTTGTCCTTTCCATATGTCTGGTTGGTAAAGGGGAAGGACACATTGCATGGGACTCATTCAGTTGGAGTTCTTTAACATTCAATCTTTGCATTATTCCACCCCCTTCCCTTGCATGAAACACATAAGCAAGCACGCACACCAACCAATAGAATCCAAGTGAGCCGCACAGTGAGTGGTGCATCTGCATTTGCGTGCCAATTTTCCATTCAAAACTACGCCAATTCTCAACTGTCATTTTGCCTCGACCTTCATTCCACTCACCAAATTACACCACGATCACCACAACCACTTCAAGCAACGACTGAAAATCCCCACAACAATCCAGGCTTACATTTTCCATTACAAACTTGACCATTATTCACAACTTCGTGACAAGGAACGTCAATCTCTTCCCCACAACGCCATGTTACAATCCTACCTCACTACAAATGCCACGTGTTTCCACGACTCTCCAACTGCCGCAACTGCCACATGATCATCGAATGCTTACCACAACATCGGGGGATGTGGAGGAAAAAATGGTCGGGTTATTTTGGGACATAACTCGAAGCTCGAACGTGTGCTGGAGCTCGTTTAAGGACTTACGGGTAGCGCAGTTGTTTCCCTCATAGATAAAATAAATAAGTAAATCAATAAATAAATGAAAAACAAAAAATTGCATTTTCTTCTTTGGATCTTGTGTTAATAAATTAGCATGGTGTTCACGCAAGCATGATGGGCTGAATGGCCTCCACCTGTGTCTGTTTTCCTTGTATTTCCTTGTATTATGCACTGCCCCCCCCCCCCATCGGGCTACTCCACCAGCGAGCCTTGTGGTGCCATGTCACCTCATGTTTTTTGAAATTGTGAGTCCGTTGATGTCCTCTCGGGAGATAGTTTGGTGAGATAGAGGGATCATAGGACCCTGGAGGTATCAATTAGTTAGCAGGACTTAGAGGGTTAGAGTGAGGTTTGGATTAGGTTAGTGGATTGAAGTGGGTAGGAGTATTGTTAGAGGGATTAGTGGGGTAGTTAGGTTTAGGTTAGGGCCAAAGTCGGTCGCTAATCTGCCCCTGCACATTCCTGCCCCCGCGACTGAACGAGACCACCATGAGGCCGGCCAACATCACCTGCCGGCCTGCTTCACCTTACATGTTCTGTCTTTGCTATGCCTTGCCTATGCCAAGCCATTTCCCTCATCTTGCCATTGCCATGCCTTTACTCATCTTTGCCAAGTGCCCCAGGACCACTTCCTTGTGGACTTACTTGCAGTGACTGCAATGTAGGCAGCGCATCACTGGGGACTGTATGAGAACAGCCCAGAAAATGATTGATAAAGGCAAGTTCAAAGGGACTGTGAGATGGCGTATGGCCTGCCGTGAGAGGGTGAGATGCCTCCAGCAGCCAGGAAAGACAGAGGGCCATTTAGAGCCAAGAAGATGTCAGACTGCGTGAAAATCCACTGCTGCTCTTATCGACTGTTCTTGCTTTTGTTGTTTGTTTTTCATCCATGAGTAACAGGTCCTGGGCCATGGGTCATGTAAATGTATGTAGTTATTGTGCCCACCTGTTTATGTTTCGTTTAAATTCCGGAAATTTATCTTAAGGTTGTCCGTGTGAGTCTGTTAGCTTAGTTATGCAACGCATTAGTTTTATTATTTTTGGGTCATGTATTTGAAATGTCGCACTCAGGGATCTGTAGGTAAATTATTGTTCGAGGGGGGAAACTACATCTATATGCCAACAAGTGTTGAATGACGGGTCGAGTTTAGTAAAAGGGAGGGGGGTAGCGGTGCGGTTATGTAAAAGCGCATGCCACCAAGGCCATGGCGCATGACATACAGCGATCCCAAGGCAGTTATTTCACTCGTATGTGTATTCGTTGGTGCCTTACGTATGTTGAGTGGGTAAAGAGGAAAGATGCATTGCATGGGACTCCTTCAGTTAGAGTTCTTTAACCTTTAATCTTTGCAATCTTCCACCCCCTTTCTCTCACACAAAACATGCAAGCATGCACAACAACCAACAGAATCCAAGTGAGCCACACAGCGAGTGGTGCATATTCATTTGCGCACAAATTTTCCATTGAAAACTGCGCGCCAATTCTCAACTTCAATTTCACCTCAGACCTTCATTCCGCTCACCAAACTATAACACGCTCACCACAACCACTTCATGTGACTACTAAATATCCCCAGAACAACCTACGCTTACATTTTCCATTACAAACACGACCATTATTCACAACTTCGTTACAAGGAACTTCAACCTCTTCCCCACAATGCCCTGTTACAATCCTACCTCATCACAAATGCCAAAACGTGCTTCCACTACTCTGAAACCGCCGCAACTGCCACATGGTCATCGAACGCTTACCACAGCCTCGAGGATGCGGAGGAGACAAAGGTTGGGTTATTTTCAGGCATAACTCAAAGCACGAATGCGCACTGGAGCTCGTTTATGGACCAACGGGCAGCGCAGGGATTTCCCTAAAATCCAACGTTTGAATGAAGGCCAATGCATGTTACTGTCCAGAGAGTGCCTCCAAAACCAAAGCCACATGTAAAGGTCAGAGCTGTTGCACGTGGCCCTGTTAGTGAGTGATTGAGAAGTTTTTCATACTCGGGGCTTGGCAGGGCATGGTTACGACCGCTATGGACCAATAGGGAAGCTGAGTTTCACAGAGAGCCTCTTTTGATCCGATGTTTGGCTCCTTCCTGCATCCAGTGCTCATCAAAGGAATGAACATGGCTCATTTTAAAGAGAATATCACCAGGCAGCAGCAGTATCGGCAGGGGCAGAGTGAGAGAGTATCGTCAGGCAGCAGCAGCATCGCCTGGAACAGAGCTAGAGAGTATCACCAGCAGGAGTATTGCCAGGGACAGAGCCAAGCAGAAGATGTCAGAGCTCGCCAGACATCGGACCTCACCGGGGAGATAGGCAGCGCAAGGCCAAGCATCGAGTCAGTGGGACCAGGCGTGGAGTCACGCATTGCTGCTGCGAGCCGAGACTGCTTCCATTTCAACGTTGCTCATTTAGGCTGCATCCCGCAGCGACACTTACACATACAGACTCTTACATAATTTATTATAGGATGTTTTCTCTTATGCATCATTCTTCTACCATCCATCTCTCATCTACTGTGGACACAAAAGAACAATCAACACAGGCAAGCCCGACAAACTGTTCTTTTCCGAGCAAAACCCAAGAGTGAACTCAAGAGTGAACCAAACTGATCTACCCCTCACATTCTTCCTCTTACACTATGCCGCACCCCATGTCGCATTACACTTGCAACTCTCAAATATGCACCATCGACACCCTCAGTAGTTCTCCCTCCTCCAGTTTCCGAAACATTCTGGGTTGTGCAGGTCTGCCAGCTGCGCCAGGCATTGAGAGGGCATTAAACCTCAACTGCTTTATCTGTCTGGGCTATCCAATTTTCCTCGGGTTTTTGTGGGTATATGTCTGTGATGGCACCTGCCACAGTCAAAGTCAAGACTATATAATAATTTTTGGGATAACTCTGCTCTGTTTCTTCTTCTTTTGTCAATATTGTTTCCGTTTCACTGGATCTAACAAATTCTCTGCTTTCCCTGATATACATTTTGCAATAAATCCCATTACTGTGCCACATAACTTTCTTCGCTCCTGGTTTAAATAAATGTGTTTGTTAGAAATGCTCCAGGCTTGTTTTTGTCTTTTCCTCCATTAGTCCAGCATGGCCTGCACCCTAGCTTAGCCAGGATATTATTCCTCAAAAATCTGCTAAATAGCCAGTGCGTACTTGGCAGTTCCGCTCGGCTGCACCTGGTCCGGTAAGTAACCTAAATATCGCAAGTACGTACCAAGGGCATGATTCCCCGATAAGGAGGTCACGTGTCCTTAGGTAAACGGTTGTTAGACCGAGCACCCTAAGTCGCGTGGTCAAATTATTGACGTTCGAGGTTGATTGGCGACTCGCCATGACACGAAGTTATTCGTTTGTAATGGCCTGCGATTCCCCGTGAGTCTGGAGAGGAATCCGAGAAGTCTTTCCCTCGAGACCCCCTGCGACGCTGAGTCTACGACTATATATATGTGTATGTATGTGTATATATATATATGTGTGTATATATATATATATATATATATATATATAGACACACACACACACACACACACACACACACACACACACACACACACACACACACACACACACACACACACACACACACACACGTGAACCCACTCACATCTCTCATCTCTGTGAATGGATGGAATAACCAAATAGCAGGTGACTAGTATTAAATAAATAAATCGACTCTGCCCATGCTCTTCTAGCCCTAGAAAGATGCATAAAGCAACCATGAAAAGCTACACAAGGTAAGCCATTTGCCATTTCAAACCCTTCCCAGAATACCCATGCCTGCAAAGCCATCCACAAATAGTACACACATGAGAATCCCAATGCTACACACCCCTTCAGCTGCCGGACCGGTTTCATCACTTATTGGCGAATCATCAGTGACAACCCAGACATAAATATATATCATTGAGGCTTGCAAGTTTGTACCATATGCAAATGTCAAAAAGTAGTTAACATATAAATAAAATAAAATTAAAAACCATGGAGGAACTTTGGGAAGAGATTGAAAAGGCAAAGGGCTTACCTTTTGTAGTTTTTCATGGTTGCTTTATACAGCTTTCT
>NC_140964.1:61383731-61386231 GCF_056783735.1 Eptatretus burgeri | reverse complement strand
ATGTACGATGTGCAATGCCAATAGCAGTTAACATATAAATAATAATACCCACTCATGTTTCTCACCCATAATTGGAGGGATCACCAATCAGCTCTCACAAAATCAATTCAACTCAGTGGCGGGAATTATCAAATAATTTAACGCCCATGCTCTTCCAGCCAAAGAAAGCTGCATAAAGCAACCACAAAATGCTACATACAGTAATGTAAGCTCTTTGCCATTTCAAACCCTACCCGGGTTCTTCTGCAGCTGCCGACATTCACAAGTAGTGCATGCATGAGAATCCCAATACTAAACGCCCCCCTCAGCCACCGGACTGATTTCATCACTTATTGGCGAGTCATCCATGGCAGTGTAAACAGGAGTAATTAAGGCTACACCTCGGTGGTGTGCAGCCAGTCATTCAAAAATGTTAATGGACTTGAAAGAGAAAGAAGAAGAGGCCCTCCTGATGTTTACATTCCCTTTCACAACCACATGTTATTTAAAATTCCATCGGCTTTAGTGCTGTATTAGTGGATGAATGAGTAGCTGTAGTAGAGTGACGCATAAGATTAGAAATTGTATTCTGTAGTTTTTATCCCCCACCGCATGGTGGAAGGGGGATATTGTTGTCACCCGGGTCGTCCGTCCGGCTGTCCGTCCGTCCATCCATCCGTCCGGCTGGCTGGGCGTCAACATTTATAGCTGTGAGTGCGATAACTCATAAACTGTTCGCCATATCGATTTGAAATTTGGGTCACACATGTACCACCTGAAAAGGAAAAACCCTATTAATTTTGGGTGTGGCTAGATCCAAGATGGCTGACTGGGGCGGCCATCTTGAAAAAAATGTTTTTTCGCCATATCGATTTGAAATTTGGGTCACATGTACCACCTGAAAAGGAAGAACCCTATTGATTTTGGGTGTGGCCGGATCCAAGATGGCCGACTGGGGCGGCCATCTTGAAAAAATGTTTTTTGTCATAAATGGAAAACCGCTTATCTAATTTCAATTATTTTTCAATGGCGGGGGATTCCCCATCTCTGATGGTATATTTGAATTTGGATGTACATATGGGGTTTTTATACTCAGATGGGGAGTATTTGTGCATTATAAATGGGGTGATGGCTGGCATTGCTCCCCGTTCTGAGTGCAGCCTCAGGAGAGGCTGTAGAAGGAAGGTGGGGGTAGTGTTTCAGAAATGATCCCTTGGGGTTACTAAATGCTTAATATAGCATAGTTTATTAGCCACCATTGGACTTAGTCTGAAACGGGGGCTTTTGGATTCGGTCTCGATTTTCGTGTCCGTGCATGTGTGCGTGTGTGTGTCCGCAACCATATCTCGGACAAGTATGGACCGATTTTATTCGTACTTGGCACAAAAAACAAAACATGATGGCATACATAAGCATGTCAAACTCACAAAGAGAAACCATATAACCTTTGTAAAGCACACCTGGTTAGATGTACTTACTGTATGAACGATTGCTTGGAACTTGGGGACTCCCTGTCCTATATTTTGTGTAAAACTTGTTCTTCAGATGACCAGACAAGTTTGACATGCTTCATTTTATACCTATCAATAGCTTATCGAAGGAGCACATGGTCACTCATCGTTTGTTTTAAGATAACAGGATAATGTGCTGTTCGATGCACTAATCGATTAGAGAAGGGATTGAAAATGTATTGATTCGTGCAGGATCCGTACGAAGTTCCACATAGATAAAGTACACGAAAAGGAGAACCACAAAGCCTCACCTTTAAGTAATGTTTTTTAAATGTGGAATTCAAGTGAAATATTCACAAAATTCATTTCCTGGAGGAGCACACAAAATGTCTGCCAAGGCCTTGCTTGGTTAAACCATCATGGTGGAATTTGGAACACAAGGTTTGATTCGATGTGGGAAGTTTTTTGTTTTGTTATTATCGGTATATATTATTAGATTTGTATTATTATTTTATGAAGAAAGCAAGACGAGGAATTCACAAGACAGCAGAGTTCAGAGACAAATGCGGGAAGTAGCTTGTGAGGAAACACCCAGTGCAGATGGTAATTGTCTTTTGCATGCAACGAGAAGGGAGGGACATGTCCTGGGGGAGGGGGCATTGCGTCGGCAGGGCAGGACATGGCTTCTTCCCCCTTGAGCTCTTCCCCCTTCTTCCGTTCCAGAGTGCAGGTTCCAACCCAGCACTTACTGCGTTCTGGCTATCGATACCTCATAGCCCCCACCTTTACAGTCGGTCCTACCGATGTCACCAATAAAGATTTACACCTCTCCCCTCACCACTACCATTGGCTGTAGGTGCCCGACCAGTGGGCGAGGCTTTCACTTTTCCCACCTTGATTCTCACATTCTTGCACCAGGGTGATCTAGGTGATGGCAATGTCACCATGATGACTACTTTTGCTGCATAAGCTTGTCGGAATGCCCTCGTGTGGTTCAAAAAGGAAATATTGAGACAAAACAAGTGGGAAAAAAAACATGATGGAGTTAAATTTTTTCATACATTTTTCTG
>NC_140964.1:61283731-61378731 GCF_056783735.1 Eptatretus burgeri | reverse complement strand
ACTGCTACCACTTGATTGCGTTCAAAATGGACTGAAAACGAGTTGTTGCTTTTGCATCCTGCACTACCGGCTGGAGTCCAGGCAGCTGGGGCAGACGCTTTGGCATGGAGTTCAGTTAGTTCCAGCATTCTGCCTCCATTTACACTGCATGTCCTACCGAAGGAGATCGGGCCTTACCGTCTGCCAGACTTTCTTGGCTCTTTTTTCATTTTGCTGCTTTGCAAACTGCGATTTCATCAATTGTGATGATGAGACGCCTTTGCCAAGAAGCCGTTCGCCAGGCATGCAGCTGACCCCTTCCATGCAGTTCTTATCTAAACACCATTGTCTTCATGATTAGTGCTGAAGAATCCACCAAAGAGTGATTAAATCTGGAATCTTTCCGATTTCTAACTTTATCAGTTTGAAAGGTTTACATATTCAGCTTAACTCTTAATTGCCTCATCCATTTCTATGTTAGAGTTTCTACAGCAATGGTCTTGAATCTTGATGGGCAAGAGGGTGAACTGAGTGTCCTTTATTAGTGTCGTGAAATGTTCACTGGTTCGATTGATTGACATCACCCAAAAAGGCCTTTCGAACATTGGGTCCTTCATTTTTACAAAAGCTTGATGCTTATCATAATGTCCACGCACCACTTTCTGCTTCTGAAATGCCTTTACGCTCGTCCAAGATCACCAAATACTTCCATGTGACCTTCACCAAAAATGAAAAGTTCACTTAAAAGAAGATGATAGTGAGCATGACAATGATGATGCTGACGATGACGATGACTGTTGTGTACAAGAGTGCTTCTTCTCGGCGTCCAGAAATATGACCACCATGGACATTTTTAGAAATTAGTTCAAAATAAATGGATAGATTCAGGAGGAAGCCATTTTGAAAACTAGAATGGCACTCCATAGAAAAGATACCTCTGCCAGGCTGAACAGTTTCAATTTTGTATCCCACTGATAGGTCAAATCTGAATCCGGACCTTAACCAAAATCGAATCGGATTGTTCTTGTCACCTACCCAACTCATCCACCTTGTTCTGTCATAACTCATCCAGAACGTTTTGAGATATCCTGCTCACAGACAATCACACAGACAAACAGACAGTGGTGAAAACATAACCTCCATCTATTTTCGGTGGCGGGGGTAATGATAGGCTTAATTAGTAGTTCAACACTTTATCCAGTAAAATGAGTTCGGCAACTTCATGATTGTAAATCATATCTAGTTTAGCTTACGTATCTTCTCCCATAAGATTCCTTGCTTCATGACGGTGTGACTTCAGGTTCAGACCTCATAGGTCATGTTACTTTGTCAGTTGTCTCTTGGTGTCCTTGCCATTCCCATAACAAGTGATCTGTCCTCACATCATTGCCATCCATTGGATATATTTGAACGTTCTTCTTTGAGCATGGCTGGGACTTCAGAGGCATCTCCTCAGCTCCAAGAGGCCCATTGCACACCTCACGTAATAGAATGACATCATGTCGTCTCTGTTTTGCGCACACGTTAAAATAAGCCATTTCTCTGAATCGTGTACAACTTCCCAAGGCATCCATAAGATAGCTATCTTGTGCAGCCTGCGGCTGCTGGTTGCATCATTTTCTGGGGGTGCAGCTGTGCCACTGATGCAGTTCCCCCTGTTACCATTGCACTGGTACTCATTTCGCCAACCTCAGAAGGATGACAAGCCTGGTGTTGGCTTAGTGGTTAGGGTGGTGGCTTGGGATCCTAGGGTCCTGAGTTCAAGCCCCGTTAGCCACTGAATCAATACACCAGGAGGTTGACTCAGCCTGTCATCCTTCCAAGGTCAGCAAAATGAGTACCAGTGTACTGGTAAGGGGGACACTGCATCAGCGGCATAGCCATATCCCAACCAATGATGCAACCAGCAGTCACAGGCTGCACGAGATATATATATATATATACATATATATATATATATATATATATATATATATATATATATATATATATATATATATATATATATATATATATATATATATACATATATGACAAGCTCAATCAGCCCACCTAGTGTTAATTCAACTGTTGACTGGAGCTGGAACTCAAGATCTAAGATCTTAAGCCAGTCACCTTAACCGTTAAGCCAACACCAGGCTTTGTCCGCAAGATGAATGCCCCATGCAAAGGCGTGAACCGTAATCCGCCACTGTCCATTAGCTCTCGGCACAGGAAGGTCAAAACAATTCGTGTCCCAGTTGAGCCTGTTAGCTCTGAGAGGCATAACCTTCACAGGGGAACATACATCAGGAGAGAAAATATGAGACCAAGGACAATTTCGAGCAATTATTTCAAAAACTGGAGGTAAAACAATCAGTATCAATTTTATATATATATATATATATATATATATATATATATATATATATATATATATATGTATATATATATATATGTATGTATATGTATGTATATGTATATATATGTATATGTGTATATATATATGTATCTATCTGTATGTATATGTATATATATGTATATGTGTATATATATATATATATATATATATGTATATGTATATATATATGTATATATATATGTATATATATGTGTGTATATATATGTATATATATGTGTATATATATGTATATATGTATATATGTATATATATATATGTATATTGTATATGTTACAATGATTATTGTATACAGAATATAAAATTACAAATTCATGGCATTGTACTGTGAGTCGGTTGTGTTTTGACATCGAACATTGTGTCGACCAGATCCTTTTCCTGCTTCTGTATATTCACAGTCCCTGTACAAGCCCCTCTGCTTGGTCCCACCAAACGGCTTCAGGACGGTCTCACAATTTTCTTTCAATGCCCCCTGCACAGGAGGTGATGTCATGCCCCAGTGTAAGGCATATGTTTCACTTGCTAATCACTGAACCGGCTTTAGTGAGCGTTCTGCACACATCTGGCCTGGAAACTTAAGGCTTCTGGCCTCTACCCAGCATGTCAAAGATGTTGGCTTTCGCATTGCTTGGGTTAGATCGCTGGCCATCGTCTCGGATATCGTTTTATTTACTTATTTTAATAATGCGAGAGCAGCCCAAAGGTATTAGAACGTGAAAATTTGCAAAGGAGTATTACGGCACACGTTATTACATCATGTCTGGGCAGGATATAGGATGGAAATAATTCCTCCTTTTCCCCTTTTCATTAACAAAGGCTCAGGTTGATGGCAGACATTTTAAAATCATTAGTTATGTTTATTGAAACAATTGATAGTTTCTTCCTCATGATGAAGGCCAATCGAAGACCATTTAAAAAGAAAAGTAATAATTCAAGGCTAAGCAAATGGCAGATTCACTTAGATTATCTATTTATTACTTAGTTAGAAATTGTAAAGTTTTGATCTCTCCCCTCACTCTCCTCTGTATTGTATGATCAAACATGGCTCTTCCCTTCTACTCCCTATTCTTCCTTTTCTATTCCTCTTCTCATAAGTTAATTTTGCCATAATCCTCCCATCTTCCCATCCCTCCACTTTGCCCTCGCCTTCCTTCACCATCTCGCCTCCCCAATCCTTCCTCACCTCCCTCTCTTCACAAATCCACGAGCTGTCCTCTCATTGGTTCACATCGACCTTACTTTAAAACAAAAATGCCTTGTTTATCTGGCTTTGTCATTTCACTTGCATTAAATAAATTGATAAATGATGAATGAGCTTGGAATTATAAACGATTTCTTAGAATCTCCCTCCATTAGAGCTTCATTATGATCATGTCCCAGGGGTCAAACAAGCTCAAAGCATTTTCCATCTGAACACATCACTCATGATGCTGGAATCCTGGGGTTCAAATCCCATATCATGTGTTGAAATGTCCATTTGTACTAATAGTCTTTGAAATTCATTGAAATGTTCACTGACGTCTCTCTGATGTAATGTATAAAGCAGCTCATCCATGAGTCTGAGACACGATCTTAGAGAAAAGAAAAATAGTCGTGGAAGTTACAAACTGGAAGGGGTCCAGCAAGATGTATGGTTCACTCAGGTGAAGATTTGTACTTCGGCTGAAAAAAATGGCACACGAGTCATGGTCGAGCCTTCCAAAGGACAAACCTGGACAATTGCTCGCTCTCTGTGACCGAGATATGGCGTTTTAGGAAAACTTAAGAAGAAGCATGCAATTGGCAAAAGGGTCACTTAGCATGAAGATATGTTTGATTCTCGTGTGATTGTAAGTGAAAATATATTTATTACCCTCGCCAGAAGAGAGGGTATTGCATTTGGGTCCGTTTGTTCCTTGTGAAATTGAAGATTCGCTTGAATCGAAGTGTGACATTTGTCAGGATTGAAGGACTGATTCCAATTGTTTGACGAGCTTGTGATATTTTTTTATGGTCTGAAGAAAGGGAGTCGGCTGCAGCCCACCTGTCTGAAGAATGAGGGATGAAGTTGAAGTTAGAAGGCAGAGGGTGAAGTTATCAGCAAATATATTATAGAAAATCGATTTATCAACTTCTCACCACTAAAGGTTGATGACTTCGTCCAGTCTGAGTGGTGTCCCATAAGCTGCTAATCTTGAGTAGGTATGAATACAGTAACAAGTTTAATAAGAAGCAAGAAAAACGACAACGGTGGACAATGGGGATCTGCCAGGTAAGAAGAATGACGACGGTGTAAACTGGTGAGCAACCAGGCAAGAAGAATGGCGATGGTGTAAATTGGCGAGCTAATTGGTAAGAAGAACGACGATCGTGTAAAATGGCGAGCTGCTAGGTAAGAAGAATGATATCATCAAAGTTCGTTGATCTTGATTCATGGTCGATTGCAAAAAGCTTTTGATCCTTTTCAGAAGAGAGAACGAACGTTCCCCACGACAATAATTGATCATCAGTGGACAGATACAGCCATAATGCCATTTCAACATTTGGGAAACATTCGATCATGTTGGATTCGATTATAATGTGGTACATCCAGACAGCTTGGCTTTCGTCATCTTCCTTCTCAATATTTGAAAAGGACATAAAAGCAACAAATTGCTCCAATTCCTTGGTGGAATCTCCTGTGAGATCATCTGGGTATTTGTGAAAGATTTTTTTATGTCTTCACTCACTTGTGCATTGGACATATTAGGTGACACATTTGTTAGAACACTAAAAGTTTTTTCAACATCCTCGTATTTCCTTATCCTGGGCTCTAATTCAGTTTTCAATTTGTCAATGATAGTTCTGAAGGTATTGACTCTGAAATCCTCTTTGGCACTGAATGTGTGAGCAGTTTCATCATCACAGGTCATTCATCTCATACGGCGTTCAGCTGATTTATATTCTTCGTTATCAGTTCTTTTCATCCCCTGAGCCTCATACTCATCGAATGTGTCCCACATTTGTTGAAGAAGAGTTTCCAGATTCTTCAGTAAGGCTTACACAAGTGGCAATGCAAGCACTTTGCAAGCTTAGACTCAATTTGAACACTTTGCAAGCTTAGACTGCATCTATTGAATGGCTGAAGGATATCACTCCAGACCTCACACAAAATACCTGTCTCCAAAGTTTACATCACATCAATCAGGTTCTTTTATTTACATCTTTTCTGGCTTCTGGTTTTTGTGATTCATCACAATTGATTTTTCTGCAGTGCTTCAATGATGTTGCGGTATCCCAGAACAAGTGCATTTACAGCTTGAGCATTGGAAAACACTAGACAATGAAAACAGTACACTTTCTTTGTTTTCAGTGAATGTACCAGCCATTCTTGCTTGATCATCTATTCGTTGGGCTGCACATATTCAAATAGTGATGTTGTCACTTTACGATTTTGGTTCGGGCACTGACGCTTTGTCAATGAAAACTCTGAATCAAGATTCTGGCAGTCAGGTGGGCCCTTCTGACTCAAATACGCAATGAGATATTTTGACGTGATGTCCCACTCGCCTGGATCATTGGAGAAGTACAATGTTCTGGCATCGGTATCACCATCAGTTGGAACATCTGTAGAGGAATGGGGTGAGCCAACTGCAGCTGAAGAAGTCAAATGAGGCAGGTCCTGTTCTTCATCAGGACCAGGTGCAGGCTGTGCAGCATGTTCACTTGTGCTGGTCGTTGCCTCATTCTCCTGAACTTCTTTACCAGACTTAGGCCTAGTAGTGAAAAAACTTAGAAGAGAGGAAATTCCTTCCGGTGCAGCATCTTGTCATTTAATTTTGTTCAGCCTCCTTCAACATTTGCAACCCTCCTTTCTTTGACATGTTGTTGAATCAATGTATGCACACAGACAGTCTGAAATGAAAACAAGTTAATTTAAACAACCATGATCCATGGGTCAAAAATGTTCCAAAGTTACTCCAACGAATAATATATATACACAGCTCTGGAAAAAAATAAGACCACTCCAAATTTTTTTTTAATCAGCATCTCTACATGTATGGCAGCCATTCCATTCCAGTGTCTGTTGAATTCCAACACAGGCACACCTCATTCTACTTAGTGAGGGACTGATTCGGTGATCACCTGAACCGAATCTTATTTAATAAGGAAAAGTATAAAAACCACTGCTGTGGTCATCACTTTCCTCTTGCAATAGGACCAGCTGGATGGCAAAAACAGTGCTAGTAGTACCTCAAAAGTAATTGGAATCAAAAAAATAACTATTGACCATGCCAAAAGAGTTGAAAAGAGGAGTTTTGAGAGAGGAAAAGAAGGGTTCAATTCTGGCTTTACTGGCAGAGGGATACAGTGAGCATCACATTGCTTCCATCCTTAAAATTTCAAAGACGGCGGTTCATAAGAATAAGGTGAAGTAGCAGACATTGGGGACAACAAAGCTACAGACTGGCAGAGAGCGAAAACGACTTTCCACTGACTGGGATGACCGCCAACTCATTCGAATGTCACTCAACAACCATAGGATGACATCAAATGACCTACAAAAAGAATGGCAAACGGCAGCTGGGGTGAAGTGCACAGCGAGAACGGTTTGAAACGGGCTCCTAGGGGCAGGGCTGAAGTTATGCAAAGCTCGAAAAAAGCCCTTCATCAATGAGAAGCAAAGAAGAGCCAGGCTGAGGTTTGCAAAAGACCATAAGGACTGGACCATAGAGGACTGGAGTCAGGTCATCTTCTATGATGAGTCCAATTTTCAGCTTTGCCCAACAACTGGTCGTATATTTTCAACGGAGAAAATAGAATCAAGCCTATAGACGGAGACTTGGAGAGGCCTACAAGCCACAGTGTCTCGCACCCACTGTGAAATTTGGTGGAGGATCAGTGATGATCTGGGGGTGCTTCAGCAAGGCTCGAATCGGGCAGATTTGTCTTTGTGAAGGACTCATGAATCAAGCCACATAAAGGTTGTCCTGGAAGAACACTTGCTTCCTTCTGCTATGACATTGTTCCCCAACTCTGAGGAGTGGTTTTTCCAGTCGGACAATGCTCCATGCCACACAGCCAGGTCAATCAAGTGTGGATGGGGGACCATCAGATCAAGACCCTGTCATAGCCAGCCCAATCTCCAGACCTAAACCCCATTTAAAACCTCTGGAATGTGATCACGAGGAAGATGGATGGTCACAAGCCATCAAACAAAGCTGAGCTGCTTGAATTTTTTTGTGCCAGGAGTGTCATAAAGTCACCCAACAGCAATGTGAGAGACTGGTGGAGAGCATGCCAAGACGTATGAAAGCTGTGATTAAAAATCAGGGTTATATATATATATATATATATATATATATATATATATATATATATATATATATATATATATATATATATATATATATATATATATATATATATATATATATATATATATATATATATATTATCCCTGTGTTGTAAGAGGCGACCAGGGTTGCGTCAGGAAGGGCATCCGGCGTAAATCATGTGCCAAATCACTATGCAGATCATACGGATGATCCACTGTGGCGACCCCGAACGGGAGCAGCCGAAAGAAGAAGAAGAAAAAGATATATATATATATATATATATATATATATATATATATATATATATATATATATATATATATATATATATATATATATGTATTGGAATAAAAAAAATATTTATATATGTATGTGTGTAAATGTATATATACATACATAGACATATATGGTTAAACTTTACTCCGGATTACAAATTTACCATTTATGCCAATACTAGAAAAATGAAGGCAAAAAAATTTCCAAGCACTTGCCAGAAATAACTATTAATTACATATTTTACTCTTGCGAGTTTAAAATTTACTCCAACCACGTTAACAGGATATAAGGTATTTAGACCCATATAAACAACATTGAACAAAATTATTTACAATATTGTCATCAAAATTGAAATGCCTAAAAAATAATTGAGGGCCTAAGGCCTTATTAGACTATGGATGAATTCAGCCCAGGCTTCCAGGTAAGAAGAACGACAACGGTATAAAATGGCGAACTGCCAGGCAAGAAGAATGACAATGGTGTAAATGGCGACCTGACAGGCAAGAAGAACGATAACGATGTAAAATGACGAGTTGTCAGGCAAGAATAATGATAACTGTGTAAAATGGCGACCTGACAGGCAAGAAGAATGCGTCACCCTTCCGATAAGGATTTTCTTCCCCCACTCTTACTCCCTGATGGGGGGATCCTCGAGCCCGGTAGTCGTGTCAGGCAAAATGATTGATTATTTAGTAACCAGATAAAATAGATTAAAAAAAATTTTTTAGATAAAAAGCAAGAGATATGTCCAGAGAGATTGCCCTGATCTCATGTGTGACATCGATGGCCTCCATCCACTGTTGGGTGAGTAGAAACAGCATGTCCAAGGGGAAGTGACCTGGTCTGAAACCAAATTGATGATCTGAAATGAGGTTGTTGGAGAAAAGGAATGTTCTCATATTAACTGTGAGGATGGATTCCACAACCTTGCTGATGATTGGAAGTAAGCTGATAGGACTGTAGTTGAGGAGACCAGACGGCACGCAGACAAATGAAAAAACATAACATGGGCGTGATGTTAGCATAGCGGCGTGGTTACAGCGATTAGTGACCATGGTAACATTGGCGGCTTCGGGGAAAAATGGAATAAACTTTCACGAACAATGCACGTGTGCAGGAATGTATGGAGGACACAAGGGGTTAGTCACTGATGTGAGTGTTACGGGGACAGTGTGATTTAATAGGGTTGAGTGACGGAGGGTCGCATGGGCGCCATGAGGTTTGTGTACTTCGCGTGCTCAAGAAATCGTCACACCATGCGCTCGCACCTGTAATGTGTGTGACAATGCCACATTTGCGGCCTGCCTTTGTCTCCCCGGGAAACCGGAGGAGGCAACGGCAGGATGACAGATGCAAAATGTGCTTCGTGTGGTGAAGATGGGAGGGTGCTCCGTTCCATCAGGTGGCTCATGTGATCGAGGTCGCTGTCTTGTGTGCGGCATAGTCCTGAACATTGGTCGTCGCGTGGGAAATGAGGAACGTTTGTACACACTCATCTTCACCACGTAATTCACGAGTGCAAAATATGATCATGGGATATGCTGTAGCACCCTCCATCACCCCCAAGGAGGCTTTGGCAGTGTGCAGGACCAGTGACGTATACGATCCCAGGACCTACGTCAGCGACTCGTTACATCCCCGCAGAGAGTCTGGGATAGCCCCAATGATCACAGATACGTTTTTGGTCCACACGAACATACCCACACAGCTGTGATGAGGTTCTGTGTGATCAGCGCCACACGGTTTCAAACCACACCGAGCACCGTGAGTGTGAAATGTGAATTTGAATGTGCGAGATTCAAACCGGCGCCTCCTCTGACAGGTTCTCGAGCTGCCCTTGGAAGCTCTGAGGTACCCCAGAATGACTAACCAAGTAGACTGATAGCCCCTCTCGCCTAATTTACCGGTCTCGCCTAACTTACTTACGGCGGGGTGAGGCTCAGTGAGCCGGCAAACTATACAGAAACATCGATTTTTACGTGATATTCAGATTCCATGGCCCAGCAGCCGAACCACTAATTTGCGACTTCTGGCCGAACCGTCGCTTGTATCGGTCCCAAAATCGATTATGTTGTACACGGGACTCGGCTCTACGATTCAAGGCTGGTCTGGGCTCTCAGATCCTTCTAGAAGTCTGGCTAGCTTCTGTGGACAGCAAAATCCTTTAAGGTAGAATCTGCTTGATTTTACAGTTGGAGGAAGAAGCCGATCCTTCGGAAAAAGGGTCGGGCCTCACCTCAAAGGTGATTTGGTAATCACTGCCATGACGTGCCTATGCCTCGACCGTGATGACCTGTTTTTCCTCCTTTTTACCTCCGCCACCGAAGTTGTGCAGAGGTAATATTTTCAGCCGTGTCTGTCTTTGTCCGCCTGTTTGTATAACTGTCTATGAACAGGATATCTCAAAACTTTGCAGATGGATTCAGATGAAATTTGGTGGACAGCTTGGGTGTGTGATAAGGATGAATCAGTTAGATTTTGGTGAACATCCGGATCCGGATCCGGATACGAGAATTAGTTAAGTGATGCTTCACCATTGAGAGATTGGGCCAAAATGATTCATAGCACGATATCTCAAATAGTTGTGAACGGATTCAGTCGAAACTTTATTGACAGGTTGGGTGTGTGACAAGGAAGAAATTATTCGATTTTGGTAAAGATCTGAAGACATTAATTTTTTTTTTTTTAAAGTGATTCTTCACCATTGAGAGATGGGGCCATAACAATTTACAGTACAGCACGATATCTGAAAAAGTTTGACACGAGTTGTGACAAAACTTGGTGGATTTTATGGTCTGAATCCAGATCCAGTCCATCAGTGGGATTCAAACTGTAAACTGTTCAACCTGGTGGAGGTATGTGCTCCACTGAGTACCATTCTAGTTTATGTTGTGCAGTGATGTTGGCAGATTTCCAAGCAGTTGTTGTTGTTGTTGTTGTTATTATAGTAGCAGAGTATCTACATTCTGGGAAGGTAGAGTTGGCACATTACTTGCTGAAAAAAGTATATCGTCTGTGTTTTGCAAGAAGACTATAGATGTTTGTGTGGTGTGCGTCTTAAAGGTTCGAGATTGTCTCGGGATTGTCCAATAGTAGTTAGGATCTAAAGGGTCTTGGGGGTCAAAATGGTGTAAAGGGTATAATCTCTAAAGGATGTAAATGTCAAAGGGATCTAGAGGCTTCTAAAGTGTCGAAGTGGTTTAAAGGGTCGAAAGGTTTAAAGCTGTAAATGGTCAAGAGTCCAAGCAGTCTCAACATGTCTAACAGATCTAAAGAGAGTTAAGGGTGAAAAGATCTAAAGTGTCTTTGGGGTCAAAAGGGTGAAGGGTTTTAAAGGTGTCCAAAGTGTTGAAATGGTCTTAAAGGTAAGAAGGGTCTAAGGGTTCTAAAGGATCTAACAGGGTCTATATGGTCTTAAAAGTCTTATGTTTCTAAAGGGTGTAACGGGGTATATTGGATCTTGGTGTTCTAAAATGTTTAATGAGGTCTACAGGGTATTGGTGTTCTAAATGGTCCTATGTGTCGAGGAGCCTAAATGTTCCAAAGGGTCTCATAGGATCTATAGGGTCTTCGGAGTCTTTAGGTTCAAACGGGGTATATATGGTCTACAGGGTCTTAAGTGTGTAAGTGTTCTAAAGGGTCTTCGGAGTATTGTCTGAGGGGTCTTAATGGTCTTAAGATTCTAACGGGGTCTAACGAAGTCTGGAGATCTTTGGGTCTATATAGTTTCAAGCGGTCCAAAGTATATAGGTGTCCAAAGGATGTAAATATCTAACGGCATCTTAAGGGTCTGAAATGGTAAAAGGGTCTTCAAAGAGCTAAGGGGTCTCAACAGTCTAAAGGATCTCAAGGTTTAAAAGGTACGTTTGAATAGTACGTAATTAATAGACAGATAGTCCTGGGTTAGTGGCTGGATGTACACTTACTTGCTCCATTTTCTATAGATTATTCATTTTTCTCTGTGCGTTCCCATTTTTGATGCACATATGGATTTCCAAAAGAAGAACAAGTTGATTATTTTTGGAGAACTTTACATCCGGATGAGGATGCAGGAGTAATGAAGTACCTGTGTTCAAACTTTGGCGATTGATCCGGATAACTCCTGGGTCCTCAAAATGAAAACAGCAACTTTGATTACTACGTACAAATAATGAGAGCTAGGGTGAAGTTCATTTGCAGTTGAAAGTGATGAATTTCATGTGAGTTTTAAGATGGCTTGAATGAAGGACAAGAAGCTGATAGTGAACACCGATGTTGTGACCCGTCCTTGTTTCCCTTTTCCGAAGGTCTCCTCTGAGAACACGAGTATCTGCTTAAGAAAGCAGGTGCCTGTTCGAGCGGGCAGGTGCGTGCTCGAGAAGGCAGATGTGCCCTCGAATAAGCAGGTACTGGCGATTGGCAGGTATATCTGCTCGAGAATACAGGTACGTGCTCGAGAAAGCAGGTACATGTTCTGCCCTTGCAATGCCTTATGTGCTGAAAGGCCGATTGCTCGAGGGAAACGATGTTACATTTCTGGACAAGATCCATCAACCGCCGTTTCCAACCGCAGCGTCTGCTCCACACATGTTCCCCGTAAGTAGTTAAAATAGGTTTATTTATTTATTATAATCCTTTAAAAGTATTGCTTTCAACAAAACACAATTCTGCTTATGATTATAGATGCTTGTTTTTTTGTTGGTCGTCAAAATGTTGATAATTATAGACCAAAATGTTGGTCGTCTCTTTTATGATGGGAAAACGAAGGGACGCACATCATTGTAGTCATGGTGACCTCAAGGTGCATTCAAGGTCCTTTTTGGACTCGCACGAATGCCATCCACTAAGCTATGACATCAAATGATATTATGATTAAACTTTATTCATAGGAGATTTCTCACCTATTTCCGAAATTAATTATCATCATCATGGGGAAATTAATTTCCTTTATTTATTTTTTTCATCTTTCCAAGAGGACATTTATTACCCACCGTGAGCTTGAACAGACATTACTGTTCAATCTGTTCTGTAGTAAATCTGAGGAAGTTGTTTTCGTCGATTATAATGAATTGTTTTACACTTTTAAAATTTATTTTACTTCATAGCCGACTCTGATCTCCTTTATTCTGTAGAACGAGGAAATAACTACAAAGTGACCAAAAATATTGTATAAGAAAAGGATGAAAATTTAAGTTTCAACTAGTTTCCACCTTTTAACAAAAGGGAACTTTAAGAAGCTTCACATTTTCTTAAATTTCAAATTGAAGAAAGTTAATAAATGAGAAATCTCATCAGTTTCCATGAGAAATCATATAAGATACATCTCTGGTCTTTCCTAGATTATTTTATTGTTGGAACTACAGTTGGAAGTACAATACATCGCATGCAAAAGCAGAGTACCTGCCCTGCAGGTGATCTTGTTCCAAGCATGCAACATGTTCTTCTTTTTATGTGTACCATTATTTGGGCGGTGTATAGGCAACTGGCTGCTCTGTGTAGGCAAAAAATTAACAACCCGGGTTACGTGCATGAAGCAAAACCATACCCACTGCTTATAATTAAAAACACCTCACAGCACTGGAAAACATGGGGACAAGAATACTGTCCGGTAAATGGGGGAGACTTGTAATACCCTTTTGGGTTGGTTGAGACGAATCCACCTCTGAAACCTTGAGGTGGCACTGATGCTACATGATACACATTTACATGGAGAATTTGTGCCAACCCCATCCCCCTCCCCAAGACCACCGGCAAAGATATAAACACCCATATGCATTAATTGGGGTCATGCTGATCCAATGTAGCAAGTGTGGATGTCATCAGCCCAGAACGGTAGGAAGAGTACAGTGACAAACACACAAACACCGGTTCCTAAATTATAGTAAGGATAGTATTCATGTCATAATCTGGACTGGCAGGGTCGAGGTATGTATACCTTTGTTCGAATCTTGACCCACCTACAAATTGTTAACTATGGCGTTTTCCATGCAAGTTTCAGCATCATTGTGTGTGCCGTCTTTTGAATGGATGTTAAGCTGGCTGTCCCTGCCTGCTGGCATTAGTCGATGGACCTTAAATATCCCATAGTGTCCTTCATGAAGTGATAAAAACACCCAATTTGTTGTTGCTGTTGTTATTGGGGTTTTTGTCAAGGGTCGATTTTTGAAATGTGCACCCATTGGTCAGACAGTTGCCGGACCACACCCACATTGAACGCTTGACTCGCCCCACATTGGTCACGTGACACAACTCACAGCACTCAGAGAGATGATATCGCCGCCATCTTGGTTACTGGTAGGCCGAACACATTAAGCCTATAGGCCTCTGCTGACTATACACTGCCTGGGTTTGTTTTGCTTGTATCAGGTTGTGACCACATTGTGGTCATTTCTCACTTGTTATTCCATAACTTATCTGTTAAAATCACCTTTAATCAGATGTTAGGCCTCAAGCCACAAGTAACTAGGCCCCAACCATTCCCTGGAAAATCCCATAAGAAGGTGGTAACAATTGGGGCCTTTAAAGCAGTATAGTAGTAGTAGTAGTAGTAAATGATGATGATGATGACAGAAATTTGCAGGTAATGTCCATGAAAATTCAAATGAGTTAGGAGAACTTGATATATTCTGTTACTCTGCTATTTGCTTTAGATGGTTATTGCTTAGTAATGTTTATACACGTATGAGTACGGTGCTGACCTCTGTGTACTAGGAAGTGAGTAAGCTTTCCTGGCTCCGTAAGATTCTGCTTTGCCAATTTTTGTAATTCACCAAGCCTTTCATTTTCATTTCTGTAAACGAACACAAAATTTTATTTTGCTGCAAAAAATTTTCATGTACAATGTTTTCATAGTTGGAAAATGTTTTTCTCACTTATAAATTAAACCGTTGTTATGACATTTAATAAATACTTCAAGGAAAAGGTGTAAACACCAGGCCTATGCATTCCAAAAGATAAGTCAATCTTTGGAAGGAGCAATTAGGCTCCAGGGACTTGTATCATCTGGCTTATGTCGCTTAGTGAGGGGACAGGTGCAATATGATGGTTCATATACAAAGAGCTTGACATCATGGTGCAGGTCGGTGCAGACCAATTAGACCAAAGGTCAGCAGAGACGATCTAGGACAGAAACATCACCATTGACAGACCTATTGAAGCATTACATGCAAGCTGTCAAGATCACATGACATTTGTTTGTTCACCCTGTTGGGTTAATGACATCAAACGTTCAGCTTGCCACAAGGAAAGGTTTTAAGAAACCTGTCACATGTGGTGTTTGTTTGTTCTCTGCGATATTAAAACGAGTGAAGCCAAAAGACCCAGCAAGCCATTCTGCTGGTTCCAAACTTTACGACACCACAGCACATGTAGGCCCGAGGAGTTTTGGGCCTTGGAGCAATGTACTTAAAATCAGTATAATATTTGCTGTGCCATCAAGAAAAAGTACCACAATGAACTACCGAACGTTACTTCCAGTTCTTGGACCTCAGGGTCTCCGGGTGGCAGAGCGGGGGTTACTCAACATAAGGCAAGCTGTAGGACCTACAATAAACACAATAGCATTTTCACGAGACCTTGAACAATGACGAATGTAAGCACAACTCGCAGATGTTTTGAGCCACCGCCATTGTTTACAATTCTGGACAAACAGTCTCAAAGCACTTAGAGTCTTTGAGCATCTGATTGCTGCGTCATTGTATCTGAACCAGATTACACAGAGATCCACCTGTGCACCCGTAGTCATGGGGGCTTTGTGGTTTATTTCTTTTTCAAATGCCATATCCTCACGAGATTACAGCTTGCCATCGGTGCTTTATCGATAACGAGACACTTTCCGCTTGCGATGGTTTTCTTCGACGTTTTGACATCACAGCCATTCAGTAAGTAGCAGTTTCTTTCTAAACCAAAATAAACTGTTTTTACTGCTGAGAACACATCTTTCCTGCCATGAGAATCGAATACGTGCCGTTTGAAAAGAGTTCAACATTAAACAATGTGCAGGCGGGATAAAAAAGATTGTTATTCATTCCTAATTTATTTTATTTTGGGGAATTATAGTGATGGTGCCACAGATGTAATAAACCCCCCTCCTGCCTTTGATTGCTTTCTTAACCAATGGCCAGGACTTTTGTAGAGCATGTACAAAAAGTGTTTTCCATGAGTCTTGGCTTGAAATGTGAACATCAATGTAAAACGTTGTTGGAAGCCTCAACACGACCCCTTGGTGAGTTCAACGGGGGTGCTGGAAACTCTCGACACTTCCAGCTGCTTCGTCATCATCCCAATGCATCCCCTCGTGCTTGGCCATAAATGATGGAAAACATCGGGCAAGTGTAAACGACCAAGTCATGCTGACAATTGATGAGATATTTCATTTTTAAAATATCCATTTTACTTTTTGAACCATTGTTCTGAAACATATTTTAATGCCAATAAAGTTACAGTTAATAAAATAGTTTATTCTTAAAGATCCAATTAGTCATTTTGAATGCCATTGCAAGTTTCGACACGAAATACGACAACCAATCTGCCTCTTTGTGACCACTTGACCCCCTTGCTATGTACATTCTAGGCGCGAAGAGCAGCTCTTCATTTTTCTTTGCGATGTGTGAGTTGAAAAGTATCTCATAGACTGATTCCACATGGAAGATGGAATGCTTTATCTGAACCCTCTTCTCTATTCATAACACTTCTCTGTAACTTGATATTCCACACATTGAATGCACTGGTTGGTTGTACAGCCTGGAGATGTATGCACCAAGCAGACCATCACATTCTTTATGCCAATGACTTATGAAAGATGGGGGAGGGGTGGAGTGGGGGAGTGTGTTTCGGGGAGGGGGGCAGTTTGGTCCAAATCTTTATCCCTTTTCAAAACGCTTCGGAGTGAATAACATGTCTCTGATTCCAATGGAATCAGGACTCTCACCCACCATTGGGAAGAATTTGCGACACTGGTTAGAAACGACAGAGAAAAGGACGAACATCTGCACCAAGTTTCCTGCATTCCTTTATGGTTGGGGAAAAAACCTTTTGACTCCCCTTCGTAAACAATCTTCTTGGCAGCTTATTGTGCTGACTTGAAGTGGCTTTGCCTTGTGCCTGAATCTATTTGCCATTATGGGCAAAGGCCAATTATAAAGGGGCTTCTGGGGGATGAATCCTGTGGTGCACATTCGAAATTAAGATTTAAATATGATTAGTGAGGCAAAGTGCAATGGTAACGTTTTGTGAATGAATAAAAATGAGTGAGCACCAAGGGCCTACTTGGGTGCTTTAACTCGAGTTGCTCAGGACAGATTGCTAAGGACAGTGAAGGACAATAGAAAGAAGAAACAAATTTATAGTTGTATTTATGTAATAAAAGCAGTAACACTTTGGGAAGTTTATGGAGCAAAGGTGTGAGCACTTTATTGATAACAGGAGTAACAATGTAAACAATTTCAGGAAGAGTGAGCAACATATAGAGTAAAAATGAAAACAGCTTTTGGAGTTAAACGTGAACAGCTTTTGGAGTAAAATGTAAACAGTTTATGGAGTAAAATATTGTAACAGATGCAGGATTGGTACGGGAGCCCAATTTGAGTTCCACGGGTCATGTCAAAACGACCACAACCGCCAGCTTAAGTCCACAGCGTTGGGCAAGTTACCTGACTGATTTGACACATTACAATACTCGTTAGGACCGTGTACATAACCGAGTGATGTGCCAATATGCGCTCGCGACATTCCTAATCTGGCCAAGCAACCGCAGATCACGAGCGCACTGAGCCGGATTGAGCTAAATCATCAAAATTACCAAATGTGACCAAATGAGATCACCATGAGCAGAATCCAACCCCGAGATGAGGTACATTTGTTTACTAATTAAATGGCATGGAAGAAGGGTTACATGAAGCAATAACAAGCAGTATGAAGTAAACAAATATGAATGAATTGTTAAATAAACCCGGTTATAGCCCATACCGCCATTGAACAAACCAAATGTCACAGATTTCTTAACGGTTCTTATCTTAGGGCCCTTTACAAGAGTTCAGTCCAGGTTATATAGCACAAACTAGGACACTTGGTGGAGCGCATACCTCTGCCACGTTATGCCTGATCCACGAGAACATATCGGGCCCAATACATTTTCGAAATATCGTGTTATATATCTTTTTTGGCCCGATCTCTCAATGGTGAAGAATCACTTAAAAAATTCTAGTAGTCAGATCTGGATCTGGATCTTCACCAAAATCGAATCAATTTGTTGTGGTCACACACCTAACCTGTCCACCAAGTTTCATACGAATCTGTCCACAAATTTTTGAGATATCATGCTATATATCATTTTGGCCCGATCTCTCAATGGTGAAGAATCACTTAAAAAATTCTAGTCGTCAGATCTGGATCTGAATCTTCACCAAAATCTAATCAGTTCGTCCTTGTCACACCCAACCTGCCTACCAAATTTTATCCAGATCCGTCCACAACTTTTTGAGATATCCTGCACATAAACAGACAAACAGACAGACAGACAAACAAACAAACTGACAGAGAGGGGTTAAAACATGACCTCCTTCCCCTCTGGTGGCAGAGGTAACAATGATGCTGAGAGGTCACTTTGAAACCCAGAGCCAAGCTGTGCAAGAGTCCTGGAAGCACAGTTATCAGGAGCTATCTGGTACAACCCGATGTAAAAACTCTTACAGCTCCATAATTGTGGCTCCCTCAAAGCCCTCGTTGCTTTGGAAATAAATGTTCACAGTTTCACCAGACTCGGTGATACTTCCTGCCAATCCCAACTGCTTTCATCCAACATATTATCCTCTCACGGCTTTTACATCTCTCTCAAAAGCAGTTGCATCCCAACTGTGCCATTCTGCCTCAGCTGCCTTGCAAACTGTGCCTCTGTATAAATTGCATCAGCAACAGACCTCCAAATCGCTCCCTCATTTTAACAAGTAGGCGTTCATAGAACTGCACACGAGATCAATCGTTAAGACCTGCGCTAGCCTGTGTGAGCTCTTGTGGTGATGCTAACTGCAAACTTCCTCAATGCAGAATCACCCCATACATCAGCCCTTGTGGGGAGGCTGATGGCTGGACATTTCAATGCAAATTTGCCACACCTGCTAATTCTCATGGCTTGAGCTGCAAAGCTCTCATGTGTCCTTTGTAGAGACATCTAAACAGAGGATAATAACATTAAAAACATACAGCAAGAGGTTTGAATGGGAGAGGTCAAATTGTAGGGTAGAGAAAACAAACATCTCACAATACATATATAACGCATTTGTACTCCACAGATAATACGTCACACTTATCCAAACAAATGCTAAGAAATAACTATCATTCAACTAAACAGTTTTATTAACCCCTAAATATCATTCCCATCCATTGGGGGGACCATGCTCTGTGCAGAGCGTTGGTGCTGTCTAAGCAGTCTCCTTGGCTATTGGACACATTCCTGGTTGGGTTGCCTCTCTAACACAGTATACCAGCAAGCTGGCACTCATTTTTGCTGCCCTCAGAAGGATGATAGGCAGAGTCAACCCACCTATTATTAATTCAACAGCTGAGTGGGCTTTGGAACTCAGGATGCTCGGATCTTAAGCCCACCACCCAACCCATTAAACCAACCCTAGGCTTAAATATCATTCCCACCACAATATAAATAGTTTATACAGTAAAAAATTATATATAAACAGTTTATAGAATAAAAATATAAAGTTTTTGGAGTAATATGTAAACAGTTTCTTGAGTAAACATATAAAGAGTTGATGGAGTAAAAATGAAAATAGTTTATAGAGAAAAAAATGGAAGCAGTTTATAGATTAAAAAATCAACACTTTCCAGAGTAAAATGAATAGTTTATAGAGTGAAAATATAAATGGTTTATGGAGTAAAAACATAAACAGTTTATAGAGTAAAACTATAAAGGGTTTATAGAATAAAAATACAAAGTGTTTATAGAGTAAAAATATAAATGGTTAATAGAGAAAAATATAAGTGGTTTATAAAGTAAAAATAAAATGGTTTAAAGAGTAAAAATATAAATGGTTTATAGAGTAAAAATATAAACAGCTTATAGAGTAAAAATATAAACGGTTTATAGAGCAAAAATATAAACGGTTTAAAGAGTAAAAATATGAACGGTTTATACAGTAAAATATAAACAGTTTATGGAATAAAAATATAAACAGCTAATAGAGAAAAATAAAAACAGTTTATAGATGAGCCTGGTGTTGGCGCAGTGGTTAGGGCAGCGGCTTGGGATCCAAGAGGTCCTGAATTCAAGCCCCATTGGGCCACTGAATTAATACACCAGGGGGTTGACTCAGCCTGTCATCCTTCCGAGGTCGGCGAAATGAGTACCAGTAAACTGGGCCGGTGTGTACCCCGGTTAAAATAGGTGTACCTTATCCCTGTGTCGTAAGAGGCGACCAGGGTTGCGTCAGGAAGGGCATCCGGCGTAAAACATGTGCCAAATCACTATGCGGATCATACGGATGATCCGCTGTGGTGACCCCTCACGGGAGCAGCCGAAAGAAGAAGAAGAAGATAAACAGTTTATAGATAAAAATATAAACGATTTATGGAGTAAAATATGAATAGTTTTTTTGAATAAAATATGAATGGTTTATAGAGTAAAATATAAACAGTTTATAGAGTAAAATATAAACAGTTTATAGAATAAATTATGAATGGTTTATGGAATAAAACTAAAATGTTTATAAAGGAAAAATGCAGTTTATAGAGTAAAATATAAACAGCTTATAGAATAAAAATACAAAGTATTTATAGAGTAAAAATATAAATGGTTAATAGAGAAAAATATGAGCGGTTTATAGAGTAAAAATATAAACAGCTTTATAGAGTAAAAATATAAACGGTTTATAGAGTAAAAATATGAACGGTTTATACAGTAAAATATAAACAGTTTATGGAATAAAAATATAAACAGCTTATAGAGAAAAATATAAACAGTTTATAGATAAAAATATAAATGATTTATGGAGTAAAATAGGAATAGTTTTTTGAATAAGATATGAATGGTTTATAGAGTAAAATATAAACATTTTATTGAATAAATTATGAATGGTTTATGGAATAAAACTAAAATGTTTATAAAGAAAAAATGCAGTTTATAGTGTAAAATATAAACAGCTTTTTGAGTAAAAATATAAACGGTTTATAGAGCAAAATATAAATGGTTTAAAGAGTAAAAATATAAATGGTTTATAGAGTAAAAATATAAACGGTTTAAAGAGTAAAAATATAAACGGTTTATACAGTAAAATATAAACAGTTTATGGAATAAAAATATAAACAGCTTATAGAGTAAAAATATAAACGGTTTAAAGAGTAAAAATATAAACGGTTTATACAGTAAAATATAAACAGTTTATGGAATAAAAATATAAACAGCTTATAGAGAAAAATATAAACAGTTTAAAGATGAAAATATAAACGATTTATGGAATAAAATAGGAATAGTTTTTTGAATAAAATATGAATGGTTTGTAGAGTAAAATATAAACAGTTTCTAGAATAAATTATGAATGGTTTATGGAATAAAACTAAAATGTTTATAAAGAAAAAAATGCAGTTTATTGTGTAAAATATAAACAGTTTATAGTGTAAAAATATAAACAGTTTATAGAGTAAAACATAAGCAGTTTATAATGGAGTAAAAATACAATCAGTTCATAGAGAAAAAACAATATAAAGTTTATAGAGTAAAATTTAAACGTTTTATAGAGTAAAATATAAATAGTTTATGGAGTAAAATATATACAGTTTATAGAATACAATATAAATGGTTTATAGAGTAAAATATAAATAGTTTATAGAGTAAAAATTCAAACAGTTTAGAGTGAAAATATAATTTAGGAAGTAAGAATACAAATGGTTTAAAGAGTCAATATTGTTACAGCCTGGGGTTCAAGGTTCACCATGTGAGGAAGCGCTCATTTTCCTCCCAAACACCTGGTCCTAAGGACTCCACCGATAGATAACTTTGTGACTCGGTGGGCAGCAAATCAACCTTGAACGCCAGTTGATACCTTCAATCCCGGCAGGTTTATCAATACTGTGCATGTTACGTTATCTTTTGGATGACTTCACAAAGGGAGTTTTGTGCCCTCAGTACACACTCGGATTACTGCTGAGTAATACAGTGAGTGTACGTTGGATAATAAGAGCAAATCATGTGGGGTATAACTTCCCGGCGAACACTACATGTGGACTACACTGGACCAATGGAGGAAAAGATACTATGAACTGGGTATATTTACAACAATAACAATTTTTTGATAGAAAGGGCAAGGAAAAGTATGTGTACAAGCAAGGGTTTTATTACAAGGAAGATATATACAGGAGAGAAAGCAAGGATTAGTGAGGTGTGGCAAAATAAATACAGTTATGTACAAAGAAAAGACAGTGCAGAGCTAAACTGTTGTAATAGTTTAAGTCTTATTTGCGCTAACATGACAGGCACCATCAGAAACACTCCAGAGGAAAGTTAGACAGCAAGACAGATGATAGAAAGTATGAGGTGGTTGCAATCTTTCAATTACCAAGCAGCACTGACAAACCCGCACAGCCCATTCGCTGAGGAGGGGGTAGAAGGAAAACTGGGGGTGCCTTAGGTGCATGGTCTGAGGAGGTGCAAGTGAGGGTGCTGTAATGTGCAAGATGATGTGCAATTGAGGTACAGATAGGAATCTGTAAAAGGTGCATATCAGTGGGGCTGCCCTGAAGGAGACAAATGTTTGGGACTTGCCCAGGTAATTGCTGATGCTACGTTTATGAATATGCATGCAGAGCAGATGAGATAGAAAGAACGAAGAAGACCATGTGAGAAGATAGCCTAAGGAGGTGCAAGAAAGTTTGTAAGTGTTTGGTGTTATTAACTTGGCCCTATGACTGCACTTGATCTGGATCTCTCGCTCAATCAGCACTCTCCCTTCCCTCTTCGCTCTGACACGTTCGCTCTGTTTCATTCCACCACTCCATTACGCCTCTCACCACCAAGCCAATATTGATCACGTGAATGTCGACTGGGAGAAGCTAACAATAGGAGAATCAGCATCAAAAAATGGGAAACCTTCAAGGAACAAATGTGGAGAGTGCAGAGTTAACACATTCCAATGAGGTGTAAAACTATAAGCAGAAAGAGGCCAGGGTGGTTGAGTAGTGAGTTAAGGAGAAGCAAAAGGCATTTATTATGTATAAAATAACAGGACTGGAGTTATATTTTCAGTACATCACCATCGGAGTAAACAGAGGCAAGTTAAGAAAATAACTTGGCAAGCCAAAAGAGAGTATGAGAAGGACATGGATAAGAATATAAAACATATTAGCAAGGCATTCTTTAAGTATATCAGGGGAAAATAACAGGTTAGGACATGTGTGAGCCCATTGAGGTTTAGCAAAGGGAGAGTGGTTAGTGAGGAAAGTGAGATGGCAGGCTTACTAAGCAGGTATAATGGTTCAACTTTTACACAAGAAGTCAGGCGAATTGCCATTAGCTCAGAGTATACAGGGGCTGCAAAAGTAGGTATACAGTAAGGATCATACCAGTATTACCAGTATTATAATAGTGGTGCTAGGATTCATTTAATACTATAATTTATTTAATTAATTTAATACTAGAATTCATTTATTATTGGTATGTTATTATTGATATGCTTGTAAAATCAATAAAATACGTTTTGTGCACACGTTTTGTTTTTCATTGCTGTATACCTACTTTTGCAGTCCCCTGTATATCAAGGAGGTGAGGAAGGGCTTTTACAGAAGATCCAAGTTGGAGTGGAGAAAGATAGGAAGCTAAGTGGCTGGGAGTGGGAGGATGTCTTGCTGGGAGATTGAGTAGTGGGGTACCTCAGGGATCAGTACGAGGACCATTATTATTCATTATTACATCAACGATTTGGATGGTGGGGTGAAGGGTATGCTTTCCAAATTTGCAGATGACATAAAGCTTGGAGGTAAGGTGGATAGCAGACTGGGTTGTGATCAGATTCAGGAAAGTATTGATACTTGCATAGATTGTGCAAAAGGTTGGCAGATGCAATTTAACTCCACCCTCTGCCGTACCATCTGTCATCCCTCAGACCGGCAAGCAGCAGCTTCTTCACTCACTGCAGATCTGGATAAAATCACAAACTGGTCCAACACGTGGAACATGTCTTTCAATCCAGACAAATCTCACACTCTCACTATGTCTCTTCGAAAGGACCGTTTACAAAACCCCCCATCCACTTTCTCAACAATCCTCTGGAAGAAGTCTTTTCTTTCAAGCTTCTAGGTCTCACTATCTGCCATGACCTTTCCTGGGAAAGTCACATTTCCAACCTTGCCTCAAAAGCCAGTCGCCGACTGGGAATCCTCCGTCGTGCTAAGTCCTTCCTCGGCCCTCTTGAGCTCCTGACCACTTACAAAGCTTTTGTCCGTAGCCTGATGGAGTACTGCTCTCCCCTCTGGGCTGGTGCTCCTGCCTCCCACCTTTCTCGGCTTCACGCTGTCGAAACCAGGGCATTTAAGATCATCGGCATCTCCCGCAATGAAGCTGAGTCTTTGGGCCTCTCACTCAATCACCGCAGGTTGGTCGGTGGTCTTTCTGTCTTCTACCGACTCCTCTCCAGCCTTGCCCCCTGCTCTCTCTGCGATTTGTCCCCACCACATTTCCACAGGGCGCTCAAGGTCCGCCAACAACCCCCTTCTGGTAAAACTACCAAAATCACGAATCACTGCTCATCTTCACTCTTTCTTTTCCCGCCTTTGGAATAAACTTCCTCACTCTATTCTTTCCCATTCTTCCCTCCAGGCTTTCAAAACAGCTGTTCACCACCACCTCTTATCTTCCCCCATCCAAATCCTCGATCTTTTCTACCCCCGATAATCCACCCAAGCCCACTTCCTTCATTTCTCCTGCTTTCCTTCCTGAAAGTCCCTGAAATGTCCATCTTCTCTTCGCCATGTTCCCCGTCCCATCCCCATCCCTCTCCCTTCCACAGTTCACCTAATGTGTCTGTTCCCCACTGTTTTGTCCCTTCCACTCCCGCCCCTCTTGCCTCATGCCTCCTTGCTGTGAGTTGTGTGTTAGCTCTCATACGAGCCTCGACCAACGTATACAAAAAAAAAAAGAAAAAAAAGTGTAAAAGTAATGAAAATAGAGATTACATGATGCAAAGGGGCAATTTTGGAGCATGTCACACAGGAGCAGGATCTGGTGGTGGCAATACACTACATGGCCTAAAGTATGTGGACACCCCTTCTCATTAGTGGATTTGGTTATTTCAGCCAACTCATTACTGAAAGGTGTATAGAATGAAGCACAAAGGCCTGAAATCTCCATTGACAAACATTGGCAGTAGAATAGCCTGTACTGAAGAGCTCAGTGACTTTCATTGTGGCACCATCATAGGGTGCCACTTTTCCAACAAGTCATTTCGTCAAATTTCTGCCCTGCTAGAGCTTCCCCAGTCAATGGTAAGTGCTGTTATTGTGAAGTGGAAACTTCTAGGAGCAACGACAGCTCAGCTGTGAAGTGGTCGGCCACACAAGCTCACAGAACGGGACCGCTAAGTGCTGAATCACGAAGCACGGAAAAATCGTCTGTCGGTGGTTGCAACACTCACTACTGATTTCCAAACTGACTCTGGAAGCAATGTCAGAGCACTGTTCACTGTTCATCGAGAGGTTCATGAAAAGAACAGCACAAGCACTGTTCATCAAAAGCTTCATGAAATGGGTTTCCATGGCCGAGCAGCCACACACAAGCCAAAGATCACCATGCGCAATGCCAAGCTCTGGCTGGAGTGGTGTGAAGCTCACCGCTATTGGACTCTGGAGCAGTAGAAACATGTTCTCTGGAGTGATGAATCACGCTTTACCACCTGGCAGGCCAGTGGACGAATCTGGGTTTGGCAGATGCCAGGAGAATGCTACCTGCCCAAATGCATAGTGCCAACTACAAAGTTTGGTGGAGGAGGAAAAATGGTGTGGGGCTGTTTTTCATCGTTCAGGCTAGGGCCCTTAGTTCCAGTGAAGGGAAATCTTAATGCTACAGCATATAATGACATTCGAGACGATTCTGTGCTTCCAACATTGTGGCAACAGTTTGGGGAAGGCCCTTTCCTGTTTCAGCATGACAATGCCCCCATGTACAAAGCGAGGTCTATACAGAAATGGTGTGTCAAGATCGGTGTGGAAGAACTTGATTGGCATGCACAGAGCCCTGACCTCAACCCCATCGAACACATTTGGGATGAATTGGAACGCTGACTGCAAGCGAGACCGAATTGCCCAACATCAGTGTCCAACTTCACTCATGCTCTTGTGGCTGAATGGAAGCAAATCCCTGCAGCAATGTTCCAACATCTCGTGGAAAGCCTTCCCAGAAGAGTGGAGGCTGTTATTGCAGCAAAGAGGGGACCAACTCCATGTTAATGCCCATGATTTTGGAATGAGATGTTGGATGAGCAGGTGTCCACATACTTTTGGCCATGTAGTGTAAATATGGGAGGAAAGCAGGCAGAACAGTGCCAGGCAGCTCTCGATAAAGGAAATATGGTTTTAGGCTGTATTCGGAGGGGGATCAATTATATTAATCAAAAGAGGTGGTTTTAACATTGTATTGGAATTTAGTGAGGCCACATCCAGAACATAGTGTGCAGTTTGGTCACCATAACTTAGGAAGGACATCACTGCTATAGAGAGGGTTCAGCGCAGAGCTACTCGATTGATTCCAGGCCAAGCTAGACTCAGCTCTGAAGAGCAGCTGAAAGGAGACAGGGCTTTATTCACGTGTTAGGATGCGATTACGAGGTGATATGGTCGAGATGTTTAAGATAATGAATGGTGGAGACAAAATAAGTGCAGAAGAATTATTCAGCCAAATAGACAGTGATATGACCAGGGGCCATAGCCTGAGAGTAAATAAGAGAGTTAAGATGGTATTAAGGCAGAGGACTTTTACTCACAGAGTAGTTGATGCATGGAATGGTCTAGTGGCAGCAGAAACAATAGATAAGTTTAAATTGGAATTCGATAGGTACCTGGAATTATTGGAGATAGAGGGGTATAGGGATGTTGGCCCCCTACCCTTGAAAAAAAAACGAAAACATAAAAAAAAACTGCATGAAAAATCTACAAAAAAAAAGACGACAGAAAAAACTACAATTTTTTTTTCTTTTTTTGATCTGGTGTTTACGTGGCGCATCGCGCAGACATGATGGGCCGAATGACCTCCACATGCGTCTCATATCCTTGTGTATCCTTGTGTAACTATAATGCAGTTTCTGGTTAAAATATCACCTGCTGCAGTTTTATTTTGGGCAGTATATCAATCAGCAGGACTGGAGTTAGAACCCTGTTTGAAGAAACAGAGTGCATTTTAATGCTTGGGAAAGGAAAATGCCTGTGTGTGGTGGAGTTCACATTGTTCCCTTGAGTGCCAAAGATACTTTCATCTTCATTTTACAAGGAAATGTTGTGTGGTGAATCTTCCACAGTGGTTAAAAAAAAACGTCATCTTTAGGCCGCAACGGCCTCAATCTGTCTTCAATTTGATCTACACCGTTTGGGCATTCTCTTAAATGAAGCTGTCCTGATTCATGTTGATTCGATTATAATTAGTTTATGATTGTGTGACACCACAAACTGAACAATTTCTGGTTTGAATTTAAAAGCAGGATGAAGTTTTACCAGCTGGTGACAAACAATTAAATTTGCCAGAGCAAGCAGTGATGAAATTATGTAAACTTATATATGATCTTTCATGATTTCAATGGTCTTACTGTTCTGAACACCTTTAAAGTAGCACTAGTTTGAAAGATAATCAGATTTTGCATTTTCAAATCCTGAGCAAAGCACTTGCAATGACTTACCAAACTGTCACACCAAATGGTAACACTGCTGGACTGCTCATACAACACATGCAGTTTATGAGGCCATACTGGGATGTCTATAAAATATTTCGTTTCAAAACGTTATATCTCTTGGCAGTGTAACTACAAGTCCCATTAGAGTGAAATTATTTAATTAAAGAATTTCACTCCAATGGGACTTTGTTATATCGTCTGTCTCCTGGGTAGATCATATGTTAAAAGTCGCCTCCAAAACCAGCAAGAGACTGGGCATCATCTGTCATGCCAAGTTTTCCTTGGTAAATCAGGACTTCTCACAGCCTCCAAGGCCTCTTCTGTACCTCATTTGAGTACTGCTTTCCCCTATAATCTGCAAATTCCCTGAGTTCACAACTGTCTCTCCTAAATGATGTGTAATCCAAAGTTCATAACAACATTGGCATCACCCTCAAATAAACAGAAGCACATGGCCTGCTGGGATCTCATCACATACAGGTAGGTGACCTTTGTTTTCTACCACTTCTACTCAGGTCTTGTTCACTCTGCTCTTTCATCCCTCTTTCCCGACCTAGCCCAGCAGGTCACATACTTTCTTACAGCAGCCCCATCCTTGTGAAACTCTCAGAATCCAGGTTACAGTTTGCTTTGTTCTTTCGTCTATCACTGTTCTTCTCTGTTCAATCTGACTCACCCCTCCAGGGTTTGAAGTTGGGAGGAAACCACCAACTTATGTCATCCTTAATCCTGATGATCTTTTTGAAACTCATTAATCCTGTCATACTCTCAATCGACTTGGAGATTGCAATATGTTTCCATTTATTTTCTCTCTCTCTTTTATCAGACATACACTTGCATCTACATGTTGTCCCAATGTTGGTGCATTTCCTTGCACCCTTTTGTCACCAAGCCCTGCCATGAGCTTTGTATCTATAATAATAAATGTTAGTGTGTGTCAACATGTCAGTAAATTTATCCCTGCAACTACAGACCAATCAGCCTTCTCCCAATCATCAGCAAGGTTATGGAATCCATCATCGCTTCAACATTAAATCCTTCCTCTTCTCCAATGGCTTGATTTCTGATCATCAATTTGGTTTCAGACCAGGTCATTCTACCCTGGATATGCTGCCTCTGCTTTGCAAACAATGGAATGGAGGTCCTCAATGCCAGACAGGAAATCAGAGCCATATCCCTCAACATATCACGTGCTTTTGACAAGGTCTGGCACCCTGCCCTGCTCACCAAACTCTCTTACTATGGTATCCAAGGCCATCTCCACTCATGCCTCGCAGACTTCCTCTCCTGCCACAGGCAAAATGTGGCCCTAAATGGAGTTCTTTCATCCCCTCTTTCTGTCCAGGCTGGAGTTCCTCAAGGCAGCGTTCTGGGCTCTGTTCTTTTTCTATTTTTCATCAATGATCTCTCTGACTGGAAAATCCTCTTTATCTATTTGCTGATGACTCCACCATCTGCCGTACCATCTGTCATCCTTCAGACCGGCAAGCAGCAGCTTCTTCGCTCACTGCAGATCTGGGTAAAATCAAAACTGGTCCAACACGTGGAACATGTCTTTCAATCTTGACAAATCTCACACTCTCACTATGTCTTTCCGAAAGCACCGTTTGGACCCCCTCCATCTACTTTCTCAACAATCTGCTGGAAGAAGTCCTTTCATTCAAGCTTCTGGGTCTCACTATCTGCCATGATCTATTCCTGGGAAAGCCACATTTCCAACCTAGCCTCCAAAGCCAGTCGCCGACTGGGAATCCTCCATCATGCAAAGTCCTTCCTCAGTCCACCTGAGCTCCTGACTATATACAAAGCTTTAGTCCACAGCCTGATGGAGTAATGCTCTCTCATGTGGGCTGGTGCTCCTGCCTCTCACTTTTCTCGGCTTCATGCTGTGGAAACCAAGGCATTTAGGATCATTATCTCCCATGGTGAGGCTGAGTCTTTGGGCCTCTCACTCTCTCACTGCAGGCAGTTCTGTGGTCTTTTTGTCTTCCACCATCTCTTGTCTGGTCTCGCCCCCTGCTTTGTCTGCGATATGTCCCCTCCATATTTGTGCATAGTGCGCAAGGTCTGCCAGCAACCCCATTCTGGTAAAACTACCAAAATCACAAACCATTGCTCACCTTCATTCTTTTATTCCTCTTTTTTCCCACCTTTGGAATAAACTCCTGCACTCTCTTTAATCCCATTCTTCTCTCCAGGCCTTCAAAACAGCCATTCACCACCACCTCTTATCTTTCCCCATCCAAAACATCGATCTTTTCTACCCCCGTTAATCCACCCCAAACCCACCTCCTTCAAATTCCCTGCTTTCCTTCCTGAAAGTCCCTGTAATTTCCATCTTGTATACACCGTGTTCTCTGCCCCATCCATCTCCCTTCCACAGATCTCCTCATGTCTCTGTTCCCCACTGTTTTGTCCTTACCTCTCTCGTCCCTCTTGACTCAGGCCCCCCTTGCTATGCGTTGTGTGTTAGCTCTCATACGAGCCTTGAAAATGTACACAAAAAATGAAATAAAATAAATCAATGTGTGTGTGTGTGTGTGTGTGTGTGTGTGTGTTAGTGTGTGTGTGTGTGTGTGTGTGTGTGTGTGTGTGTGTATCTCCTCCATAACTCCAAAAATATCAAACCTAGCAGCCTGAAACTTTGCATTCATACCAAGAGAACTCCAAGGGAGTGCAGAAATAAAAACTGGGTGTTTGGGTTTATTTGAACTTCCCTTTTGAAGATAATTAATGGCCTTATTTAATTATCCTTTATCAAGCTCATCCTTGGTCTCCTCGCTGTTCCTCACTGGGGTCTTAATTCACCATTTTTGGGGGGCCTGCTCAATAATAACTTGACTTGGAACAGGCTGCAACAATTTCTTAGCAATCAAGTTTTTTTTCCACTTTTTCATTCGTCATCGAATGCCTGATCATCATACCCATGCATCGCTGGATACATTGCAATGCTTATAAACACCCAGAGATGCCAGCGTTCTTGACTTTATTTCATTTCTGCACATGCCATAACCTCTAGAATCTCTTAATCTCAGCCAAATTTCAAAATTTAAATTTCTTCATTGACTTCAGCAGTAGTTCCGACTGCGAAAACAGTGTCAATTTGTCCAATTCAGACCGCCTGACATTATAGGTGCATGGTGTTTATATGAACGATTGGTGATTGCTCATCACTTGCCAAGACAGCCGTTCTTTCTCAACCATTTCATTGGAATGCCTGCGTGAGTGCTTAAGCCACAATATTCGCACTGTCACGAAATATATCAATCGACTTGAACAAAGTTCAGGGCCCATTCGCCTGTGTTTGGCCCCACGTTGTCATGTAGTGGCTGGCTCGCTGAAAATGTGCAATTTTATGTTACACCGTGTTTCCCATTTTTGTACGATCTTCTTTCATGATATGACCCATCACTTCAGCATTGATAGATACTTATAAAACATCAGGGAAATACCCCTGGGCGCACTCACCTGGAAGCAGCTGGATAAGATAACCAGGAAACTACTGAAAGGCTTAGATGACCCACAAAATATGTTATGGAGAAGAAAGTAAATACCAATGGATATTGTTTTTTTTTTGTTTTTTTAATGTTGTGAACAAATTTTGGTACATCACGGGTGATGAAGGTTGTGGTGAAGTTTCATCGGAATTGTGTGTGTAGTTTCTAGGAAGAAAGTAAGTACCTCTTTTTGGGTGCACCCCCCCCCCCGTATACTCCCTTATACTCTGATTGTTTTTACTGCCATGAACAATCTTTGGTACATCATGGGTGATGAAGGTTGTGGTCAAGTTTCATCAGAATTGAGTGTGTAGTTTCTGAGAAGAAAGGAAGTACCCATTTTGCGGGGCAACCCCCCCCCCCCGTAGATTCTTTGAGACCTCAAATTTTTTTGATGGCATGAAGAAACGATGGTACATCATGAGTGATGAAGGTTGTGGTCAAGTTTCATCGAAATTTTGTGTGTGGTTTCAGAGAAGAATGCAAATACATATTTTAGGGGGCAACCTCCTTTACAGCCCCTTAGAGCCCAATTTTTCAATGTCATGAACAAACTTTGGTACACCATGTGTGATGAAGGTTGTCATCAAGTTTCATTGGAATTGTGTTTGTCGTTTCTGAGAAGAAAGCAAATATCTCTTGGGGGGGGTGGGGGGGAACCCCCCCCCATAAACTCCCCCCATAGACTCCGTCAGATTTCGATTTTTTTAATGCCTTGAACAATCTTTGGTAAGTCACGGGTGATGAAAGTTGTGGTAAAGTTTCATTGAAATTGTATGTGTCGTTTCAGAAAGGAAGTTGCAAGTATTTGTGGACAGACAGACTTCCCTTTCCCTTCACTTCCCCTCATCCTGCCTTCCCTTCCCATGATGCTGCCTTTCCTTTCCCTCATGCTGCCTTCCCTACCCCTCCCCTCATGCTTACCTCTTCCCAAAGCCCCTCCCCTTCCCAACTTCCCCCTCTTCCTCTCTCCCCTATCCTCCTCACTCTCAACCTCCCTTCCCGGAGTGTATAGTGACATTTGGTGAGGCATCGCAATCGCCATCCCCACTCCCCCTTCCTCGCTCTTCTCCACTTCCTCGCTCCCTCCCCCTTAATCCTCCCTCCTTCATTCCACCACCCTTTGTCTCCCCTCCCCTCTCCCTCTCCTCACTCCCTTCTCTCTCCCTTCTCCCTCTTTTCTCTCTTCCCCTCCCCTCCATCCTCTCTCTTCCCTCCCTTTTTCTCACCCCCCCCCCGCTCCCCACTTAATATTACAGTCAACAAAGCGACGGGTTGTATTTGTTAGTAGCAAATAAAATGTGAAATTATAATAATTTTGGTGAAAACTGAATACTATGAAGAGGTTTAAATTAAACATCAAGCTTGCATAAGTATTGGCAATCATAGCGTAAGTTCATCATCAACCATATGGGGATATCAGGATGGCCTAGGCCCTAGACCCGAGACTAGAGGTATGCACATCCATGTCTGAGCTGTATAGCCTGGGTTTGAATCTCGGCCTAGCTATAAACTTCCATCCTGGTGTTTCACAGGCAGGATGAAGCGTCAATGTGTGTGATGGACGTTAAAATGGGCGTCCTGCCTGTGAGCATAAGTCGGTGGACGTCAAAGATCCCACGGTGTCCTTCGTAAAGAGATGATGAGTTATTGCGGCACCCTGAACAAATTCCAATTTCTTTCTCTAACCTGCAGAGAGAGGGCACTGCATCAGCGGCACAGCCGTGCTTCCATTAACAATGCAACCAGCAGCCCCAGCTATAACTACAACATGGATGAATGAATGAATGAATAACCAATCATAAGGTGGCAATCATAGTGCAGGCTTTGATGGGCCAAATATGGCCTTCACCTGCGTTGAAGATCCTTGTAAGGGAACTTATGTTGTTATTTATTATTATCATATATTATCAGTCAAGAGTTGTGTTAGGATAAGGAGTTATGCCTAAAAGTTTTTGACGATTAAAGTGTATTTGTTAATGTATTAATTAAAACGAAAATGCAGTTGATTCATCACATGTTTTACTCACTTTTAGATTATTTTGGATCGTTTCATTATATAAGAAACGTGATATGTCTATACATGCTTCCAGAGTGCTCACTGGCTGGGAATGTCTCTCTAAAACAACTGAAGCTGATTTCAATTAAGAAATCTCGTGGGACTTTGGCAACAGGCAAATTGAAATTTACAATGGAAAGTTACTGTTAAATGTCAGAGCAATGAAATCATGATAACGCTTTTATGGGGTAAAACATGCATGGAATTTCAAAAACTCACGCTTACTACAGCATCACGTGCTTTGGTTTAACGACCACAAAAAGTCCTCTGAGCTATCTACTTGTGAAAAATAAATAAATAAGTCATTATTATTATTATTATTTATTAACAATGGGGGCTTGCAAGTTAGCCTGGACCAAGAGCGATGCGCACTGCTTCTGTCTAGCCTGGGTCCGAATCTTGACCCAGCTATAACCTGTCTCGGTGATATTTTCTATGCAGCTTGAGGCATCAATAGAAATACTCATCTGAAGGATGTGAATCCAGAGGTCTCACGTGTCAGCATTTGTCGTTGGTGGATGTTAAAGATCCCACTGTGTCTTTCATGAAGAGTGGGCAAGTTATTGCCGACACTCTGAGCAAATTACACCTACATCTCAAAGACAAATGGAGTAATGACCAGATCATTGTGCTTAGCTTTAGCAACCAACAAATTCCCTCAGGGAATGTGTATCCCCCAGGGAAGATGTTGGACACTCCGGATTTACGGCTAAGGGACAAGATGGATGGATTAAAATTGGAAGGCTCTGTAACCATGCTATGTACAACTCACCCCCTGAACAATAATTTGATTTCATAAAAACTGGGTAATACGGGACTTTCAAAATGACATAATCCACCCCAGAATGCTCAACATTCATGCGCAGAAAACCCGAGCAACGAGGTCCAACGGAATGGCCTAACATATTCTGTGCATACCAGATAAGGATTGTAACATAAAATGGCTGAAAAAGCTTTTAAATGAAGCCAAAAATATTTGGAAACGTACGTGTGAGAAAGGGGTGTGCCACTTCACAACAAAAGATTTGGAGAAACTTCTCATCAGCTCGCTCAAACAGTTGATATTTTTGCAGCTCGTATTGCAAACATTCCAGATGATGTGGGCCTGTGCAATGCTTGTGGACGGGTGCATTCTACCTGACCTCACAAATCATTCCTGTCAGTGAGTGGACTTTGAACCTTGTGGGATTACTTTGTGTGAACATGGCAGGCTTGGTGATTTATTTAATGGACGTCTTCAATTTGAAAGCCAATGCCGTTGTTACCAACATTCAGGTAGACTTCCGGAGGGAGACACCATATCTGGTTTAGTTGCTTCTTAACACCAAAGATAAGGTCATATCTGGGGCTTGTCAATGCACAGGGTAAGTTTGGAGGAATTACCCCATGGGGTAAGGTGGGGTTGGAGGTGGGAGGGGGTGGTAGTGGAGCAGTATGGGCTGTGAGTGCCATTATCAATGTAATTCTTTGTTTAGTTCTGGGGCTACAAGATGAATTATAGGCCGATTAGATTTTTGGTTAAAGGAGAAGCATCCGTCATTGTGTGTGTGTGTGTGTGTGTGTGTGTGTGTGTGTGTGTGTGTGTGTGTGTGTGTGTGTGTGTGTGTGTGTGTGTGTGTGTGTGTGTGTGTGTGTGTGTGTGTGTGTGTGTGTGTGTGTGTGTGTGTGTGTTATATCCACTGTCGTATTTCCAATATTTCCGTGAGTCCAATTTGCATTTAGGAACAGAACAATTATGGTTAACCATTCCAAAATTGCCACACTTTCATCTCAATGCTGAAAATTTTGTTTTAAAAGATGATTTGAATTTCACTTTCTGTGCTTGCATTGGCAGGTTAAAAGTGCCCGGCGGCAGAACTTAATCACTGTAAACACCTGCACACACACACACACACACACACACACACACACACACACACACACACACACACACACACACACACACACACACACACACACACACGCAGTCAAAGTACTAGTTAGGAGAACCAACAAAGCACTCAAGAGATTGGTAACAAAATCACCCACCTTAAAATAACTCAACTCTGTGAGCTTTGCAGCGACACTGCTCATACACGAAAATGTAACAGGAAAACAACATCACAAGAAGAGCAAATCAGCCAATACAGACAGAGACCAGGCAACAACATGGAAATGGAGATTAGATACACAAAGGGAGTAACTGTAAAAGAAAATGGGACAAATACAACAATTCCTAAGAGAAAATTGAAGCTCAAAGCTCATGAGGAGAATCGAAAATATAAGAAAACCAATATAAAATGGAAAATAAGAACCTTGAGGTAATGGTTGCTGAAAGTCAACTCAAAATAGAAATGATAGCAAGAAATATTTTCAAAATCTACGACGAAGTCAACAAAGGGAGAAAACAAAACCGCATGTTTCAAAATAACCCAAAAATATTCTACCAAGAACGAGGTAAATGAAAGCAAAACATATCAAATGCTCCTCTCCAGAGAGAAGATAAACTTAATTAATCACTGGAAAGGAATCTATGAGGACCCAAAATAACACAACAAAGAGGTGAATTACATCCAAAATCTGGAAGAAGAAGAAGAAACATATAAAGGAAATCCCCCCAGTGATATTTGTGGCAAAAATTCCAAACTTTAAAAGCCCAGGCCCAGATGGAATTCCAAACTTCTGGTGAAAGCAACTAGATGCTCTCCAAAATCACTATGCTCGAGAATTCAACAAACTTATCCAAAGGTATGAAGCTCACAGGCAACACCTTCCTCATCCAAAAATCTGAAGAACCACAACTATCCTAAACACCGACCAATAACATGTCTGCCACCAACATACAAACTTCTGACGGGACTCATCACAGAAATTATGTGCCACCAACTAACACAACCAGGAGCCCGAGAGGCAGAACAGAAGGGAAGTAAGAGAGGGTGCTACAGAACAATGAACCACCTACTACTAACTGATACCATACTCAAAAACTGTAGAACCAAAAGAAACAAATTATCCACAGCATGGATAGATGACACAAAAGCTTTCGACGGTATTCCACATTCATGGATGATAAAGGGCATGCTAATTTACAAGATAATTCACAAATAATCAAACTGATTGAGATAGCAATGGAACTTTGGAAAACCACATTGACATTATAGCATTCGGAAAGAAGGATCAAAATACCAGGAGCGAAGATGCATCGCTGGATCTTTCAGGGTGAAAGCCTTTTGCCCCTCCTATTTTTCCTGGACTTGAACCCACTTAGCAATCTCTTGAATGAGAAAGGACATCGATGCAGCCTACAGGCCCGGTCACACCTTGACGTTTCAGCCAGCGATGGCAACGTATTAAAATGTATGTAAAACGCTGGCTTACGTTGAACTTTTGATGTTTTTTTTTAAAGATTTGGACGTATTCATAGCGACTTGGTCTTATGTATAACGCATTAGTAACGTACACAGAACGTTTCGTTGTGTTATAGATAACTTATACCAACGAATGCTGAACCTGTTGTCGGCCTACACAACCTATGCCCAACGATAGTCTAACTTAGGCATAGCGCGTTGCACGCATCGCCGACGATGTCGTGACGTAGCCTATTAAAAGGCTGACGCATAACGATTCGAATCATAACTGCCGTAGAAATGGAAGTGTCAACATCGCGGTCACACCTTGGCGATCTTGCCAGCGTATGCCGACCTAAGAAAAATGTGTCTAAAACGTTGGGGCACGTCAAATACGGAATGAGTAAGTTTGGTATACGTGAGTAGAACGCTAAAGTACGCTATCATACGTCGTAGTAAGTAGAGTACGTCAATAAATTTTAAACATGTTCAAAATTTTACGACGTACTCGGCGTATGACACACGTTCCGCATGCGATGGGGATAAGTTTTACACACGATATGCGGACGCTTACACACGTCCACAAAGGCTACTTATAAACGACTCATAAGTCGAAACACGTCGCGGTAATGTCTTTTTTACGCGAAACTTATTTCTAACTTATGTTTGACGTGCTTTGAACCAATTCTTTACGTAGTCCCAACACACATCGACGTATGTAGACGTATTCCAATGACGTCTTCCGGTCGACAAAAAAAAAAAATGAACGTGTTTCTAGCTTACAACTGCCATATAAAGACGTGTTCCCAGCGGTTTTGGGAATTGGTATATAAAAATGCTGCTCATAAAAGGGGAACCCAACAGTGTTTTCGAGTCCTTTTTGAGTCGATGTCCATGTCAGCAGTAACAGTATCAGTATCAGTATCAGTATTAGTATTAGTAGTAGTTTGTTCATGTTGGCAGTAGTAGGTGAGTGTGAGGGGGAGGGTGTGGGTTATGATGGATCGTCCTTGCGTCCGCGTGTCCACGGGTAGGAGACATCTTTTCACCATTGTTCGAAGTTCTTCGCGGCTAATTTTTTATGGGGCTTTTTAAACAATGAGCTATAGCTTGTTTTTACGATTTAGGTCTATTCATAACGGGTTGGACAAATGCACAATGAACTAATAATGTGCATAGAGCGCTTTGATTACTTATAGATACGATATACCAACGAATAATTATCGTGAAGCCGGCGTTCACAAACTATGCCCAACGATAGCCGAACTTATCAATATCGTACGGCAGTTTATCTTTGCCGGTGACGTAGGGTTTGCTATTCATAGGCTGCCACTCAACGATTTAAATGGCTGCATCTCCACTATTGAAAGTAGACGCTTGCGCTCAACAATTGGATTTTTTTTACACTCAATGACTTTTAAACGGTACCACTCAGCTATTTTCATTGTTTACAATGAACGATTTAAATTGCTGTCACTCGCCTTTGTTTTTTGACGCTGGGGTTTGGAAATTTGAAGTGTTTCTTCTGAACGTGTTAAAACGCTCAAACTCGACTATTTTAAATAGACACTGCCGATGGACAATTGGAATCATAGCCAAGTTAGACATCGAAGTGTGAACATCCTCGTCATGCCGAAGAAAAGTTTGAAGAATGCTGCAAATAAGTGTCCTGGCCGTGGCCGTGGACGCTGACGCAAGGACGATCCATTATACCGAAGTCTTTCAGCCTATGAGTAACTTAAAAGTAACGTCTGTCGATGTGTGGCAACGATCGCGTAACGTGCCAATAACACGTTAATCATCGGTTAGAAATAAGTTTCGGGTACGCTAAACATTACCTCGGCGTGTCTCAACTTATGATTAACTTACAAGTAGCATGTGTTGACGTCTGTCAATGATCGCAGACCGTGCATACAACTTGTGGCCAGCGTAGCGGAACGTGTGAGTCATACGCCGGCATACGTCGTGAAATTTCAAGCATGCAAAAATTTGAGGACAACCGAAAAGTACAACGTTTAAAGCCAACGTACAACGACGTATGGCAGTGTTTTTCAGCGTGCTCTCAATGTTATCAAAACTTACCCATAACGTATTCAACGTGTTCCAGCGTTTTAGAAAAAAAATTCAAAAATCGGCATACGTTGGCTAAAACGTCAAGGTGTGACCGGGCCTTAACATCCAAAAAGAGAATGTCCAAAGAGACAAGAAAGGTTGCACATCGACTGTACATGGATGATTTAAAACTCTTTGTACCAAATTCCAAAAAACTGGAAGAACTGAAATTAGTGAAATGGTACTCCGACGAAATTCAAATGGAATTTGGCTGAGATGAGTGAGCCAAGTGCACATTCATACAAGGTTAACCAAAAAAACGGACAACATAGAAATCAAACTAAATACAATGCAGGAGCTAGACAAAGAAGCATCATAACAAAATACATCAGAGTCAAAGAGGGCTTCCAAATAGACCACAAACAAATGTGCAAAACAATTAACAAAGAATACCTGCATAGAACAAGGCTGATCCTGAGCACGTACCTTTCTCCAAGCAACCAAATGAAAGCCACAAACCAACCCGCATTACCAGTATTCCAGTTGAATTGGAATATTGAATTGGCCACAAGTGAAATCAATAAATTAGATATCAAAACAAGGACACTCCTCAAGATCAACACAATGTTTAACAAAAATCAATGCATTTAAAATTTTTTTTTTTTTACAAAAATCAATGCAATCTATGCAAAAAAGAATGTACTTGCTGAGACGAGGACGTAGCAGCCTGATTGAGTTCAATCAAGTACAAAGGACCAATCAAGTACTGATGTACCAGGATCTCAAAAATAGGACCACCGCACCTGCAGCTTATATGGGCCCTGGCTTAATGTTGTTACCAAAATTTGGTAGCATTCTGACTGGTGGATTTCGAGAAGATGTTTGAAGGAATTTATGTGATTTTCCTAAAAAATTATGTAGTCTGCTATTTTGACACCCTTCTGGTCAAATGATTGGCATAACCTCCACAATTTATCATCATGACCCTGTCCTATTGTTGTATCCCAAATTTGGTAGCATTCTGACTAGTGGTTCTGGAGAAGTTGATTTTTGAAGAAATTTACTATGTTGGCCATTATGACTGACTTAAAGACACATGACCATAAGAATCCCTGTTACCAGTCAAGAGAGGAACATTGCTGCCAAATTTCAGCTGGATAGACCATGAGGTTTGGCTGGAGAAGTCAAAATAGGAGATGGACGGACGGACGAACGGTGCACGATGACAATACCTTATCTGGAATTTAAATTCCAGATAAGTTAAAAATGATGTAAAAAGATACAGGAAGCTGAAGAGTGCCAAAATTGTACCAACAACAAATAGAGCAACAGGAAAGATAAAAAAATATAGGACCCTTGGACCTGCAGCTTACGTGGGCCTGGCCTAATCAGGTCGGGTCAGGTATGGGAGCATGCACGAGAGCAGCGCGTCACTGGATCCACTTTCCGCCGGTATTCCAAGGGCCTCCATTTGGCCAACCCGCAGGCAGATGCCTGACCCGTCCCCATCTCCTTGAGATGTTGATCAATCTGCTGCAACGACGAGGCATATGGTCGGCCCATTGGCCTCCTCCACTCACGAGGCTCCCTCACTGAGAGAATCTGGTGAGCAAGATCAGCGTCAGGAAAACGAGCCACATGTCCATACAGCCACAGCTGATGCTCATGGACTATGCAGGTAACAAATCTCATTTGAGTCTCTGAAAGTTTGGGTGACAGTACACACCCCTGACAAACTCCAGTAACAACAAAAAATATGTCAGAGACAGAAACACAAAATCTCACAGCACTCTAAGTGCTAGAGTACAGTTCAGACATCAGACTGATCAGATTTGGTGAAACCCCACGAAGACCGAGAATTCTCCAGAAGGCATCCTGATTCACTGATTTGAATGCTTTTCAGAGATCAATATAGGCTGCAAGCAGCCCCTGCTGAAACTTTCGTCTGCATTCCGTGAGGACCTGAAGAGCAAGAACATGGTCAATCATTGATCTCTTTTGTATAAAGCTTTACTGCTCTGAATGTTGATTCTCAAGCAGATGGTTGAGAACCCGATCAAGAACTATCCGAGCAAAGTCCTTGCCTGGCACTGAGAGCAGTGTCACCCTTCAGTAGTTGTTGCCCTGGCAATGAGAGCAGCGTCACCCTTAAGTAGTTGTTGTCCTGGCGATTATCCTTCCCTTTCCAGAGAGAGGGACAACAAGGCCCCACTTCCAGTCAGTTGGGATGATGCTTGTGTACAAGGCAGAGCACAGAAGTACATGCAACGACAGGAGTGCAGCATTTACACCAGATTTCAGAAGTTCAACATGGGTGCCACAGATTCCAGGAGCTTTACCCATTTAATGCAGTTCACCACAGCCTGTGTTTCTGCAAATAAAGGTGGATCACAGTTGATTGGAGGGTCAGCAAGAGGAATAGTAGCACCCTGATATCCAACTCAACAGCTGTTGGGTCAGCCTGGTACAGCTAGCTGCTCAAAGTAACCAGTCCAGTGGAATTTCACTTCGGACTCCTTTGTCAAGAGGCCAACACCCTCCACTCCAACTGTAGCACACCAAGAGATGACTTGCAGGAACGCAATGCACAGATTCCCCTGAAAGCAGGATGAGAATCACATGACCACAGGTGATGCTTGACCCCTTCACAGATTCCTTGCACATAGGCCTCCTTGTTCACACTCAGCGCACATGCTGTTTTTACGCCTCATATCCCTGAACAGCTCGGCTTTGCCATTAATCCTGTCCCTGTGACTCTGGTCAATGGTATCCAGCGTTCCTTGAGAGACAAAATTCTTCTTCGGCTGATGGTGAGTTCCAGGACATCCACCGGCAACATCAAGGATGCTAGTCTTGAAGGCACTCTGCAACTCTTCAGGATTCCCAAAAGCACCCAGACCCCACACATCCCCACTCAGCTGATTATAATCAAATATAATATAATAATTATCAAACTCCTCAGCTATCCTCTCATCCTTGAGCTTGCCAACATCCAGCCAAGGCTAGGATGGTACCATTCTCCTGGATTTAAGCTGCAACTTCAGTGTTGCTGCAATAAGCCTGTGGTCAGTTTTGAGGAACTGAGCACTCTGGTAGACCCTGCAGTTCTGGATCATCCTCCAGCGACCATCAACGAGGACATGGTCAATCTCCTTTGCCACACCGCCAGCCTTGGAATACTAAGTCCAGCGATGAGCTCGTGGGCGCCGAAACCATGAACCAGCTACCTGAAGTCCACAAATTCTTGCAAAGTCAAGGAACTTAGTGCTATTCTGGTTCACAGTTCCACACCCACGGGGACCAACACATGTCTCATAACCATCTCTATCAGTACCAGTTGATGCATTGAAATCCTCCAAGACAAGAAGAGTATCTAGGCTGGGGCACTGAACAACCACAGACTTGAGCAAGGCACAGAATGCGTTCTTTGCAGTGAGATCACTCGACAATTTGGAGAATACGTACAGAGACCAGGGAAACGACACCCAAGGAGGGACGAATGCTTAGTCTAATTATACACTCGTTGACCAGTGTTACATCAATTATCATGGGAGTCAGCTTATTTGATATAGCTACAGAAACTCCTTGGGCATGGTAACCATCAGGGTGACCAGTCCAATAGTAGGTGTAACCACCACTATGATCTCGCCACTACCCAGTTTCTAACCCTCAGAGAGTGCTGCAATACTGATGTTCAAACGCTGGAGCTCAGATGATAACGGAGACAGTTGATCATCCTCTCTTTGGGATAGGACATTCGAGGCACCCACCCGAAGGGACCACCTCAGGTTACCTAACGCAAGGAGACCGCGATCTGGTGGACAACATGCTTTTGCCCAAATGCCATCATCCGGTGAGCTGCCCTGCGAAGGGTAGCAGCACAGGAGGTACTCCCACAGAGTGTGTTTTCAGGATTTTTTTGCGTTTATGGGTTATGCAGAGTGAAGTGTTTTACGTTGGCCAGAGTGCAAATTCTGCCACCAACCTCCTCGAAAAGGTAACGCAACTGCAGGAGGACGTTCACAGACACAGTGAGGCATTAGATGTAGATGGCAGGTTTTGATTTTAATCCTGCTCGGTGTCCATATCCATACACCCTCCTCACCAAAAAACCTGGTGGGGGAGACGGTTTAGTTGCCGACAACCCGACCATGGAACAGGTTTGTACAGGTTTACATAATACCTGTAGCAAGTCACAGATCTAATCTGGCCTGACCTGACCAGTGCCTGACTAGACCAACTGACAATGAGTAAGACCTGGCCTTACTCAATGGTGAAGAATAACTTCATATATTCTTGGTTCCGGATTTGGCCCGATCTCCACCAAATTTTGTGTATAGTGTTTTTTAAAAAATGCTTAAATACGTCTCATTCTCTTTTCTACTCATGTCAGTCAGGAACAACCCACTGATTATTCTTCTTCATCAGAATCTCTTCCTCTGTCTTGTTCACAAGACTTATTTCCCAAAACCTTTTCACGGCTAAACGCTTAATTCATCCACCCTCAACTTGTACTTACAGCTGCCTTCAATAGAAAACATTTTTCCCACTCCACCGATGAAGTCTTTCTCCGTATTTCCAGTTTGAGAATCCACAGAAGTCATTTTTCAGAGGCCTTGTGCACACTATAATCAATCCCCCTTCATGCTCATTAATGGTGGCAAACCCCTCCATGTCAATACTCCCCCCCCCACTCTCTATTTCCCCCTCATCTCTACCCCACTCAGCTTGCCCCCACACCACACTCTCCTGCAGCCCCTCGATCCAGCAACCTCCCAGCCTCTCCCTGCTCTGCCCCATCTTCTTCCTCTTTTACACATTCCTGCATCCTCCCAGCAACTCCTCCTTCACTGTCTCTCACTGTGTGGACCCCAAACATCTGAGGCCTCCGCTCCAACCTGACATCTCTTAATCCAGGCTGCTGCTGGTAAACCAGACATCATCTGTTTAACAAAATCCTTCCTCCCACAGGATGTCCCTGACTCCTTAGTATCTCTCCTTCGCCATTATGTCCTCCTATTTGACCGACCTGAACTCCGTCCTGGTGAAGAAGTTGCACTGGAAATCAAGATCTCCCTTTCTCACCTTCTGGATACTGCATTTACAACTCCCAAATTGCAGGAGTACCTGCTATGACCTCCCCTCCACTCCCACATCTTGTTTCTCTATGTGTTGTACAGTCCTCCAAACTATTGACAACTCCCTTTGCATCTCTCTCTTTCTCTCTTTCTCTCTGAGAAGAAAGAAGAAATGACCAAACTTCTATCGACTGAACCCAACTCTCTCTTCCTCATATGTGGTGAATTCAATTGTCACCATGCAAATGTGTTTGGTGTTGGTACCTCTCTCAGAATCCATGGCACTTCAGCAAAGGACTTCTGTGACTCCATGGGACTGACTCAATCTGTAAAGTTTCCCATCCAGATTTCTATCAACGGCAAATCTTCCCTTCTGATTTTGGTGATGATCAACTTTCGTGCCAATGTCTCGTGCTCTTCCTCTGCTTCAATTGGTTCATCTGAACAGGTGCTTGTGAAGGTCAACGTCTCTCCAGCTATTCTCAGAGACCAGCCTCAGTATGATCGAGTCTGGTAATTCACTCAAGCAAACTGGCAGTCACTGCAAGAAGCCATTATACTTCAGGACTGGTCTCCTCTATCTATCACCCCTGATATTAACTCAACTGAGAATTCTTCCACAGAAATTTGCTCGCTCTTACGCGCCGATCTCATCTTCAGTTATCATACCCATCCTGCCACCCATGGTACAGTTAATTATTTGGTCAGGCAGATGCTTTGAAACAACTGGCCTTATCTTCCTGGAAAGCAAATCTGACCAAAGGCAACCTCAAAACCCTTCCACAAAGCCCACAATCAGTCTGTGCCCACTCTCCAGAGAGCCAGAAAAAGAGATCTGTCCAACCTCAAGAATGAACTTTCAAACTTATCTCACTCCTCTAAATCTCGATGGAATCTTGTACGGTCTGTCTCTGGAGTATTCTCCACCTCCATCTATTCCCTCACTTCAAAATACACAACAGTCGACTCCAATCGTGAGAAGGGCGAATACCTAAATTCTGTGTTTGTTTCCAAATCTTGTGTCTCCAACCCCTTGCTCTCTGTACTCCCCCTCCTCCATTCACAGTTGTACTCATCTGCTCCTGGAATATGTGTGTCGGCATCTGAGAAGGTGGAGAAGTTTCTGGCAACCCTCGACTGATTCTGCAAATGGATCAGACAGCATTGGCTTACATAACCTAAAAACTTAATTTGCTGCACTGGTACATCGTCTCTCTCTGACCTTTTCACCCTATCATTTAGGCCTGAGTTTTCCAGTTTCCCATCTGCTTGGGAAGCAACCAAAATCACTGCATTGCACAAAATGTGCAAAACCGATCCCCTTAACTACACAGACCTATCAACTTACTTAAAATCATCTGCAAGGAGGTAATGTAATCCATATTTGCAGTTCACATAAAATCCTTCATTTTCTCCAATGGCCTCATCTCAGATTAACAATTCTGATTCAGAACAGGCCACTCTTGCTTAGACATGCTGCTTCTCCTCTCTCAAATTGGACGGAGATTGTCAATATCATACATGATGTCAGGACCGTCTCTCTCGACTTGTCGCAAGTTTTCACTGGAATCTGGCATCCCACCTTGCTCTCCAAACTCTCTGCATATGGCATTCAAGACCAACTCCACTCTTGGGTTACTGGTTTCCTCGACTCTCACAGCCAAGGTGCGGCTTTCAATGGATCCTTACATCTCCTCTCCCTGTGAAGGATGGAGTGTCCCTAGGCAGTGTTCCAGGCACCTTCCTATTCCGACCCTTCATCAATGATCTCTCTGACTTTCCAGAAAATCTCCATTATCTATTTGCTGACAACTATACCCTCTGGCATAACATTCCTTATCCTTAAGAGACAACAGCCTCTTCCCTCTCTTCAAACCTGGACAAAATCACAAGCTGGTCACACACTTGGAATATGTTTTTCAATCCTGACAAATCTCACACTCTCACTCTCTAAAAGGACCATCCAGCAAATCCTCCAATCTACTTTCTTAACAATCCTCTTAAAGAAGTTCAGTCACTCAAACTCTTGGGTCTGACTATCAGATGTGGGAAACCACATCTCAAATTTGGTCCCCAAAGCCAGCCGCCTACTGGGTATCCGCTGTCCTACAAAGTCCTTCCTTGGCACACATCCATCCCATCCATCCTTCAATTGAGTACTGCTCTCCCCTCTGAGCTGGCACCCCTGCCTCACACCTTGCTTAGCTTGACGCGATGGAAACTAAGACGTTCAAGGTTATTGGAAACTCCCACGATGATCATTGGAATCCCTCAGACCCCAAAATACAGAAAATGAAGTATGAAGCAGGGTCTATGGGCCTATCTCTTTGCCATTGCAGACAGGTTGCTGTCTGCTGCCTCCTTTCTGGTCTTGCACCCTCCACTCTTTCCGTGCTTTGTCCACCACCACACCCCCCCCCCAAACACCAGGTTTCTGTCGAGTGCATGGGGTCCACCATCAACCCACTACATCAATCCAGAATCACTGCTTACCTCCACCCATTGTTCCTCTTTTTTTTCCCGACCTCTGCAAACAAATTCCACATCCTCCTCGATCTCATTCTTCCCATCAGGTCTTCAAGTCAACTGTTCATCATTATCTCAGATAATCCCCCATCCAAAACCATCATCTTTTATATCTCCATTTAACCACCTTCACCCCCCTCCTCACCCCCACCCTACCCCCAAAAATATTTTTAAAATCTTTTTCCTTCTTTCGAGTTTGCTCCTGTATCCATCGTATCTACCCATTACATCTCCCCCAACTCCTCATTCTTATCCGCATCTCTTCTTTTGTCCGTCTGTCTATTCCATCCCTCAACCATGCTGTTGATGATTTCTCTCTTTCTGCTGTTCGTTTTGTTTTGTTGCATCCTGAATAATTCTGTGTTCTTGCTCTTCCATGAGCCTTGACTTTGTATCCGAAAAAATAGATGCAGTAATTGTGGCTTTTTAAAATTCCATGAACCTTTCACTTCAATCTGACATGAAACTCGTCCATCAGTTTATAATCACTTGTTGCGAATAGAAGGAATCTACCCTCAAAGTTTTCAAATCTCTGGTTATTACCTCCACCACCGAAGGTGAAGGAGGTTATGTTTTCACCCCTTTCTGTCTGTTTGTTACTTGCCAAATCGAGTATTTTAAAAGTATATTGGTCAGTCGATTTTGTTATTCTGTCTGTCTGTTTGTCGCCATCAGGTCACAATTTTAAACCGATCTTCACGAAACTTCATCACATGGTAGAGTTTGTCATAAGGAAGAAGTATATTGTTTTTGAGGTCAAAAAGCCAAAAAGGTCAACATATGCCAAAGGTCAAATTAGGTGAGATTTCTAAAATCCTCAATTTTCATCTGATTGACTTGAAATTTGAAGAGGATTTATATTTCAGGTCACTGAATTCAACCACCAATTATTTTCGAGGTCAACATTGACCAAAAGGACAACATAGGTAGAATTTCTAAAGTTGTCAATTTTCATCTGATTCAGAGGAGTTGCATATTTGGTCATTTAATTCAACCACCATTATTTTTGAGTTTAAATTTGTTTTATTGATTTTGCAAGTGTCGTGCTCTGCATGACATTTTCTTCCTGTTTGATTGTTACTTGTAAAATCGAAGATTTTTCAAGTATATTGGTCAGTCGATTTTGTTATTCTGTCTGTCTGTTTGTCTGTCTGTTTGTCACCTACAAGTCACCATTCTAAACTGATCATCACGAAACTTTTACCAACTTGTAGCTAGGTAGTCTCAACTGAGAAACCTATTAATTTTGAAGTCAAAGGTCATAGGTCATCTTGAGGTCAAATTTCAAAAATCGTCATTTTTCATCTGATTGACTTGAAGTTTAAACAAGATTTACATATCGTGTCACTGAATTGGAAACCAACTATTTTTGAGGTCAAAAGGTCAAAGTACAGCTCAAGGTCAAACTTCTAAAATCATCAACTTTTATTTGAAAAATTGAAAATTTTCATCTGATTGACTTGATAATTAAACAGCAATTGCATGGTAACTTACTGAATTGGGAAACCTACTATTTTTGAGATCAAAAGGTCAAAGGTCAACTCAAGGTCAAACCTCTAAAATCTTCAAATTTCATCTGAAAAATCATCAGTTTTCATCTGATTCATCTGAAAATTAAGTAGCAACTGCATCGTACATCGCTGAATTTGGAAACCAACAGTTTTTGAGATCAAAATGTCAAAGTTCTAAAATCATCAATTTCAATCTGAAAAATAATCAATTTTCATCCGATTTACATCAACTTTGATAAAGATTGTGAATTTTAATCTTATTGAAATGGACAATTTGAAATATCCATGGCAACCTTTGAAGAGGAGGGTGGATTTTGCAAGTATCGTGCTCTGCATGACATTTTTCTTGTTACTTACGAAATCTAAAGATTTCGTAAGTATATTGATGACTTCCGTCCTCTGTTTGTGTGTTTGTTTGTGTTTGTGTGTTTGTTTGTAGGCACGATAACTCGAGAACAGAAGAAGCTACCAATGTCAAATTACACCACGTGATTCAGGAGGGTGATGGCTAGTGCTGATTAGATTTTGGTCAAAATCGGCAAAGGTCAAGGTCACAGTGAGGTCAAACATTCGATTTTTGATGGTTTTGTACAGAATCATCGTAGAAACTTCTGGTTTGCGTCGCTACCTTCTCTAGAGACAGCTTTTATTAGACAAGGTCAGAGGTCAAGTTGACGATTTCATAAGTACCAGTCTATGACTGCTTGTTTGTCTGTTAGTTTGTTTGTGTGCAGGATAACTCAAAAAGTTGTGGACGGATCCAGATGAAATGGACAGGTTTGGTGTGTGACAAGGACAAAGTGATTAGATTTTGGTGAAGATCTGGATCCAGATCCGGCTATTAGAATTTTTAAAGTGATACTTCACCATTGCGAGATAGGGCTAAAAATGATATATAGCATGATATTACAAAAACGCATTGGGCCTAATATGTTCTCATGGATCAGGTATTACGTGGTGGAGGTATGCACTCCACCAAGTGCCCCACTAGTTGCTCTCGAGTCAACATGCTTCCATACATTATTAAAACACCTCGTGCTTCATGCTCGTAATGTCTGCATTTGTCTTTCCTCGACTGCACTTTGTTGTTGACACCAGTGGTAAGTGCGTCCGCGAGCCATGCAGAAGCAACATGCTGATATGATAAAACTTTCGATTTACTCTGGTCCCAACCAGAGATCCACTTTCCCAATGTCACCAATCTCAAAGTTTTGTTTCATGCATTTCAGTACATTTTAAGAAACATTTGTTTTAGATTTTTCCTCAGGCCATGCATGAACTTTCCTTATAAAGAAAGATGTTTCTCCATCAGTCGAATTTTAATTATAATTTTGTATTCCTTGTTTTATATTATTAGCTCACCTGGGACTTCATTCTGGGGAGCTTATGCGATGGCGTGTCGTCTGCCCTTCTACAAACAATTGCAACTTCTTTTTTTATTTTTATCTCCCGCCACGTGGCGGAAGGGGGATATTGTTGTCACCCAGGTCGTCCGGCTCTCCGTCCGTCCGTCCGTTCGTCCGGGCGTCAACATTTATAGCTGTGAGTGCGATAACTCATAAACTGTTCGCCATATCGATTTGAAATTTGGGTCACACATGTACCACCTGAAAAGGAAGAACGCTATTGATTTTGGGCGTGGCCGGATCCAAGATGGCCGACTGGGGCAGCCATCTTGAAAAAAATGTTTTTTGTAATAAATGGAAAACCGCTTATCTGATTTCAATTATTTTTGGTTACTACGTTCCTCACCCCTGGGGAACTTTTTCGAGATGATGACCAAATGGTGTCTTGTTTCCAATTCACCTCCCTCATTATCTGGAATATGTATGACCTTTTTCATTCAATGGCGGGGGATTCCCCATCTCTGATGGTATATTTTATTTTTTGTATACCTTGTCGAGGCTCGTGTGAGAGCGAACACACAATGCACAGCAAGGGGGCATGAGACAAGAGGGGCGGGAGTGGGAAGGACAAAACAGTGTGGAACAGAGAAACGAGGAGATCTGTGGAAGGGAGAGGGATGAGGCAGGATACACAGGGTAAACAAGATGGACATTACAGGGACTTTCAGGAAGGAAAGCAGGGAATTTGAAGGAGGTGGGTTTGGGGTGGATTAATGTGGTCGAAAAGATCGAGGATTTGGATGGGGAATGATAAGAGGTGGTGGTGAACAGATGTTTTGAAGGCCTGGTGGGAAGAATGGGATTGAATAGAGTGAGGGAGTTTATTCCAAAGGCAGGAAAAAAAGAGGAATGAAAGAGTGAAGGTGAGCAGTGCATCGTGATTTTGGTAGCTTTACCAGAAGGGGGTGGTTGGCGGACATTGAGCGCCCTGCGGAAATGTGGTGGGGACAAATCACAGAGATTGCAGGGGGGGTGAGGCTGGAGAGAAGACAGTAGATGATGGAAAGACCACCGATCAGCCTGCGGTGAGAAAGTGAGAGGCCCAATGACTCAGCCTTATTGCGGGAGATACCAATGATCCAAAATGCCTTGGTTTCCAAAGCGTGAAGCCGAGAAAGGTGGGAGGCAGGAGCACCAGCCCAGAGGGGAGAACTTCTCCATCAGGCTGTGGATGAAAGCTTTGTAAGTGGTCAGGAGCTCAGGTGGGCTGAGGAAGTACTTTGCATGATGCAGGATTCCCAGTCGGCGACTGGCTTTGGAAGCGAGGTTTGAAATGTGGCTTTCCCAGGAAATGTCATGGCAGATAATGAGACCCAGAAGCTTGAAAGAAAGGACTTCTTCCAGAGGATTGATGAGGAAGTGGATGGGGTTTTTTTCTAAACGGTCCTTTGGGCGAGACATAGTGAAAGTGTGAGATTTGTCCGGATTGAAAGACATGTTCCATGTGTTGGACCAGTTTGTGATTTTACCCAGATCTGCAGTGAGCGAAGAAGCTGCTGCTTACCTTACTGGTCTGAGGGATGACCGATGGTACGGCAGAGGGTGGAGTCATCAGCAAAGAGATATAGAGGATTTTCCAGAGAGTCGGAGAGATCATTGATGAAAACCAGAAAAAGAACAAGGCCCAGAACGCTACCTTGAGGAACTTCAGCATGTACAGGAAGAGGGGATGAAAGAACTCCATTTAGGGCCACACCTTGACTGCGACAGGAGAGGAAGTCTGCGAGCCATGAGTGGAGATGGCCTTGGATACCATAGGAAGAGAGTTTGGTGAGCAGGGTAGGGTGCGTGATATGTCCAGGGATACGGCTCGGATTTCATGTTTGGCATTGAGGACCTCCATCCATTGTTGGGAGAGCAGAAGCAGCATATCCAGGGTAGAGTGACCTGGTCTGAAACTAAATTGATGATCGGAAATCAAGCCATTGGAGAAGAGGAAGGATTTAATGTCTGAAGTGATGATGGATTCAATAACCTTGCCGATGATTGGGAGAAGGCTGATTGGTCTGTATTTGCAGGGATCTGTTTTTGCACCTTTTTTTATGCAGGGCAGTAATGTTTGCTGATTTCCAAGCAGATGGCAGATGACCTTGAGCAAATGAGAGGGTGAATGGAACAGAGCGAGGGTGAGCAAGAGCAGAAGAGCAGGTTTTTAGGACACGGGGGCTGATGCTGTCTGGACCGGTTGCAGAATCTGACTCGAGGTTTGACAGCAAGCTCTCCACCTTGTCAGGAGAAAAGGACACAGAGTCCAGGGAGAGTTGGGTGCGACTGGGTAAGGTGGGTACAGAAAGCGATGGGTTTTTAGACACACGATTTAACTGCAAACACTGAATTTAGGCATTCAGCCTTTTCACGTGCGGTATCATCAGTGCGGCCATTTGAGGTAAGGGAGGGGATGGAGGGGGAACGTACACCAGAAACGGATTTGATGAGATGCCACCAGGATTTTGAGGAGGGAGAGAGGTTTGAGAGTTCAGACTTGAGCTTAGAAAGATGTTGTTTTCTGGCTCTCCTTCGGGTAGCTACAAACTTGTTCTGAGCTTTATGGAAGGAACTGAGATTACCCTCGGTTGGGTTTGCTTTCCATGAGGCAAAGGCAAGTTTTTTCAGGACAACTGCCTCTCCACAAGCTTCAGTGAACCAAGGGTGGGAGGAAGGGTAGGACAACTGAAGGCGAGAGGGGATAAATCTGTGTTTGAGGGAGAGCAAGTTTCTTTGAAAGAATTCCCAGGAAGAGTTGATGTTGGAGAAAGTAGAGATAGGAGACCAGTCTCTGAGTTTGAGGGCTGCTTGGAGACCCTGCCAGTCGGCTTGAGTGAAATGCCAGACTCGACGGCGGTGAGGTGGTTCTCTGATAATAGCCAGAGAGATGTCCACTTTGACAAGGACGTGGTCAGAAGAACCAATTTGAGCGGAGAAAGAGCAGCAGATATTGTCAGGGAAATTTGTCAAAAGCAGATCCAGAAGAGATGGAGTACCATTGGTTGAGATCTGGGTAGGGAAGTTGACCGATTGAGTCAGTCCCAATGAGTCGCAGAAAGTTTTTGCTGAAGTGCCATGACAGGTGAGAGAGGTATCCACACCGAGCCAACTGGCATGATGACAATTGAAGGCACCACATATGAGGAAGAGAGAGTTTTGATGATAAGATGGAAGTTGGTCCTTGTTTCGGATAGTGAGGTGTAAATGGAGTCATTAATGTTCGGTGGATGGTGCAGTACACATATAAACATGAGGGGGAGTGGAGGGGAAGCCATAGCCAGAGGTATTCCTGGGGTAGGGGTGTGGGGGAGTGAGGGCCGTGCATGGAGAGTGAGGAATAGAGTCCTTCATGAAGAGAGCAACTCCTCCACCAGCACGAGGCTCAGGTCTGTCATACCGGAGAAGGGAGTAACCAGGGAGAGATACTTGGGAGTCAGGGACGTCTTGAGGGAGGAAAGTTTCTGTGAGGCAGATTATGTCTGGTTTGTCAGTGGCAACCTGTATGGAAAGATCTGAAAGGTTTGAGCGAAGGCCCGGGATATTTGAGGTCCATACTGTTAATGAAGAGTAAGAGGAGGAGTCTTTGGGCGCAAGGTGGGAGGGGAGGGGGAGGGTAGGACAAGGGACGAGGGGGTGGGGGAGGTATGGAAGGCTGTTGAAAGAGTGTGGGGGATTGCAGAATAGCTTGGGGAGGGGACCGGATGAGGAGGAGAAAAGGCTCTGTGGTGCTGGGGGAGAGGGGGACAAGAGAGGGGGAATAAGGCAGTTGAGGATTTGAGGAGGTGGAGTGAAGAGATGTAGGTGAGAGGGCAGTGGAAGGAGGCATCTTTGTCGATGAGCGGGGGGGCAACTTTGGGAAGGATGAGTGAGGGTGGTGAATGGTGGAGAAAGATGAGGGGGGAGTTTTTGAGAGAGGTGAGAGGGAGGCTTGGAGGGAGAAGAGTGTGATGGATGCTTTGAGAGTGAGAGTGAGGGGTGAGTTGGCACTGAAATTGGAAAAAAAGAATGGTTTATGGAAAGCGAACATTCATAGAAATTTTTTTTTTTTAAGTTTTATGTCAGACATGCGATTAAACACGTTTCTTGAGGGATGCAACAAAGCAAATTCAGAGAATGGAGTAAAAAAACGCTATTACAGTTGGATTTTTTAGGCAAGGTATGAAGGAGAGGTCGAATTGAGAGCAGTCTGTTTATATAGTAGAAGTCGTGCATTGTGATGCAGTAAAGAGTACCACACGTGTGAAAGAGGAAGATGAAGCATTATAAGAGATCCTTTTTATTAATATTCTTCTTATTATTGTTGTTTGAGAGACTTTTCATCAGATTATGTCATGGAAGTGTTGTTGAAAAAATCGTGAGGTGAATGGTGAAATTGGATCGATAAACGCAGGGGGTGTAAACAGATCACGTGGTTACGGGAGAAGCACATGGCTCTGGGAGGTGTATCGTCAAAAGTGAAATTATTTATTTTAAATAAGGATTGCGTAACATTTGGAAAAGGGAAGGTTGAAGTAAAATCGTGGAAGTGTGTTGTGAATTTGGACGGTAAACACAGTGTGAAGCTGCTGGGTCGATGAACAGTACCAGGAAGAGTAGAGGGAGATACATGGTTACAGGAGGTGCAGAGGTCAAAAGGATACAAGGTAGATTATTATTTGTTGATGTATTTTTGAAGAACAGGTAAGATTCGGGAATGGAAGGTTGTAGATCCGAAGAAATCGTGAAGGTAATGGCGAGAGAGGGTCAGCTCAGTTGAATAAAGATGGTGTGCCGGCAGGAGGAAGAAGAGGAGGATGAAGAAGAAGAAGAAGAAGAAGAAGAAGAAGAAGAATCGAGACTTGTGAGTGTGCAAGGAGAAAAGTAGTTTTTATTTTTTGATTTAAGACAAGAAATCGAGTGTTTAGTTGGGATGGATGGGGGACGTTGGGAAAGTGGGGAAGATAGAAATTAAAGGTAATGGGGAGAAAATACAAATAAACATGATCATACACTGAGGGTAACAATGGGTAGGCCTCAAGCACTCTTCAAGACAAGGTCGATGAAAACTCACAAAATAGCACGATTTTTGAAACAAAACTGAACTAGAAACACACGGTAACATGCATGTGAGAAAATAAACAGTTAAAACGGGACAGATAACGACCACAAACTTAACTTTGAGATCGTCAGCAGATAGCCCTGAAGGAGGCCTGCCAATGCTCCAAACCTAGAACCGGAAGTGAAATTCTCTGAAATTACATGCACAATTTCGATGAAACTCCACCACAATCTTCATCACCCATGATGTACCAAAGTTTGTTCATGCCATTAAAAAACTTCCAGGTCTCAGGGGATCTATGGGAGTGAGGGGTGGGTTGCCCCCCAAAATAGGTGTTTGCTTTCTTCTCAAAAAACTACACATACGATTCTGATGAAACTTCACCATAACCTTCATCACCCATGATGTACCAAAGATTGTTCATGGCAGTTAAAAAATCGGGCTCTCAGGGGGTTCAAGGGGGGTTGCCCTCCAAAAGATGTATTTGCTTTCTTTTCTGAAACTACACACCCAATTTCGATTAAACTTGACCACAACCTCCATCACCCGTGATGTACCAAGGCTTGTTCACATTATTAAAGAAATCGGGGTCGAAGGGGTGGTAAGGGGTGTTTACCCCCAAAATATGTATTTGCTTTTTTCTCCAAAAATACACACACGATTCCGATGAAACTTGACCAAAACCTTCATCAACTCTGATGCACCAAAGTTTGTTTATGCCATTAAAACAAAATCGGGGACTGAGGAGGTTTATGGGGGGAGGGGGGTTTCCCACCAAAATAGGTATTTGCTGTCTTCTCAGAAACTACACACAAGACTTTGATGAAACATGACCACAGCCTTCATCACCCATGATGTGCCAAATTTTGTTCACGGCATTAGAAAAAGTGGGGTCTAAGGGGTTTACGGGGGAGGGTAGGGGGTTGTTGGTGGGGGGGGGTTTGCCACTAAAAATCGGGTATTTTCAATGCACATACGATTTTGATGAAACGAACATAATCTTCATCACCCATGATGTACCAATGTTTGTTGACAAAAATGTTTGTTGTTTGTTCAAATAGAAATACCAATGTTTGTTCATTAAAAAACAAAAAATCCAAAGGTATTTACTTTCTTCTCCGTTACATATTTTGTGGGTTATCCACGCTTACCAGTGGTTCCCTGTTTTTATTATCGAGCTGCCACCAGGTGAGCACCCATGGGTATTTCCCCTATCTTTGTTATTGTCAAAAGGATGGTGTGGAGGAAGCAAACAGGCTTGCATTCAATTCCAGACCAGACTATAAACTGTAGGATTAGTGATTCATAAGCCTCTCTTTGGACATAAAGTGTGTCGTCCTTCTGAAGGACCTTAAGCTGGATATCCCAAATGCTAGCATCATATGGTGAATGTTAAATATGGCACCGTGTCTTTCACAAAGAGTTGGAACCCTGAACAAATTAGAAAATCTATGCCAAAGTCTTTCGCCAAAACCTATTTAGCAAGCATGGCAAGTACGGTATGTGAATACTCCCAACATAAGCTGAGAGAGACCTGCATCCTGCAGTGGACTGAAAAAAGGCTGATGGGAACGGATGAGTAAATGATTTAACTTATTAGTTGCTCCTCGACAGTTTTCTACTCCATCATCGCAAGATGATAATAATTAAGGATTTCAAATAGTTAGCTTTTTACGAAATCTTCTGTCTTTGCTGTCTGACTCCAGACTTAGTTTCTACAAAATATTGTCTGATTAGAACTGCTGTGTGGTTGTGCAGCAGGAAGCCCTACATTGTGAAGCACATCAGGCCTCACATGGAAAGTTAAGCCTGCTGTTCTCTCATCTAGGTAGCTATTGCACTCTAGACTTTGTGCTGCTACTCTAGACAAAGTCCATATGATCAGTATGGCTGAACACATTGACTCATTGGGATTATTCCTGGTCTGTATACAACAAAAGATCAGATGGGATAACAATAGACCATTGCGCTTGAAACAAGTAAGACAATGAATGACAGTGTGTAGGTTGTTTAATTAGTTAGAAATTTCCCAATGACAGAAGTTCTGCTGTTGAGTTTCTCTTCAAAACTTTGCTTGTCTAATTTTCGTAATCCACAAATGTTGAAACATTTTGTTTTCCCATTGAAACCATTCTCAGCAGGGTGGAGTTTCCTGTTTCACAACAGATTGCTTCAGCAGATGTGTCAATCCTTTTTACAACAATTAGTCCGATTAGCCCACAAACCTCTGTTCCTATGAAGGTCAAGGTGGATTTCAAAAACGTTTTCAAGCTTGCACTTGCTTGCATTAAAATCGACACACTCTCTGCAGCCTCTCTCCAGAGTCAGTCTTCGTAAATCTCCCTCAAACAGCTTGGCTTCCACATTATAAAAAACCACTCTGGGGAAGTTTCTGGACAGTACTAAAAGGTACCACCCATGATGTATTGTATAATGGTTGTTGCAGCCACTGGTAAAAGTACTCCAAGTAAAAGTCACCTTCCTCTGTGAACGTCCTGGGTATGCTAGTTTGTAAGATTGCATCATACTTCCGGAATTTTTCTGTTTACACAATGCAATTAGGCCTGAGCTTTCCCAATAACTTTTCTTTTAACAGTGACACAAGGGTTTTGTAGGCACTTACACACACACACACACACACACACACACACACACACACACACACACACACACACACACACACACACACACACACACTTATTGAAAACTAGCAAATACAACCTGTTACGTCATTGAAGGGGATACCAGGATGGGAGGGGGGGGGGCAGAAAGAGGGAGAAGAGAGAGGGGTGGGAGAGAGACAGAGGAGTGGGGAGAGAGAAAGGACAGAAGAGAATGGAGGTGGGAGAGAGCAGGGGGGGGGAGGTGGGTGAGGTGACAAAGAGAGGAGGGAGGGGAGCATAAAAGGCTGGGGGAGTGAGAAGGGAGATGAGCTAAGAAATAGGGGGAGAGAAAAAGGTGGGAGAGAGAGAGAGAGAGAGAGAGAGAGAGAGAGAGAGAGAGAGAGAGAGAGAGAGAGAGAGAGAGAGAGAGAGAGAGAGAGAGAGAGAGAGAGAGAGAGAGAGAGAGAGAGAGAGAGAGAGAGAGAGAGAGAGAGAGAGAGAGAGAGAGAGAGAGAGAGAGAGAGAGACAGATATATAATATATATATATATATATAGAGATAGATGTGGGAGGAGTCCTGCACTCAGAGAAAAAGGTCATACCTGGTTGGTGGCCCTTTTATCGCCATCCATGAAACAGGGAAAATTTCTGCAGCCTGGAAGGGTAATGTTCTTGCCATCATAAAAAAAAAAACGGTAAGTCCACAAACATGGCCTGAAACTACCGCTGCATGGCCATGCTATCAGTGATGGGAAAGCTGATGGAGAGGGCCCTACTGTCACTTTCAACCATGACCCTGGAGGCTTTCCTACTTAATGAGCAGTGTGATTTAGGCCTGGCTCCAGTATCTGTGATGAGGTTCTTGCCCTCTCCACCATCTTCAAGGTTGGCTTCCAGAGAAAACAAAAGATGGCAACTGCCTTGGTGGACCTGTTGTCAGCCGATGACAGTCTGGCACCGAGTGCTCCTTCTCAGTCTTGAAAATCTTCTGTTGTCAGAAGACAATCAAACTACTGTCAGCATTCTTTGGGTATTGAAAGATCTGCGTTAGCCTCACCAGCAAAGTCAGCCATGCTCAAACGCTAAACGATGACCTCCCTCAATGATCTGTTCCAGCCCCCACCTCTTTAACCTCGATGTCAGTGACCTACCGAAGACGAACTCCTTCAATCATAGTGCTGTTATGTTATTTTCAATGTTATGTTATGCTGATGACATTGCATTCATAGCGCAGGAACCAAACCAAAATCTGTAAGGGACCAACTTACCCGAGTTCTGGGCATACTGGAGGAGTCCTTATACAAATGGAAGCTCCATCCAAACCCCCCAAAAACAGCCATCTTCACCCACCATCTTGATAACCGCACAGCAAATGCAGAGGTAGATGTCATATTCTGCGATATGAAAGTTGAAAATGTCCGTTATCCCAAATACCTTGGACTTACATTTGATCGGACTTTGACCTATAAAGAACACCTGCAGAGATGCAACGATAAGGTCAGGGGATGGCTAAATCTTATCCGGAAACTGGCCGGGACATCGTGGAGAGCTGGCACTAACATTTTATGCATGACAACTCTTGCCCTTATATACTCTACTGCAGAGTATTGCACGCCAGTCTGGTCAGTCAGTGCCCATATGAAGGCCATCGATGTTGAGTTAAACACCACGATAAGAGTAGTGTCTGGTACCCTCAAGTCAACAAAAACTGAGTGGCTTCCTATCCTCTCCAACATTGCTCTGCCAGCCATCTGAAGAGATGTGCTATCATCCCGATACTTCAATTGCATTTTGGCTACCAAAATTCCAGCCCAGTGCATTCTCGTTGAACATCTGCGCTTCCGCCTCATTTCCGAAAAACATCATAGAACTACACTGAACTCCTCACCGGGGCCCATCAAAGCAAAGCTGACTTGTGGAGGGCCAGTTGGTAGGCTGCAACAGCTCCCAAGAAACATATTGGACATGATGAAATCATTTCTCCACCCGGTTTCACACTCCCATGTAGGCAATGGACAGCCCTCAACAGGCTCTGTACTGGAGAGGGCCAGTGCGGCAGCACCTTCCACCAATGTTGGATGAGGCCAGATGCGCTCTGCAATGACGTGAGATGCGCTCTATTGATATATGTTTATATGTATATATGTACATATATATGTATTTATGTCAATAAATATGTATATGTATAAATATATATATATATATATATATATATATATTTATTTATTTATCCCTGTGTCGTAAGACGCGACCAGGGTTGCGTCAGGAAGGGCATCCGGCGTAAAACTTGTGCCAAATCACTATGCGGATCATACGGATGATCCGCTGTGTCGACCCCTAACGGGAGCAGCCGAAAGAAGAAGAAGAAGATATATATATATATATATATATATATATATATATATATATATATATATATATATATATATATATATATATATATATATATATATATATATTTGCGGCCACAGGTACGGAGACACCAGCTTGTCACTCAGGGGGATTAATCCCTGGTTGTCCTCAGTAGAGCTGGACCTGGGGCCACCGCTCACAATTAATGTTGTGGTGCGGTGGGTTGTTTTAGAACCACGAACGCCACCCAGTCAACCACTAGTTCCAGTGTCTACCGTCTAATTATTCCATTTAACTCGAGGTCACGTGGTTACCTGAGCAGGGAGCGCGCCCTCGGCAAAGCACCAATGTTATCTCGATTAAATTTTAATTAGGGCGGCCGAGCGTTTTAACCGTTGGTGCGTGCCGACTATTTTTGGTCAAATCTGTGGCAATTACCTCCCAGTCTATCTCAATTTGGACAATGCTCGACCAATGGAAGGAAAGGACAAACACGGACAGGTTGGAAATTGACAAAAAAAATTTTTTATAATAAAATAAATAAATAAAAAGAACTTTTTATTTTCTGAGGTAAATAAAGAATAAATTTTAAGGCAAAATCAATCAAAATGCCAGGAAAGACACAAAGAGCAGATGTTTATTGGGGGTTAACTGACAGCTAAACACAGACATGGGTCCCAAACAGATCATTCGGGGAGGGGGGGGAAGAACATCAACCTCTCGCTCACCAGAAAGTAGTTGTCCGTGAAGTGAAAACGTCCTGAAATGTGTGCGTACGTGTCACGTCCATTGCCAACACCCAGCCTTGCCGTGCACCCTCTCGCGAACAGCCTTGAACACCAGTCGATGTCTGGAGGGCACCGAGATCGTCTGTCGCGGGTTTAGACCCTGGTGTTGTTGGTGACCCAACCGTGCCTCACTTGTTGGCGGCGCTGCTCAAACCCATACGTGCACCACACGCTTGCTTCCTTCTCCTCTTTTGCGCACTTACACCCACTTCTTGCTCGCTTCTCTTCTTCCTCCCTGGCTTTCTCTCTGCTCCACTTTCTTTCACTTCTGTCGCCTCCGCTTTCCTCCCTCCTCAGAATGGACCTCCATTAATTTTATATCTGCGGGCCATCTACGCGGCGCAGTGTCCGCTCCAAGTTCACCCCACCCCAATTGAGCACGGTTACAATGACTGCCCATGCACTCTCAAAAAAGGTGGGCGTCTGAGCTCGCGAAATAATGTTGCTGAGGAAAAATGAGGGCGGGCTTCAGAGCTCGTGAAGGAAATGTGTGTAAACGTGTCTGTCGTAAAGAAAAAAGCTTCCCATAAGAGAGGGGATCTATCCTTTACCCTTCACAACGCATCACATTTCTGATCCCATTAGACATGGGGGTGGGGCTAATTTGAACATGCATTTAAGGAAATAACTGTCTGAGGACCTGGTTGTGTGGATGATGCATTCATCAGACCGGATTCTGAAATCCGTAACAGTGTGTGTGTGTGTGTGTGTGTGTGTGTGTGTGTGTGTGTGTGTGTGTGTGTGTGTGTGTGTGTATACATACACACATACACATTCACATACACATACACATACACATACACACATCTATATATATATATATATATATATATATATATATATATATATATATATATATATATGTATATATATATATATATATATACACACACATGTACACATACACACATATAGCTATTCATTGGGACCATACTCTATGCAGAGAATTGGTGCTGCCTAAGCACCAGACTGTGAGTGGTGTGAGTGGTGTGAGTGCCAGAATCGTGTCCCATACTTACTGCATGTCCTGGGAGCGATAGGCCCTTCCTTTCATGGAGGAACATTATCTCGCACTTCACCACCAACACCTGGAATCATTAATTGAATGCTGTCGAGAATAATGATAATGTTTTACCCGTGTTCTCTGATGTAAGCCGAACGTCTTGATTGAACATGTTAGTTTTTTTATTTTTAATGTTATTTTCTCTGACTCATTGCAACATCAATCTGATCACTCCATAATAACTGGATGATATGAACTTCAAACAGGAGGTCAGAGTTCCCTATTTGGTTCCTTTTACATCATCTGACACTGATCCCTGCTTGCAACACTCTCTGTTCTCCTTTCATTCACAAAAAGTTGATTTCCTTTACGCTCCATACTCAGTTTGCTGTCCTAGTGCACTCTCAACCCTTTCATTTTATAACATTTACGATCTGCAAGGTGACCCTTTATATGCTCTCCCCTAAGAGATGGTCACTCTGGGGCAGCATCATCGACTGAATGTTTGTCCAAAATATGGAACATATCTTTCAACCCAGATAAACTCTCATGTTATTATTTTATGTTTCAAAAAAAACTCTGCCTGGCATATGTTCAGATTACTTTTTGTGGTCAGCCCTTGGCCGAGACCAAGTCACCTGAGTCCATCAACGATGATCCACTTTGAGAGGCTGAACTCCAAAGCCACGTGCCGACCTGGCATTCTCAGATTGATTCTGTGATGTGCCAAGTCTCCCCTGACACCCTTTAGCTGCTCCCGGGATGCCTGCTGGTGGTGTTCGTGGTGGTTGTTGTTGTGTCCCATCCAATATTGTCAATCTGACTCCAATGATGTAGTCACAGCAGCATTTAAAGAAATCTGCAAAAGCTCACTACGTATCTGTCGTTGGTTGTTATCTCCATTTGCTGGTTTCTGAATGTTGGAAGTTCTTCCAGAACTCAAAATGTCCACTTCCTTTTTGGTAAAGAATCATGATTCATGAACCAAATGTGAAACTTCGTTGTCATAGCCTCGTTTCAAGGGCTCTTTTTAAAATCTTCACTGAACCTCTGTCTGACAGCCTCCACTTGTAGCTTGTTTGTAGTGATATTCTCCAGAATGATTTTAAAGTTCTCAGTAATGGTTTCCTTTATCATCCCTGCAGCTCCAGCTATCACTGATATAATTTCAGCTATCTTCAATTTCCCAAGTCCTCTTGACCTCATTTTTCAGATCTTGGTATTTGGTCATTTCCCTGATTTCTGTGGCACTTAGTCCAAAGTCATTGGGAACTGAAACCTCAATCAACAATGCTGAATTTTCCTTTTTGTGTTTGAGCACCAAGTCCGGATGCAATGCTTTGTTTGCAATGTCCACACTTGATGGGATCATCTTGCCATGCGTGAGCATTATTTGTTAATTTTCAAGGATTGGATTTGGTTTGTGTTTCCATGATTGTTCTGGGACCAGGATGTTGAAATGTTTACAGATGTACCAGTGGATTACTTTGCAGATGCTCTCATGTTTTTCTGTGTACAACTGTTCCGCCATGACTTTTTTATATCCCGAAAGGAGGTGAGTGGTACTTTCCGTTTCTTTCCAACAAAACCTACATTTGTCCGATTAGCTCAATCCTGCCATTTTCATTAAAGCATTAGTGTTGAGCCCTGAGCCTTGGGCATTGATGATGACTCGATCTCAATCTGACATAATTTGACCTCTTCTTAGCAATTCCAAAGAGCCTTCCTTGTCAATCCCTGTTTTTCAAGCTCTTTTTTGAATCTTCCTGCTCTTTTGTCATTCTCCCATTTGTCAGAGTATATCTGCTGATATTTATTTTTGTTGTTTTCCTTTATTTTCTTTGCAATCATTCGGGCTGTGTGTGTGTTTCTGTTTTGTTTTCCAGTGTGATATTTGTAATTTACACCTGTTTTTGGAAGTTTGTTGCTAAATGAATTAATGATTCGTTTTTGGTCTGTTGTTTTTCTGCTTGTGTACAAATGTAATCCGATAGTCTGTTGAGCTTTACATACTCAACTTGTCCAACACACGATGTTTTGTGCACTTCATTAAACTCCATCAAACCACCTCCTCCCTCTAGCCTTGTTAAGTACAACCTCGGTAAGCAATGGTTTTTGTAGAATGTCTTGTGAATAGTTCAAAGTTTCCTTGTTTTAGTGTCTACATTGTTGATCTCCAATTGTGGCCAGTTTATAACTGCACAGTTATATTGGAATACCAGCACTGCAAGTTCGTTTCCAGCTTTGGTTTTGTTTCTTGGGCAGAGGGATGACTTGATAATTAGTCTTGTTCTGAGTTGGTCCTCCTTGCTGATTATTTTGTGCATTTTTTTGTGTTGTACCTGGGGGGCCTCTTCTATTCCGAGGTATTTGTGTAATGTTTCGTTTTCTAGTTCATGTTGTACTTTGATCGATTGAGATGTTAGCTGTTCTTTTTGCTTTCCCTTGTACAAATGTGCATTTGACACATTTGTCAAGGCCAAACTCCATTCAGATGTCCTCTGAGTACTGCTTTACTCATTTCAGTTGATCTGTCAATTTCCTATCATTTGGGGCAAAGTTTTAGATCATCCATCTACATTAGATGCGTTACCTTTCTTGTTCCTTTTGTCATTTTTTCTGTTGCATGTCAGATTGTATCCATCCTCCTTCATTGATGAGGTTATTCAATGGGTCCAGAGCCAGACAAAACAGGAGGGGGAATGACTGTCACCTTATAAAATACAACATCATATCATTACTCCTGGGATTTCATTCTTTTCTTCCAAGTAGAGGTAGTATCAGCATTGAGTTCCAGTGTCATTGCTTTCTCAATCACTGTGACTATTTGGGGGTCAATTTTGTATTATTGCATGCATTTTGAAATCCATGAATGTGGGACACTATCAAAGGCTTTTTTATAATCTCTCCAGGCTGTGAATAAGTTTGTTTGTCAGAGCTTGCAATTTTTGAGGATGGTTTTGTTTAACAATAAATTGTCTATTGTTCCGTAACCTCCTCTCTGATTCTAAAGCTCATTGTTGTGTGAGGTGGTCATAAATTCCATCGGTAATTATACATGTTTAACGTTTGTCGGTTGTTGGCAGGCATGTTTATTGGTCTCTATTTGTTGACTAGATGGGTTTCTTGAGATTTCAGGATAAGTAGAGCGTTGCCTTCTGTGAACCATTCATCCAATGACTGTTTGATGAGTTTGTTAAATACTTGAGCGTAGTGAGGGTGGAGAGATTGTCGTTGCATTTTCCAGAAGTTGGGAACCCCATCCAGACCTGGCCATTTTAAGTTTGGCATTTTTACGAGATGTTTTCCAATTATGTTTTCAATTATCACTTGGTTAATTTCCTGTAGATGTTGCTTTTTCTTTTGCGAGTGTTGTTTCCAATCTGCTTCCTTGTTGAAAACTTTTTCATCTTCAAATATACCTTTCAATAATTTTTTTAGGTCCTCTTTAGGGGGAGTTGTTACATTTTGTTTCTGTTTCCTGAGCCCTCGGCATAACTTTTACAGGTTGTTTTCAAACTGTTTATTTTGATTTCCTTTGCTATTGGCCTCTTCATAGTTTTTGTATTTTCCCTGCTATCTGTTGTATTTGGAGGTTATTATGGAAAGCCAATGTTTCCACCCTCAGTCAGTTTCTGTACTTCTCAAGTCTCTGTTTCCATGGTGGTGTTTTGTTTCTGCTCAGGTTATCAGATCTATATTTTTATGTCATTCTTTGCCTGTCATTTTCTCTTGGACATTGAGTGCTGCTGCAAAACTCACATCGTTAATTTCTCTTAAATTAGGAGATATTGGGAGCATTTTAATGACTGCTTGATTTATTCTCCTTACTTCTATCTTCTACTGTATATTGTTGTTTATTTGGTGAAGATGCAGTCTTTGCTTGGGTGATATTAATTTAATTTCCTCTCATTTATTAGCCAGTTCATCTTCTTGTGACCTAGTCTATGCTGTTCGTTGTCAACCTCCTTCTCCTCTTTTTCATTCTGTTGTTCATTATTCTCCTCCTCATTGTGATCTATCCTTGTTACTCTTATTTGTTTTGTTTGCAGAGGTGCCATTTGAGCCGAGTTAGTAACTTCGAGTTGATCTTTCTCTCGGGGGACTGCTGCAGTATTTCCTTTCGTCATTCTCTGGTGCTGATGTGGATTTTTCAGTTTTGTTTCTGATTCAATTCCCCAATCTGTTTCCCAATTTCTGTTTCTGTTGTTGTGATTAACTTTGAAACCGCACATGTTTCTGTTTTCCTCTCTTGTTATATTTTCTGTGTAACATCAGTAAGTTATGTTGGTTGTTCCTTTTCTTTTGGAATTTGTCCTCTGGGAGTCTCATCCCAAATGTACGTCTTGTCATTCCATTGTGGCATTGGTGGTAGCTCGCCATTTATAGGTGACGAGTCATTTCTTATTGCCTCTTCAGTTCGTTCTTCTCATATTCTTAGTTCCTCCTCTGTGAATATTTTCTGTTTGAGGAGATTGTTTTTCTTTGAGTTTAGTATTTCCCTATTAAAATCACCTTTATCATGACATAATCTTTGGATTATCTGTTCCCAGGTGTTTGCATTTTCTTTCCTCATGCCTTTTTGTCTGATATATTCCTTTACCCAGAGAAACATCCATTTTTCCTTCTTTGTCCAGATTTTCTTTTTTATGCTGATTTTCTCTTCTTTGGTCATCCGATGTATGTCTTCATTTGCTTGCTGTCTTGCTTTGTTGGTTATTTCCTTTATTCTTTCCTGGGTCAAGCAACTTGGGATCATTGAAGCTACTGCAGTGAATTTTGTTAATGGAACTTAACTCTTTCCGCCTTGGCTGCCAGCTTTGTTCGTTTCGGTCTCTCCATATTGGTCGCTCAATTTTGCACTTATCATCATCATGCACCATCCCCTATGCAGAACGTTAGTACTGCTGAAGCAGTTACTCAGCTAAAATCCTGGATGGGTCACCACGATGACACAGGATGTCAGGGCAGGAATTTGTAATTTATTCAGGATACCAGCAATACCTCGCGGACTCTTCACAAAGGACATGGTAGGATCTTTAACATCCACCAACTAATGCTAGCATACAGGATGCCCAGTTTAACATCCATCCGAGGGACGGCACAGACATTGATGAATCACCCTACCTATGAAACACCAGGATGACAGTTTATAGCTTGGTCGGGATTTGAACCCAGGCGAGACAGTTTAGAGGTTATGCCATCATGTCACCTTCAAGCCATCATGTAAGCCTTCCCTTTCCATTACTGAGACTTAATACACTTGCTGAGATTCTGTTCTCAACCTTCTACTGCAATACCTCTCCTTATGCTGCGGTGCATCCAGTTGTTGTTCTTCCACTCTTTGCCCGTTTTTCTCTGTTGATCCATTTTCTCTGTCGTTCTGCTCTTCCATTAGCCTCAATGCTCATATTTTTAAAATCAGATTTTCATGGTGATACACTGGGTAGGTTGTCATTGTCTTTGGAGCGATAATACAAGCAGGAGTTTGGCCAGGGAACTGGCACACAATGAGGACCATTGCATGCCAGTTCCTTTAAGAAGACACTGTGGTATCTTTAACATGCACGAGCAATTCTGAGCAGAAGATACTGTCTCTGAAAGGACAGTGTAAGGGGTGACAGCACATTGCCTATGAAGAAATCTAAAGTACATCATACAAGTATGTTTGCAATTGCTTTATAACAAACTGTACCATAGCCATGGTCTATATATACTTTTCACATAACTAGATGTCTTCAATCAAGCTTTATGAAGGTTAGTTTTTAGTTTCCTCGCTCTGTGTTGATTCTGTCACCATTCACAGTATGTAAAAGCTGTCCTGCTCATTGTTCAATTTTGAAGACTCTTCTTGCTTTTCCATCGTCAACAAGTTTTAAACATCAGTTTAAACCTTCACATATCTGATTACACCAATGGCAACATGTTGTGGTATTTGTGTAAGAAGAATACTTTGAACATTAACTTCGTGTAAATTAATGGTGAGTGTACTGGGTTGTCCGAATGATTTTGATGTTTTCATGGCCCACGTTATTATCTTCCTCAAACGATCATTCCTGCCGCCTGAGTGTCAGTTGAAGTCAATTATACTTAAAATTGAACCACACAGCATTGTTCAACCTCCAATTCAAATGCATTTTTGAAATGATTCATCAGAATATTGAACAACAATGGGTTTCTAGAAGTTTCATTGACAAAACTAGGGTGCTTAAGGCTGTAAGCAAGGCCTCAAGGCCTCTGGGAGACAGCCAACGTCATGGTCGTCAGAGATTATTTTTGCAACACCTGCCACCATAACACAGGGTATGGAACTGTAGTTAGGATTCAGTGATTAATTAAAAAGTATCCAAAAGAATATGCAATGTTGGACCATTTTGTATTACCTAACCTTTTATTTCCAGCTCTCCCACGAGCCTTGAACACGTATACAAAAATGCAATCTGACTCTGCACGTACTCGTACTACTGGTGTAAGTAAGAAAAACCTGGCATAGCATTTCCAACATGTATGGATATACCCTGAAACGGTTCTGTTCCATCAACGCGTGGAGCACCTGGCTGAGGGTTGCGTTGTTTCTAGGTAATGCCTCTGATGCAGTGTCCCCTGAAGGTTGGAGCTGCCATAATTTGAAGTTCAGGGGAGCGGTGCCACATTGTAGTTTTTCCTAAAGGGAACGCATTGGGTTTTCCTAAAGGGCGGGGGGGGGGGTGGCACTGCATCAGGGACACTTCCATTGCCAACCTCTGCTGGTGGATTGCATAAATACTTCAGTGCTTTTGAAAAACATTCTGTGCCGGTCCCATCAAAATATGTGAAGCTACATTTCTGACGTGAGTCCTCCTTCAAAACAATAGGGGCTCATACCTGTAAAAATTAAAACGTCGCTTTTAACGTTTCTTGTGCAGAGAATTTTTTCAGGTGCCACCTTTCTCTTATCATGGTGGTTAACATACCTTTCTAAAAACTCAGTTAAGAAAATAATTACCGTTAATTTTCCACTCATGCAGACCAACCCTAGTTTCTACAAAGATTTAAATTTCTTCCCTGATTTATTGGGTGCGGTATGACGTCAGCAGCATGTGGCTGCACCTCCAAAAACTAGGACTGCACATCCTGAAGCTCACCTGGATCAAAAGCAGCAGTCACTCAAACCCCCTGCAGACCCTCCGAGACCCTGAATTTTTTTTAGGTCGTGATAAATTTTGGTACATTATGGGTGATGAAGGTTGTGCACAAGTTTCATCTAAATCATGTGTGGAGTTTTGGAGAAGAGATCAAATACCTATTTTGGAGGGGTTAAAAACCCCTCTGTAGACCCTCTTAATGAGTGCAGATTTCGATGCGGTCAATACACCTTCGTTAGGTATCAGATATGAAGATATGAAACTTCAAGCAATAATGACTGAAGTGTTTACGGACTGACTGACTCACTTACTCACCTAAGGAACACTGCTCAATCACATAGATTCACCTGACTAAAGTCCAGGTGAGCTAAAATGATGCAACCACCAATGAATTATCCTGTGAATACAATTTTGGAGGTTTTGCTCTATAGAAGCGTGTTAAGTCCATTTGATCCATGAGTAAGTTAACAGGCTTGTGTTGTGCGAGTATTAGCTCTTCCAATCATGCTTATACACCATGTTGATTTAAAGCAAGGCCTCTGCCCGGACATTCTTAGCATCTCATATCGCAATAACATACACGTAGTGGATTTAGGCAACTCTGTTTGATTTCAGAATCACCTTTTTTGCCTCCACATCGACCCTCATATTTTTTCAGCTGATATGTTATCCTTCACACATTCACAAATCACCAGGTATTGTGTGCAAAAGGAAATGTTCATGTCAGCTCAGTTTTTACCCAAACATGATTTCCATTTAATTTTAATGACATAATTTAACTGTCAATTTTGTTAAACAACTGTCTACCAGGTTTTGGTAGACTGAAAGATTGTTTGAAAGATTTTTGTTTTGTTTTTGCTAACATAAACTTTCCAAAAGTTCATTTTGAGGTTGTATCCATTAGATTTTTGTCATGTATAATTTTACAATACCTATTTAATCGACTCTTTCTGCTTGCAAAACCCTCAAATAAACCAACCAGGTAAGCTATATCAACAAAACATGACATGCAGGTATAGCCAGACCCCAGCATGTGAGATAGTGAATAATGAATGAAGATGTAAGCCATTATGTATGGAGAAACTGTCTATATTTCATTCATTGCATATGTTGCATGGTGTAAACAATACTTTAAAATCCAATCCAATTATTTCCCCAAGGCATCCAGTAGTCTGGGAAACTGCTGAGATTAAAATTGAATTCTTCCATTTATGGAATACTTAAAACTATTCATCTGGTTCTAATTCTGCACGAAACACACACACCCACACACACACACACACACACACACACACACACACACACACACACACACACACACACACACACACACACACACACACACACACACACACGGATACTTTGGGACCTGGTCAGTCTCCGTTCCATCCCGTAAAACCCACCAATGTGTGGAGATAGCAGCCAACAATAGCAACTTCACACACACACACACACACACACACACACACACACACACCCCCACACACACACACACACACACACACACACACACACACACTCACACACACACACACACATACACACACACGGATACTTTGGGACCTGGTCAGTCTCCGTTCCATCCCGTAAAACCCACCAATGTGTGGAGATAGCAGCCAACAATAGCAACTTCACACACACACACACACACACACACACACACACACACACACACACACACACACACACACACACACACACACACACACACACACACACACACACACACACACACACACACACACCTCTGTTCTGCCTTCTGAAACCTGCATATGGAGATAACCAAAGACACACAAACGCAATTTAAAATTAACCTGTGTAGTTTTTGATCTCAGAACCAAAGGAACAAAATTGTTTCCATTTTGCAATAAATATACAATTACTTTAAAAACAAGTAGTGCCAGGCACAACAAATCCCGCCCATTATGGGTAGGATTATAAGTGACAAATAGAATAAGGTTCACTATAAGCTTAGTTTGAAGTAAATCAGATCATTTTTGGCGAAGTTATGAGGGAAAAACAATTTTGATCTTTTCGTGACCTTGACCTTTGATCCAATTGAACCCAAAAGTTAATGGGGTCGTCCAAGGTTCATTGCCCACCTATGGATTAAATTTGATAGTGTTTGCTAAAGCCATTTTGCCATAAAGTTGCTAACAGACAGACAGACAAACAAATGAAAAATCGTCCTTAGCAGGACACTTGCCGAATTAGTTGACCTTTCCATGTGGTGGTCCAAGCTGTAATGTCATGGAATGTGTGGTGTTTATTTGTTCGTACATTAATAAAATGACGAGACGTCACAAATAACAATTATCAGGCGCGCGTTGTCATGGTAACGGCAGGAGATTGAAAATTTTCACAACTCATTTAAAGCCACCATGTGACATTCAACAACTTATCATCGGTGCTTGTTGCCTTCATTCTGATCGTGGAAAATATTTGAAAATACCTAGGAACATTGCTTTTCAACCACCTTTACGATCCCGTTATCAGGTTTGAAATATGTTGTAAAACAAAAATATGTATTTTATATGTGTGTTTTTCATGTTTTGGGTGACCCTGACCTTGACCTTGGGCCAATTTCGATCAAACTTTGTACACATGTTAATATTACATGCATAAATAGACAGTATAAGTTTCAATACAATAACTGCAAAACTCTTAGAAATAGCCATGTGTAATTCACAAAATTCCCCATTGGTTTATAATGGGCGATAATATAAAGTGATGCAGAATCCAGATCCTGACATTGAACATCACCAAAAGTGACATATCTTTTTGCACTGTGGATTTCTATCAGCTGTTAAAATTTCATCCAAATCGGTTAAGAATTGTGACCTGTAGAACGAATAGAATTTTTTTTTAAATCACGCCAATAGCTAAAAACTTTGACGTCATACGCTTGCAAAAACTGTGCATAATTTGTACTAACATGCATTTTAAAACATTTATATATTCCATTGAAGTTTGTTTTGGCATCAACAGGAAGTCGCTACGACTTCCGGTCACTGAGTTATGTCCAAAAATGTGTTTTCACGTTGTGTGACGTCACGTCGTGACGTTTAGTCCGATTAAGACGGGGTTTGGACGCGGACCGTCTCAGGTGGATTGCCTATCAGGTGTAAAAATTTAAGAACGACTGGTCCAGCCGTTTGGGCTGTAGACGACAGGACAAACAAACAAACAAACCAATGAATAATCGTGCTTAGGCCGAGGTCACATTTGCCACTGCGGCCGTGGCGTCTCCAAAATCTGCGGCCACTCGCAATTATACGGCAGCCGCAGTATTTCCACGGTCACACAATGTAGCAGTCACATATGTTTTTATTTTTCGGGTAGCCGCACGGCGTATTTTTAAATTGTGGAGACCGAAAACGTGGGTGTGCCGTACGGTCTTTGATTTGATGTCGCACGGTGACCTTAGGGCATTCCTGCGGCGGCCATAGAATTTTGAAGGCAGATGCAAGGCGACCGCAAACGGACGCTAAGGCGAACGTGCGGCCAGACGGACGGTAACGAGTGGGTGTCTATACCAGTTCTTTTTTTTACTGAAATATAAATATACCAGTATATATATATATATATATATATATATATATATATATATATATATATATATATATATATATATATATATCTGAATATACTATGACTATAATATACCGTGGTGCCCCCAGAATCCGAACGTCCCATTGTTTGAACAAATTGGAATCCGAACAATTTTTTTGAAGAAAATTTTGCCCTAAAAACCTAATACATTTTAAAAAACCGAACACAACGAAGCGTTCATGTTTGTTCACATGTCTCCCCCACCTGTTTGAGCCGTATCTTCGCGCTTTGTTCATTTAGTTCGTCGGTGCAAGTCCTCGTGAAAGCATCTCTCGTGTGTCGATCGATACTTTAGGCCTCAGTCATATTTGCTCTACGGTGGCCGTACGCCCTCTGAATTGACAGAAACGTGCGGCGGCCGCAGAGAAACTGAGGTGGCCTCAGGGTGGCCCTACGCCGTTTGGCTATATTTTACAGGCCGTAAGGTCGCCGTGGAATTATAACGCGGAGTTATAACTTTTTTCATTTCTACGTTCGCCGTAGAAATTCGACAAGCCAAAAAAAAAAACTGGTAAAAAATAAAAATTAACCCATTCGTTACCGTCCGTCTGGCCGCATGTTCAGCTTAAGGTCCCCCTGCGGTCGCCTTGCGGCACCTTGCGTCTGCCTTCAAAATTCTATGGCCGCCGCAGGAACGCCCTAAGGTCACCATGCGACCTCAAATCAAAGACCGTACGGCACACCCACGTTTTCGGTCTCCACAATTTATAAATACGCCGTGTGGCTACCCGAAAAATAACAAGGGCAAATGTGTCCAAGAGCAGCGTCCAAAACCTAAAGGTTTTGTCGGCTAAAATTTTTTTTTTTAATTTTATTTTATTTTTTAAAACAACAACAACTTCGGATATTTCGTCACGTGCCTTCATTAAGCCAATAGCGAAACCCATCATAATGTATTTACGTATTTACGATATATCGTGTATTTACGAAATATGTAATGTATTTACGAAATTACAATACGATAAATGGAATAATCTTTAAATAGTAACGTCAACTTTTCGAAACTTTAAAGCAAATGTTGGAATATATTTAAAAGTTCATGATAGACGCTCTCAAAAGGCAACGTCTATATGAGGATGTGTACATGTGCTCAGTATTTCAGGCGATCCGGATCTTGTATACACAAGAGCCGAGTCCGAGAGATTAAAGTTTTGTCTTCACAAGAATAACAAGAAGAAGAAAAACAAAAGAAGAAGAAAGAAGAAGAAGAACAAGAAAAAGAAGAAGAAGAAGAAGAAGAAGAAGAAGAAGAAGAAGAAGAAGAAGAAGAAGAAGAAGAAGAAGAAGAAGAAGAAGAAGAAGAATGCCGAGCTCTCTATGAGCAGCGTTCGCGACGCGAGACGCTGCTAAAAACATATGTGACTGCTACATTGTGTGACCGTGGAAATACTGCGGACGCTTTATAATTGCTAGTGCCCGTACATTTTGTAGACCCTCCGGCCGCCGGCCGCCGAGCCAAATGTGACAGGCCTTACCTCTTGTTTTCACCTTCATTATCTTGCCAAAACGAAGTTTTTGCAAGATATGTTAGTCAGCTTATATGTTTTTTTTGTTTTGTTTTTTGTTTGTCTGTAATCACGTATCGATCACTCTGCAGAGCACAGTTATCATTGGAAATTTTTGTAACTTCGCATATCAGAGTCCTATAGAGGTCCCTTTCAGCACATAAAATTTTAAAGGTCAAGGTCAAAGGTCAAGGCCACTTTGTTGCAAATCAGGGGAGTTGACGAAATCCTTATTTTTTGAGTAATTTTGATCGGATCGTCTTCAAACTTCATGGGAATAGAGTTCATGGTCTGGCACTCAGCTGATTAATTTTTGGTAGCGATCGGCCTTGACCTTCATGGTTAGCGCTGGAGGTCGAAAGTTTTTGACCCCAAGGTCAAATTTTGAAATCTTAGGTACCATATTGTGTAATACCTCAAATTGAACACCTCGATGAGTGCTTTCTAGATATGTCAAGCTTGAGACATTATGATGTCATTTGGTGACGTTATGAGGCAAACGCATATTTTTCATGGTTACTCTGTCGAACGATTCTCATCGGAATCTCTTGTAGGCAGATATTCCTCAAGGAGTCGCTCCTGGTGGATAGCAGCTCTGTTCACCTCAGTGTGACCTTAAAGAAGTCACACGTGGTCACCTTTTGGCAAGATATGGGTCACCCTTCAGGTGACATTGTTTTTTTTTTATTTGTGATGTTTGTTTTTTTAATCATCTTGTGTTTTAGTTAATAACAAAAAAGCAATCCGATCACGTGGTGTGACGGACTGGCGGGCAAGGATTGAATTTCACAGCAAAACCAGTTGTAATTTGGAATATCCATGATTACGTCAGCCCGATGCGTTTGATGAAAGTGATTGTGGTTCTGCGGGCATCATGTTTCATGAGCTGCCCTGGGGGCAGCGCTCTCGCAGAGTGTGCGAGCGATCGGAACCCAGGCTGGAGCACGAGCCTGTGTGGACCTTTTGATGTGGCGATTGTACCAGTTTACATGCAATACACTGCCACCGAATGTCATTTACTCATCTTATTTTACCTTAAACATGGGGAATTTCAGTTTAAAGTGTCTTGAAAGTGGGTTTTCTTTGGGTCCACGAACGGATTAATTCACTCCATTATTTCTTATTGGGAAAATATTTTTGGAATCCGAACTTTTTGCAATCCGAACAGCCTCCTGGAACGAATTAAATTGGGATTCTGGGGGCACCACTGTATAGGCAAACACCTATACTCCGATCTCTAGCGGTCGCGCACGGTGAATGCACGGTCAACGCAGACTGCCACGGAGGGCGTAGGGGAACCGTGCGTCGACCCTGCGTTGCCCGCAGGTAGTCACATAGACCACAAGGCCATCGTACGGCGACCGTGGAAATAGTGCGGCTGCCGTAATTTTTTGGGGGTTGGGAAAATTCATTTTTTATTGAGAAGAGCTTACGGCAGACGCACGAATAACGCAAGCCCACCGTACGCCCTACATACGGTCGATGTGGAACACATCTACGTCATAGCTTGGCTTTTCGAATTGCTACGGCGAACGTAGAAATGAAAAAAGTTATAACTCCACGCTATAATTCCACGGCGACCAAACGACCTGTAAAATATAGCCAAATGGCATAGGGCCTCCTGAGGCCACCTCAGTTTCTCTGCGGCTGCCGCACGTTTCTGTCAATTCAGAGGGCGTACGGCCGCCGTATCCTCGCAGTAGAGCAAATGTGACCTTGGCCTTAGCATGATACTTGGCGAATTAGTTGACCTTTCCATGTGGTGGTCCAAGCTGTAATGTCATGGAATGTGTGGTGTTTATTTGTTTGTACATTAATAAAATGACGCGACATCACAAATAACAATTATCAGGCGTGCGTTGTCATGGTAACGGCAGCAGATTGAAAATTTTCACAACTCATTTAAAGCCATCATGTGACATTCAACAACTTATCATCGGTGCTTGTTGCCTTCATTCTGATCGTAGAAAATATTTAAAAATACCAAGGAACATTGCTTTTCAACCAGCTTTACGATCCCGTTATCAGGTTTGAAATATGTTGTAAAACAAAAATATGTATTTTATATGTGTGTTTTTCATGTTTTGGGTGACCCTGACCTTGACCTTGGGTCAATTTCAATCAAGCTTTGTACACATGTTAATATTACATGCATAAATAGACAGTAGAATTTTCAATTTAATAACTGCAAAACTCTTTGAGAAATAGCCATGTGTAATTCACAAAATTACCCATTGGTTTATAATGGGCGATAATATAAAGTGATGCAGAATCCAGATCCTGACATTGAACATCACCAAAAGTCACATATCTTTTTGCACTGTGGATTTCTATCAGCTGTTAAAATTTCATCCAAATCGGTTAAGAATTGTGACCTGTAGAACGAATAGAATTTTTTTTAAATCACGCCAATAGCTAAAAACTTTGACGTCATACGCTTGCGAAAACCATGCATAATTTGTACTAATATGCATTTTAAAACATTTAGATGTTCCATTGAAGTTTGTTTTGGCATCAACAGGAAGTCGCTATGACTTCCGGTCACTGAGTTATGTCCAAAAATGTGTTTTCACATTGTGTGATGTCTCGTCGTGACGTTTCGTCCGATTAAGACGGGGTTTGGACGCGGACCGTCTCAGGTGGATTGCCTATCAGGTGTAAAAAATTTAAGAACGACTGGTCCAGCCGTTTGCGCTGCAGATGACCGGACAAACAAACAAACAAACCAACAAACAAACGGAACAGACCAACATACTTGACAAAATCGAAGATTTCGCCAAGTAACAAACAGACAAACAAACCGGACGATCACAATATCCCGCTCCCTCGCTCCGAGGGGCGAGATAATAAATTTGTAGAATAAATGAAGAGATATGATACAGAACAGGACATATCTCATTTTTTATAAGCACTATAATATACCAGTGTGCAGTTTCTAATTGTAATGTTTATTCACATGTTTCCGTTAATAAAAGTGCAATTGCTTCACCCATAATCCAAAACCAGTGTGCTGTAGACATGTCCAGACCTTTGACATATACATGTGAATGAAACAAATAAGATTCGGAAAAATTGGACTAAAAGGGAAAAACAAACAAAACAGAAGGAATAAAAAGCTCGGATATCTGACACGGCTTCTGAAATAGATTTTCCTTTATGTGATAAAACGAGCTGTTTGGATGATTGCCCATCACGTGCTTGGCTCCTGCGGACTGGTTCACAGCCTGGCTCTTGTGCTCTCTGCGTAGCCTGGCCCGTACACCCCGCGGGCGGCTCTTTGTTGATGCAGTAACAGGATTCCATCCAGCAGGTACTTATGTCGTCTCGTGCTGAGAGCCATGTGTGGAAAAAGCCTGCCAGTCACTGAACAGAAACAGTACTCCTCACTCTGATGTGGGTCTTGTTTTGGGGCAACGGTAACTGCAAGACATCCAAAAGTGCAACCATTTAACGAATTGGCCATAGAGCCGGTGCAGCAATCTATTTGGATATAATGGAGAGTGAAATCACAAATTGCTTGTCAGCGCAACACGTGACTTTCAAAATGACATATGAATGCTAACGAGGCGTTTTGTGCCTGTGCTTTGTATTCGTTTTCAGTGACCTGTTTCTGCTCATCCTGGCACTTTTAACCAGCTGTTGCTAGCACGAAATCTGCAAGTGAAAGTCTTAACATGATTTTCAGCATTGAGACGAAAGAGTGGCAATTTTAAATTGGTTAATCATAGTTGTGTTCCTGGATGCATATAGGACTCACGGAAATATAGGAAATATGAGAAATATCCATGGATATGTCTGAGTGGCATTGATTTCCTATAATTTTCTGTAAATACAAGTGGCTGCACCGGATATATATTATATTTCTGAAAACACACACACACACACACATCCATAAATATGCATACAAACGTACATATATAAACACACAAACACAGATATATTATGTACTAGTAAGTACTTTTCAAAAGCTATTTTATTTGAAGTTCGAACCTTAACTTAAGAGCAATTGAATGATTTTCCAACTGCCCGGATCATCAGCTGGGCACCGCTTTTCATTGAGGTTTCAATCCTTTCAGCCCAGAACCTCTCCAAACAATGGATACACTACCCCTGTTGCCGGTCCACATCAGTAGATTACTCAACATCAATGGACCCACAACCTCAAAATTGTGTCCAGACAATCAACACAGCAATGCAATATCATTATTAAAACTCATTTAATTATTACACATATTTAAAGTATTACTACATATTAATGACATTAATCATACACCACTTTATATGATAATATATTAAGCGATAAACACTTTACCATGCAGACATGTCCATAACACAGCACCTCCATCTAACCATGGATTTAGCATCCTCAAACTGTCATTCAAACATTGAAACTATCATCAACTAGAGGGGGAGCACTCGGGAGAGTGCAAAACCTCCGCCGCCAATACTGCTGGGTCACTCAAGTGAACCTTATATCTTATTCATTAAATATGATGTCAACAGTGCTGACAGAGTTATAGTTCTTTTCTCCAACATTTTTTTTTGGGGGGTGGGGGGGGGGGAGACCAAGTCCAAAATTTAATGGCATGATCCTTGGACCATACCTAACCCCCCCACCAAGTTTCGTCGAAATCCGTTGAGGAGTTTTTCCATAATACTGTTCACAAACAAACAAACAAACAAACAGAAAGGGGTGAAAACAGTAACCTCCATCCATCTTCGAAGATGGCGGAGGTTAATAACCCATTTTAACATGCTGCACTGCATATCCCAGCAACCACTAACAAATTATTTTAATGGTTATTTTCAGGGCATTTCATAAATATTGTGACGTCCACGGGACTTGAACAGTCCCGCCAACGTAGAATGAGCCGAAACGATGGAGGCGGTTTATTTATTTATAACCCAAACATGGCGGTTCTAATCGCTCTACCGCAAACGGGACGAGGAAGGTGGCACGAGTCACTTTTCACTGAGTTGATGATGTTTATTTGTTTTTACTTTTAACCAGAAATAACAAGACTCGGCAAGAAAAGGGATCCGGGGCGATTCGACGGGATGGTGTGGGATCGGGCGTGGGGAAAAACACAGACAATTCCAATGAATATACAGATCTCAAAGCCTCTAAGGCGCCAAGCACACACACACACACACACACACACACACACACACACACACACACACACACACACACACACACACACACACACACACACACACACACACACACACACCGTAGCTATTTCTGGTGGTCAGGCTGGACCGTGGTGTGGACGCAACTGTCCCTGGATCGGCATCGGACGAGCTGGCCTTGCTCTCGTCAGGGGGGCAGGAGAAACCGTGGTGCTGTCGACCTCCTGGTCTTGGCCCAAGTCCGCTCACAGCCGCCAGGGGACCAGTTCTGGCACCAAGTTGCGAGCAGGAGAGGGAGGCAGGTCCGCCCGCTGTTCGACCCCGTACTCCGAGTCAGCAGAACCCCAGAGCCAACCAAGGTGAGGCACGAGGCTCAGCAAGGCTCCAAGACACGATGAAGAACACGATCGAATCAGCACAACAACAAGGACGCTCTCCGCGCAACAGCCTCCACACCAAAAAAACACGATCGTTTTTGTCCCGATCTTCTTCCTCTTCCTTTTCGACCCCGAACAGAACCTTTTTATCCTCCTGTCCTCCTCACTTCCAATCGAGCCGTTTATTGGCCCACCGCCGTCGCCTTCTGCCAATCGTGATCACGGGGCGGAGCCATCCGCTGCACTGTCCTGTGACGTCACGGCCAGTCTCCAGAGAATACCAAAAGGGGTTTACGCAGACACACTTACCCTATCCTGTGTCCCTATCTAATTACGTGACAATTATCATTTCCCCCCTTGAAGAAATGAACATTTACTAGACAACTCATCACCACTGAATTGCTACTTATTACATCGAGATCCTGGTAAACTCGAACAGCATGGCATACCTAATTAAACATCCTAATTACCCTTTGAATGCATACCCCCCCCCTCAAATGTAACAATATGATTATTATCTTGCCAAAACGAAGTTTTGCAAGATATGTGAGTCAGCTTGTATGTTTTTTTTTTTTTTTTTGTCTGTAATCACATATAAAAAATTCTGCAGAGCACAGTTATCATCGGAAATTTTTGTAACTTCGCATATCAGAGGCCTATAGAGGTCCCTTTCAGTGCACAAAATTTTGAAGTTCAAGGTCAAAGGTCAAGGTCACTTTGGCGCAAATCAGGGGAGTCGACGAAACCCTTATTTTTTGAGTAATTTTGATCAAATCGTCTTCAAACTTCATGGGAATATAGTTCATGGTCTGGTGCTCAGCTGATTAATTTTTGGTGGCGATTGGCCTTGACCTTCATATGTTTTTTATTTTTTTTATTATTTTTTTATTTTTTGGTCTGTAAACACGTATAAATCACTCTGCAGAGCACAGTTATCATTGGAAATTTTTGTAACTTCGCATATCAGAGGCCTATAGAGGTCCCTTTCAGTGCACAAAATTTTGAAGGTCAAGGTCAAAGGTCAAGGTCACTTTGGCACAAATCAGGGGAGTCGACGAAACCCTTCTTTTTTGAGTAATTTTGATCGGATCGCCTTCAAACTTCATGGGGATATAGTTCATGGTCTGGCGCTCAGCTGATTAATTTTTGGTGGCGATTGGCCTTGACCTTCATATGTTTTTTATTTTTTTTTATTTTTTGGTCTGTAATCACGTATCGATCACTCTGCAGAGCACAGTTATCATTGGAAATTTTTGTAACTTCGCATATCAGAGGCCTATAGAGGTCCCTTTCAGTGCACAAAATTTTGAAGGTCAAGGTCAAAGGTCAAGGTCACTTTGGCGCAAATCAGGGGAGTCGACGAAACCCTTCTTTTTTGAGTAATTTTGATCGGATCGACTTCAAACTTCATGGGAATATAGTTCATGGTCTGGCGCTCAGCTGATTAATTATTGTTGGCGATTGGCCTTGACCTTCATATGTTTTTATTTGTTTTTATTTTTTGGTCTGTAATCACGTATAAATCACTCTGCAGAGCACAGTTATCATTGGAAATTTTTGTAACTTCGCATATCAGAGGCCTATAGAGGTCCCTTTCAGTGCACAAAATTTTGAAGGTCAAGGTCAAAGGTCAAGGTCACTTTGGCGCAAATCAGGGGAGTCGACGAAACCCTTCTTTTTTGAGTAATTTTGATCGGATCGCCTTCAAACTTCATGGGGATATAGTTCATGGTCTGGCGCTCAGCTGATTAATTTTTGGTGGCGATTGGCCTTGACCTTCATATGTTTTTTATTTTTTTTTATTTTTTGGTCTGTAATCACGTATAAATCACTCTGCAGAGCACAGTTATCATTGGAAATTTTTGTAACTTCGCATATCAGAGGCCTATAGAGGTCCCTTTCAGTGCACAAAATTTTGAAGGTCAAGGTCAAAGGTCAAGGTCACTTTGGCGCAAATCAGGGGAGTCGACGAAACCCTTCTTTTTTGAGTAATTTTGATCGGATCGACTTCAAACTTCATGGGAATATAGTTCATGGTCTGGCGCTCAGCTGATTAATTATTGTTGGCGATTGGCCTTGACCTTCATATGTTTTTATTTGTTTTTATTTTTTGGTCTGTAATCACGTATAAATCACTCTGCAGAGCACAGTTATCATTGGAAATTGTTGTAACTTCGCATATCAGAGGCCTATAGAGGTCCCTTTCAGTGCACAAAATTTTGAAGGTCAAGGTCAAAGGTCAAGGTCACTTTGGCACAAATCAGGGGAGTCGACGAAACCCTTCTTTTTTGAGTAATTTTGATCGGATCGCCTTCAAACTTCATGGGAATATAGTTCATGGTCTGGCGCTCAGCTGATTAATTTTTAGTGGCGATTGGCCTTGACCTTCATGGTAAGCGCCTGAGGTCAAACATATTTGACCCCAAGGTCAAATTTTCAAGTTTTAGGAACCATATCGTGTAGTACCTCAAATTGAACACCTCGATGAGTGCTTTCTGGATATGTCAAGCTTGAGACATTATGACGTCATTTGGTGACGTTATGAGGCAAACGCATATTTTTCATGGTTACTCTGTCGAACGATTCTCATCGGAATCTCATGGTATTCCTCAAGGAGTCGCTCCTGGTGGATAGCAGTTCTGTTCACCTCAGTGTGACCTTAAAGAAGTCACACGTGGTCACCTTTTGGCAAGATACGGGTCACCCTGCGGGTGACATTGGTTTATTTTTTTTTAAAATCAAAATACCTCCTTTATTTAATACATCTATAACCGTATATATTTTAAATGTATATATGTGTATATATATATATATATATATATATATATATATATATATATATATATATATATATATATATATATATATATATATATATGTATATATATACTGAACAAAAATATAAACGCACCAACCTAAATATGTAAGTCAAGATTGCCATTATGGGAAAATGGTCAAACCGATGATATGTTTGAGCAATGGTTCCTTTGTTTTGCTCAAGACAGATGTTCCCATTGAAATTGACCACTCTGAGTGTGTGGACTCACACGTTGAGTCATCCTTCCCATGAGCACCATGGGGCTTGACAGAGTGATGGTCAGTGAGCGTGACCAGGACACAAACACTCCCTATAGCTTGCCCTATAAAAGGCCTCCCCAAAATGTGGACTGGTGCCAAATGTCAACATGCCACAGATGTCACAAATCTTGAGGGAGCGCGCTATTGGCATGCTGAATGCTGGGACGTCAGTACGGGCCGTTGCAGCACACTTCAATGTCCACCACTCCACCATTAGCCGCCTGAGAACGCGCCTCAGAGAGACTGGAAGCACCGTGAACCGCCCACATGCCCGGCGACCACGTGTGACCACCGCCGGTCAGGATCGTCACATGAGGCTGCAACATCTCCGGGATCGACTCCGACCGGCCACGAGGACTGCCGATGAGACTGTCGGGCTGCATAACAGGCGCATTTCAGCCCAGACGGTGCGTAACCGCTTGAGGGAGGCCAACCTCCGAGCCCGCTGACCACACCGGGGACTCGACCTCACTGCAGTCCGGCGCCAGACCCGACTGAACTGGGCCAATGTTCACTTGCGCTGGACCCTCGCACGATGGAGGAGAGTGCTGTTCACCGATGAGTCGCGGTTCCAGCTGTATCGGGCTGATGGCAGACTCCGCGTCTGGTGTCGGGCTGGGGAGCGCTACACTGATGCCAATGTCCTTCGTCGGGTGTCACACGGTGGTGCCAGTGTTATGGTGTGGGCAGGCATATGCCATGGAGAGCGCACTCGGCTTCATTCCATTGAAGGCAACTTGAACGGGCAGCGGTACAGGGACGAGATACTCAGACCAATCGTCGTGCCGTTTGTGCGCCTTCACCATGTGACGTTTCAGCACGACAATGCTCGGCCCCATGTTGCCAGGATCTGCATGGACTTCCTCGGTGAGGAGGACATTGATGTCCTCGACTGGCCTCCATATTCTCCCGACATGTCGCCCATCGAGCACCTTTGGGACGTTCTTGATCGACGCGTATGACAACGTTACACAGTCCCAGAGAACGTCCGCCAGCTCCGTGTGGCTCTCCAGGAGGAATGGGAAAACATCCCTCAGGCCACCATCGATAATCTGGTGATGTCCATGCGCCGGAGATGCACCACTCTGTGCGACGCCAACGGTGGACACACCCGCTACTGACTGTGTGAACTCTGACAGTGACACCTCGGTTGTGTCGGCTGTTGTACCGCAAAGATTGTCGCCAGAATTCTCAAGGAACTCTTTGAAATTTAATGCTCAATTGTCATGGAATCTATAACCAAATTGTTGTGAAGATTTAGTATTAATGAGTTCGAGGTAAAATTGTAACAATCGCTTGGTGCGTTTATATTTTTGTTCAGTATATATTAATGTAGGTAAATTCCTTAATTAACATTATTGGCTATATATATATATATATATATATATATATATATATATATCTATATAAATATATATATATATATATATATATATATATATATATATATATATATATATATATATATATATATATATATATATATATATATATACAGCCAATATATATATATATATATATATATTTAGCCAATAATATTAATTAAAGAATTTACCTCACTAAAATAATAAATTTATTATCATTGTATCAAATGCAATGCAATCGGAACTTGTGCACATGAAAACCAACCAAACTTAAATAATAGGTGACAAAGGAGTCTAAACACATTCTCACAAGACCTGATCAAACAATCAGGAAAATATTTCCTGTTTAACATGATGGGAAAAAAAACCTTCCCAGCACGTTCCACAAAATCATCCTTTACTGAATAAATTCTTGCAAATCTAAGTAGCTGAGATGAAAAGATATTGTAACCCATTTTAACTGGTACGTTGCTACCTGGAAAGGTGTGCAAGACTGCAGGGAGACTGAAATAATCAACAATCGTTGGCTTGAAGAATTGGAGAGAAGAATGAAAATGTGGAATTTGGTTCCACAGGTGGGGAAAAAAAAACGAGGAACAAATGAGTGGAGGTGAGCAGTGATTCTGGAATTTGGGTGTTTCAGCAGAAGTGGGTTGATGTTGGACCACGTGAACCCTGTAGTTACTTGGGAGGAACAAAGCATGGAGAGAGAGAGCAGATGTACAAGACCAAAAATGAGGTGGTAGAAGACAGAAAGACGACCAGCCTGTCTGTGATGTGAAAATGATTGGCCCAGAGACTCAGGTACATCCCAGAAGATTCCAATTATTTTGAAGGCCTTGGTTTACATGGAATCAAGCTGAGCAAGGTGTGAGTCAGGGGAGCCAGCTCAGAGGGGACAGCAATATTCCATCAAGCTACAGATGAGGCCTTGTGGGTAGATAAAAGTTCAGGTGTGCCAAGGAAGGCCTTTGCATGATGGAGGATGCCCATTCAGCGACTGGCTTCGGAGGCCAACTTTGAATTGTGGTTTGCCCAAGAAAGATCATAGCTGAAAGTGAGATCCAAAAGTTTTAGTAACTGAACTTCTTCAAGAGGATTGTTGAGGAAATAGGTAGAAGGATTCACCAAATGGTCTTTTTGGATAGACATTAGGGTGACCCTTAGGTGTGACTAAGCAGGGTTTTAAAGTGTATATTCTGTCACTGAGGTGCTGGAGCAAGAACGTTTGGACAATGGGGGTGATGAGATTAAAAAAAACCTCAAGTGCACAGCAGCAGGCCTTGTCACTCTATGAAGCCCATTTGCTGGGTCTTTGATAGTTAAATATACAAGAACACTGGTGTCATTGTACTGAGATGAGTAATTGTGAAGCTCACTCATCTGTTTTGTGTTACAAATATGACATGGCAATGTGATACACACAGTGTGTTTGGAATGACAGAGTGAAATGACAGCTTGCTGAGTATTACACAGCGCTTGAGGTGTGTAGTCGGTGTACACACATCTCCCTTGGTAAATAGATTGATGCTGAAGAGTAAACATAAAAGCCAAGCCTCACTCAAGCTCTATGTTCTGAACCCGTGCCTTCTTCGTTTGATGGCATTCCTACCCACGGGGTGTCGTAGACAAATGATTTTTGCTTGGCCACCCATTGCTGTCGTGCTGCTGGATATGTGCCGGAGGTTGATCCTTCCACCTCTTGATGCTCCTGAGAGTGTGTGTTGTGCTTTGAGGCTGTTGTTCTGGGCTCTTAGAAGATTTTAATGCCATCACAGTTTGTGGACTTTCAACATGTGTTTTCCAGAGTCTTATCTCGAGGTCCCATTGACTGTTTCAAATGAAAACTTCATTGTAATAATGATTAATCTTTCTTGTATCCTTTCGATCTCGACACTTCCTGTAACCATGTGTCTCTCTCTACTCTTCCTGGTACTTTTCATTGACCCAGCAGCTTCACACTGCGCTTACCATTCCAAATTCACCACAAACTTCCACGATTTTATTTAAACCTTCCCTTTTCCGAATGTTACGCAATCCTTATTTAAAATAAATAATTTCACTTTTAACTATTCACCTCCCATAGCCACGTGCTTCTCCCGTAACCACGTGATCTGTTTAGACCCCTTGCGTTTACCGATCCAATTTCACCATTCACCTCACGATTTTTCTACAATACTTCCATGATGTAATCTGATGAATCTCTCAAATAATAATAATAATAATAATAAAAACGATCTCTTATAATACTTCATCTTCCTCTTTCACACGTGTGGTACTCTTTACTGCATCATAATTCACGACTCTTCTCTGATTTCAACAGACTTCTCTCAATTCAACCTCTCCTTCATACCTTGCCGAAATAATCCAACTGTTACAGCGTTTCTTCTCTCCATTCTCTGAATTCGCCTTTATTGCATCCATCAAGAAATGTGTTTAATCGCATAACTGACCGAAAACTTAAAAAAAACCCAGTTTGGAATGAATGTTCGCTTTCCATCAACCATTCTTTTTTTCCATTTTCAGTGCCAACTCACCCCTCTCACCCCTCCCTCTCAAAGCAACCATCACACTCTTCTCCCTCCAAGCCTCCCTCTCACCTCTCTCAAAAACTCCCCCCGCACCTTTCTCCCTCAACTCTTCCCACTCACCCTTCTCCCACCGTTCACCCCCCTTACTCACCCTTCTCAAAGTTGCCCCCTGCTCTCATCCACAAAGCTGCCTCCTTCCACTGCCCTCTCACCTCCATCTCCACTCCACCTCCTCAAATCCTCAACTGCCTTCTGCCCCCTCTCTTGTCCACCCTCTCCCCCAGCACCACAGAGCCTTTTCTCCTCCTCATCCGGCCCCTCCACTAGCTATTCTGCAATCCCCCACACTTTCAACAACCCTCCTTACCTCCCCCCCTTCATCCCTTGTCCTACCCTCACCTCCCCTCCACCCCCTGCACCCAAAGCCTCCTCCCTCCCTCTTCGTTAACACGGTGGACCTAAAATATCTGGGGCCTTCGGTCAAACATTTCAGATCTTTCCATACAGGTTTCCACTGACAAACCAGACATAATCTGTCTAACAGAAACTTTCCTCCCACAAGGCGTGTCTGACTCCCGAGTATCTCTCCCCGGTTACTCCCTCCTCCGGTATGACAGACCTGAGCCTTGTCCTGGTGGAGGAGTTGCTCTCTTCATCAAAGACTCTATTCCTCACTCTCCATGCACTTCCCTCACTCCCCCACACCCCCAGGAAGACCTCTGGCTGTGGCTTCCCCTCCACTCCCACCTCATGTTTATATATGTACTGTACCGTCCAGCAAACAGTGATGACTCCAGCCACACCTCACTATCTGAAAACAAGGACCAACTTCTATCTTCTCATCCAAACTCTCTCTTCTTCATGTGTGGTGATTTCAATTGTCATCATGCCAGGTGGCTAGGTGTGGGTACCTCTCTCACCTGTCATGGCACTTCAGCAAAAGCTTTCTGCGACTCATTGGGACTGACTCAATCGGTCAACTTCCGACCCGGATCCCAACCAATGGTACTCCATCTCTTCTGGATCTGATTTTGACAAATTTCCCTGACAATATCTGCTGCTCTTACTCCGCTCCAATCGGTTCTTCTGACCACGTCCTTGTCAAAGTGGACATCTCTCTGGCTATTATCAGAGAACCATCTCACCGCCGTCGAGTCTGGCACTTCACTCAAGCCGACTGGCAGGGTCTCCGAGCAGCCATCAAACTTATACACTGGTCTCCTATCGCTACTTTCTCCAACATCAACTCATCCTGGGAATTCTTTCAAAGAAACTTGCTCTCCCTCATGCACAGATTTATCCCCTCTCGTCTTCAGTTGTCCTTCCCTTCCTCCCGCCCTTGGTTCATTGAAGCTTGTGGCGAGGCAGTTGTCCTGAAACAACTTGCCTTTGCCTCATGGAAAGCAAACCCAACTGAGAGTAATCTCAGTTCCTTCCATAAAGCTCGGAAGAAGTGTGTATCTACCCTCAGGAGAGCCAGAAAACAACATCTTTCCAAGCTCAAGTCCGAACTTTCAAACCTCTCTCCCTCCTCAAAATCCTGGTGGCATCTAATCAAATCTGTTTCTGGTTTATGTTCTCCTTCCATCCCCTCCCTTACCTCAAATGGCTGCACTGTTAATACTGCACATGAAAAGGCTGAATGCCTAAACTTGGTGTTTGCAGATAAATCTTGTGTCCAAAACCCAATGCTTTCTCGACCCACCTTGCCCAGTTGCACCCACCTGTCACTGGACTCTGTGTCCTTTTCTCCTGACAAGGTCGAGAGCTTGCTGCCAAACCTCAACTCCGATTCTGCAACCGGTCCAGATAGCATCAGCCCACTTGTCCTAAAAACCTGCTCTTCTGCTCACCCTCTGTCTGTTCTATTCACCCTCTCATTTGCCCAAGGTCATCTGCCATCTGCTTGGAAATCAGCAAACATTACTGCCCTGCATAAAAAATGTGCAAAAAACAGATCCCTGCTACTACAGACCAATCAGCCTTCTCCCAATCATCAGCAAGGTTATGGAATCCATCATCCCTTCAGACATTAAATCCTTCCTCTTCTTCAATGGCTTGATTTCTCATCTTCAATTTTGTTTCAGACCAGGTCACTCTACCCTGGATATGCTGCTTCTGCTCTCCCAACAATGGAGGAAGGTCCTCAATGCCAGACATAAAATCAGCCATATCCATAGACATATCGCATACTTTTGACATGGTCTGGCACCCTGCCCTGCTCACCAAACTCTCTTCCTATGGTATCCAAGGCCATCTCCACTCATGGCTCTCAGACTTGCTCTTCTGTCACAGTCAACGTGTGGCCTTAAATGGAGTTCTTTCATCCTCTCTTCCTGTCAAGGCTCACTCACTCATTGAAGAAGTGTCCAGTTGAGCGAGCCGTTCTTTCGCTTTTTTTGAGCCTGTAACTGTCTATGTTATCCTTTTTTTTATTTTCAATTATTGTAGAACAAAGTTTTTTGGATATTTGTGCATCACACCTCGTACATGTGTCGTCATGTTTTGCTAAAATGGCTGGAAAACGGGTAATCGCTCCCACCGATTCCCGAAGGAATCAAACATTCGCCGGCAGTGGATAAGATTTGTACAAACAAAGTGAATTTTCCCCCAAAGAAAACGGGTAAAGAGGACCCTTTGGATAGACTTGTCATTTGTGGTGACCATTTCATAGCTGAGGATTACGAAGGCATAAACACATCTGATCACCACTCTGTGAATATGAGTTGTTGGTTGACAAGTTCTCCAGATACTGCTCTGTCACAGAATGAATTGTTGAGTTTAAGTGAGAAAAACCTTGAAATGTATTCTTAAAGAGTACATGGAAAAACACATAAATAAACTTTCTGAAAAACACAAGCATGAAAAAATTTCTCAACAAATCAACTTATTGTTGATTAAATTACTTTTTAACAGCATCAGCAAATTGGGCTATTTAATTTCAATTGTAAAAAAATTGATCAATTTTCCACTTTTTTTTCTAAATTTGGTAGAATATTTCTCAATGAGGCTAAACATGTTTTGGTATTTATATGCCACAACAGTCTCTTGAAAGTTGGGGTTTGTTCTTACTGTTCACTTTCGCTGGGGTCAAGCTCAGCTGTCAGAAAGACTTCAATGCCAAGACTGCGGTGTATAATATATTTGGGTCCATTATTGATTCATTCTATTTCTGACTCTTTAGTGACTAAAGGGTTAAAAATTATTATATCAAGTCACAGACGAATCAAACTTTACATTATTTTATGCATCGAACAAGAAAATAAAAATCTACAAACCAAACTGCCTGGTGGAGTCTGTCAGTGTGAACTGCCAGGAGTCAGTCCTGCCACTTGTACACGAAATAGGCCGTTTTCTGGCACTCGCAAGTGGCTCAAATTTATATGGCTCAGGGCCAGAAACTCCGTAGTATAAATTCCCATCATCCTCCGACTCGTCCTTAGCAATATCGGAATGAAAACACTCAATTTCATCGCCGCTGAAATCGCTCTCTGATCGCATCTCACCATTGTTCACACGCTGTTTCTGAATGTTCACGAAGTTTTCGGAGAACGGGACGTCATAGCATCTTCGGTAAATTCTGGTCTGTTTTTCGATCACTGACAAAAGTTTTGACTTAAAAGTTTCATTTAGCATATTTTGAGTTTCAAATGTAAGAAAATAATTGCCCAACGATTATTAATGTGATTACAACCTTCGAATCACGTGAAGTCATCAGCGACCCAAAACCTGCTCTTTAAATTTTCGTTGTGTTGGTAGGGAAACAAGACCTTGCTTGGTCCATGCATGGTTGACCAGGCATTTTGCATCACCATTGCGGCTTATGTGCTCAACCAGGGACTATGGTCATCTTTTTTTTTTAACCATCAGACCTACCTCCTGGGGTATGATGGTTAAAAAAAAAAGATGACCATAGTCCCTGGTTGAGCACATAAGCCATCTGACTGGTTTCAGAGCTCTTTTTCCACATGTTTGTCGTCATGTTTCTGGTCCACAGAGTGAATAGATTTGACCAGGAGTCAAATCCAAAAAATTGTTACATAGTTAATGCCTCCCCTAATGTTGATTTCATGTACAAAGTTTCATTTAGAAATATGCCTGCAGTTGCATTTTTTTGTATTTGACCATTTCACCCTCCCCCAGGGCCCCAGGGAAGTGGGACAAAATATGATGTGGCTCTCGCACCTTTTGCCATGTCAAATCCCGCTCGGTCATTGAATTGATACCAGGTGGGGTTGACTCAGCCTGTCATCCTTCCGAAGTCAGCAAAATGAGTACCTGCTTGCTGGGATGATTGAGCCATTCGAGTATCCTGCATCAGAGTAGCGACCCACCCAGGATTGTGCCCAATAGCTCAGGAGACTGCTTCGGCAGCACCAATGCTCTGCACAGAGTATGGTCCCAATTGATGGATTGATATACATCAAGGAAGGTTCTCATTTCATTGATACAAGAAAAACATTTGCAAAAGCCACTACAAAGATTTGCCACTTTGGTCTTCCTTCCCCTTTCTGTTAATGTATGCATGCATTTTCAGATATTTTACCAAAGGTAAACAAATCCTTCAAGAGAAATGATCAAAGTAAATTTCTCCAGATTTTTGACTGGCTTCTGAAGTCTTTCACAATTTATGTGGCATCAAAATCTTGCAGAATCTGTTGGTGAACATGGCACACAGCGATGAAGTTAAGCTGGAGTTGGTTCTTTGTGTTCCTCAGCCAAGTTTTCAACCACCTCAGTGCTGAAAAACTAAACTCGCATGTGCAAGATGTCACCGGGCAGACAAACAGCAGCTTAAGTAGGAAAAAGTCTTGGGGGAAACAGGCTCTAAACTTCTTTTGGAATGTTGCGATAAGCAACCTTTGCATCATTAAGTGAGGATGTTGCTGCTGTGTTTTTAAACATTTCAAGCTGAATTTTAAGTTCTCTGCTGTTTAGTTCAGGGTATTGTTTCGCCACTGTCATTGTCTTTTCCAGATGTGACCATCACCTCTAGTTCTACATATTGTGTTTCACCGGTCTTCGTAATGTCAAACCTTTCCCAGAGGTGGCTTTCTCCAATATCCATGAACTTGAAATATTGGACTCGGTGTTGCTCTTCGTTATTTATGGGTTGGTAGTGCTGTGCTGACCACGTGTTCCTCTTTGGTGGCTTGCACCGGTATGGCAGGGTTAGTTGATCTAAGACTTTCTAAGTCATACTCCTCAGCTTTGGTGAGAACCTCATGAAACAAAATATGATGTGGCTCTCGCACCTTTTGCCATGTCAAATCCTGCTCGGTCATTGAATTAATACCAGGTCAATGCTCATTTGCTGAAATGCTCATCTGATTGCCAAGTCTGTAACTAGTCAGCAGCGACTGTGATGGCAGAAAGCATTCCGAAACAATCCGAAAAATAAAATAAAATAAAATAAACTGATCAATTCCATTTGCTTAATTCATATTTAATAATGTATGTGCAATAATTTATTTAATTGGGGTGATAATCAGGAATATATGTGTAGTCACAGCATCACCTGATATAATGAGGGCTGTAGACTGCTGTGCACTGTTCAGCTGCTCCATAAGTGTGATGGGCTTCACTGCCACCGTCAATCCAAGTGGTGTTTCTCACTTTTGGAACTTGTCAAGAAGGCAGTTTGTCATTGCAGCAGTCTCAGCAGTTGGAGATTGGGTCATCTCCTTAAATGTGCCAAGAACAACTGGGTAGTCAGCAATATATGACTGTCCGGCAGGTAGGTGACGAAGCCAGTGTGTTGGACACATGTCTAATGGTACGTGGACATGGGTTATTGTTACTTCCTTCAGATGCTATCCTCTGCAAGTGAGGCAAAAAGAATAAGAGCGAGAATTGGTTTGCAATCGATGTCCCCTACCGATGTGATATTTTCTAAGTCCAAAAAGGGCATAACTGTTAAAAATTGATCAAACACGCTAAAACTCGAACTTGTTCAGCTTCGTCTGTAAAACCACAGGTGGGACAGATGGATGGACGGACAGACAGATGGAGAGCAAACCTATAGTCCCCTCCTGTGAAACTGGTATGGCACGAGTCATGTAAATAGTTAAATATGTGCACGCACATTTTCAACTACATGGATTGTATATGTGATAACATGAGCACATTAAAGCAAATGAGAATGAGCTCGAATGAGAGCTAACACACAACGCACAGCTCGGGGGGCATGAGACATGAGGGGTGGGAGTGGTAAGGACAAAACAGTGGGGAACAGAGACATGAGGAGATCTGTGGAAGGGAGATGGATGGGGGCAGGGAACATGGGGTGCACAAGATGGACACTACAGGGACTTTCAGGAAGGAAAGCAGGGAATTTGAAGGAGGAGGGCTTGGGTGGATTATTGGGGGTAGAAAAGATTGAGGATTTGGATGGGGGATGATAAGAGGTGGTAGTGAACAGCTGTTTTGAAGGCCTGGGGGGGAAGAATGGAATTGAATAGAGTGAGGGAGTTTATTCCAAAGGCAGGAAAAAAGGAGGAATGAAAGAGTGAAGGTGAGCAGTAATTCGTGATTTTGGTAGTTTTACCAGAAGGGGGTTGTTGGCGGACCTTGAGCGCCTTGCGGAAATGTGGTGGGGACAAATCGCAGAGAGAGTGGGGGGGGGGCAAGGCTGGAGAGGAGTCAGTAGAAGACAGAAAGACCACCGACCAGCCTGCGGTGAGAGAGTGAGAGGCCAAAAGACTCAGCCTTTGTGGAAAAAGAGCGTGGAAACCAAATTAAAAGAACCATTTGATTTAAGTAGTAACAAAAAAAAGGGGTAAGAAAATGGACGAAGAGGAAAAGATGAAATTAACTGCATGTCATAAAATCAGTAACATCGCAAATTCTTTCAAAGAAACTTGCTCTCCCTCATGCACAGATTTATCCCCTCTCGTGTTCAGTTGTCTTACCCTTCCTCCTGCCCTTGGTTTACTGAAGCTTGTGGCGAGGCAGTTGTCCTGAAACAACTTGCCTTTGCCTCATGGAAAGCAAACCCAACTGAGGGCAATCTCAGTTCTTTCCACAAAGCTCGGAACAAGTGTGTATCTACCCTCAGGAGAGCCAGAAAACAACATCTTTCTCATCTCAAGTCTGAACTCTCAAACCTCTCTCCCTCCTCAAAATCCTGGTGGCGTTTAATCAAATCTGTTTCTGGTGTATGTTCCCCCTCCATCCCCTCCCTTACCTCAAATGGTCGCACTGCTGATTCCACACGTGATAAAGCTGAATGTCTAAACTCGGTGTTTGCAGCTAAATCTTGTGTCCTAAACCCATCACTATCTCTACCCACTTTACCCAGTCGCACCCAACTGTCCCTGGACTCTGTATCCTTTTCTCCTGACAAGGTGGAGAGCTTGCTTTCAAACCTCGAGTCAGATTCTGCAACCGGTCCAGACGGCATCAGCCCACGTGTCCTCAAAGCCTGTTCTTCTGCTCTTGCTCACCCTCTCTCTGTTCTATTCACCCTCTCATTTGCCCAAGGTCATCTGCCATCTGCTTGGAAATCTGCTAACATCACTGCCCTGCATAAAAAGGTGCAAAAACAGATCCCTATAACTACAGACCAATCAGCCTTCTCCCAATCATCAGCAAGGTGATGGAATCCATCATCGCCTCAGATATGAAATCCTTCCTCTTCTCCAATGGCTTGATTTCCAATCATCAATTTGGTTTCAGACCAGGTCACTCTACCCTGGATATGCTGCTTCTGCTCTCCCATCAATGGATGGAGGTCCTCAATGCCAGACAGGAAATCCGAGCCGTATCCCTGGACATATCACGTGCTTTTGACACAGTCTGGCACCCTGCCCTACTCACCAAACTCTCTTCCTATGGTATTCAAGGCCATCTCCACTCATGGCTCGCAGACTTCCTCTCCTGTCGCAGTCAACGTGTGGCCCTAAATGGAGTTCTTTCATCCCCTCCTCCTGTGCAGGCTGGAGTTCCTCAAGGTAGCGTTCTGGGCCCTGTTCTTTTTCTGGTTTTCATCAATGATCTCTCGGACTCTCTGGAAAATCCTCTTTTTCTCTTTGCCAACGACTCAACCCTCTGCCGTACCATCTGTCATCCCTCAGACCGGCAAGCAGCAGCTTCTTCGCTCACTGCAGATCTGGATAAAATCACAAACTGGTCCAACACGTGGAACATGTCTTTCAATCCAGACAAATCTCACACTCTCACTATGTCTCTTCGAAAGGACCGTTTACAAAACCCCCCATCCACTTTCTCAACAATCCTCTGGAAGAAGTCTTTTCTTTCAAGCTTGTAGGTTTCACTATCTGCCATGACCTTTCCTGGGAAAGTCACATTTCCAACCTCGCCTCAAAAGCCAGTCGCCGACTGGGAATCCTCCGTCGTGCTAAGTCCTTCCTCGGCCCTCTTGAGCTCCTGACCACTTACAAAGCTTTTGTCCGTAGCCTGATGGAGTACTGCTCTCCCATCTGGGCTGGTGCTCCTGCCTCCCACCTTTCTCGGCTTAACGCTGTCAAAACCAGGGCATTTAAGATCATCGGCATCTCCCGCAATGAAGCTGAGTCTTTGGGCCTCTCACTCAATCACCGCAGGCTGGTCGGTGGTCTTTCTGTCTTCTGCCGACTCCTCTCCAGCCTTGCCCCCCCCTGCTCTCTCTGCGATTTGTCCCCACCACATTTCCACAGGGCGCTCAAGGTCCGCCAACAACCCCCTTCTGGTAAAACTACCAAAATCACGAATCACTGCTTATCTTCACTCTTTCATTCCTCTTTTTTCCCGCCTTTGGAATAAACTTCCTCACTCTATTCTTTCCCATTCTTCCCTCCAGGCTTTCAAAACAGCTGTTCACCACCACCTCTTATCTTCCCCCATCCAAATCCTCGATCTTTTCTACCCCCGATAATCCACCCAAGCCCACTTCCTTCATTTCTCCTGCTTTCCTTCCTGAAAGTCCCTGAAATGTCCATCTTCTCTTCGCCATGTTCCCCGTCCCATCCCCATCCCTCTCCCTTCCACAGTTCACCTAATGTGTCTGTTCCCCACTGTTTTGTCCCTTCCACTCCCGCCCCTCTTGTCTCATGCCTTCTTGCTGTGAGTTTTGTGTTTGCTCTCATACGAGCCTCGACCAAGGTATACAAAAAAAAAAAAAAAAGTTCATTATTTATATTTGAATCGCATTAGGGATATTTAAGAGCCCTCAAATATATATATATATATATATATATATATATATATATATATATATATATATATATATATATATATATATATATATAT
>NC_140964.1:61268731-61278731 GCF_056783735.1 Eptatretus burgeri | reverse complement strand
CACTCCCAGCCCATAAGGCACCTGTCGCCAAGTTTCATCGAAATCAGTTTGTTGGTTTGTGCTGTGGAGCCTCGCGTTGCCGACACACACACACACACACACACACACACACACACACACACACACATACACACACACACACACACACACACACACACACACACACACGTAACTACACACACACACACACACACACACACACACACACACACACACACACACACACACACACACACATACACACACGTAACTACACACACACACACACACACACACACACACACACACACACACACACACACACACACACACACACACACACACAGACGGAAAACCTGACAATAACGGATATCTAGCGAATCCCAATGATTTTGTGATTCAAACCTTCGTACGGTGGGAACGAATGATCAATGAACTCGGACTCGATCTTCCCTTTCAAAACACAAACTATCCATTAAAACGAGCGTCAGGAAGCACAACATGTCGGGACGGAGTGAATGTCACGTACCGGGTCCGGAATCTTCATCCTCGGGTGAACCGACCATGGACCCGTCCGAGGGAGAACCTCATGGACGGACCACGGACCCGCGGTCTGAGGACGAACCCCCCAGACCGAGCACGTTCCCTCCATTCGAGCTGCTCGTGGATCCCGTGGGGTGTTTGCCGTGTGTGGTCTTCACCCGAGAGATATCGGGTCGTCGTGCACCATCCGCCACTGTAAGGTTCAGTGTGCCGAAGGACCGGACATTGTTGACGACGAGACGTTCCAAGAGAAACAAACCACGTGATCATGAACCTTGTTGAGTCACGGTTTCTCGGTGGTGGATTTGCCACCAGTCAATCACGTGATGTAGCAAATCACCGACGAGCACCTTTGGGTTCTTAAAACGCGTTTTTTTGGCCGCTACATAGCAACGGGTGGTTGCTTAGCAACAAAACTCAAACGCGCACACTCCCAGCCCATATGGCACCTGTTCACCAAGTTTCATCGAAATCGGTTTGCTGGCTTGTGCTGTGGAGCCTCGCGTTGCATACACACACACACACACACACACACACACACACACACACACACACACACACACACACACACACACACACACACACACACACACACACACACACACACACACACACACACACACACACACACACACACACACACACACACACACACACACACACACACACAAAAAACCAGACAATAACGGATATCTAGCGAATCCCAAAAACAGATAGACAGACAGACAAGCACTACAGACCAACATACTTGGGAAAATTTTTTTTTGCCAGGTAACAAGAAATCAGAGTGAAAACTGAGTATACCCTTTCAACAAGCATCATCACCAGGTACTGAAGGCCTTCGGCACCTGGTGATGACATCGTACAGTGCCTGGAGATGGAATTGGGAGGGGCGGTGTACAACTACATCTGTTCTGTTAATTTTAGTATTAAGCAAGAGCAGACCCGGTCTTGGGCGACGTTTCACCCGTTTGCCAGCAGGCTTCTTTCAGGCCAATAGACCTGAGCCTCAACAATTGGCTGCTTTTATTACCTCTGCCACCGAAGGTGGAAGGAGCTTAAGTTTTCACCCTGTCTGTCTGTTTGTGTGTTTGTCTGCTACTTGCAAAAGTGAAGATTTGCAAGTATATTGGTTAGCCGACCTTGGTATTCTGTCTGTTTGTTTGTTTGTTTGTGTGTCAATCGCCGACAGATCACAATTTTAAACCAATCGTCATGAAACTTTTTCAAGTTGTGGAGGTCGTCACAACCGGGAAGTCTATAGATTTGAGGCGAAAGGTCATCTTGAGGTCAAATTTCTGAAATCATCTTTTTTCATCCGATTGACTTTAAAGTTAAACAGGATTTGCATATTGGGTCACTGAAGCTGGAAACCAACAATTTTTGAGCTCAAAAGATTAAAGGTCAACTCAAGATCAAACTTGTAAAACCATCAATTTTCATCAGATGGACTTCAAATTTGAAGAGGATTTGCATTCCATGTCACTGCCTTCAACCACCTATTCGTTTTGAGATCAACATCGGCCAAAAGGTCAACATTGGCCAAAGGTCAACAACGGCCAAAGGTCAACAACTTAGGTCATATTTCTAAAATCTTCAATTTTCATCTGATTGACTTGAAATTGGAACAGGATTTGCATAATTTGGTCATTGAATTCAGCCACCAATTATTTTTAAGGTCATATTTGTTTTATGGATTTGGCAAGTACCGTACTCTGCACAGCATATTTCTTGTTTGTTTGTGTGCAGGATATCTCAAAGTTGTGGACGGATGAGGATGAAATTTGATGGACAGGTTGGGTATGTGACAAGAATGAATTTATTAGATTTTAGTATATATCGGGATCTGATCTGGCGACTTGAATTTTTTTTAAGTGATTCTTCATCATTGAGAGATTGAGTCATGTAGCATGATATCTCTAAAAGTTGTGCACAGATTTGGAAGAAACTTGGTGGACACATTGGGAGTTTGACAAGGAAGATTTGATTCAATTTTGGTGAAGATGGAAATGCGGTCCTGGATCCGATAATTTTTTTAGTGATTAATCATATTTGAGTGATAGGGCTGAAACCAATATATAGCAAGATATCTCAAAAAGTTATGGACGGATTCAGACGAAATTTGTTGGATAGGTTGGGTGTGTGACAAGGCCGAATCAAATAAATTTTGGTGAATATCTGTATCGAGATATGGATACGAGAATTTTTTTTATTTTTTAAAGTGATTCTTTACCATTGAGAGTTGGGACCAAAAATGATATATAGCATGATATCTCAAAAATTTATTGGGCCTGATATGTTCTACTGGATCAGGTATTGTATAGCGGAGGTAGCGCTCTGCCGAGTGTCCTTCTAGTTCCCGATGCGACCGCTCATTTTGGTCAAGTGCTGGTACGTGAGGTCAAATGGAGGAGTGTTTTTTTTATTTTGCTAAACCTCAAGCAAATAAATGTCAAATTGTATCATTGATGGGCTGCTCTACTCTTTTTATTACTAACACATGATTTGGTGATGCATGTGTGGGGGTGATCATGTGTTGGTGCTCGTTGGTGTTTTTGTGTTTCCAGGGCATGAACATGGCTGGTTTAATGTTTGCGTTGGATGTGATGAGGTGTGGGTTGTGTGATTGTTGGAGTTCCCATTAGGTGTTGGGAAAGTGTGTGTGTGTGTGTGTGTTATCTATTGCCACCGCTCACTTGTATTAACAGGAAATGGTAAGAACTCGACACCTCTCATTCATTCATGGATATTTTGCGTCTGTCCTATATTTTTGTCAGTCTGACTTGCATCCAGGAAACAACAATTATGGTTTAACCATTTCGAAATTGCCACTCTTTTATTTAAATGCTGAAGATTATGTTTAAAAGCTAATTTGAATGACATTTCTCGTGAGCAACGGTAGGTTAAATGTGTTTGTGCGACCAGATATAAACACACCTGATGCTCGGCCGAGACTTCAGACTTCAGCATGCTCACAAGGCTCTGCCGTCAAAATGAGAAGCCCCAGAAGGTAAAGAAAATAGGATCACATTTGTACATGTCGTGTATATCTTCCAATCACATTTGTAGATGTCGTGCATATCTTCCAGTCTCCTTGAATATTTCGAATAAAATAATTCCAACCCATCATTTGTGACGGGCTTTTAAACTAGTCCTTTATAAATCTGACGATTGAATTGTATTGAGGTACAATACAGGACTTACAAAATGACGTATGAATGTGAAATAAGGCCTTTTGCACATTCGCTGTGGGTTGTGTACAGTAAGAACTGTAGTTGGTAATCATACTAACTCCAACCTGCTGATTCCAGAAAAAAAAGGCCGATATCGGCCAAGCACGTGTGTGTGTGTGTGTGTGTGTGTGTGTGTGTGTGTGTGTGTGTGTGTGTGTGTGTGTGTGTGTGTGTGTGTGTGTGTGTGTGTGTGTGTGTGTGTGTGTGTGTGGACCGAGCACTTTCTTGCTCACTTTATCCAGTTGCTTGCATCATTGGGTTTTCGCCATTTGTATCCTACATGCCATGCTTCCAGTATCAATCCGTGTCGTTTTTTGAACATAGTGTCTCAGATACCGGTGCCATTAAAATCAAATTTGGTTCCAGATTTCAGGCAATGATGTGCTGTGTCACCTTTCCAAGCCTGATGGCTCTATTTTGTTCATATAACCTTTGTGACAAATTTCTTCCAGTTTCAGCAACGTAGAATTGGTCACAGTCTCTGCATGATGAGTGGTAGACAACTCCAGATTTATCACCAGTTGGTATTGTGTCCCTTTGTTTTGAAATAACATTACGGATGGTGTGTCCATGCTACACCAATCCATGTGCTGCGTACTTTCTTGCCAATCCTTTTGGAAAAGCCTGAGTAGTAAAGCCGTTTTTGTGGATGTTGGCATCAAACACGTAACAAACAGGCATTTGAGCGCCCACATGTCAAGCCCGATAACCAAGGCTGGGGCATTCATGAAACACATGGCACTGAACCGATGACCCAAACACCCAAACCGGAAGCAAATCCCTCCTCCAATCCCACCCTCTTTATTAAATCTATCCAAAAACTCATGCTGATTGGTCCTGCTCACAGCCCAATCATAACGCGTAGCCATTCCCGTCGCTTGTAATAAGTACAGCTGATTTATTTGAAGCTGCCCATCTGGTGTTTAATTATTACCTTTGAGGATGGAAGATAATATTCTTTTAAAACGTCAGGATTTTAAGAAAGAGTTTTATTTTCTTGGCTTAGCGTGCTTTTATTCTCCATAAAATATGTCTGATGAGCTGCCCATTTGTAGTCAGTTACCTCTATATATATGGAAATTTGGTTTGTGCAAATTGTTGTAGTCTGTACGCTGTGATAAAACAACTCAGAAACAAAACTTCCAACTCACCACAGCTAGGAAGTGCAGATAGCTGATGATCACCACAAATATGGTAGATGGGGGCCGATCCGTTGGATATCCAAAGTGGTCCTTCTATGTGCCGAGTCACTGCATCGTGTCGATGCCCAATGACGAACTCGTTATACAAATGTGACTTCAGGTGATCGAAAGTTGTCGATTAAAAAAAAAAATCAGAATCACGGTTCTTGTCGAATATTCTCGACGTGAATAAGGTGAGAAAAATTCACCAGCTCGGCCGAGTTAACAAGAACAATAACGAGGTGGAATGTTAGCTTGGTTAAATCAAAACCGAATGCTAAAACCAAGAGCATGAAGTTCTTGCATTATTTCCTTTATGAAAACAATTCAACGATACGTGGATTTGCAAAGAGGATCCCGTTGAGAAGTTAAGAGAAAAAAAGGAAACCCGCTGACTCAAACTTCAACAAGAAATCTCCACTATTAACCCTCTGAAAAGGACCCTACCCATTTGTCCACCCGTCTACATCATTGAACCAATCAGAACTGGCTATGATACAGTCACGTGATGTAGGGCCAGGAAAAGGTTTGCACATGCTCGCTCTTGCAAAGCAGGTCACTACGTACATATACACACAAATCGAACCACCTACCTTGACGAGACAGCAGGACACATATTGAGTCCCATCACAGAATGTGCTGCATAATCTCTAAGCAACAAGTGTCGTTTGCAACATGAACACATTGTCTCTGCCCTGCTGATCATCATTTAGGAGGTTTGCACTCAGGAATAGTAAATTAAACAAAAGGATCACACTGACCCTAGATGTGACAGGACACTGATGTTATGCCTCCAAACTAGGATGGCTTCTGTGTGGCATTCAGGTCTTTGCAGAATTAGATTGATACCTTTCTGGTCAGTCCATGCAGAGGTAGCAAGCACACTTCACATTCTCTTTAGCAATCCTTTCTCGCACTTCGCAATTTTAGCAAGCGCACTTAGCACACTGAGGTGGCAATCCTCTGCCGAACTCCGGCAAACGACAACCCATTTATATCAGTGAGTAAGTGAGTTAACGAATAATTGAGTGATTTAGTGAGCAATCGAGTGTGAGTCAGTGGTTAGAAAGAGCTTTATATATTAGATATATGAATTGGATGTATGTACAGGCGCTGTCACACCTTGACGATTTAGCCAGCGTATGCCGACTTATGAAAAATTTGTCTAAAACACTGGCACACGTCGAATACGTTATGGGTAAGTTTTGATAACATTAAGAGCACGCTGAAAAGCACTGCCATACGTCGTAGTACGCTGGCTTTCATCGTTGTACTTTGCGGTTGTCCTCAAATTTTAGCATGCTTGAAATTTTATGACGTAAGCCAGCGTATGATTCACACATTCCGCTACGCTGGCCATAAGTTGTAGGCACGTTATGCGATCGTTGACACACGTCGACACACGTTACTTGTAAGTTACTCATAAGTCGAAACATGTCGAGGTAATGCTTAGCATACCCAAAACGTATTTCTAACCTATGAGTAACGTGCTTTGAACATATGTGTAACCTACCTCCAACGCATATTGACGTATGTAGATGTATTTGATTGACGTCTTCCGGACGACCACAGAACTTACTGAATGTGTTTCTAATTTACAGCTACCGTATAATGGCGTATTGGCAGCGTTTTAAAAAAACAACAACAACAACTTCCAATATTTCGTCACGTGCCGTTACGTCACGTCCGATTGCCTCTTCAGTTTGCTCATGTCTTATTCTTAGTTCCTCCTCTGTGAATATTTTCTGTTTGAGGATATTGTCACGTCGACGTCGAAACTTCAAAGCAAATGTCCAAATATATTTTAAAATTCGTGATTGACGAAAAAAAAATTACAATAATAAAAAACAACAACAACAACAACCTCAGATATTTCATCACGTGCCTTCACGGAGCCAAGGAGAGAAAAAAGAAAATGTGCCTTGACGGAGAAAACAAGTTTCGGGTATACTAAACATTACCTCGACGTGTTTCGACTTATGAGTAACTTACAAGGAACTTGTGTCGACGTGTGTCAATGATCGCATATCGTGCCTGCAACTTATTCCCAGCGTAGCGGAACGTGTGAGCCATATGGCGAGTACGTTGTAAAATTTTCAGCATGCTTGAAATTTCACGACGTACTAGACGTACTACGACGTATGACAGCGTACTTCATCGTTTTCAGCGTGCTCTTCACGTAAACGAAACTTACCCATTACGAATTCGACTTGTGCCAGCGTTTTAGACACATTTTTCAGAGGTCGGCATAAAGGCCCGGTCACACCTTGACGTTTTAGCCAGCGATTGCAACGTATTAAAATGTATGTAAAACGCTGGCTTACGTTGAACTTTTGATGTTTTTAAAAAAAAATTCGGACGTATTCATAACATGTTGGTCGTATGCATAACATATTAGTAATGGACACAGAACGTTTCGTTGTGTTATAGATAACTTATACCAACGAATGCTGAACCTGTTGTTGGCCTACACAACGTATGCCCAATGATAGTCTAACTTCGGCATAGCGCGTTGCACGCATCACCGACGATGTTGTGACGTAACCTATTAAAAGGCTGACGCACAACGATTCGAATCATAACTGCCGTAGAAATGGAAGTGACAACATCGCGGTCACACCTTGGCGATCTTGCCAGCGTATGCCGACCTAAGAAAAATGTGTCTAAAACGTTGGGGCACGTCAAATACGGTATGAGTAAGTTTGGTATACGTGAGTAGAACGCTAAAGTACGCTATCATACGTCGTAGTAAGTAGAGTACGTCAAGAAATTTTAAACATGTTCAAAATTTTACGACGTACTCGGCATATGACACACGTTCCGCATGCGATGGGGATAAGTTTTACACACGATATCTGGACGCTTACACACGTCCACAAAGGCTACTTATAAGCTACTCATAAGTCGAAACACGTCGCGATAATGTCTTTTTTACGCGAGACTTATTTCTAACTTATGTTTGACGTGCTTTGAACCAATTCTTTACGTAGTCCCAACACACATCGACGTATGTAGACGTATTCCAATGACGTCTTCCGGTCGACAAAAAAAAAAAATGAATGTGTTTCTAGCTTACAACTGCCATATAAAGACGTGTTCCCAGCGGTTTTGGGAATTGGTATATAAAAATGCTGCTCATAAAAGGGGAACCCAACAGTGTTTTCGAGTCCTTTTTGAGTCGATGTCCATGTCAGCAGTAACAGTATCAGTATCAGTATTAGTATTAGTATTAGTATTAGTATTAGTATTAGTAGTAGTTTGTTCATGTTGGCAGTAGTAGGTGGGTGTGAGGGGGAGGGTGTGGGTTATGATGGATCGTCCTTGCGTCCGCGTGTCCGCGGGTAGGTTCATAGGCTGCCACTCAACGATTTAAATGGCTGCATCTCCACTATTGAAAGTAGACGCTTGCGCTCAACAATTGGATTTTTTTTACACTCAATGACTTTTAAACGGTACCACTCAGCTAGTTTCATTGTTTACAATGAACGATTTAAATTGCTGTCACTCGCCTTTGTTTTTTTGTTTTTTTGTTTTTTTTTGACGCTGGCGTTTGGAAATTTGAAGCGTTTCTTCTGAACGTGTTAAAACGCTCAAACTCGACTATTTTAAATAGACGCTGCCGATGGACAATTGGAATCATAGCCAAGCTAGACATCGAAGTGTGAACATCCTCGTCTTGCCGAAGAAAAGTTTGAAGAATGCTGCAAATAAGTGTCCTGGCCGTGGCCGTGGACGCTGACGCAAGGACGATCCATTATACCGACGTCTTTCAGCCTATGAGTAACTTAAAAGTAACGTCTATCGACGTGTGGCAACGATCGCGTAACGTGCCAATAACACGTTAATCATAGGTTAGAAATAAGTTTCGGGTACGCTAAACATTACCTCGGCGTGTCTCAACTTATGATTAACTTACAAGTAGCATGTGTTGACGTCTGTCAACGATCGCAGACCGTGCATACAACTTGTGGCCAGCGTAGCGGAACGTGTGAGTCATACGCCGGCATACGTCGTGAAATTTCAAGCATGAAAAAATTTGAGGACAACCGAAAAGTACAACGTTTAAAGCCAACGTCCAACGACGTATGGCAGTGTTTTTCAGCGTGCTCTCAATGTTATCAAAACTTACCCATAACGTATTCAACGTGTGCCAGCGTTTTAGAAAAAAAATTCAAAAATCGGCATACGTTGGCTAAAACGTCAAGGTGTGACCGGGCCTTAAGCTGGCTAAATCGTCAAGGTGTGACTGCGATGTTGACACTTCCAATTCTCAGGCGGTTATGATTTGAATCGGCGAGCGGCAGCTTTTTAACAGGCTACGCCACGCGATCGTCGGCGATACGTGCAGCGCGCTATGCCTAAGTTAGACTACCGTTGGGCATAGGTTGTGAACGCCAACAACACGCTAATCATTCGTTGGTATAAGTTATCAATAAGACAACGAAACGTTCTGTGTACGTTACTAATATGTTATGCATACGACCAACTCGTTATGAATACGCCAAAAACTAAAAAAAAAAAAACATCACAATTTCAGCGTACGCCAACGTTTTACATACATTTTTATACGTTGCAATTGCTGGCTAAATCGTCAAGGTGTGACAGCACTTTACAGTATGAAAAATATAAAAGCATCAGTGTTTCTTGGACTCTTGTGAGACTCAATCTATGAACATTCTCAACACCCTCATAAGTCTATGATTTGTAAAGCTATTAGCAGGCTCTCCCACTTTTAGTAATCACTCCTTGAAAGAAAGGACAACAACGATGACAGAAGATATGAAAACATTTCCCTCACCATTTCATTTCTTCCCAACAATAAAATGACCATCACCACATCCTGGAACCGAAGCTACAAAAAGAGAGTAAGCTGAAGAGAAATATGGTGGAAGGTTAAAATGGAAGCACACACTGGTCAGATGGTAAACAGATGTGCACACACAATGGTATGCGAGAGAAACAGGACTGATGCCCAGACAGGCATCCCCCTGGGCTAAATCAAAGGCGCGACGGCTTGTCGTTTTGCACTTTTCTGGCACTCTTTTCTGCCGTGATTGTAACAGT
>NC_140964.1:61251231-61263731 GCF_056783735.1 Eptatretus burgeri | reverse complement strand
TCACAAAATCTCGGGTCCCGCGACGAGCGTCTCCACCACGACCTCGGTCCCGCCGCCGGCCTCTCCCTCCGCAGTTCCCCGAATCCGACGCGAGCACCCCCTCAACTGCCTTCGCCGCCGCCGTCTCTCCACAGCTCCGTCCTCTTCACTCCGACTCCGCAAACTCCCAACTGCGAACTGCCAACTGCGAACTGCCCACTGCGAACTGCCTCGACTGACGAACGCAGTCGTTTTTATAAGCCCCGTGGCTTCGCTCTTTTACCCTTGACCCTCTGCCTCCGACCCTTCACCTCTCTTGCTGGCTCCCCATTGGCCTGAGGAAAAGTGGGCGTGAATGCTTTTTGATCTATGAATTTGCATATAGCGACCGCCCTCCAACGCCCTGGAGGCGGGGCCAAATCGCCCCTCGCTCACCGATTGGACGGAACAAAAGTGGGCGTGAGTCGTTTTTGATCCGTTTTTCTGCGGAAAGTCCGTGATGTTTTTGAACACGCTGCTCGGTGCGCGCCCCGCACGAGTCCAGCATCGGTGCCCACGAGTGGCGCGAGATGACGGTGATGCGATGGTGGCGAGTTGTGACGGTAAAGGTCGTGGCGGTTGTGGTGAAGCGGCGTTGTGGTTGGTGGTTGTTGTTGTGAAGCGGCGTTGTGGTTGGTGGTTGTTGTTGTGATGGCTGTTGAGACGTGGTTGGTGGTGGTAATAATGGCGGCTGGTCCAAAATAAAGATAGTAAAAGAAAAACGGCTATCCTGAAGAGTCGCAGCCCGCATGAATGACATTTATTCCCTCGAGACAACGGGTTTGGGCCTAACTACACATATACTTACAGAGATATCTCACCTAAGGGACCTGAATGGTGGTTTGTGAATTTCGTCAACCACAACAATATATATATATATATATATATATATATATATATGTATATATATATATATATATATATATATATATATATATATATATATATATATATATATATATATATAAATATATATATATATATATATATATATATATATATATATATATATATATATATATATATATATATATATATATATATATATATATATATATATATATATATATATATATATATATATATATATATATATATACATACATACATGTATATATATATATATATATATATATATATATATATATATATATATATATATATATATATATATTGTAAGTTAGAACGAACCGTATGTAACCGTATTAACGAACGAACCGTATTACATACGGTTCGTTCTTACTTACAAAATATATATATATATATATATATATATATATATATATATATATATATATATATATATATATATATATATGTCTCGACAGACATCGAATAGCTTCGTATTTTTCGTTATTGCTTACAATGTGCAAGCAATAACAAACCGTGTTTCATAAGGAGTTGCATACATAATAAATAGAAGGTTTATGATTTTATCGGCAAACATCACCGCCTTCCTCTGAGATATCAATTGAGGCTTATATTTCACAGTTTACAGTTATAGAAATTACAATACAGTTCACAATGATAGAAATTACAATTTTCAAATGCTAGATATCAAATGCGGTTTGTATTTCACAATTTACAGCAGTTATAGAAATTACAATTTTCAAAAGTAAACAGTTTAATTGGAGCATTGATGACATTTGTTAGTATGTGCATTCAAAGAAGCTGTCGGTATACAATGTTTGCAGTGTAGGCAACATTTTTTTCTTTATTCTCCTTGTAGGTACCAGTATTTGAATGTTTTTCGAGTATCTAACTTGACCTAAGCTTACATACAATTCTCCATGTGAAAACACATCGTGTCAGAGGTCAAGTCCCACATTGCTCAATGTTCGTCCCTTTGTTTTATTGATTGTAAGTGTTGTGATTTATTGAATGTTGTGCATAACAAATTTGGTTAATGCATTTTTTGTTTGCTGCCTAATAGGTGTTTTACATGTTTTGGATGGCATTGACCTTGACCTTTGACTAATTTTGACCACATTTTATACACACATGCCACACATGCATACAAATAAGTTGTGTAAGTTCCAATGTGATAGCTCGAAAAATTCCCGAGGTTTGGCAATAATAGAATCACAAAAATATTCCATTTGATTATAATGGGGTGAAATTGTTGTCATGGACACCATTTTCTCTTTACCATGTGGGACTTTTTCGATTCCACGTGAGGCTTTTTCTATTCCACGTGAGGCTTTTTATATTCCATGTGAGGCTTTTTCTATTCCATGTGAGGCTTTTTCTATTCCATGTTGGACTTTTGGCACGAACCAAGATGAGCAGAACCTGAAAAAAATGCAACATAAAATTAATTGATTGATTCTATTTTGCACCTTCTGAGCTTGGTTCTGAGTTGGTTTACCAATGGGGGGCCTTTTGATTATGACTGGTGAACCTCAACTGTTCTTCCATAAAGCCTTCAAACAGAACATCAAACAGGGTCTAAAGGATCCAAGGGGACGAAGAGTTATCATAGGGTCTATCAGGTCTACAGGGTCTTCAGGTCCTAAAGTGTCTTTTGGGTCTTAGGGTCCTTGTATAATAGAGGGGCCAAAGATTATTGAGGGTCCTAGAGGGTCTTAAGGGGTCAAAAGGGTCTTGGCAGTCTTAAGGGTCTTGGGGATCAAATAGGGTCTTAAAGGGTCTTCGAGGTCTTCGGAGTCTTAAAGGTCTTAGGGTTATAAAGGGTCTGAAGTGTCTTACCAGTCTTTGGTATCTTAAGGGTTTTAAAGGGTCTTATGGTTATAAAGGGAACAAAGCTTTTTAGAGGTCTTAATGGTCTTAAGAGTCTTAAGAGGGTTACGGATATTATGGCTCTTTGTGATCTAAAGGATCTTTTGGGCCTTTGGGATCTCAAGGATCTTAAAGTGTCTTCTAAGTCTTAGGGGTCTGAGAGGGTCTGAAGGTTATTGGGGCTTTTGGGGATCTAAAGGGTCTTGGGGTATTGAGGGTCTTAGTGGGTCCAAAGGGCATAAAGGTTTAAAGGGTATATAGGGTCTTAAATGGTGCACAGGGTATAAAAAGTTTATAATATGGTTTAAAGGGGTTTAAAAAGGTCTTAGCGGTCCAAGAGGTGTAAGTGCTCGAAAGGTCAACATGTCTAAAAGGTATGTTTCAATAGTCCGTAATTAATAGATGTAAAGCCACTGTCACACCTTGACGTTTTAGCCAGCGTATGCCGACGTTTGAAAAATTTGGCGAATACGCTGGCACACGTCGAATACGTTATGGGTAAGTTTGGTATACGTTAAGAGCAAGCTGAAGCACGCTGGCATACGTCGGCGTATGACTCACATGTTCTACATACGCTGGCCATAAGTTGTAGGCACGTTATGCGATCGTTGACACACGTCGACACACGTGACTTGTAAGTTACTCATAAGTCGAAATACGTCGATGTAATGTCTAGCGTACCCGAAACTTATTTCTAACCTATGAGTAACGTGCTTTGAACCTATGTGTAATGTATCTCCAATGCATATTGACCTACGTAGATGTATTTGACCTCTTCTGGACGACCACAGAACTTACTGAACGTGCTTCTAACTTACAGCTACCGTATAATGGCGTATTGGCAGCATTTAGGGGAATTGGTATATAAAAATGGGGTTCACAGGAGGAACCCGTCAGTGTTCCAGACTCCATGGTGAGCAGATGTCCATGTCATCCGAGAGATGGAGTATCCGGCAAGGCTGAGACAAGAATACCTACTAGCTGTCCTCCATTATCAACATGACCTCATCGATTTGACACTGTACCAGTTGCATGCCAATAGAGCCAGGAGAAGAAGAGGTGAACGGAGGAGAAGGAACTGGGTGACCTCTCCGTCAGAGGGTGAGCGTGATGGGGAGGGTGTGGGTGATGATGGATCCTCCTTGCGTCCGCGTCCACGGCCACAGCCTGGAGACTTCTTGGCAGCATTGTTCGAAGTTTTCTTCGGCATGACGGTGATGTTGACACTTCGATGTCTAGTGTGGTTATGATTTGAATCGTCGAGCCGCAGCCTTTTAATAGGCTACGCCACGTGATCGTCGGCGATACGCTGCCGTGCTATGCATAAGTTAGACTATCGTTGGGCATAAGTTGTGAACACCGACAACACGCTAAGCATTCGTTGGTATAAATTATCTATAAGTTATCGAAACGTTCTGTGTATGTTACTAATACGTTATGCATACGTCCAACTCGTTAATATATGCCCAAAACTGAAAAAAAACATCAATAGTTCAGCGTACGCCAGCGTTTTAGATAAATTTTGATACGTTGCCATACGCTGGCTAAATCGTCAAGGTGTGACAGGGGCTTAAGTTAAGGTCCAATAATAAGTAATTAATAGACGTACTTACGGATCAACTCACGTTCAAACAGTACATAATTAATAGACATACTCTCAGCCCACAGGAGTCAATGAAGACTTAACCTCGACGGGGGTTCACCGTCATCTCGTGTTTTTGGGTTTTATATACTGTACTAGCAGAGTATGCCACCCTCTGGGTGGGTCGACTTTGTGCATCATTTACAAAAAAAAAGTATCGAATATGTTTTACAAGAAGACTAGGGGTCGCATTTGCAAAAGGCGTTGAAGAGTTAGATGTGTGTAGAATTGCTCATCGTGCAATTATCATGCGTTTAAAGTTAGTTGCCAATCGTGGAAGAGTGATTATCTAATGCGGATCAAAACCTAATCACAAGCATTTAAATAACACAGAAATTTTTACACGTCGGCGAGGGCATGTTTAACAGTGCATTTACGCTTTGACACAAGCATTGCATGGATTATATATAATTGGGTAGTGTACATAGGATGTTTGCTTGAATTAGCTCAATAGGAGGCAGAAAAGGATACGAATAGGGCAGTTTACCAATATTCATTGAAAATCTTCGAGGATAGATGCAATCCTTTGGAGATGTTTTACAATATCAAATTTGTTTGGAGTTACGGACTCTCAAAGGAATCATTTTGTCGGTTGCTGAATCTAGTGTAAGATCACCTGGGTCAACCTAAGATGAGGAGCAATGTGCTGAATCCCCTCCAACAATTGTCCATGGCACTGCAATTCCATGCAAGTGCATAATTTCAATTGGATGTTAGAGATATGTGCGGTGTTAAAAGGGTACCTTTGGGCAATTGTATCGTAGGGTTGACAGGCTAATCGGCTGTTTAGATGCACACAAATAATCGGCTGTTTATCTCCCTTCGTAAATTGCAATTTAGATGTGTGTTTAGCTGTGCACATATACATCGATATTTTTTGTCAGCGTTTAAGAGTTGGGCATGTGTTTAGCAAGATTCTCCCTAAGTGCATTTCGGAAATTCGGCCTTCTGTAACTCCGGACAAATTTGATATTGTCATACATCTCCAGAGGATTGCATCTGTCCTCGAAGATTATCAATGCCCTTCGGCGAACTGCCCTATTCCTATCCTATTCTGCCTCCTCTTGAGCTAATTCAAGCACTCCTAACAAATCCATACTCAGCGTTTTAGGTAAACCACCAATTATAAGCCATACATGATTGCTTCAAGTCCTTAAAAGCAGTCTTGAACATGCCTTTGCTGATGTGTAAAAGTTTCCTTGTTATGTAGTCAAAGTTGGCACTAATGGGCCCAGCCAAATTTTCTCCACCTGGGTTTAAAAAAAATCCCACTTGAATAAACCCAGTGTCTTCCCAGTGAAATGGGTTTTTCTTTTTTTCCAAAATCTCCATTCCTGTTTTATTATTTTTATTTTTTTTAATCCTTGGGGCTAACCAGGGGTCATGGTGACCAAATACCAGGACGGATGGGTCGTCTGGTAAATCCAGCTGCGAAGCACTGCTCTAGAGTGTATCACTGAGTTAAACGATGCTCACGGTACTCGTGCTTATTCTGTAGCACTCATCGGGCCGCAGCATGGCCGAGTGCCATACAGATAAAGCCATAAACGAAGCTGATGGCACTGAACATTCCATGGAAAAGCTCGGTAGTTGAAGTAAATCCGCACTTCCTCGAAAGAGTTTGTCCAGAAAGACAAGGCGAGAGCAGGAGGTTCAAAATCGTTTGGATTTGGCGAGAGAAGAAATTTTCGAAACGAGTTTTTTTTAAAATGAGTTCAGTGTCTCTTTATCTGTCAACAGTGATTAAATAGAGTGTTACAGACGAGTGTAAGAAGATTGTTACAAGACTTGTAATTGCGTGTGCCATTGTGGAAATTAATCTGAAATGTTCATTCCTTTCGATGTTGGAGCAAAAATTCCCAACGGACCAAACCCACGCGAAGGTTTGTAAGAAAATAACTTTTGTCTCTGAGAATAAACTTCGATATAGGAGAGGCGTTCAGGGTCTGGTATGATGGCCGAGATGTATGTACAATCACCTCAAAGCTGTCTCATCTGGGTTTGAATCCTGACCAAGCTATAAACCGTCAACCTCGTTCGTGTTTTGCAAGGTTGAGCCATAAAAGTGTGCGACGTCCACGAGATGGATGTTAAGCTGGGTGTACAGTTTGCCAGTATTACCTGATGGACGTTAAAGATCTTACAAAACATTTCGGTGCCTTATGTGGAGTATGCGGGTTTCAGCAGAACCCTGAACGGATTAAAAAATTTGTGTCCAAATCACATTCAGTCAAATATCAGCCCTGTCCAGATTGTTTGTGAAAGACGAGGTCCGAAACTTCCCCGCATTCGACTCATCAAGAAAGTGTGAATAAATCGAGCCGTTTTCGTTGAAGTGGATAACGAGGGACGTTCAAAATGTTCTCGGAACAAGATACAATAGTCATAGAAATGCAACTTGCTTTGCATTTTTTCATTTATGTGTATAGAACTAGCAAGGAGATACTGTACTGCTCTTTTTCCCCCGACAACCAAGTGGATTAATTCGTCATTTCCAGATACAAACCTCATAGCCTACTTGAGGTCAGGCTGGGATCAGAAAATTCCTTCATGGTCCAGTTCTTCCCCTATATAGTTGACAATTAATGCAAAGTAGTTGTTTCACGCACCTTCATGCAGCAATGATGTAACATTAACAATAAATTGTTTTTGTAAGTTAAAAACTAATTGTTTTTTGCTTTCGAGATCATTGGAATCTCTCACGATGAAGCTGAGTCAATGGTCCAATGACGTTGCCATCGCCGACAGGTCGGTGGTCAATCTGTCTTCTATCACCTCCTTTCTGGTCTTGCACCCTCTGCTCTTTCTGTGCTTTGTACCCCCCCCTCCCCTACCACCCAGGTTTCTGCAGGCGCACACCGTCCACCAGCATCCTGTTTCGAGTGAAATTCCCTAAATCCAGAACCACTGCTGAACTCCACTGATTTGTTCCTCTTTTTCCCGACCGATATTTCTCGAAAATGTGTACACAGGACAAACTGGAAGTGCAGGAAGATGAGCGATTCCACATCTCAACACAATGTACAACACATGTAAAGTATGTAACATCAATTCCTGATCTCGATACACTCATTACAAGTATGACAAGAACATTTTTTCGGACAATCACAGTCTAAACAACGTGTAAGAATATTAGGGAAGTGGTCACTCAGTTATTATCTCATATACAGGTAAAGCATTGTGGCCTGTAACTGTTACCACCTGAACCCCGAGTTCATGATGCTGGTAACCCAGGTTCAAGATTCAATTTCCCATAAACCATGTGTTTGGTCCAGCTTGGGTGCAAAGGTGACTCGTGACTGAGGACACTGGAGGTTGTGGGTTCAAATGGGATCCTGTGAAGGCAACAGTTTTAGGGAATGGGATTCTAAGCTTAAGGAAGTGGCTAGCTTCAGAACTGTCACGACTCACGTCATGGTTGGATTGTTGGAAAAATAAAAAAGAAACAAGCTGGCTCATTAACGACCTCCAGGATGGGATAATCTGACTGCCTGCCTCACCTGGTCTTTATGTGTGATGCTTGTCCACTCACTGTGGTTGACTCTTATTCAGTTATTCCCTTCCTTCTTAACAGAAGGTCGGGTACGCGTGCTAGGTCATTCTGAATGACTTTGAGTTCGCCCCTCTGTTCATGCATTAAAAAAAAAGTTTATCGATTGTCTACGAATGTCCTTCTAATAATTATATGAAACATACATTATTGCTATTTACAAGCATTGTCCTGCTTGTGATTTAGGTGCAAAATACTCCGTGATCGATGCAAACTTAAAAACTTTAAAAAAAACTTTAAAAAAATATAAAACTAGCACGCGTACCCGACGATGCAGTCTATTTATTGCGGGGGGGGGGGCTAAAATACTTCCCCACACCTACAAAGGAGTGTGGTCGAGGATCATTCAATATTACCTTTTACAAAGCTACAAAGGCTTCGAGACGGTAGAGCAATAAAAAAACCCAAAAAACGAACTTTGTGTTTTTTATAAAGTTGCAAACCCCCCCCCCCCTTAAAACACTCCTCGGGGCTCAACCGTGAACCTCTGAAAGTTTGATGAAGATCCGTTCAGCCATCTGAGAAAAATGGCGACACACAGACAAATGGCTCTCTGATAATACAGTGTAGATAAAATAAAATAAAGCCATCATTATCACAATCAAGTAAATGCTTGTACACATTGTGGACACTACAAACAACAAAGTTGGCACGAATTATGACGTAGTTAGTACAACATGTCCAGATTCTATGTGGAGGAAACTTTAAAGATGCAATAAGACTTTTAAAATACAATAACACCTTTAATATCATTCACTATATCGAACATGTGGTGCACTCATGTTGCACAGCAAAATGGGGCTAATAAAACATTTAGTTTCCACACTGAGGCTTGCGCCACTTTAAGCCTTAAAATTTCCGAATAACCTGTGACGATTCTTTATTGAAAGATGGATCACATTTGGTGTGTCTTTCTGGCTTTTCTCACGATGATCCCACAGATCGGGCTGAGCCAAAGCATGGGACTCCAAGTAAGACCCACATCACGTGCACTTTGAATCCACATCACAAGCCAAGCAGTTGTTAATATGAAATGGTGGCAAACGAAATCCTTACGAACATTATTCTTTACAAACAAATACAACCTGTCGCTTTGCTAACGAGGATGTTAAAGGGGGGGGGGGGGTGAAGAGAGGACGGAGGGGAGGAGAGAGGCAGATAGGAGAGAGGGAGGGGGGAGACAGGGAGGATGAGAGATGAGGGAGTTGGCCTGGAAGCTGGAAGAAAAAGAAAAGAAAAGTCCTGGAAGAAAAAATCCTGGAAGCTGAAGAATGTCAAAGTTGTACCAATGATAGTTGGAGCTAAGAGAGGAAATGAGGAGGGAGGGGAGGCAGGGAGGAGGGAGAGAAAGGGGGGGTGAAGAGAGGAGGGAGGGGAGGAGAGAGGCAGATAGGAGAGAGGGAGGGGGGAGACAGGGAGGGTGAGAGATGAGGGAGTTGGCCTGGAAGCTGGAAGAAAAAGAAAAGAAAAGTCCTGGAAGAAAAAATCCTGGAAGCTGAAGAATGTCAAAGTTGTACCAATGATAGTTGGAGCTAAGAGAGGAAATGAGGAGGGAGGGGAGGCAGAGAGGATGGAGAGAAGGGAGGAAAAGCTAGGAAGAGTGGAAGAGCGAGGAAGGGAGAGAGCAATAGCTCACCAAATGTTGTAATACATTGCGGGAGGGAGGGGTGCGAGGATGAGGTGTGTGTGTGTGTGTGTGTGTGTGTGTGTGTGTGTGTGTGTGTGTGTGTGTGTGTGTGAGAGAGAGAGAGAGAGAGAGAGAGAGAGAGAGAGAGAGAGAGAGAGAGAGAGAGAGAGAGAGAGAGAGAGAGAGAGAGAGAGAGAGAGAGAGAGAGAGAGAGAGAGAGAGAGAGAGAGAGAGAGAGAGAGAGAGAGAGAGAGAGAGAGAGAGAGAGAGAGAGAGACACAGAGATAGAGACACAGAGAGAGAGACACAGAGAGAGAGACACAGAGAGAGAGACACAGAGAGAGACAGAGAGAGACAGAGAGAGACAGAGAGAGACAGAGAGACAGAGACACAGAGACACAGAGAGAGAGAGAGAGAGAGAGAGAGAGAGAGAGAGAGAGAGAGAGAGAGAGAGAGAGAGAGAGAGAGAGAGAGAGAGAGAGAGACACAGGGAGACAGAGAGAGAGAGAGAGAGAGAGAGAGAGAGAGAGAGAGAGAGAGAGAGAGAGAGAGAGAGAGAGAGACACAGGGAGACAGAGACGGAGACAGAGATATAAACATAAAGAAAACGAGAGAGTGAGGGGTGGGGCAGGAGGAAAAAGAAGAAAGAAAGGTGAAGGGTGGAGGTGGGGTTCGTAAAGAGAATGATGTTATGTTAATGACCGAACACACACAAAAACAAACTCATGTCAGAACAGCTGCACACACAACGACACAACAGAGTTTATAATGTAATCCGCTGGCACATCTGCAAAAACTTTGATATCCCAGTTCCAGAAAATTATTGGGAACATGAACCTAAAGCAATCATTGAAAACATTGAAGTACCACTCTTGTACAACCTCACGATCCCATCGAGAATGAATATCGAAAACAAAGTATTGCAACCAGATGTCATACTTAGGTACAAAAAAAGAGAACAAGGCATTGCTAAATGATGTGTTAATAGCAGTGATTTTGGTCTAAACAATGCAGAAATCAAGAAAATGACCAAACACCAAGACCTCAAGAATGAAGTGAAAAAATCCTGGAACCTAAAGAATGTCAAAGTTATACCAATGATAGTTGGAGCTAAGGGAATGATGACGAAGAACCTCACAGAGATATTAAACATAGGGGTAATACCCCTGGGTGCTCACACCTGGTAGAATAATGATACTGAGGAGGAAATGAACATGGGACAGAATCATCAAAATGTACCATTGAACTAATGTTACAGCAAATACCTATTTTGGGAGGCAACCTACCCCTTACACCCCCAGAGTGCTCAATGTTTTTTTTTGTAGTGAACAAACTTTGGTACATCATGGGCGGTGAAGGTTGCAGTCAAGTTTCATCGGAATTGTGTGTGTAGTTTCGGAGAAGAAAGCAAATACCTATTTTGGGGGTCAAACCTGGCCCACTTTGACTCCCTGTAAAGCCCCTGTTGAGTCCCCAGAATTAGAGTTGCCAATCCATCATATTAAACACCTCCCAGAGATGCCCAAAATATCCAATATGTCCAAATTTGACAAATGAACACTTTTTTTTAGCAGTCGGAACTGCTGCTATGTTCAATTCTGGAGCTTAAATTTTGTATTTCGTTTTGGTTTAAGAGATTTTAGAGGTTATGGCATGTGCAGAAATGGAATAAAGCCACAAACACTGGTGTTTATAAACAATGCAATGTATCCATCGATTCATAGGAATGATGTTCAGTCATTTGATGACATGAGTGAGGAAACTGGAAAAAAAAAACTTCATCGTGAAGAAATCATTGCGGCCTATTCCAAGTCAAGGCATTGTTGAGCAGGCAGGAAAAAATGGTGAATAAGACCCCAGCAAGGTGGCTGAGGATGCGTCTGATAGAAATAATTAAATAAGGTTGTTAATTATCTTCAGAAGGGGTGTTTTAATTTCACTCAAACAACCAATTTTCACTCACGCACTCCGTTGGAGTTCCCTTAGTATGCATGCAAAGTTTCAGGCCACTAGCTTTCATGATTTTGGAGTTATGGAGGACACACACACACACACACACACACACACACACACACACACACACACACACACACACACACACACACACACACACACACACACACACACACACACACACACACCAACTGTGACATACTCACATTTATTGATATAGATAAATAAACTTTTAAAAAGGTAAGAAACATATTCAATTCATAAGTTTCCCGTACATGTGCCATGAATTTTGGCTGATTTAGGTGACCTTTGGGTGTGGTAAGATTAACTTAATAACTGAACTCAGTAGGTTAGAAACCATTTGGCCATTTCCTGGGACAAAAGATACCAGTGCAAATAGCCCATGTTAATGGAGCATCTGGTGTGATTATACTCTACCTTTAAGGTCCTCCTAACAAGTGAAAAAAAACACAGAACTTTGCCTGGTACAGCAAGCTAGGAACAAATGTCAGTGAGAAATACGGCACATGAAGAATCAGAGATGACAAGACAGGGCTGCCAAAACTGGACTCTACAAAGCCTCAGGCCCAAATGTTATCCCAGCAGAAGTGATCAAGTATAGAGGGAAATCAGTCACTACAAGGCTCCGCAATCTCTTGCTGTTGATCTGGGAGTCCAAAACTATCCCTCAAGACTTCAAGGACAGCTGCATAGTTATGTTTTATTATAAAGAAATGTAGGTTCATGTGCAGCAACTCTAGAGGCATTACCCTCCTTTCCATCGTAGGCAAGCTCTTCACTGCAATAATTTTGAACCGACTATGGCCAACCATCGAAGGTTTTCTTCCTGAAGCCCTGTACAGTTTCTGTGTTGGTCGCTCTCCAACTGATATGATGTTTGTCCGACGCCAGCTCGAAGAGAAGTGCCGTGAGCAGAACCAAAGCCTTCACCTCATATTCGTGAACCTGCT
>NC_140964.1:61186231-61246231 GCF_056783735.1 Eptatretus burgeri | reverse complement strand
ACATCTCTCTGGCTGTTATCAGAGAACCACCTCACCGCCGTCGAGTCTGGCATTTCACTCAAGCCGACTGGCAGGGTCTCCGAGCAGCCATCAAACTTACAGACTGGTCTCCTATCACTACTTTCTCAAACATCAACTCATCCTGGGAAATCTTTCAAAGAAACTTGCTCTCCCTCATGCACAGATTTATCCCCTCTCGTGTTCAGCTGTCTTACCCTTCCTCCCGCCCTTGGTTTACTGAAGCTTGTGGCGAGGCAGTTGTCCTGAAACAACTTGCCTTTGCCTCATGGAAAGCAAACCCAACTGAGGGCAATCTCAGTTCTTTCCACAAAGCTCGGAACAAGTGTGTATCTACCCTCAGGAGAGCCAGAAAACAACATCTTTCTCATCTCAAGTCTGAACTCTCAAACCTCTCTCCCTCCTCAAAATCCTGGTGGCGTTTAATCAAATCCGTTTCTGGTGTATGTTCCACCTCCATCCCCTCCCTTACCTCAAATGGCCGCACTGCTGATTCCACACGTGATAAAGCTGAATGTCTAAACTCGGTGTTTGCAGCTAAATCTTGTGTCCTAAACCCATCACTATCTCTACCCACTTTACCCAGTCGCACCCAACTGTCCCTGGACTCTGTATCCTTTTCTCCTGACAAGGTGGAGAGCTTGCTTTCAAACCTCGAGTCAGATTCTGCAACCGGTCCAGACGGCATCAGCCCACGTGTCCTCAAAGCCTGCTCTTCTGCTCTTGCTCACCCTCTCTCTGTTCTATTCACCCTCTCATTTTCCCAAGGTCATCTGCCATCTGCTTGGAAATCTGCTAACATCACTGCCCTGCATAAAAAGGTGCAAAAACAGATCCCTGTAACTACAGACCAATCAGCCTTCTCCCAATCATCAGCAAGGTTATGGAATCCATCATCGCTTCAGACATGAAATCCTTCCTCTTCTCCAATGGCTTGATTTCCAATCATCAATTTGGTTTCAGACCAGGTCACTCTACCCTGGATATGCTGCTACTGCTCTCCCATCAATGGATGGAGGTCCTCAATGCCAGACAGGAAATCCGAGCCGTATCCCTGGACATATCACGTGCTTTTGACACAGTCTGGCACCCTGCACTACTCACCAAACTCTCTTCCCATGGTATTCAAGGCCATCTCCACTCATGGCTCGCAGACTTCCTCTCCTGTCGCAGTCAACGTGTGGCCCTAAATGGAGTTCTTTCATCCCCTCTTCCTGTGCAGGCTGGAGTTCCTCAAGGTAGCGTTCTGGGCCCTGTTCTTTTTCTGGTTTTCATCAATGATCTCTCGGACTCTCTGGAAAATCCTCTATTTCTCTTTGCCGATGACTCCACCCTCTGCCGTACCATCTGTCATCCCTCAGACCGGCAAGCAGCAGCTTCTTCGCTCACTGCAGATCTGGATAAAATCACAAACTGGTCCAACACGTGGAACATGTCTTTCAATCCAGACAAATCTCACACTCTCACTATGTCTCTTCGAAAGGACCGTTTACAAAACCCCCCATCCACTTTCTCAACAATCCTCTGGAAGAAGTCTTTTCTTTCAAGCTTCTGGGTCTCACTATCTGCCATGACCTTTCCTGGGAAAGTCACATTTCCAACCTTGCCTCAAAAGCCAGTCGCCGACTGGGAATCCTCCGTCGTGCAAAGTCCTTCCTCGGCCCTCTTGAGCTCCTGACCACTTACAAAGCTTTTGTCCGTAGCCTGATGGAGTACTGCTCTCCCCTCTGGGCTGGTGCTCCTGCCTCCCACCTTTCTCGACTTCACGCTGTCGAAACCAGGGCTTTTAAGATCATTGGCATCTCCCGCAATGAAGCTGAGTCTTTGGGCCTCTCACTCAATCACCGCAGGTTGGTCGGTGGTCTTTCTGTCTTCTACCGACTCCTCTCCAGCCTTGCCCCCCTGCTCTCTCTGCGATTTGTCCCAACCACATTTCCACAGGGCGCTCAAGGTCCGCCAACAACCCCCTTCTGGTAAAACTACCAAAATCACGAATCACTGCTCATCTTCACTCTTTCATTCCTCTTTTTTCCCGCCTTTGGAATAAACTTCCTCACTCTATTCTTTCCCATTCTTCCCTCCAGGCTTTCAAAACAGCTGTTCACCACCACCTCTTATCTTCCCCCATCCAAATCCTCGATCTTTTCTACCCCCGATAATCCACCCAAGCCCACTTCCTTCAATTCTCCTGCTTTCCTTCCTGAAAGTCCCTGTAATGTCCATCTTCTCCTCGCCATGTTCCCCGTCCCATCCCCATCCCTCTCCCTTCCACAGTTCACCTGTGTCTGTTCCCCAATGTTTTGTCCCTTCCACTCCCGCCCCTCTTGTCTCATGCCTCCTTGCTGTGAGTTGTGTGTTAGCTCTCATACGAGCCTCGACCAAGGTATACAAAAAAAAAAAAAAAAAAAAAAAAAAAAATAGCTCAATATGTTCCTGACTTGTTGATATATTTTCTTGAATTATCACTCATCCAGCATTCAAGATAACCTGTTCTAAATGCTACATTACATATGCCACATACCGCTAGTACTAATATTATTACACACACTACATAATTTACTACATACATACATGTACCTGGATAGTTTTCTAGAAAACTACAGCAAACACACTGCATTATAATACAAGTTACATGTACATTACTACAAACTAGCTCATAAAGTCCAGGTAAAATTGTTCTAATGTGTTGTTGATATATTTTCTTGAATTATCACTCATCCAACATTGAAGATTTATAACATGTTCTAAATACTACTGCTACATACTGCTAGGACCAATATTGCTACATACACTACATAATACACATAAATTATTCTTTGATATTTCATTTACAACTTTTGACCATTATATTTACTTAAAATCAAAGGTGATCCATTAAAATCTTACCTTTTGTTTGCAGCATTGTTTTCTCTTCTTTTTCTTGAAAATCCAGTTGCCAAGAGGAAGTGACATCATAGTTAACCTCACTGTGACATCATAGTTTACCTCACTTAGGTATCCCCAAAAATGACACCATAGACTTTCATATCCCTGTAATTTACTTAAAAATGATCTGAGGGCTTAGGTATGTATTATACACTAATAGGAAATCACATATGGGGAATCATTTGGTCACCTGATATTTGACCTTGAGTGAAGGATTCAAGGTCAAATAGACCCTCAACAGTGTTCCCTTTGTAAAAAAAAAATGTCCTCATCTTTATAAAAAAAAATGGTCTGATGGCTCAGTTACATATATGTGTTATGAATAAATGGGAAATAACATATGGAATCTTTTGGTTACATGGTGGTTGGCGTCGAACAATGGGGTCAAGGTCAAATGGACCCTAACAGCATTGTCATCACAGTATTACCTTTATAGAGGAAAAGCCCATATCATTCTAAACATGGTGTGATGGCTAGAAATTAAATATGGAAATATTTTGGTACTTGACCTTGCCCCGGTATGTGGTTGTGCCCCAAGTTCCCCTACATCTAATTAAGATGAGTGTCTCAATATAGTCTCTGCAGGATTGAAGCATATGCACATCACTGTTTTAGACCATTAATTATTGCTTCAATGTTAAATCATGTCTACTTTTCATTATTTTGGCAGTCATTTCGAGGAAAATCTTGGGATTATGTGAATTAGATCCGCTAAAAAAATACAAAAATGTTACCAATGAATTCCTTGGGGGTCAATAACCTATATTTAGTATAAAAAAATCAACTTTCCATGGCATTTAATTAAGGAGATATCATCATTTGATGAAATACCGCAAAAGTGGCCATTTGGGGGTAGGGATGACTTTGGTTTACAATGAGCTCTGTGGTCATCACACATAGCCCCATTGTGAGAATATGAAAATTGAATTGCTCAGAGGACTTAACAATGAAACTTTTGGCCAAATTTTATAGCTCTACTTACAATATTAAGTCATTCAGAGACCATCAAACTTTGAGCTACTTTCAAGTTGAAAGCTATTTTTGACTAAAATTACATAAAATATGGTCATTTTCTACTGTGAACCAAGTTTTAAGAGAATAAATCATGCAAAAATGTGTTAAGCAATCCATACGTAATTGAAGTAAATCAAAATTAATAATTTATGGACGCTTAATAATGATTTATTCCATCTAAACCCAATACGGGCATTTTTGTTCAATTATGGTTTGCTGGTAGCCAACTGCGAATCCAAAATGGACCCTACAGAGAAAACGTACTTGATCTGGAGGTGTTACCCAAACTTTTTTTGAAGGTCTTGGCATATAGAACAAAAAAAAAAACAATGTGACGCTCTAAAAGAGTCACGTACAAAAACACCCCCCCCCCCACCAGAGCCAGGAGTAAAAGACAAATCTGCCTGATTCCAGCCTTGCTGAAGCACCCCCAGATCATCACCGATCCTCCACCAAATTTCACAGTGAAGACACTGTGGCTTGTAGGCCGCTCCAGTTCTCCGTCTAACCATTAGACGACCAGGTGTCGGGCAAAGCTGAAAATTGGACTCATCAGAGAAGATGACCTTACTCCAGTCCTCTACGGTCCAATCCTTATGGTCTTTTGCAAACCTCAACCTGGCTCTTCATTGCTTCTCATTGATGAAGGGCTTTTTTCTAGCTTTGCACGACTTCAGCCCTGCCCCTAGGAGCCTGTTTCGAACCGTCCTCGCCCTGCACTTCACCCCAGCTGCTGTTTGCCATTCTTTTTGTAGGTCACTTGATGTCATCCTACGGTTGTTGAGTGATAGTCGATTGAGTTGGCGGTCATCCCGGTCAGTGGAAAGTCGTTTTCGCCCTCTGCCAGTCTGTAGCTTTGTTGTCCCCAATGTCTGCTGCTTGACCTTGTTCTTATGAACCGCTGTCTTTGAAATTTTAAGGATGGAAGCAACGTGACGCTCACTGTATCCCTCTGCCAGTAAAGCCAGAATTGAACCCTTCTTTTCCTCACTCAAAACTTTTCTTTTCAACTCTTTTGGCATGGTCAATAGTTATTTTTTTGATTCTAATTACTTTTGAGGTACTACTAGCACTGTTTTTTGCCATCCATCTGGTCATATTGCAAGAGGATAGTGATGACCACAGCAGTGGTTTTTATACTTTTCCTTGTTAAATAATATTCGGTTCAGGTGATCACCGAGTCAGTACCTCACTAAGTAGAATGAGGTGTGCCTGTGTTGGAATTCAACAGACACTGGAATGGAATGGCTGGCATACATGTAGAGATGCTGATTTAAATTTTTTTTGGAGTGGTTTCTTATTTTTTTTCCGGAGCTGTATATATGTGTATATATATATATATATATATATATGTGTATATATATATATATATATATATATATATATATATATATATATATATATATATATATATATATATATATAATATATTCTAGCAGGGTAAGCTTACAGATTGTGTAGAAGCATACGTACCGTGCTTCCCCATTGTTTACTTGCATTTGATTTTTCATTTCTTTTTTTTTCATTTCTTTATATTTTAATTTACGGATGTTTACCAACGATTCTGTGAATTTTTCCGGTGTACTGGCTTCGATATCCATCACCACAAAAAATTTCAGCTTTGTATTTTACCTGGGAGGTCTCGATCTTTAATATCAGTAAGTCAGTCAATCAGTCAGTCAATCAGTGGTTAGAAATAGCTATGTATGTATGTATGTATGTATGTATGTATGTATGTATGTATGTTTGTATGTATATATATGTATAAGGTGATTTTATGACACTGGGAATCTAACTTCGAATCAGATCAAATGCATCAGTAAGGAATGTGGAGCATCAAATTGAGAAGACCAAATGCTCATTTTCAATATTTATAAACGACATGTTCAATTTAATGATAAACTATCATTGCTGGTCGTCATACTTTGGTAGTACCTACTGTCATGTTATCTTAGGATACATCAATCACCGTGCCCTTCAAATAGCTTGGCCACTAATGTGGACTCTCCCTTGGTCTGCTGGTTTTGGTCTGGGCCTGTCTCCAAACCACTTTGAAAACCACATGGATGAGTACGGTGCCAGAAATATGGAGCCGTGCGGTGAAAGGATCTTCAATGCAAATATACCCGGTATGTCAGTGAGTGTCTGCGTAAGGTTATTTGTGTTTTCATATGATCCCTCACCTGAACATGATATCAGGTGTTTAAAAGAGGGATGTCAAATTACTCAATAACTTGTTGGGAGTTAAAAATGCAGTAAGTAGTAATACTTCCTCAATGTCAGTCGATTTCATTTCTCGTTTGAAAGCAATTTTTTGTATCATTATAAAATTGATTTTCGTATTAATGTAATTGTATATTATACACGTTGTTTGGTTTATCTTCGCAACTATATTTTATTCACCCTCTGAAACGATTCATTTAAAATTAAATCAGTTGAACTCAATTTTTAATTATAATCCATCTTCTTTCAAAATATTTTTATTCAAAATATCATCCGAAGATGGGAAATGTATGCAGTGCGAGAATCTGGCACGACATGACAGAGATTTATAATTGAGATGTGAGAGTCTGGCATGGGAGGGATTATATAATTTGATTGGGAGAGTCTTTAAGACATGGAATTAATTACGATTTGGAGATGAGAGTTTGTCATGGCAAGTAATTCAGACATCATCATTCAAACGGGAGAGTCTGGGATAGCATGGCACGGATTGTATATAATTTGCTTCGCAAAATAAGATGTGACGTCATTTAATGGTTTGAGTTGATTGTATGTACAGCTGTTACATGCTTTGTTTATGTTCACAGGCATGTGAGGAATAAAATCGCAATGTGTGTATTTAGGTGTAAGATAATCAATATACTCGCTGTCGTGTTTCATTTTTACTCACTGCCATCTCGGAGTGGTCTTCAGAAACACCGAATATCTCATGGTACCAAGCAGTGACATTGTCATCAAGATTTCATTTGTGATGGGGATCACCCCGACATCTTCATCTCCTGAGGACGTCAGAGAGAGAGAGAGAGGTAGAGACAGAGACAGAGACAGAGACAGAGAGAAACATAGAGACAGAGAGAGACAGAGAGACAGAGACTCACTGCCATTGGCTGGAATCGTTAGAATGTCCTCATGTGAGTTTCTGTTTATACGGCAGTCTTATGTGGCTACATCTCCACTCATCAGTCATGATGAGATATCCCCTTACAGATTGGCTCTCCACGTATAGAATTATTAGAATAGGCCCTGACCGACCAAAAGCTTAAAGTGTGACCATGAAAACATTTGGAGGCTCTTGCGATCATCCTCACCAAGGTATGCTATTGCGTCAACATGTAACACCAGATCATCCACTAAAAGATATGTTCCAAAGAGAATGAGAATGGTACTCGGTCGAGTGCATACCTCCACCAGACAGAACAGTTTATGTTTTGTATCCCACTGATAGGCTGGATCTGCATCCGTGCGTAACCAAAATCAAATTGGCTTGTTCTTTTTATCTACCCAACTTAACCACCGAGTTTTGTCAAAATACATTCAAAACCTTTTTTGAGATATCATGCTCTATATCATTTTTGGCCCGATCTCACAATGGTGAAGAATCACTTTGAAAATTAAATAATTCTCGTATCCAGATCCGGATTCGGATCTTCACCAAAATTTAAACAATTCTTTCATGTCAAACAACCAACATGTCCACCAAGTTTCGTCCAAAGCCGTCGACAACTTTTTGAGATATCATGCTCGATATCGTTTTTGGTCCTATCTCTAAATGGTGAAGAATCACTTTAAAAATTCTAGTAGCTGGATCCGGATTCGGATCTTCACCAAGATCTAATCAGTTCGTTCTTGTCTCATGTCCAACCTGTCCACAAAATTTAATCCGAATCCATCCACAACTTTTTGAGATATCCTACACACAAACATACAAATGAAATTGCTCGTTGAGCATGGAATTGCTGGAATAACTTTGTCATCTCTCCATGATATTTGAAAAAACAAAAACCTGGAAATCAATTTGGTTCTTATAAGTCGATAGTGCTACTGCTTAATGAGTTATAGCACTTAGTTTGGTCATGATCATAACTTAGAAGTCAATCGGACATGAAATGGCGTTTTTTATCGCAATTTGAAAATTTTGACCCGACCCCCTGACATTCGACCCCCGACCGCGAAGAAAGGTGTTGGTGTGACACCCCAATGAAACATATGGTTGGATGCAGTGTTGGAAGATGCACATTTTGGATTTGGGTTGAAGTTGATACGACCATTTTAGCGGACGTTATCGCGAAAATAAGAATTTCAGTTTTTCGGTGACCTTGACCTTGACCTTTGACCTAGATTCACCAAAAACGACAAGTGTCTAAGTTGGACCATGGCCGACGTCTGTACCCAGTTTGGCCATGATCGCTGAAACACTGTGGGTGCTTCAGGGTAAACAAACATACAAACAGACAGACAGACAGACACACAGAATGACACACACAATCGACCAACATAATTGCCGAAATCCGAAGGATTCTGGCAATTAACAAACACACAGAAAGGGGAGAAAACATAACCTCCTTCACCTTTGGTGGTGGAGGGAAAAAATCTCAGGCTTACGAAAAAGGAAAAAGCATACAGTGTCAGAATGAGTCAGTATATTTTGTCAAGTACATGCAAAGCTGTTTCTAAAAAAGTGTAGTTCCTTGAGATGTTTGTGTTGTAAAGTTTTTTTATACCTTGTGAAAGTTTGGTTTGTCATGTGTCAGGTTAGGCTTTTGTTGTTGATTGTCAATGTTTGTTGGGATGTAAATCAAAGTGCATTATTTATCTTTTCACTTGTGGAGATTGTGGATTGCAATATGTTGGTAAAACTTCTCAATGTTTACATCAACGTTTGACTTGACATCGGTCTGCTGTATCATCTGGTATTAATACTTATTTATATAATCATTTAAATGAAGTTTGACATACTTTCAATCGTTGTTCTATTCAAATTATAGATTTAGTGAATGCTCCTAATTTTGATAACAAAGAGGAGTGTAATTTTGAGCTATAAAGCAAAGAGCATTTTTGGATCAAGATACGATGTGCGATCTGTCTTTTGGATCTTAATAACAGGGTACAAAGGAAGGGACTGGCTTAGTTTCTCAAGGTAATGTTTTCGGTAACAAATATTTTACTAATCCAATCAGGAGACCCACAGGTCATGAGCGTCGAATTCGGTGTCATACGGCTCCAAAAACGGAAATTTCAGAGATAATTGATAAACTTGAAGGTTTTTATGTCGGAAAGGTTTTGTATTATTTTTTGTTCTTCTACGGTCATGTTACAAACAAGTCTGAGCGAATATTCTCCAGAGTTTAGCAGGTTCATATGACGTGCTCGTTTTTGATCGAAGCTTTTTGTAGTAGGGTTCTGATAAAGATGTCTACTCCCAAAGTTGATGGGATCTGTGAGTTCTGAATTTGCGATTTTTCCAGCAAGCAGGTAGATGAGCATCAGCTTCATTCTATATTTAGGAATATTGTGTGGAGAGTTTATGACCAGATAAAGTGAGGGAGCGAACCCCATTGAAGGTTTATTTTACTTTCATGAAGACCATAGGACAATCCTTATTCAATTAATGAATTTCTTAAAATTCTTAGTACAAAAATAATAAAGGACATTTTGTAAACTGACTGTGTATGTTCATCTTCCCTTCCTTTTTTATATGGTCCTTGTGGACACGTAGATTATGGGGATTTGAATATAATTAGTAATCGTGAAATTAGGGATCTGATGAAAATGGGAGCTAAATATAGGGAACCAGTAACTCGGAGCTACATTGGATCTTCAATTGTGGACTTTGCCTCTAATTTTGTTAACAAAATGTGAACCAAGTTTAAGTTATCTGTAAACAGTTTCAATGCATGGTTTAAAAGAGTTGTGGAAGTCCTCAATAATCCGATTAAGTTTTTAGTAGTCGGGGCTTGCTTTCACTGGGTCGGTCTAAACCAGTGTTGAACAAGCCGAGTGTTCGTAAAGGCATTCGGGATCTCCATGATAGCTCCATAATAGCTCCAGCAGATAAAGCTGCTCATAATTTTGTTGTGGTTTGTAAAAAGTTTTTTGTAGAGGTTTTATTAAGAGTGGGCATTGATAAGGTTACTTTCACTAGTTTAGGAAATAGGAGATATGTTCCTTGTCATAAGTCACTCCAATCATTATCACTCAGCATCAGGAAGTTTTAGTTAATAATTTCAGTATTCAATCTAAAGAGGTAATTCTTTGTATTCCTCGACTTTTCTGGATTCCTAAGCTTCATAAGAACCCATACAAGTATCGGTTTATAGCGGGTGCCTGGTAGTGTTCCACCAAACAGTTATCGGTTATCGTTAACTCAGGCTTACAAGTTGTTCGGGAACAATCAGGAAATATTGTTTAGCAATTTAGAAGAATTCTGGTATTAACACTGCCTGGAGTATTAATTCTTCTTTAGAGTTATTTGATAGAATTAGATGCCTCAACATCAAGTTAGTTGAAATTTTTGATTTTTTTTCAGCTATATTTACAAGTTTGGATTTAGTACTCATGAGGGATTCACTCTTCAAAGTAATTGACAAGATTTTTAACTCTTTTAATTAGTTTTTATGTGTCAGGTTTAATGGAGCATTCTTTTCTCAAAAGAAATACTCAAGTTTTCATCGTTTTTATAAACAGAGATTTGAGGATGCTGTTAATTATATTTAATTTAATGTTTGTGTCTTTTTGTGGGATAATGTTCAACAGATTAATCGTATTCCCATGTGTGGGAATTGCAGCCCCCTACTTGCAGACGTTTTTCTTATTTTCTGTGAATTTTCATTCATGCAGAAACTGTTGAAGGAGAAAAAAATTAGGATCAGTTAAAAAAAATCGATCTCATAGATGTCGCGATATAGATGATATTTGTGTGGTTAACTATAATTGTTTTGATAGGCAGCTTCAGTCGATTTATCCAGAGAGCCTGATTGTAAACAGGAGTGGTAATGATTGCTCAGTTGCTGCATATCTGGATGTGTTGGTTGGAGTTGGCCAGAATGGTTTTAGTACAAGTGTGTATCATAAAGTTGATGATTTCAGTTTCCCTGCAGTCTTGTATACCTTTCCAGGTAGCAATGTACCAATTAAAATGGGTTAAAATGTCTTTTCATCTCAGCTACTTAGATTTGCAGGAATTTGTGCAGTGAAGTATGATTTTGTGAAACGTGCTGAGCAGGTTTTTCCATCATGTTAAACAGAGGATACTTGGCTGATTGTTTGATCAGGTCTTGTGAGAATGGCTTTCGACTCCATCGTCACTTTTTATTTAAGTTTGATTTGTTTTCATGTCAATAAGTTCCAATTGCATTGCATTGCATTTGATATAATCATGAGGAATTAATTATTTTAGTGAGGTAAATTCTTTCAATAATATTATTGCTTAAACATTACATACATATATATATGTATATATGTATATATATATATATATATATATATATATATATATATATATATATATATATATATATATATATATATATATATATACATATATATATATATATATATATATATATATATATTTTTTTTTTTTTTTACATGTATAAGATTGGTGCGGTTGGGATTACACATTTTAAAAGAAGAAAATGCTTCAAACCAAAAGTAATAAACTCGCTCGACTCCGCTAATTTGAGAAAAAAGCGAGAACAGACCCTTTTTCTCTCTGAGAACGATCTCAGGGATTTTTTTTTGGGATGATCCAGGCAGTTGGGAAGTCAGTTAATTTATAAGCCCTGAGACCAGGTCTGCTCTCGCTTTTTTGCTCAAATTAGTGGAGTCGATCGAGTTTTTACTTTTGTTTGGAAGCACCCTCTTCTTCTTAAAAAAAAAGTTTAAATAAAGGAGGTATTATATAAAAAAATAAATAAAATAAAATAAACAAGTCTGAAGACGATGATGGTTCACGAGCGGTATTTGATGATGTAGATTGTTTCAGAAGTCAAGGATGAGGCAATGTGATAATTTTTGACCAAGTTATAAAAATGATCAACATGATGTGATAAGAGTGACAGGTTATTAGCTGCAAAATGTCGAAAACCCGTTTTCGTTCAACAACTTTCAAAATTTGACCTTTGCATAACCTTTAAAGGTCACAAAACAATGTTGTGAACATTAAAATAAGGAAACAGGATGCGTGCTATAACTTATTGGAGTTAGTTCGTCGAAGAAGGTCCAAAACCCTGGTTAGATTCCCACAACTTTGAAAATTTGACCTTGGTGAACTTTAAAGGTCAAGGATTATGACCTTTGGTGCAAAACTTCCTCTGGAACATTCCAGGAACAATATAACGTCATATAGGCTATATGGAATTTCGCACTCCTCGGATTATCCATACTTTGATGAAATCAGCGTAAAAACAAACTTGAAGGGGGCGCCACGGTCAAGGTGTTTGAGATGGAGAAAAATGGTTTCAAGAATTTAGGTGGGGAATGACCTCAAGATTATGCATAAAAAATATTGTCATCCTTGCTCTCAAAGTTTGGGCGGTCGTATGATTTTTATATCAAAATCCGAAATTTTCTAAGTTCGTGACCTTGTGACCTTGACCTTGGGACGAAAATGAAAAATTGAGCTCCGTGGGGCTATGCAGGTGCCATTGGGATAAACAAGTACTGGAACCCCTGCCAGATTCGACAAACCCCCTCGGAGAAGATGCAAATTGAAATTGGCTACCCCCTAAAAACACAATTCGCAATTTTCTAAGTTCGTGACCTTGTGACCTTGACCTTGGGACGAAAATGAAAAAGTGAGCTCCGTGGGGCTATGCAGGTGCCATTGGGCTAACCAAATACCGAAACCCCAGCCAGATTCGACAAACCCCTCGGAGAAGATAATTTTTTACGTCAAAATTCACAATTTTCTAAGTTCCTGACTTTGTGACCTTGACCTTGGGACGAAAATGAAAAATTGAGCTCCGTGGGGCTATGCAGGTTCCATTGGGCCAAGCAAATACCAAAAACCCTGTCAGATTTGACAAACCCCCCTTGGAGAAGATGCAAATTGAAATCGGCTACCCCCTAATAACACATGTTTTTTGGGTTTAGCTCCGCACATAATGGGTGCACCATGCCCATTCTCAGGAAAACACAACTAGATCATGATATAAACCTCCCACCAAAATTTCATCAGGATCGGATCAAAACCCACGGAGCTATGCTTGGGACAGACAGACAGACAGACACACAGACATTCAGACAGACAGACAGACAGACAGACAGACAGACACACAACAATAACGAATATAGTGGTCACTTATTTTTTTCGTGAAAATATTTTTTCGTGAACCAATATTCATTGCTGTTTTGACTGACTGTCTGGACACAACTTTGAGGTCATGATTCCATTGATGTTGAGTAATCTACTGATGTGGACCTGCAACCGGTGTTGTGGATCTGCCGTTTGGAGAGGATTTGGGATGAAAGGATCGAAACCTCGATGAAAAACGGTGCCCAGCTGATGATCTGGGCAGTTGGGAAATCAGTCAATTGCTTATAAGTAAGTTAAGGTTATAACTTCAAATGAAATAGCTTTTGTAAGTACTTACCAGTACATAATATATCCATGTTTGTGTGTTTTTTATGTGTGTTTGTATGTGTATAAATATGTATATATATATATATATATATAAATATATATATATATATATATATATATATATATATATATATATATATATATATATATATATATATATATATATATATATATATATATATATATATATATATATATATACATATATATATCCAACCATCCATCGGGACCATACTCCATGCAGAGCGTTGGTGCTGCCTAAGCAGTCTCCTTGGCTATTGGACACAATCCTGGACGGGTCGCCACTCCGACACAGTATACCAGCATGCTGGTACTCATTTTGCCGACCTCGGAAGGATGACAGGCAGAGTCAAACCCACCTGGTATGAATTCAACAGTGGAGTGGGGTTTGAACATATATATATATATATATATATATATATATATATATATATATATATATATATATATATATATATATATATATATATATATATATATATATATATATATATATATATATATATATATGTATGTTTGTGGATGTGTGTGTTGTGTGTGTGTGTGTGTGTGTGTTTTTGTGTGTGTGTGTGTGTGTGTGTGTGTGTGTGTGTGTGTGTGTGTGTGTGTGTGTGTGTGTGTGTGTGCGTGCGTGCGCGTGCATGTGTGCGCATGTTGTTATGTCTGCCTTTCTTCTTCGGACTACGGTACAGTAATTGCTCTTTATTTTGAATATGTTAAATAGAAAGGGGCAGCAAGGTTTGTAGTGGAAATTGAAGAGAGTAGTCAGGCTTTTTTTAGGTCAACGGAGTGTGGGGACTGGGGACGTTATCAAGGAAGGAACTGATTATGAAATTGTGATTCGTCAGGCCAGGCAAGAAAATATAATTTCAGGAAAGGAAAAGTTAAACATATTCTATTAATATTCATATTAAAATATTAATAAACATATTCTATAAAGTTAAACATTCCAGGAACAATATAACGTCATATCGGCTTTATGGCATTTCACACTCCACGGATTATCCATACTTTGATGAAATCAGCGTAAAAACAAACTTGAAGTGGGCGCCACCAGAAAGGTGTTCGAGATAGAGCAAAATGGTTTCAAGACTTTAGGTGGGGAATGACCTCAAGATTATGCATAAAAAATATTATCATCCGAGCTCTCAAAGTTTGGGCGGTCATATGATTTTTATGTCAAAACTAGAAATGTTCTAAGTTCGTGACCTTGTGACCTTGACCTTGGAACGAAAATGAAAAATCGAGCTCTGTGGGGCTATGCAGGTGCCATTGGGCAAAACAAATACTGAAGCCCCTGCCAGATTCGACAAACCCCTCGGAGAAGATATTTTTTTACGTCAAAATTCGCAATTTTCAAAGTTCGTGACCTTGTGACCTTGACCTTGGGATGAAAATGAAAAATCGAGCTCCGTGAGGCTATGCAGGTGCCATCGGGCTAACCAAATACCGAAATCCCTGCCAGATTCGACAAACCCCCTTGGAGAAGATACAAATTGAAATTGGTTACCCCCTAAAAACACAATTCGCAATTTTCTAAGTTCGTGACCTTGTGACCTTGACCTTGGGATGAAAATGAAAAATCGAGCTCCGTGGGGCTATGCAGGTGCCATCGGGCTAACCAAATACCGAAATCCCTGCCAGATTCGACAAACCCCCTCGGAGAAGATACAAATTGAAATTGGTTACCCCCTAAAAACACAATTCGCAATTTTCTAAGTTCGTGACCTTGTGACCTTGACCTTGGGATGAAAATGAAAAATCGAGCTCCGTGGGGCTATGCAGGTGTCATTAGGCTAAACAAATACTGAAACCCCAGCCAGATTCGCCAAAACCTCGGAGAAGATAATTTTTTACGTCAAAATTCGCAATTTTCAAAGTTCGTGACCTTGTGACCTTGACCTTGGGACGAAAATGAAAAATCGAACTACGTGGGGCTAGGCAGGTTCCATTGGGATAACCAAATACCGAAACCCCTGCCAGATTCGACAAACCGCCTCGGAGAAGATAGATTTTTACGTCAAAATTCGCAATTTTCAAAGTTCCTGACCTTGTGACCTTGACCTTGGAATGAAAATGAAAAATCGAGCTCTGTGGGGCTATGCAGGTGCCATTGGGCTAACCAAACTCCGAAAACGCTGCCACATTCGCCAAATCCCCTCAGAGAAGATGCAAATTGAAATTGGCTACCCCCTAAAAACACATTTTTGGGCGTGGCTCCGCCCATAATGGGCGCACCATGTCCATTCTTAGGAAAACACAACTCGATCATGACATAAACCTCGCACCAACATTTTATCAGGATCGGATCAAAACCCACGGAGCTGTGCTCGGGACAGGCACACAGACACACAGACAGACAGACAGACAGACAGACAGACATACACCAATAACGAATATAGTGGTCACTTACTTTTTCGAAAACCAATAAATAAGTAAATAAATAAATATTATTCATGAAATTCATTATGAATAAGCATGAAAATAATTTGATGGTGGTTGCTCGGGCATGCAGTGCAGCATGTTAAAATCGGTTGTTAATGGCAGTTTTACTATTTGAATGACAGTTTGTGTACATACTTAGATGGAGGTGCTGTGTTATGGACATGTCTGCAAGTTAGTGTTTAATGTTTATCGCTTCATATATTATCATATAAAGTGTTGTAAGATTCAAGTTATTAATATGTGGTAATACTTTAAATAAAAGGGATAATTAAATAAGTTTGAATAAGGACAAGTCTGAAGAAGACGATGGTTCACGAGCGGTATTTGACTATGTAGATTGTTCAGAAGTCAAGGAGGAGACGATGAGATAATTTTTGACCAAGTTATAAAAATGATCAACATGATGTGGTACTAGTGACAGGTTATTCGCTGTAAAATGTCGAAAACCCGGTTTCGTTCAACAACTTTCAAAATTTAACCTTTGCATAACCTTTTAAGGTCACAAAACAATGTTGTGGACATTAAAATAAGGAAACAGTATACGTGCTATAGCTTATTGGAGTTAGTTTGTCGAAGAAGGTCGAAAACCAGGTTCGATTCTCACAACTTTGAAAATTTGACCTTTGTGAACTTTAAAGGTCAAAGGTCAAGGATTATGACCTTTGGTGCAAAACTTCCTCTGGAACATTCCAGGAACAATATAACGTCATATAGGCTATGTGGAATTTCGCACTCCTCGGATTATCCATACTTTGATGAAGTCAGCGTAAAAACAAACTTGAAGGGGGCGCCACGGTCAAGGTGTTCGAGATAGAGAAAAATGTTTTCAAGACTTTCGGTGGGGAATGACCTCAAGATTATGCATAAAAAAATATTGTCATCCTAGCTCTCAAAGTTTGGGCGGTCGAATGATTTTTATATCAAAATCCGAAATTTTCTAAGTTCGTGACCTGGTGACCTTGGGACGAAAATGAAAAATCGAGCTCAGTGGGGCTATGCAGGTGCCATTGGGCTAACCAAATACCGAAACCCCAGCCAGATTCGCCAAATCCCCTCAGAGAAGATGCAAATTGAAATTGGCTACCCCCTAAAAACACGTTTTTTGGGCGTGGCTCTGCCTATAATGGGCGCACCATGCCCATTCTTAGGAAAACACAACTAGATCATGATATAAACCTCGCACCAACATTTTATCAGGATCGGATCAAAACCCACGGAGCTGTGCTCGGGACAGACACACAGACAGACAGACAGACAGGCATTCAGACAGACAGACAGACAGACAGACACACAACAATAACGAATATAGTGGTCACTTGTTTTTTTCGTGAACCAATATTTCATTGCTGTTTTGACTGACTGTCTGGACACAACTTTGAGGTCATGATTCCATTGATGTTGAGTAATCTACTGATGTGGACCTGCAACCGGTGTTGTGGATCTGCCGTTTGGAGAGGATTTGGGACGAAAGGATCGAAACCTCGATCATAAACGGTGCCCAGCTGATGATCCTGGCAGTTGGGAAATCAGTCAATTGCTTATAAGTAACTTAAGGTTATAACTTCAAATGAAATAGCTTTTGTAAGTACTTACCAGTACATAATATATCCATGTTTGTGTGTTTTTTATGTGTGTTTGTATGTGTATGAATATGTATGTGTGTGTGTGTGTGTGTGTGTGTGTGTGTGTGTGTGTGTGTGTGCGTGTGCGTGTTGTTATGTCTGCCTTTCTTCTTCAGACTACGGTACAGTAATTGGTCTTTATTTTGAATATGTAAAATAGAAAGGGGCAGCAAAGTTTGTAGTGGGAATTGAAGAGAGTAGTCAGGCTTTTTTTTGGTCAACGGAGGGTGGGGACTGGGGTCGTTATCAAGGAAGGAACTGATTATGAAATTGTGATTCGTCAGGCCAGGCAAGAAAATATAATTTCAGGAAAGGAAAAGTTAAACATATTCTATACCAATTGCAGGAGTTTAAAGAAGATGTAAGAGCTTGAAGCCAAAGTGGATGGTGAGGAGTACGATATAGTTGCAGTGAATGAGACATGGTTTAAGGAGGAGAGTAAGTGGAGGACAGGATTAAAAGGCTACAAGGTGTATCTGTGTGATTGGAAGGAGAGAATAGGAGGAGGATTAGCAATCTGGGTAAAGGACAGCATTGTTTCAAGAGAAAGGGGTGACATTAAGGAAGGAATAAATGATGAAGATTCTGTATGGGTAGAGAATAGAGATTGTAAAAGCAGTAAGATACTGGTAGGATGCTTTAATATGGCTCTGGATATGAAGGAAGAAGAGGAAGGAGGAGTACGTGAAGAATTCAAAAGGGCATGTGGTAAGGGAAGATTATCGATTATGGGGGATTTTAACTTGCCAGGGATAGATTGGGTCCATGATCAGGGAAAGAGCAGAGCAGATGTGGATTTTCGAGATTGAGTTCAGGATTGCATTTCAACCCAGTTTGTAGATAAGCCCACAAGGGGGAGTGCAGTGAGACCCCCTTTTGAATAACGATCCCATTATAGTGGAGGAGCTGGAGGTAGGGGAGCATTTAGGATCAAGTGACCATAACATTGTGTGTGCAAAGATTCTGTTAAGGGTTAGAGTTCAGGATCAAAGAGTAAGGCTATTTTAAAGCTATTACATTTCAGGAAGGCAAATCTTGAGGGTATGTGGAGAGAGTTGGGCGATGTGGATTGGGAGAAGCTAATAATAGGACAATCAGCATCAAAAAAATGGGAAACCTTCAAGGAACAAATATGTAGAGTGCAGAGTTAGTACATTCCAATGAGGTGTTAAACTATAAGCAGAAAGGGTGGTTGAGCAGTGAGAAAAGGAATGCTTTAATGAGAAGCAGAAGGCATTTATGAGGTATAAAATTACAAGTCTGAAGACGACGATAGTTCACGAGCGGTATTTGACGATGCCGATTGTTTCAGAAGTCAAGGATGAGACAATGTGATAATGTTTGACCAAGTTATAAAAATGATCAACATGATGTGGTACGAGTGACAGGTTATTAGCTGCAATATGTCGAAAACCCGGTTTCGTTCAACAACTTGAAAAATCTGACCTTTGCATAACCTTTAAAGGTCACAAAACAATGTTGTGGACATTAAAATAAGGAAACAGGATACGTGTTATAGCTTATTGGAGTTAGTTCGTCAAAGAAGGTCGAAAACCCGGTTCGATTCCAACAACTTTGAAAATTTGACCTTTGTGAACTTTAAAGGTCAAAGGTCAAGGATTATGACCTTTGGTGCAAAACTTCTTCAGGAACATTCCAGGAACAATATAACGTCATATCGGCTTTATGGCATTTCACACTCCACGGATTATCCATACTTTGATGAAATCAGCGTAAAAACAAAGTTGAAGTGGGTGCCACGGTCAAGGTGTTCGAGATAGAGAAAAATTGTTTCAATTCCTTAGATGGGGAATGACCTCAAGATTACGCATAAAAAATATTGTCATCTGAGCTCTCAAAGTTTGGGCGGTCGTATGATTTTTATGTCAAAACTTGAAATGTTCTAAGTTCGTGACCTTGTGACCTTGACCTTGGAACGAAAATGAAAACTCGAGCTCTGTGGGGCTATGCAGGTGCCATTGGGCTAACCAAATACCGAAACCCTGCCAGATTCGACAAACCCCTTGGACAAGATGGATTTTTATGTCAAAATTCGCAATTTTCTAAGTTCATGACCTTGTGACCTTGACCTTGGGATGAAAATGAAAAAGCGAGCTCCGTGGGGCTATGCAGGTGCCATTGGGCTAACCAAATACCGAAATCCCTGCCAGATTCGACAAACCCCCTCGGAGAAGATACAAATTGAAATTGGCTACCCCCTAAAAACACAATTCGCAATTTTCTAAGTTCGTGATCTTGTGACGAAAATGAAAAAGCAAGCTCCGTGGGGCTATGCAGGTGCCATTGGGCTAACCAAATACCAAAATCCCTGCCAGATTCGACAAACCCCCTAGGAGAAGATACAAATTTAAATTGGCTACCCCCTAAAAACACAATTTGCAATTTTCTAAGTTCGTGACCTTGTGACCTTGACCTTGGGACGAAAATGAAAAATCGAGCTCTGTGGGGCTATGCAGGTTCCATTGGGCTAACCAAATACTGAAACCCCAGCCAGATTTGACAAACCCCTCGGAGAAGATATTTTTTACGTCAAAATTCGCAATTTTCAAAGTTTGTGACCTTGTGACCTTGACCTTGGGACGAAAATGAAAAATCGAGCTCCGTGAGGCTATGCAGGTGCCATCGGGCTAACCAAATACTGAAATCCCTGCCAGATTCGACAAACCCCCTTGGAGAAGATACAAATTGAAATTGGTTACCCCCTAAAAACACATGTTTTTCGGGCGTGGCTCTGCCCATAATGGGTGCACCATGCCCATTCTCAGGAAAACACAACTGGATCATGATATAAACCTCCCACCAAAAATTTTTCAGGATCGGATCAAACCCATGGAGCTATGCTCGGGACAGACAGACAGACACACACCCATAACGAATACAGTGGTCACTCACTGACTCGTGAACCAATAGTCAGGAGAATGGCCAATAGCTGAGAGTATTTATCCATTCCATTCCATTGGGACCATACTCTGTACAGAGTGTTGGTGCTGCCGAAGCAGTCTCCTTGGCTATTGGCACAATCCTGGACAGGTCGCCACTCTGACGCAGGATACTTGAATGACTCGCTCATCCCAGCAAGCTGGTACTCATTTTGCCGACCTCCAAAGGATGACAGGCCCAGTCAACCCCCCTGGTGAATTAATTCAGCGGGCAACGAGGCTTGAACTCAGGACCCTCGGATCCCAAGCCGCCACCCTAACCACTGAGCCAACACCAGGCTCGGGGGTATTTATCAAGGGGGTGAGAAAGGGCTTTTGCAGAAGATCAGGTTGGAGTGGAGGAAGTAAAGGAACAGCAAGGTAATTTAAGAGTAAATAAGGCTTCGGGGCCATATAATATGCAACCGAGAATATTGAGGGAGGTGGGCTGAGCAGGTAAGCGATATGTTAATGGATATTTTGAATAGTTCCCTGGAGGCAGGACAGGTACTGGAGGATTGGGGAGTAGCAAATGTAACACCATTATTTAAGAAAGGATGCAGAGAAAAATTGGGAAACTATAGACCTGTTAGTTTGACTTCAGTTGTGGGGACGGTGTTGGATACATTAATAAGGGACCACATGAGGAAATATTTAAATAAATACAAACTAATTAAAGGTCGTCAGCATGGGTTTACCGAAGGTGGTTCCTGTCTCACAAATCTTTTAGAGTTCTATGAAGCAATTTCTCTTTGGGTGGATAAGGGAATGGCATTCCACATAGTACTTATAAAAAGACTTTAAGAAGGCATTCGATAAGATACCACATAGGAGGTTGTTATCCAGGGTGAGGGCTTGTGGAGTGGCATGTCAGGTGGCTCATTGGATTGCAAAGAGTGGCTGAGTGGGAGGATGTCTTGTTTAGAGGATATATGTAGTGGAGTACTCAGGAATCAGTCCTGGAACCATTATTACCCTCGCCAAAGGAGAGGGTATTGCATTTGGGTCCGTTTGTTACTTGGCGAAAAAAAAAATGGAAATTTTTTTTATCAAGTATGTTCCTCTGCAACCATTGTCGGTTTGTTACTTGGCGAAATCTTCGATTTTGTCAAGTATGTTGGTCTGTTCCGTTTGTTGGTTTGTTTGTTTGTTTGTCCGGTCGTCTACAGCCCAAATGGCTGGACCAGTCGTTATTAAATTTTTACACCTGATAGGCAATCCACCTGAGACGGCCCGCGTCCAAACCCCGTCTTAATCGGACTAAACGTCACGACGTGATGTCACACAACGTGAAAACACATTTTTGGACATAACTCAGTGACCAGAAGTCGTAGCGACTTCCGGTTGATGCCAAATTAAACTTCATTCAAATATCTAAATGATTACTAAATGCATCTTATTAGAAATTACGCATAGTTTTCGCAAGCGTATGACGTAAAAGTTTTGCCTATTGAGGTCATTAAAAAAAATATTTACGCTCGCGTGCAGCCGAAACTACTGAAGCAATCGTTCTCAAATTTTAACACATGATAGCCAATCTTGCTGAAATAGTCTGGGATCAAATCATGTCATAATCGCACGTAACGTCGTGACATTAATTCAAAAAAAGTTGAAAACAAGCTTTTGAACATAACTCAGTGACCGGAAGTCATTGCGACTTCCTGTTGATGCCAAAACAAACTTCCATGGAATATCTAAATGTTTTAAAATGCATGTTAGTACAAATTATGCACAGTTTTCGCAAGCGTATGACGTCAAAGTTTTTAGCTATTGGCGTGATTTAAAAAAAATTCTATTCGTTCTGCAGGTCACAATTCTTAACCGATTTGGATGAAATTTTAACAGCTGATGGAAATCCACAGTGCTAAAAGATCTGTGACTTTTGTTGATGTTCAAGATCAGGATCTGGATTCTGCATCACTTTATATTATCGCCCATTATAAACCAATGGGGAATTTTGTGAATTACACATGGCTATTTCTCAAATAGTTTTGCTTTGCACTTATTATATTGAAACGTATACTGTCTATTTATGCATGTAATATTAACATGTGTACAAAGTTTGATCGAAATTGCCCCAAGGTCAAGGTCAGGGTCACCCAAAACATGAAAAACACACATATAAAATACATATTTTTGTTTTACAACAACAACAACTTCTGATATTTCGTCACGTGCCTTGATTAAGCCAATAGCGAGACCCGTCATAGTGTATTTACGTATTTACAAAATATAGTGTATTTACGAAATAAATAATGTATTTACGAATTTACAATCAATTAAATGGAATAATCTTTAAATAGTAATGTGAACTTTTCGAAACTTTAAAGCAAATGTCCGAATATATTTAAAAGTTCATGATAGACGCTTTCAAAAGGAACCCTCAATGCAACGATGTGTACAGGTGCTTAGTATTTAAGGAGATCCGGATCATGTTATTAAAGAGCCGAGTCCTAATATAAAGGTTTTGTCTTCACAAGAAGAAAAAGAAGAAGAAGAAGAAGAAGAAGAAGAAGAAGTAAAAACAACGCCGAGTGTTCTTAGAGCAGCGTTCGCTATGCGAGACGCTGCTAAAAATTTAAACTGTTCTGCCTGGCAGAGGTATGCGCTCTACCGAGTGCTGTTCCCTTTCGCCAAGTGTCACTCAATGAGTGATTTTTCATTTGTTACTTACGATATCTAAAGATTTACCCAAGGTCAAATCTAAAGATTTCGTAAGTATATTGATGACTTCCTTCCTCTGTTTGTGTGTTTGTTAGATTTCGTAAGTATATTGATGACTTCCTTCCTCTGTTTGTGTGTTTGTTAGATTTCGTAAGTATATTGATGACTTCCGTCATCTGTTTGTGTGATTGTTTGTGTGTGTTTGTTTGTTTGTTTGTAGGCAGGATAACTCGAGAACGGAAGAAGCTACGAATGTCAAATTACACCATATGATTCAGGAGCGTGATGGTTAGTGCTGATTAGATTTTGGTCAAAATCGGTAAAAGGTCAAGGTGAGGTCAAACATTTGATTTTTGATGGTTTGGTACAGAATCATCGTAGAAACTTCTGGTTTGCGTCGCGACCTTCTCTCGAGACAGCTTTTATTAGACAAGGTCAGAGGTCAAGTTGACGATTTCATAAGTATCAGTCTATGACTGCTTGTTACTTACGAAATCTAAAGATTTTGTAAGTATATTGATGACTTCCATCATCTGTTTGTGTGTGTGTTTGTTTGTTTGTAGGCACGATAACTCGAGAACAGAAGAAGCTACCAATGTCAAATTACACCACGTGATTCAGGAGGGTGATGGCTAGTGCTGATTAGATTTTGGTCAAAATCGGTCAAAGGTCAAGGTCATAGTGAGGTCAAACATTCGATTTTTGATGGTTTGGTACAGAATCATCGTATAAACTTCTGGTTTGCGTCGCCACCTTCTCTAGAGACAGCTTTTATGAGACAAGGTCAGAGGTCAAGTTGACGATTTTGTAAGTACCAGTCTATGACTGCTTTTTACGAAATCTAAAGATTTCGTAAGTATATTGATGACTTCCGTCCTCTGTTTGTGTGGTTGTTTGTTTGTGTGTGTGTTTGTGTGTTTGTTTGTAGGCACGATAACTCGAGAACGGAAGAAGCTACCAATGTCCAATTTCACTACGTGATTCAGGAGGGTGATGGCTAGCACTGATTATATTTTGGTCAAAATCCGTCAGAGGTCAAGGTCACAGTGAGGTCAAACATAATTCCGTAAATTCATGTGGAGAAATGGAGTATTTTTGCTTCGGTCGACGTTACGAGTTCGTTTTAACTTCGATTTTTATTTTGTCTTCGGTTTTTGCGATCGCTTACGACGCATAATACTCGGTTGTCGAAATTCTGGTAAAAATCGGATGTTTTGGAGACGTTTTAAGATTGTATAAAAAACATTTCACTCACCGCGTCACGTGGTGCAGCGCGCTCGAGCAGACGCATCGTTGAGTCACGTAAAGGTTTTGCGTATGCGCAATGACGGTGTTTTCGATAAAGATGGTGTTTAAAATTCATTTTTTATCCCAATAAAGGTTATCGTCGCATGCCTGACTCGCTAGGCCGTCGGATTATTTAAAGATTGTTGGTTGATTGCCGAATATTACGGTTTTGTGACTTTGATAAAATAATATTATATAATTGCGTGGAGAAATGGAGATTTTTGCTTCGGTCGACGTTACGAGTTCGTTTTAACTCGGATCGCAATTCTGTTTTCACTTTTGGTAATGGCTAAGTACGCTTAACACTCGGTTGTCGAAATTCTGGTAAAAATCGGATGTTTTATGAGATTTATGTTGGGTGTCGTGTATGAGGTATTATGTACTGAAGATTATGCTAATGAGGGCGATTGTAACACATGGCATTATGCGCTCGTTAGGTCATCTCTATAATCTCAGTAGAGATGACCTAATAATAATAGTCTCGAAGTCTGTCCACCCATCCGTACGTCCGTCCGTCCGTCCGTCCACAATCAAACTGAGTGGAGACAAATAACCAATAGTGGAATGGATAGAGGTCGATGAGACATGCACAACGATATAACTTTCAAGGTCGTCCAAGGTTGAGGTCAACGTCACGAGGTTGTCAAAGTTGCGAAAATCGTCGATTTCAAATCGTATCTCCTCCCTCATTTATCAAGAGAGATCAAATGTTATGAGTGATTCAGATACTCTGGACTATTATCGAGAACAACACGAGCCATTTTTTTGAAATTTGCTCTCCTTCCGATTTTATAGCCCTTCAAACTTCGCTCTGATTCCCCGTATGGGCCGTTCATAAAGTACGTACATACAACAAAAATAAAGTATTAAAAAATTAAGAACCGGAACTCTCCGAGACAATTATTACATTTGAAGCTTTTGTCAGATTTAACTAAAACAATGGAACACAAGTTTTTATGCACACTTACTTTCATTTATGACATTAACATTGTCTTGAATGTCAATTTGTACTTTTATTTTCATAAATGACGTGCTGTGATATTAAAAGAAAAAGGTAAATTACACCGCTAGGGACTGCATCGTCATGGCTTACAAACATCGGTTCATAAGGAACTGCTGGCTTTGCAAGCGATTAGCGATGTATGAGGGGGTGGGTGGTTTAAAGCCCGCGTACGACCTGCGTACAGGGGTGGGTGGTTTAAAGCCTGCGTACAGGGGTGGGTGTTTTAAAGTCTGTGTTCAGGGTGGGTGGTGTAAAGCCTGCGTATAGGGGTGGGTGGTTTAAAGCCTGCGTTCAGGGTGGGTGGTGTAAAGCCTGCGTATAGGGGTGGGTGGTTTAAAGCCTGCGTACAGGGGTGGGTGGTTTAAAGCCCGTGTACGGCCTGAGACAGGGGTGGGTGGTTTAAAGCCTGCGTACAGGGGTGGGTGGTTTAAAGCCTGTGTACATAGTCTGGCAGCCATTGGCTAAAGTGTTTTGGAGTACATACACAATTTTATTGCAGATTCAGGTAACATAGACTATACTAAACTCAAATCCGAGTGATGCCACTTTGTCACGCTTGAGCAATTTTTTTTAGGAGCAAAATTCAAAATGGCCACCATCAAAACCGTTTTTTGGCTGTAACTCGGCCAAAAATCGAGATATGAGCCCGATTTCAGTGACAGACAGAACATACGAGAAAGATTGGCCACATGTATTGACCCTCTACAACCAGAGAATCACCCGGATTGGCTTGTGAACATTGTACCTGGAAGAATGAGTCCAAACATTGTCAATGCTGACATTTCTGTTGGCATAGGAGTCAAGCAGATGCAGGTGTATGAGGAGCAATGGCCAGACAGCTTCAACAAGCCGCTCAGCAAACAAGTAGTCACGATGGCAGCATCCAAAAAGCAGTTAAAGGTCGGACAAACACCTGTATATGACACGGGCTCATATATTCAAGAGTGTTGGGCCTTCAGGCAGTGAGGGACATCAACCTGAAAGGTATCCTGAAGTTTGAGCTCGCCCCAGTACCGCCTTCCATGTTTGAAGATAACGGTGACATGCGAATCACAAAATCGAAAGCAGTCTTGAAGCAGAAATTGCAGGTAGAGGTGTCTGACAGAATGTTTCCAGCTGATGGAGCAATCATTGTAGATGGTTGTGCTATGCTGTGGGTGATTCAATGGCCATCGAAAGGAACAGTAGAGGACTATGTGCAGAATATTCTTTCTTATTTGAGAGATAAGCTGAAGATTTTTGATACGTATTTGGTCTTTGACCGGTATTATGACAACAGCATCAAGAAAGTCACGCGAACCTCTCGTGCAGGCAAAGATGCCAGTTGACGACACCAGCTGAATCTGACGACGCCACTCCCTGCACAAAAGATCGTTTTGACAGTGACAGAGAACAAAGTCCAGTTAATAAATATCATTTGCAGCTACATCAAAGACCATCCTCAAGCATTTTCTACCAACACAAAGCTCATATTAACTGGACCTAACCCAATACCTATGGAAATTGCAGAATACTAAGTAGTAGAGAGGCCTGACCTAAGAACCACTCACGAAGAAGCCGATGTTATTATGGTACAACAAATGGTCCTTCTCGCCTCATCAGGAGTTCCGAGTATCTGGGTAATTTCAGACGACACAGATGTATTCATATTGCTGTTGCATTTTTACCAACTGAAGGAACTGGCATGCAACCTTGTGATGGCTGGTACAAGTCGTGACAGATCGTCTGTTGACATCAAGGCGACAGTACAGAAGCATGCAGATATTGTCACCCAAGTTCTGGCAGCACATGTGGTGTCTGGATGTGACACAGTTGCCTACCTGTGGGGTATCTGAAAAGGCACAATTGTGAAACACCTCAAAGATGGTCGTCTATTAAATTATCTTGGTGATCTTGATGCAGAATTACCAGATGTCATATCTGAAGCAACTGCCTTCTCTGCTGCTTGCTATGGATCCCAGGAAACAGAAGACATGTCAGCTCTTCGATTTGATGTGTGGTCTTCAAAGATGGTTAACAAGAAGCTGACATCAGCACCAGAGTTAAAAACTCTACCACCAACCACTGTGGCTTTCATCCAACACGTTCTCAGGGCACACTTGCAGGCAGCAATATGCGGGCTGCATGAGATCCAGACCCACCATTGATCGATCCAACGAGTCATGGATGGTCACATGAAGAAGTGTCGAGCATGTTACTCCCTGTGTCTCTGCCTCCGGATGTCATCAGAGCTCCTGATAATGTTCTCAAGATGATCAGGTGTGGGTGCAGCTCAGTGCGACCCTGTGCAATGAATAGATGTAGTTGCTCTGCCGCCAGGCTCTCCTGTTCATTGTTCTGTGGCTGCCATGGTACGGAGGAATGTCAGAACGACCAAACAAAGTCTGTATCAGCAAGCGAAGCTGTGGAACTTGAGTGAACACTAGTTATTTGATTTATGCAGCTGTCTTGTATGTGAGATTGAGTGAAAGAAAGATTGAGTGAAAGCAGAATGAAGGAAGTTCATCAGCAACCAATCAGCGTATTCATAGTTGATAGCATGTACAGACCCCTTTTTGGGTTTGAATTTGTGTAAAATTTGTGTAAATCTTGCTTATTACGTTTATTTGGTTATGTGTTAATATTTATTAATTATAGTTTGTAGTTCCCGAATCATTGTATTACTCAACTGTACTGTTGGAAATATAGATATACAATGCAATACAATATACTGTTACAATACAATACAATATACTGTTTACCACTTAAATCAGGTTCATATAGATTTTGGGCATAGTTACTGCTGAAAATAGTTCGGTCGATATTTTTTCAGTCAAAATATTATATCTAAATAGAAAAATTGCAATATGGACTATTATTATGAGCTGTATGGTTTATTTAAACATATCAGTGTATTCTTTGACCCCCAAAACATAGGGTTTGCCACTGAAATCGGGTTCATATCTCGATTTTTGGCCAAGTTACAGCCCAAAAAACGTTTCTGATGGCGGCCATTTTGAATTTTGTTCCTAAAAAAAATTGCTCAAGCGTGACAAAGTGGCATCACTCGGATTTGAGTTTAGTATAGTCTATGTTACCAGAATCTGCAATAAAATTGTGTATGTACTCCAAAACACACCTAGGGTAAAATTCCAGTTCTGCATCCAGACTAACAGGGGTGGGTGGTTTAAAGCCTGCGTACAGGGATGGGTGGTTTAAAGCCTGCGTACAGCCTGCGTACAGGGGTGGGTGGTTTAAAGCCTGCGTACAGGGGTGGGTGTTTTAAAGTCTGTGTTCAGGGTGGGTGGTGTAAAGCCTGCGTATAGGGGTGGGTGGTTTAAAGCCTGCGTTCAGGGTGGGTGGTGTAAAGCCTGCGTATAGGGGTGGGTGGTTTAAAGCCTGCGTACAGGGGTGGGTGGTTTAAAGCCCGTGTACGGCCTGAGACAGGGGTGGGTGGTTTAAAGCCTGCGTACAGGGGTGGGTGGTTTAAAGCCTGTGTACATAGTCTGGCAGCCATTGGCTAAAGTGTTTTGGAGTACATACACAATTTTATTGCAGATTCAGGTAACATAGACTATACTAAACTCAAATCCGAGTGATGCCACTTTGTCACGCTTGAGCAATTTTTTTAGGAGCAAAATTCAAAATGGCCACCATCAAAACCGTTTTTTGGCTGTAACTCGGCCAAAAATCGAGATATGAACCCGATTTCAGTGACAGACAGAACATACGAGAAAGATTGGCCACATGTATTGACCCTCTACAACCAGAGAATCACCCGGATGGGCTTGTGAACATTGTACCTGGAAGAATGAGTCCAAACATTGTCAATGCTGACATTTCTGTTGGCATAGGAGTCAAGCAGATGCAGGTGTATGAGGAGCAATGGCCAGACAGCTTCAACAAGCCGCTCAGCAAACAAGTAGTCACGATGGCAGCATCCAAAAAGCAGTTAAAGGTCGGACAAACACCTGTATATGACACGGGCTCATATATTCAAGAGTGTTGGGCCTTCAGGCAGTGAGGGACATCAACCTGAAAGGTATCCTGAAGTTTGAGCTCGCCCCAGTACCGCCTTCCATGTTTGAAGATAACGGTGACATGCGAATCACAAAATCGAAAGCAGTCTTGAAGCAGAAATTGCAGGTAGAGGTGTCTGACAGAATGTTTCCAGCTGATGGAGCAATCATTGTAGATGGTTGTGCTATGCTGTGGGTGATTCAATGGCCATCGAAAGGAACAGTAGAGGACTATGTGCAGAATATTCTTTCTTATTTGAGAGATAAGCTGAAGATTTTTGATACGTATTTGGTCTTTGACCGGTATTATGACAACAGCATCAAGAAAGTCACGCGAACCTCTCGTGCAGGCAAAGATGCCAGTCGACGACACCAGCTGAATCTGACGACGCCACTCCCTGCACAAAAGATCGTTTTGACAGTGACAGAGAACAAAGTCCAGTTAATAAATATCATTTGCAGCTACATCAAAGACCATCCTCAAGCATTTTCTACCAACACAAAGCTCATATTAACTGGACCTAACCCAATACCTATGGAAATTGCAGAATACTAAGTAGTAGAGAGGCCTGACCTAAGAACCACTCACGAAGAAGCCGATGTTATTATGGTACAACAAATGGTCCTTCTCGCCTCATCAGGAGTTCCGAGTATCCGGGTAATTTCAGACGACACAGATGTATTCATATTGCTGTTGCATTTTTACCAACTGAAGGAACTGGCATGCAACCTTGTGATGGCTGGTACAAGTCGTGACAGATCGTCTGTTGACATCAAGGCGACAGTACAGAAGCATGCACATATTGTCACCCAAGTTCTGGCAGCACATGTGGTGTCTGGATGTGACACAGTTGCCTACCTGTGGGGTATCTGAAAAGGCACAATTGTGAAACACCTCAAAGATGGTCGTCAATTAAATTATCTTGGTGATCTTGATGCAGAATTACCAGATGTCATATCTGAAGCAACTGCCTTCTCTGCTGCTTGCTATGGATCCCAGGAAACAGAAGACATGTCAGCTCTTCGATTTGATGTGTGGTCTTCAAAGATGGTTAACAAGAAGCTGACATCAGCACCAGAGTTAAAAACTCTACCACCAACCACTGTGGCTTTCATCCAACACGTTCTCAGGGCACACTTGCAGGCAGCAATATGCGGGCTGCATGAGATCCAGACCCACCATTGATCGATCCAACGAGTCATGGATGGTCACATGAAGAAGTGTCGAGCATGTTACTCCCTGTGTCTCTGCCTCCGGATGTCATCAGAGCTCCTGATAATGTTCTCAAGATGATCAGGTGTGGGTGCAGCTCAGTGCGACCCTGTGCAATGAATAGATGTAGTTGCTCTGCCGCCAGGCTCTCCTGTTCATTGTTCTGTGGCTGCCATGGTACGGAGGAATGTCAGAACGACCAAACAAAGTCTGTATCAGCAAGCGAAGCTGTGGAACTTGAGTGAACACTAGTTATTTGATTTATGCAGCTGTCTTGTATGTGAGATTGAGTGAAAGAAAGATTGAGTGAAAGCAGAATGAAGGAAGTTCATCAGCAACCAATCAGCGTATTCATAGTTGATAGCATGTACAGACCCCTTTTTGGGTTTGAATTTGTGTAAAATTTGTGTAAATCTTGCTTATTACGTTTATTTGGTTATGTGTTAATATTTATTAATTATAGTTTGTAGTTCCCGAATCATTGTATTACTCAACTGTACTGTTGGAAATATAGATATACAATGCAATACAATATACTGTTACAATACAATACAATATACTGTTTACCACTTAAATCAGGTTCATATAGATTTTGGGCATAGTTACTGCTGAAAATAGTTCGGTCGATATTTTTTCAGTCAAAATATTATATCTAAATAGAAAAATTGCAATATGGACTATTATTATGAGCTGTATGGTTTATTTAAACATATCAGTGTATTCTTTGACCCCCAAAACATAGGGTTTGCCACTGAAATCGGGTTCATATCTCGATTTTTGGCCGAGTTACAGCCCAAAAAACGTTTCTAATGGCGGCCATTTTGAATTTTGTTCCTAAAAAAAATTGCTCAAGCGTGACAAAGTGGCATCACTCGGATTTGAGTTTAGTATAGTCTATGTTACCAGAATCTGCAATAAAATTGTGTATGTACTCCAAAACACACCGAGGGTAAAATTCCAGTTCTGCATCCAGACTAACAGGGGTGGGTGGTTTAAAGCCTGCGTACAGGGATGGGTGGTTTAAAGCCTGCGTACAGCCTGCGTACAGGGGTGGGTGGTTTAAAGCCCGCGTACGGCCTGCGTACAGGGGTGGGTGGTTTAAAGCCCGCGTACGGCCTGCGTACAGGGGTGGGTGGTTTAAAGCCCGCGTACGGCCTGCGTACAGGGGTGGGTGGTTTAAAGCCTGCGTACAGGGATGGGTGGTTTAAAGCCTGCGTACGGCCTGCGTACAGGGGTGGGTGGTTTAAAGCCCGCGTACGGCCTGAGACAGGGTGGGTGGTTTAAAGCCTGCGTACAGAGGTGGGTAGTTTAAAGCCTGCATACGGCCTGCGTACAGGGGTGGGTGGGTGGTATGACGGCTGCATACATACTTCATGAAAGTGGTGTCAGACTACATGAAAGCGTTTCAGAAGATGAAGGTGAGCCTGTCATCATCGCCAGGGGGAAAAATATCCCCGTTCACAGGAACATTTTCGACGTGATGTTGAATCCGTGGTCGTCAATAATTGTTCCATATTACTGTATTACCGTAGTTAATAATTACTGATGCATTTGAGATAAATCTACAGTATGTTGTAATATTCAAGTATTGTGATGTGATATGAGATGCATATGGGGGTGGGTGGGTGGTCACTAGCCTACATACAGAGGGGGGTGGGTGGTTTTGAAATCCGAAAGTAGAGCGTACGTACTTTATGAACTGCTCCTATTCCATTCTGGCACAAAGTTACTTACTTTCGACCTCTGGCAGAGATGACCGGCACTCCCGCTCGGGGGTATTTTTTTAAAGTCAATTTCAATCCTGTCTTCACTTTTGGTAATGGTGAAGTATGCTTAATACTCGGTTGTCAAAATTCTGGTAAAAATCGGATGTTTTATGTTGAGGTTTGGTACAGAATCATCGTAGAAACTTCTGGTTTGTGTCGCTACCTTCTCTAGAGACAGCTTTTATTAGACAAAGTCAGAGGTCAAGTTGACGATTTCGTAAGTCCCAGTCTATGACTGCTTGTTTGTGTGTTTGTTTGTAGGCACGATAACTCGAGAATGGAAGAGGCTACCAATGTCAAATTACACCTCGTGATTCAGGAGGGAGATGGCTAGCGCTGATTAGATTTTGGTCAAAATCGGTCAAAGGTCAAGGTCACAGTGAGGTCAAACATAATTCTGTAAATTCATGTGGAGAAATGGAGTATTTTTGCTTTGGTCGATGTTACGAGTTCGTTTTAACTTCGATTTTAATTTTGTCTTCGTTTTTTGCGATCGCTTAGGACGCTTAACACTCGGTTGTCGAAATTCTGGTAAAAATCGGATGTTTTAGAGACGTTTTAAGATTGTATAAAAATATTTCACTCGCCGCGTCACGGCTCGTCAAGTGGTGCAGCGCGCTCGAGCAGACACGTCTTTGAGTCTCGTAAAGGTTTTGCGTGTGCGCGCTGATGGTGTTTTCGATAAAGATGGTGTTTAAAAGTCATTTTTTATCCCAATAAAGGTTATCGTCGCATGCCTGACTCGCTAAGCCGTCGGATTATGTAAAGATTGTTGGTGGATGGCCGAATATTACGGTTTTGTGACTTTGATAAAATAATATTAAATAATTGCGTGGAGAAATGGAGATTTTTGCTTCGGTCGACGTTACGAGTTTGTTTTAACTCATCGCAATTCTGTTTTCACTTTTGGTAATGGCCAAATATGCTTAACACTCGGTTGTCGAAATTCTGGTAAAAATCGGATGTTTTATGAGATTTATGTCGGGTGTCGTATCTGAGGTGTAACTGAAGATTATGCTAATGAGGGGGATTGTAACACATGGCATTACGCACTCGTTTTAAAGTCAATTTCAATCCTGTCTTCACTTTTGGTAATGGCTAAGTATGCTTAATACTCGGTTGTCGAAATTCTGGTAAAAATCGGATGTTTTATGAGCTATATGTCGGGTGTCGTATCTGAGGCTTAACTGAAGATTATGCTAATAAGGGGGATTGTAACACACGGCATTACATGGTCATTTTAAAGTCAATTTCAATCCTGTCTTCAATTTTGGTAACGGTTAAGTATGCTTAACACGCGGTTGTCGAAATTCTGGTAAAAATCGGATGTTTTATGAGAGGTTTGGTACAGAATCATCGTAGAAACTTCTGGTTTGCGTCGCTGCCTTCTCTTGAGACAGCTTTTATTAGACAAGGTCAGAGGTCAAGTTGACGATTTCGTAAGTACCAGTCTATGACTGCTTGTTATCTTGCCAAAACGAAGTTTTTGCAAGATATGTTAGTCAGTTTGTATGTTTTTTTTTATTTTTTTATTTTTATTTTTGTCTGTAATCACGTATAAAAAATTCTGCAGAGCACAGTTATCATTGGAAATTTTTGTAACTTCGCATATCAGAGGCCTATAGAGGTCCCTTTCAGTGCACAAAATTTTGAAGGTCAAGGTCAAAGGTCAAGGTCACTTTGTCGCAAATCAGGGGAGTCGACGAAACCCTTATTTTTTGAGTAATTTTGATCGGATCGTCTTCAAACTTCATGGGGATATAGTTCATGGTCTGGCGCTCAGCTGATTAATTTTTGGTGGCGATTGGCCTTGACCTTCATGGTTAGCGCCGAAGGTCAAACATATTTGACCCCAAGGTCAAATTTTCAAGTTTTACGAACCATATCGTGCCGTACCTCAAATTGAACACCTCAATGAGTGCTTTCTAGAGATGTCAAGCTTGAGACATTATGACGTCATTTGGTGACGTTATGAGGCAAACGCATATTTTTCATGGTTACTCTGTAGAACGATTCACATCGGAATCTCTCGTAGGCAGATATTCCTCAAGGAGTTGCTCCTGATGGATAGCAGCTCTGTTCACCTCGGTGTGACCTTAAAGAAGTCACTCGTGGTCACCTTTCGGCAAGATACGGGTCACCCTGCGGGTGACATTGGTTTATTTGTTTGTTTGTCCGGAAAGAACGTTCGTGTTTTTCTTTGCAAACACTTGTTGGATTGAGACGAAATTTTCAACATTGGTGCAAATACTCTAGAATGTTTTAATGATAATTATGACATCATTGGTCACTTGGTGTGGCAGCCATGTTCGAAAAAAAACTGAAAAAAATTGGACCTCTGTATCTCTGAAACCGCACTAAGGAAAAAATTGAAATTTGGCAGATAGCAAGTACTCCTCATGGGGAATGATTGTGATTTTTTTTATGACATCATAGTTGCCTTTGTTATGACGTCATAATTGCATATGTAGAATGCTGCATCAAATCAGTATGAAACATTTTGAGGGTCATCTCAGAATAAAATGATCCACAGAAAACAAATTGATAATGTCATCGGTCACGAGATTCAGCAGCTATATTGTTTTTGAAAAAAAAACCCAAAAATCTTCTTCTCTGGAATGGCTGAACATATCGAGGCGAAACTGTACATCTATGATCGCCCATCCAGGAGGACCAAAACGTTCACAAATATGATGTCATAGGTCACATAGTTTGTCAGTCATATTGGATTTACCCTAAAACATATAAAAATCTTCTTCTCCAGAACAGCTTGGCAGATTGAGGGGAAACTTCAAATAAATGTTCCCCAAGGCAAGCAGGTTGTTAAGGAATAATTGATCGGTCACATGGTTTGGCAGCCGTATTGGATTTAAGCCAAATATTAAATGATGTTTTCTCTGGAACTGCTCAATCAATTGAGGTGAAACTTCACCATTGTGATCTAGTATGGATTTTGAATACATTTTTTAAATTTCAACTTGATGGGATACAAGGCCTGGCAGCCAGAATTTTTTTTTTTTGGTTATTTTTTTAACTATTATTATTATCTTCTTTTAAAAAAGGCTCACTTGGCTGTTCTTGGATGGGTTTGAGGGTGGAGGAGTCGCAGCTGAAATGTGAATCCTATCCAGGTTCCTCCTGATGACTTTATCTTTGCTTTTTGCTTGTTCGGGTTCCTTCTGATGATTCCAATGCTGGACTGTACCTATTCGGTCATAAATTTGATTTGAATTGAATATATTTTAATCCCATTCTAAATTCAATTGAATAATAATAATAATAAAAAACGTCATGAGTCAGGGTCAGCTCTCAGATCAAAGCAGGGTTGCATCAAAGCAGGGCGTCTTGGTACCCGGTCATCACTGGCAGCAGTTATAAAGTGGAAGTTCTAATTATGTCTCATTAATTACGTAACACAGCAATAAACAAACGCCACACAAAATACACCACACAAAACGACACAAACACTACACAATACACCACGCAAACCAAGTCCTGGTGAGGGTCTGTAATCTCTGATTGCTGTTTTTCTGGTTATTCATGATTTATATCAATGATTTTGATAGTGGGGTGAAGAGTAGGCTTTCGAAATTTGCAGATGACACAAAGCTTGGAGGTAAGATGGACAGCAGCAAGAGTGGTGATCAGATTCTGGAAAGTATTGATGCTTGTATAGATTGGGCAAAAGATTGGCAAATGCAAATTAACCTGAGCAAGTGTAAGGTGTTGGGGATGGGGAAGAATAATGAAAATAGAGATTACATGATGCAAGGGGTCATTTTGGAGCGTGTCACACAGGAGAAGGATTTGGGGGTGGTAATAGATATGGGAGGTAAGCAGGAAGCACAATGCCAGGCAGCTATCGATAAAGCAAATAGGGTTTTAGGTTGTATTTGGAGGGGGTTCATTTCTAAATCAAAATAGTTGGTGTTAACATTGTACAGGAATTTAGTGAGGCCACATCTAGAATATTGTGTGCAGTTTTGATCACCACAACTCAGGAAGGACATAGATGCCATGGAGAGGTGTCAGCGCAGGGCTATGAGATTGATTCCGGGCCGAGCTAGACTTAGCTGTGAGGAGTGGCTGAAGGTGACAGGGAAAGGAGGCAGTTATGAGGTGATATGATAGAGATATTTAAGATCATGAAGAGTATGGACAAAATAAGTGCAGAAGATTATTCAGCAGAGTAGACAGGACCAGGGTCCAGAGCTTGAGAGTAAAGAAGAGGAGAGTTAATATGGTAGAAAGGCAGGGGTCTTTTAATCAGAGAGTAGTTAACCTGTGCCATCGAAGATGGATGGAGGTTACTGTTTTCACCCCTTTCTGTTTGTTTGTTTGTTTGTTTGTGAACAGTATTACGGAAAAACTCCTCGACGGATTTCGACGAAACTTGGTGGGGGGGGGGGGTTAGGTCTGGTCCAAGGATCATGCCATTAGATTTTGGACTTGGTCCAAAATCCAATATGGCCGCTCTAGCGGCCAATTTGAAAAAATATTTGAATTTTTTTTTTGCATTTCTACATGTTTAAAGTGATTTCCAACCCCCCCCCCCAAAAAAAAATTGTTAGAGAAAAAAATTTTTGCAACTTTTTTTTCAACAAAATTTCGATTTTTTTTTTTTTTGCATTTCTACATGTTATAAGTGATTTCCAACCCCCCCCCCCCCCAAAAAAAAAAAGTTAGAGAAAAAAAAAATTTGCAACTTTTTCTTAAACAAAATTTCGATTTTTTTTTTTGCATTTCTACATGTTTTAAGTAATTTTCAACCCCCCCCCCAGAAAAAAATTAGAGAAAAAAAAATTTGCTAATTTTTTTTCAACAAAAATTTCGATTTTTTTTTTTTTGCATTTCTACATGTTATAAGTGATTTCCAACAAAAAAAAAAAACATGCCAAAATTATAATTGCGGCTGATTTTGGAACTTCAGGTGGATATACCCACGTAAAATCAATTTCTGTCTCAAGGAATTTAGTTATGACGAATGAATTGAGTATGTAAAAGTTAACAGTAAAAGGGAAAGTTGCAAACTATAGCTCTGTGAGCACTGTTGACGTCAAATTGAATGAATAGGATATCAGGTTCACTTGAGTGACCTTGCAGTATTGGCGGCGGAGGTTTTGCACTCTACCGAGTGCTCCCCCTCTAGTTAATGCATGTAATCGTCTCCCTGGAAAGGTAGCGGCAGCAGAAACAGTAGAATAGTTTAAATTGGAATTAGATAGGTACCTGGAAGTCTTGGCGATAGAGGGGTGTATGATGGCAGGACTTTTAGGGAAAATCGTACATTGATTGGTTATTGTGTGCATGTGGTCGGAGTGTGCTGTCTGTCTGTCTGTCTGTTTGTCAGTACGTATGTCTGTTTGTTTGTCACCTGCAGGTCACAATTTAAACCGATCTTCACGAATCTTCACCCCATGGTAGATTTTGTCGTAAGAAAGAAGCCTATTCTTTTTGAGGTCAAAAGGCCAAAAAGGTCAACATCGGCCAAGGGTCAACAACTCAGGTGGTATTTCTAAAATCCTCAATTTTCATCCGATTGAATTGAAATTTGAAGAGGATTTATATTTCAGGTCGATGAATTAAACCAGCCAAATATTTTTGAGGTCAACATTGACCAAAAGGTCGACATAGACCCAAGGTCAACAACAAGGTGGTATTTCTAAAATCCTCAATTTTCATCCGATTGACTTGAAATTTGAAGAGGATTTATATTTCAGGTCACTGAAATCAACTAGCCCTTTATTTTTGAGGTCAACATCGACCAAAAGGTCAACATAGGCTCAAGGTCAACAACTAAGGTGGTATTTCTAAAATCTTAAATTTTCATCCGATTGAATTGAAATTTGAAGAGGATTTATATTTCAGGTCACTGAATTCAATCAGCCTATTATTTTTGAGGTCAACATTGACCAAAAGGTCAACATAGGCCCAAGGTCAACAACAAGGTGGTATTTCTAAAATCCTCAATTTTCATCCGATTGACTTGAAATTTGAAGAGGATTATGGATGTGCATATGCCGAGGCTCATCTATATGATGTGCACCAAGTAGTCCCTCAAAGCACCAGGGACATCTCTTCACACACGCACCATTGTACACCCATCAGCGAATGCATTTACCAACATACCCACGTAAGACCAAGAGATCAAAAGCCAAACATATATTCACCAATCGTAGGTCATTTCAACCACAATGGTCCTAACAGCATGCAGACCTGATCGAAACATTTTCCAACTAGAACAGCACTTAGTGGAGCACATACCTCCACCAGGTTAAACAGTTTACGTTTTGTATCCCACTGATAGGCCAGATCTAGATCCGGATCTTCACCAAAATGAAATCAATGATTCCTTGTTGCACACCCAACTGGCTTGAGGTCTTTGGATTTGTTTCAGCCCCTGTAATGCCGTTAACATAACACTCGTGTGTATTGTGCGTTGACTCAGCCTGTCATCTTTCCGAGGAGGGCAAAATGAGTTCTGGCTTACTGGGAAGAATGAGCTATTTGAATATCCTGGGGTGGAGTGTTGACCTGCCCAGGATGGTGTCCCCTAGCCAGGAAAAACTGCTTCAGCAGCCCGAAGCATCTGAAGATGTGAAAGGAGTTGTGCTTCTTCTTATGCTTTGTTTTCTTCTGATTCATCATCTTCTTGTTCTTCTTCTTCTTCAGTCCATGAAGGAGCTTGTACATAAATCACACACAGTACAAAGACATTACTAGGCATCAATGTACTTTTTATTTACATGAATATATACTAAAAGAGAGGTGTGTGTGTGTGTGTGTGTGTGTGTGTGTGTGTGTGTGTGTGTGTGTGTGTGTGTGTGTGTGTGTGTGTGTGTGTGTTTTGTCATTCTTCTCAGAGATGGCCAAACGGATCTTCGCCAAACTTTCAGAGGTCCATAAATGAGTACCAGGGGGGTTGGGGGTTGGGGGGGTGGGTGGGGTGTTTTAGGCAAAAAATTAATTTTTTTTGAAAGAAAGTTTGATTTTTGGAGTTGTTTTTCTTTTGCTCTATATACCTCAGCCTCTGTAGCTAATATTAAATGATCCCTGATGCCATTCCTTAGTGGGTGTAGGAAAGTGTTTTAATTTGATTTCTTCAAAATAGCAACAGGATTGGAACATCACCGGGCAATGCCGGGTACCCCTGCAAGTTACCAATGAATTTATACACACTACACAAACATACAGTATAAGGGATTTGAACCTGGGTAATAACTGTGCCATGAACCCAGGGTTCGGATGGGAACACGAGCAAGTCTTCACAAACCGATTAGTCAGATGAGAATATTCCTTCTCCGCCGTTCAATAGAGCGTTTCACATGAAAATCTGTGGCTACAACATCCATTAAAGAGATGGGTTGATCAATGCATGTACGACACATTCAACTAAAATACTGCACACCATCAAAGAGCCGGAAGATGAATGAATATCCCATCAAAGGAAGAGGAAAAAGGGATGAAGAACGAGTCTGAATATACAAACACAGAGATATTTGCAGAGTAGAAGTCAAGTTTTCCTTCCATTTAAACCCACCATGTGTTGAACAATCGTTTGTGACGTCATCGGTCTCAGAAATGAGATCATTACTTTTGTATATATTCTTGTGTGTTTTTCTTTCTTTTGTTCTTTCTGTTTTATTGAATAAAGGATTAGATAAAGAGTTATATAGTTTTTAAGCTGCTCTTTTGTTCATCATCTATACTCAGGATTATTATCTAAATTAGTTCATGCATTGCTCAATGGTACCGTTTTCAGAGCCTTGTTTAGCCGGGCTATCGTTTGCTTTTGACGTCATTGTTATGCAAATAGGCCTGTCCTTGCTGTTGTGGGTAGTTATATAATGAGAATAATCACCAACTGTTAAAATGGTCCCTGGGAAGCTCATTGACTTCATGATTTTAAAACTTATATTAGTTTATTGATGCTCCCCGAGGAGGACACCATTCGACTGTCGGGGTAATTAGACATTAAATAAATAATAAAATCCATACGAGAACAAGGGAATTACTGGGATCTTATGCGGGATAAATCAACGTAGACAGCAAACCGTTCAGGATGTAATGAAGACTCATTTACAGGATCCCCCTGCGGGACGACGTATGTCAATATCGGGGAGCAGCGGGGGTGGGGGGGATCAAAATGTAGGGTTGGGGGGTAGAATCTGCCTTCAGGATAAATTCTCGGAACTCAGAGCCTTCGGCTCCCCGGAGTCCCCGGAATCCCTATCCCTCCTCTAGGGCTCGAACTGGAAGCCAGCCCCTTGCTGTCGCATTAGCAAGCTTACGAAGGGGGCGGGTTTGAATGGAGCTTTAAAAGCGACATGACGATGTGCTCATCGCCATTTTACAAGCGGCTTCACTCGCCATTATATGAACACATCGAACGATTATAAACCATCGGAGTGCAGGAAACATTACCACCAATAAATCCGGCAGCTGTTTGAGCCGAAAGCTGCGCTGGGATTTTTGTCGGTGTCATCGATTTAATACGTACGGACAGGTGCGCGGTCATGAAACATGCTTAGCTCACGTCCGACATGAGGTTCGAGCTTTCCCTGATCACCTGCGGACGGCCGAGGATGACGCTGATCACGGGGGATCTTTTCATCCTCTCACTCTTCCTGTTGCAGCTTCTTCCAGCTCACGCCCTGGGATACATTTTAGCAGGTGTGTCTTTTTAAAAAACAAAACAAAAAAAGCGCGCGAATCTTCTTTCATTTCAAAACGTCGTACGTACGTACGTACGTCGAGTGTGCTTGCGACGTGCTTTCGCGTCTCGTGTCGTCTTTTACTCTTCGTCATGTGCACCGATTGGCTTAAGTTTCATGATGACGACGAGTGCAGAAATCGTTACATCGCGATATGACGTCATGAATGCGTGCAACGTAAGCAATTACATTGCATTGTGCGGATGCACGTACGTGTACGAGATCCGTTCGAGATGTTCTCAGTGGTGGATAATTAATTTGCGGGTGGGGGGCGTAGTAGTACTGTAGCAGTACTGTAGTAATACTGTAGTAGTAACGTAGTAATACTTAGTAATACTGTAGTAGTACTGTAATAATACTGTAGTAATACTGTAGTAGTACTGTAGTAATACATGTGGAAAAGTACAAAAAGTTTGTTGTTTGGGGATTGTCGTGAGTGTCCTGTTCCGAGAACATTTTGAACCTCCCTCATTATGGTGTTTTAAATTGGTATTCACAGCATTCTGAAAAAAAAAAATGTTTCCCATCGAACTGCCCTCCTGCAGGTACCGTGGCGACTTGCGACAACGAGGGGGAGAAGGTAGACATTCCCTTCACTCTGGGAAATCCATGTCTGAATTGCGAATGCAAGGTACTCGAGGAGTTTTGAGGTTGGAATGTTATTCATCATGTAGGTCGTTATATGCATCATAATGTGGGCATTATAATGTGGGCATCATAATGTGGGCATCATCATCATCATCATCATCATCATCATTCCTCGTCATGTTCTTACCGTGATCGCTTTGGACAGAGACAGGTGGGACGTTTTTAAGAAAGTCATCCGAACGAGATGTCCCACAACAGTGCACGAAACGAGACACATTTCTATTTCTCAACATATAAGCAAAAAATCATTTTTTTTTTTAAATAAAATAATTTCCGAAGTAATTCCTTTATTTTTAATTTCTGATTTAACTTTTAGTTTTTTGTTTCATTTCTGCTGCTCCCCCCAGTTTTCCATCCACTTTCTGTGATTGAGAGTTTGTGGATGTATCCATCTTGTTTACCCCCCTGTGTCCCCCCCTAACCCTCGTGCTTCCCCATATCCCTTATTTCTCCAAGTGTGCCTCTACCCTGCTGTTAGTGTCCACCAACCCCTCTTTCTAACTGTTCTTTTTGGTATGTTACACATCCTGGTCCGTTCTATGTTCTTGCTCCTCCATGAGCCTCGTCTCTGATACAAAAAAATTAAATAAAACTACAAAGCACTACGTATAGAAAAATAAATAAAGCGATACTTGGCGATAACATTTTGAACACTCCTCATATCTGAGTTTATAATCACAGTGAATAGGATTTTAATTAAAAAAACAAAATAGTGGGCAATGCCCGTGGGCTCACCTGGTAGAACCATGGAACCACTGGTAGGTGTGGATGACGCACAACATATGTAATTGAGAAGAAAGGAAATACCTATTTTGGGGTGAAAACCCCTAATGTTTTTTTTAATGCAATGACCAAAGTTTACTACTCCATCAGGGGTGATGAAGGTTGTGCTCAAGTTTCATCGAAATTGTGTGTAATTTCAGAGAAGATCTGAGTGTTTATGTACTCACTGACTGATTGACTGACTGACTGACGAACACTGCACGATGCTAATACCACACCTGAGCTACGTTCCAGGTGAGCTATAAATGAGGTTATACGTCATTGAAGTTTATTGTAATATTTTTCAGCAGTAATTATTGATCATTTATATATGCAAGGGTCTCGGCTCACAGAGGAATTAAAAGACGAAGGGCAGCAGGTTCACAAACTACTAAAGGGTATGTGGTGGAGGAGGGGAAGATTTGGGGGGGGGGCAGAGCGGTGGAGTGCAGGGCATAACGATGTGGTTTTCATCATTTCCTGGACTTTCTGGTTCATCCATTCACCTTGGACCAAAAGGGGGATCATCCGTTCACCTTGGATACGTTCACCTTGCAGCCACTTTGGTCATGGCTTATCAAAGTGACGTCATTTACGTATGATGTAAGAGTTTGTATTAATGAGGTTAGGAAATCCAATTAGGCTGCAAGAGGCATGTGACGGCCTGTTTTTCCCCATCACTCTTCCCAGAACAGGGAGGTGATTTGTATCCAGAATAAATGTCCAGCCAAAATGAAGAACTGTGGACTGGTCGTGAGGAGTCCAGAAGAATGCTGCGGTCATTGCAGAGGTATATTGTCGATCTCACTGTGTCATCAATTCACATCTAGATTGATGCACCTTAAACTGAGACGGTATAATGATGAGCAAAAATGATGTGAATATGAAAAATCTTCATTTACTTTACACCTCAATAACATGAAGATTCCCCCCACCCCCCCCATAAAAACACAACAAAAAAATCTGCCTGTAATGCAACCATGGCCTCTTCATCAAGACACTTCCCAATAGTATGTGATAGAGACTTAAAGAATAAGAAATGAGCTCTCAGTGGGGAAGTAGAACAATCATTTAACTCTTCTTAAGGGTTAACGGTGAATCGCATGATTTGAAGCACAAGCAACATTCTCATCACGTGTCTTTGATCCTGTGTTTTGTTTTTAAGAATGCGTTTTGGATGGAATAGTCCACAACACATCAACATCCAGCAGTTTGATCAACTCATCCTCATGCACCTTGTACTCATGTCAGGTGAATCCACAGAAAATTTCCCATCGTTAGTTACTTCTGTTATACTTTCGATCGATAATGCCATACGATGCTTGATAACTTCTCCAGATGGGTTAATATGTATACACACACACACACACACACACACACACACACACACACACACACACACACACACACACACACACACGCACACACGTAGGTGGATACTTTGAGACCTCTGGTCTACCTTCTGAATCCTGCATATGGAGATAACAACCAATCATCCTTGAAGAAAATCAGCCCCATCATGGCCATTGTTGTGGGAACTTAGTGTAAAGTTGGTCTAACAGGTGATTAGAAAATCACGTCTCAAGTGAGATGTCCTGTCAGGACAACAAGTGTGTGTTGGCTGACGGGGAGAAGTGGTCCCTTCCCTGTAGGATTCCCTGGACGCAGAAACACCTTCATGTTTCAATTGCTCCTCCTGTCTGACCATGATAGCGAGGTGACTCGGAGCTGTTAAATCCCAATCATTGATGTTGCAGAGATCCATCCTTGGATGCATTGCACGATGGGCTGTTCACACAATGGGTGATGCATACACAATCCAAATCCTTTAAGCCAAATAAATCTCAGTAGTTAATTCAGAATGTGTTCATTGGATGCTGCAGAGAACATTTTGAAGCCCATTGAGGTGAAGCTAATTATTCATTGGGATTTATATGTCCAAGAGAACCTGTTATGACTATTAATAAGTGTAATGTTCTTTCTTTTGCAAAATTCAGACCACCTACAAAATGGAATTAACATGACTGTAGGTAACAAGTCGGTTTGCAGACAACACAACAGCCTAGCAATAAAATAGCACTCAAAATAAAGGTTGGCTTAAATAAGGAAAACTGCAATGGATTTTCATTAAAGTGAACATTCAATAAGGCGAATTTTAACTAGTTAACGTGGTGAATTATTATTTTATTAGTTCTGGTTAATTGAGCCCAATCTCGAGCTTACATATCCATGGCCAAGATAAAATGATATCATTCATTAAGGGAGAGATGGGTCATGGAGCCCTACTCATTAGGAAGGATGTGCAACAATCATGTGGGTTTGGAAATGGTTATATCAACAGCAACAACACCTGGAGCAGTGGGCGGTTGGGGGGTGGGGCGATTGTATGGAGGGGGAATTCTGCAGGTGAATGCTCTAAACGTATTCTTTAAAATAAAGTTCTCAAGTAATTAGTGCAAAATGCTTTTTTCATGAACATTCATTCCAACCCTGTAGCCAAAAGCTTCACATTGATTTGAAAGCAACTTAAATTGAAAGCTACTCACATTGATTGCCGTTTAAGTTTAAGTGCCCTTACAGAAGGTGAAAATTGTTTGCCTGTCCCAGGGTGGTGTTCTTACGAAGTCTACACGGAGGTGTGTGGTACCTTGCACGGATCCTCTAAAGGTGCACAGCCGGTGCTGTCCACTGTGTCCCGGTACGTCAGCATCTTCCTCCTGTGTAATGGCATGTCTACATCAAATGTGGCAAACGATCACACCGAGAACAGTGAAAGAACAAAGGAGAAGATTTCTCCTGTTTAACCTCCCAAAATGCAGGCTGACTGGCACACCACGACTCTTTCCTTCCTCGCTTCTCCCGTATGTGGAACTACCTTCCTGAGACTGTTATCCAGCTCTTCTTTTCAGGGATTCAATGAGGTGGTGCACCGCTATCTCGTGTCATTCTCCATCCTGACCCATGATCTTCATTGCTCCCATGAACCCTTCTTCACTCAACCCTCTTCCTTGTAGGTTATTGTTTTTCCTTCCCTCCTTTTTTCCTGCTCCTTCATTTTGGCCAACAGATAGTTGTCCCGGTGTCATTCCGTACCCTCACTCACGGACACCTGGTAGCTTGTACATGTTGCTGCGTTTGAACCTGTGGAGTAATTGCTGAAATCTATCTGTCCAGGTTCTTCCTGACATCTTTGTTGTTTGTTCCTTTCGCACTTTTTTCTACTCCTTTCACAATTCTCTTTATCCATTCTAATTGTTGCTTTTTCTTCTCTTTCATCTCTTTTCCTCTCTATTACTCTGTTTCGTTATCTATGTGTCCAAGGAATAGTGAATTCTTGCAGAAATTTCTCTGTTAAGCTCACTTGGTTGCACCTGGATGCGTTTGAGGGTTGTGGAGTAGCGGCTGGAACCCCGATCCTGACCAGGTTCCTCCTGATGACTCCATCTTTGCTCTTTACTTCTTCGGGTTCCTTCTCGGTCTTCCATTTCATCACCTTGCTCTTCCATGAGCCTTGATCTCGCTAAAAAAAAAAGAAGCTATGTTTGCACTTATAGGTGTGTTGCCAATTCCAGGTACCCAGAATACTTTTGGTGAGCTTAGTCTACCACAGTGATCATATTCTTGCTAATAAAGCTTTTTAATAAATGTGGGAAAGTTTATTTTGCAAAACAAAACTGGACACAAATGAGTCCATCTCCGCTTGACCGCTTGACCTGATTTAATTAACTCGGAGTGTGTTTGTGTGTGCGCGTCATTGTTTCTTTCGATAGAAATTCTTGGCATGGTGAAAGTTGTGCGATAACAGTAAATAAATCTTTTTTATTACCATGTGTGGTACTTTGTTCCAGGATGCTCGTTCAATGGTCTGGAGTACAAGGATGGGCAACACTTCTCCCTGCACAATGACCCCTGTATAAAGTGCCGATGTTCGGTAAGGTTTTGTGCTGCAACAATGACAATGAATAATAATAATTAATCGATAATTTCTTGTGACATCTCTTTGAAGAGTTGACTTTGGAAAGCATTTCTCAAAATGCTTATTTTAAGGTCAGACATAGGTTTGATTGAGCGTTTTAATGTATTTATTTGATCTGTCTATCTCTGTCTCTCTGTCATGTTCTGTCCCCAGGGGAGGTTCACTAATGGTCATCACATTGGCTTGTTTGCCATTGCCTTTTCAGCAGTAGTCAGGACAGGAATTTGTAATTTTTTTCAGTGTCGGAGAGAACTCCCTTCTCTTCATGAAATACACCCTGGGATTTTTTTTTAACATCCTCCAACGAATGCTAGCAGGTGATACACCTGACTTAACGTCCATCTAAAATTCTAAGGGATAGACAGTACACTTTGTGATGCGAGTATCCAAAATACCAACCTATCAGGACTGTTTGAAGTGATAAGGAGACAACATTGGTGAACCATTTATCTATGGATAAAATGTTGATGAAAAGAGCATCTCCTCCTGCACGTCACAGTCAAATGATAACTCCCCTGCCTCACACCGGCCCACAGAAAGGTATTTGAACATCTTGTGCATTATGTTCTTGACTGCATAGTCACCGATGAAGACCACTTAGTGGTTGAAACTTCCAACCTGATCCTTGCCTACAAGCTATAGCTGGTGGCTATAACTAGCTGCACTAGTTGGTGATTTCCTACGTTTTGAAACTGTGAATAGTTTAATTGTTTACTTAGCAGTTTATATAATTTCAACGAGTGGTCAGGTGAGCAATCTGTAATCAGAGTCCATCTGTAATCACGTGATGCTTTAACTTGCACATGCAAAATCTCCAACATGTTCCTGCAGATGCTGCAAACGTTCACTGAAGCTATTTTCGTAGTTTGTTTTCCTTACGTTGCACGAACACCATCATTATATAGGCTAAGCCTGCTGTTGGTTTAACGGTTAAGGTGGCTGGCTTAAGATCTTAAGATCTCAGAGTCTTGAGTTCAAGCCCCTGTCGGCCATGGAATTAGTACTAGGTCGGGTTGACAGCCTGTCATCCTTCTGAGGTCAGCAAAATTAGTACCAGCTTACTGGTAACAGGGGCACAGCATCAGTGGCACAGCTGTGCCCCCAGAAAATGATGCAGTCAAGCAGCCACATGCTGCATACAGATCAACAAAATAAATTATACAGGCTGTGGTCCTTACTCAAATACTCATAATTAAAATTCGGATAAAACAAGTTAATCTGTGCTCGAGTTTTAAAATTTGTGCGACGACGTACACTACATGACTAAAAGTATGTGGACACCTGCTTATCCAACATCTCATTCCATAATCATGGGAATTAATATGGAGTTGGTCCCCCTTTGCTACTATAACAGCCTCCACTCTTCTGGGAAGGGTTTCCAATTGGCGTTGGAACACTTCGGGTTCATCAGTCAAGAACCCACCACCATCTGCTCTAACTGCAGTACACCGAGGGATGGGCTTGGAGGAACGCAATGCATGAATTCCCCTGTAAGCAGGATGAGAATCACTTGACCACAGGTGATGCTCTCCCTTTGGTATCTACAGGTGATGGTATCCAGTGTCCTTTGAGAGACAAAAATTCTTCTTCGACTTTTTGTGAGTTCCAAAACATCTTCTGGCAACATCAAGGACGGTGGTCTTGAAGGCACTCCACAACTCTTCAGGACCCCCAAAAGCACCAAGACCCCGTAAATCTCTACTTAACCTGTTCACAAACTCCTCAGCTTCCGTCTCATCCTTGAGCTTGCCAACATCCAGTCTAGGCTGGGATGGTACCATTCTCCTGGATTTAAGGTTCAACTGCAGAGTTGCTACAATAAGCCTGTGGTCAGTTTTGAGGAATTGAGCACTCTGGTAGACCCTGCAGTTCTGGATCAACCTCCAGCAACCATCAACGAGGACATGGTCAATCTCCTTTGCCACACCACCAGTGTTGGAATACCAGGTCCAGCGATGAGCCTGTGGGCATTGAAACCATGAACCAGCCACCCTAAGTCCACAAATTCTTGCAAAGTCAAAGAACTTTGTGCTCTTCTGGTTCACAGTTCCAGACCCGTGGGGACCAAGACATGTATCATAACCATCTCTATCAGTTCCAGTCGATGTATTGAGATCCCCCAAGACTAGAAGTGTATCTCGTCTGGGGCACTGATCAACCACAGACTCCAGCGTGGCGTAGAATGTGTCCTTCACGGTGAGATCACTCGCCTCAGTCGGAGCATAAACAGAGACCAGGGAAATGACACCTAATGAGTGACGAATCCTCATTCTCATAATACACTCATTGACCGGTGTTACCTCAATTATCATTGGTGTCAGCTTATTGGACACAGCTACAGCAACTCCTTGGGCATGGTAACCATCAGAGCGACCAGACCAATAATAGGAGTAACCACCTGCAATGATCTCTCCACTATCCAGTCTCCGAAGCTCAGAGAGTGCAATACCGACGTCCAAACGCTTGAGCTCAGATGATAACAGAGACAGGTCATTATCCTCTCTTAGGGAAAGAACATTTGAGGCACCCACCCACAGGGACCACCTCAGGTTAACCCAAGAAGTCTGCCGTCTGGTGGATGACACCTCAGCAACACCACGACATATACCACCACAATCTGACCCGGGAAGGTTACCCTGTGGTTTCCCTCCTTTCATCAAAGATTGAGGGTCCCAAAAGTTTTGTCCCATTCCCATCATCCGAGAAGCCGCCTTGTGAAGGGAAGCTGCTCTGGAGGGACTCCCACGCTGGGTTTTCAGATTATTTTTTTCTACTTTTGGAATCTTTTGCAGAATGAAGGGTTTTATGGTGCTGGAGTGCAAATCCTGCCACAAATCTCCTTATAAAAAGTAACCCAATTGCAGGAGGGCATCCACAGACACAGTTGGGTACTAGATATGGATGGCCATTTGCTCACAAGGAGCTCCTCTGTCCTTTGGACAAGGCAATGATGTTGGGCGATTAGGTCTGGCTTGTAGTCGGCATTCCAATTCATCCCAAAGGTGTTCGATGGGGTTGAGGTCAGGGCTCTGTGCAGGCCAGTCAAGTTCTTCCACACCGATCTCGACAAACCATTTCTGTATGGACCTCGATTTGTACATGGGGGCATGGTCCTGCTGAAATAGGAAAGGCCCTTCCTCAAACTGTTGCCACAAAGTTGGAAGCACAGAATCATCTAGATTATCATTATATGCTGTAGCATTAAGATTTCCCTTCACTGGAACTCAGGGACCGAGCCCGAACCATGAAAAACAGCCTCAGACCATTATTCCTCCTCCACCATGCTTTACAGTTGGCACTATGCATTTGGACAGGTAGCGTTCTGCTGGATTTCGCCTAACCCATATTCATCCGTTGGACTGCCAGATGGTGAAGCGTGACTCATCACCTCAGAGAACGTGTTTCCACTGCTCCAGAGTCCAATGGCGGTGAGCTTTACACCACTCCAGCTGACGCTTGGCAATTCACATGGTGATTCTAGACTTGTGTGCGATTGCTCGGCCATAGAAACCCATTTCAAGAAGCTCTCGATGAACAGTGCTTGTGCTGACATTGCTTCCAGAGTCAGTTTCAAACTCAGTAATGAGTGTTGCAAACAACGACAGATAATTTTGCTGTGCTACGCGCTTCAGCACTCAGCAGTCCTGTTCTGTGAGCTTGTGTGGCCTCCCACTTCACGGCTGAGATGTTGTTGGTCCTAGACGTTTCCACTTCACAATAACAACACTTATAATTGACCGGGGCAGCTCGAGCAGGGCAGAAATGTGACAAACTGACTTGTTGGAAAGGTGGCCTCCTTTGACGTTGCCATGTTGAAAGACACTGAGCTTTTCAGTGCGGCTCATTCTACTGCCTATGGAGTAGAATTTGCCTAGGACTACTGCCTTCTACTGCCATTTGTCTGTGGAGATTGCATGTCCGTGTGCTTGATTTTATACACCTGTCAGCAATGGGTGTGGCTGAAATAGCCGAATCCACTAATTAGAAGGGGTGTCCGCATACTTTTGGCCATGTTGTGTACCTGTGAATTGGAAGCTGTTTGCAGCACTCATTTAAAATATCCACTGAACATTTCATGAGGGAGTGGAAGGAGTATTTATCAAAGCATCGTGCTTTGGTAATTATGATCAAATTGCATGTAACACCTGATTGCTTGATTTCTTTTCACTTACAGGACAGGATGGTGCAGTGTGAGCGAAACATGTGCCCATTACTGCCTTGTTTTCCAAATGCCACATACATACCTGAAGGAGAGTGCTGTCCACGCTGCAATGGTGAGAAACCCCATTCGCAACGTCATTCTGTTCCTCATTTGTGGCGGTATGGTGCCTTGCGTCCTACACTACACAGTGCAAGCTACGTATTAGCACCATTTGTTAATTTATTATTAAGTTTAGGCTCATGGAGGAACTAAATAATAAGGGGTAATAGGTCCACAGACTGGCAGAGGAAGAATTGCAAATGGAGGCAAAGATTCCGCAGAGGAGTAGATGAGTGGCAAAAAGGAAAGGCGCTGGGAAAGGTGGGAGGGAAGGATTGTGTTAATGAGAGCAGAAGAAAGCAAGAGTGGGTATGGGAGAAAGCTTGATGTGATGATGGTTAGCAGTCTTGAAGGACTGGAGGGAGGGGCATGAGAGAAGAGATACAAGGAGTTGGTTGTATGGACAAGAGAATAAAGAGATGAAGGAATGGAGGTGAGCATTGAGCTTATATTGGAGAGGGTAAACTTGTGTAGTAATCAGGAGAATCACCTGAGAGCTGGGCAGGATTGGGGAAGATGGATGGAAGAGGAGCTGGAGGGGCGAGGCAAAAAGTAATGTGATAGAAAACTGGGAGTCCACTCACATTCCTGCAGTGGGTGAGAAGCAGACCACTGCACTCAGCCCCCTGCTGAAAGGGGGGCACTCGCTCACCTAGAGGGAAGAAAAAAGGCAGCCAGGTGCATCAGCCCAGAGTGAGGAATCGAGCTCCATTATAATTTGGATGAAGGCCATCATAATTCAAGCTAGTTCAGAAATGACTTATTTCTGAGCAGAATACCGAGGAATCACTCAAGCCTGCTCAGGTATTTAGTCGATGTTATTACATACAATTCCATACAGGTATCAAAGCTCATGGAAGAAAATGATAACAGAGGATAAAAGGTCAAAAGACACAAAAGATGGAGAAGGGAAAACAGTAGGACAATTGCATATTGGTGTCAAGAGGAGGAATTGCAGGTGAAAGGTAGAAACAGGGTCTCAAGGGGTCTAATAAAATTTAGATAGAAAAACCAAGACCATAAGCTGGCGGTTGGCAGCAGACTTGAAATTCTTAAGGGATAATCACAACACCGACGAGGGGGACGCATGCGCGCACGCACAAACACACACACGTACAACTAGCTATCCACATAAAAAGCCACCTTGGGAGGAGATGGAGACATACAAGTACTTTTAAATTTAACAGGTCATTGCTTGTTTGGGCCGAGGCCGAGCAAAGCGAGGTCGAGACCGTTTATCCCTGCTATGTGAAACACCCGGCAGTCTTGCCTGCAGAAAAAGGATTGCTTTTGGAACACCGGCCACATTTTTCATTCAATCATCATGTAACTTTGCTTAAAAAAATATCCAAGGGTAGACACTCCCAGGTTTAAAGTTTTGTGTCATTCTCTCAAGAGGTTGCAGAGAAAACGAATTTAAAAGTGAATAAAGGTGAAAATCCGAGAGCATTTGCCGACGTTCCACAACATGGTGAAGGATGGTTGTGGACATCTATTACTTGTTGGAAATTCTGTATAATCAGAAACAATATTTTCGAATTGATACCTTCCCAACATTCCCCAATGTTATTGATTTTAACAGATGTGATATCCTCCCATTTCACAAATGCAATCCCTGGAGTTTCGGACACGGACACACACACACACACACACACACACACACACACACACACACACACACACACACACACACACACACACACACACACACACACACACACACACACACACACACACACACACACACACACACACCATAGCTCTATTATTATGGTATGATGATTGTATTCGGGATTTTCACAAACCATGGCTTGTATGATTCGATGAAGTATGCATATCTGATTTTCATGCTTGTATCAACAGATCAAGTACGCATATCTGATCTGCAAGATGGAACCTGTTTGCTCCACAACAAGGTTTATAGAGATGGTGAAAGTATCAACATTGACAACTGTACTTCATGTGTTTGCAAGGTAAGATGATTCACTCCTTGAATCTAAATGTAATTATTTATGGGCCAGGTATCCAGATCCAACTGGTGAACCTAGAATGGTTGTCCTGCCTTCTTGTTTTTAAATAAGGGGACATACATTCATGACATATGTACAGGGGACTAAAATGAGGGAATTAAAATCGAGAAAAGAAAGAGAAGGGAGGATAATGGGATGTGTGTGTGTGTGTGTGCGTGCGTGCGTGCGTGCGTGTAATTGACTGGAGAAGAAAAATAAGTTTGGGATAAAACAGGAGAATAGGGATGGAAAAGAGAGGGCATGTATTCTGTAAATATGAATCGGGGTTGGGGTGGAGAGATTAAAAATTGCACCATGTTTGCTTAAATATGCAGTGTAATAATAAATGTCAGTGTGTGTCAGTGTCAGTGTGTCAGTCAGTCAGTGTGTGTGTGTGCCTCCATAACTCAAAAAACCATGAAACCTGGTGGCCTCAAACCTTGCAGGCATACTTAGGGAACTTCAATGGAGTGCATGAGTAAACTTGAGTGTTTGGGTTAATTAAAACTCCCCTTTGGAAGTTAATTAACCACCTTATTTAATTATATCCTTTATCAAGCACGTCCTTGGTCATCTCACTGTCCCTCGCAGGGGTCCTAAATTCGTGATTTTTACCTTCGCCACCGAAGGTGAAGGAGATTATGTTTCCAACCCATTCTGTCTATTTGTTGGGTCGTCGATCGTGTCGACAAAAAAAAATTTCACAAATTTTTTTTTGAGATTTTTTATTTTTCTATTTCTACCCTTATTATCAGTATTTCCATCGATATGTTGGGTAGTCGATCCAATCGAAAAAAACAAAAAAATTTAATATTTTTTTGAAATTTGTTCTACCCTTATTATCAGTTTTTCCATCGATATGTTTGTCTGTCTGTCTGTCCCTCTGTTCGGTCCAGTGCTCCGTTAATACAATGGCGATTTCGATGAAACTTGGTGGGTAGGTTCATACCATGACCTAGTTGTGTGCAAATGAGAACCGTTGTTATGGACACCACCATTCCCTAGCAACGGGACTTTGAAATTTTTGAAAAATCATAAAAAAATTAATTTTTCGAAAATCAAAAATCGGGCCATGAGTGACTGTGGGCAGTACATTCAGCCATATTGTCAAAAATTTCCAGCTGAATCCTATGAAAACTGTCGGAGAAGATAGACTTTGAATGAACCATGGTCGAAAACAATAAAAAAATGAAGTTCGTTATATCTCAGAGACTATGAGTCAGATATACATGAAACTGGTATGGTAGGTTCATGGTATGTCCTAGTTATGTGTGAGAAAGAACCGTTGCTCTGGACCCCTCAGTTGCCTAGCAACGGCCGAAAAACCTCTAAATGTGGGGGTATTTTAACGAAAAAACAATCTGCAGCATTAACCCTTGAAGCTAGAATCATGAATTTTCTTGGGCTGAATCCTCAGGTCATTCCCCATCAAACGGGCCCATCGCGTCAGGTTCTATTGGGTAGTAGACTACCCATGTCCGCCTACCGGCTTGTTTGTTTGTCTGTTTGTGTACAGGATATCTCCAAAAGTTGTGGATGGATTTGGATGAAATTTTATGGACAGTTTTGGTGTATTACAAGGACAACCTGATTAGATTTTGGTGAAGATCCAGATCCAGATCCGACTACTAGAATTTTAAAAGTGATTTTTCACCATTGAGAGATGGGGCTAAAATAATATATGGCATGATATCTCAAAAAGTTGTTGACAAATTCAGACGAAACTTGGTGGGCAGGTTGGATGTCTGGCCATGCCAACATGATTCAATTGTGGTGAAGATCAGGATCTGGATACGAGAATTATTTAATTTTTCAAGTGATTCTTCACCATTGAGAGATAGGGCCAAAAACGATATGGTGCTGTACTGCAAGATATTTCAAAAATGTATTGGGCCCGATATGTTCTCATGGATCAGGCATTGCGTGGCAGAAACGATATATAGCATGATATCTCACAAGTTTTGGACGGATTTGGACGAAACTTAGTGGGCACGTTGGGTGTTTGACCATGACAAATTGATTCGGTCTTAGTGAAAATCCGGATCCGGATCTGACTACAAGAATTTTTAAAGTGATTTTTCACCATTGAGAGATCTGTATGAAATGATATATAGCACGATATCTCAAAAAGTTGTGGACGAATTCGGACAAAATTTGGTGGACAGGCTGGGTGTGTCACAAGGCCGAATTGATTCCATTTTAGTGGAGATCCGCATCCGGATCTGGATAAGAGAGAATTATTTAATTTTTTAAGTGATTCTTCACCGTTGAGAGGTTTGGCCAAAAACGATATTGTACTGTATAGCATGACATTTAAAAAATGTATTGGGCCCGATATGTTCGCGTGGATCAGGAATTACGTGATGGAGGTATGGGCTCTACCGAGTTCCCTTCTAGTTTTTTTTGGGGGGGGGGGGCTTCCTCAACAATGCCTTGATTTGGAACAGGCCACAATTGTTTCTTAATGCTAAACTTTTTTTTTTCACTTTTTGACTCGTATCATCGAATGCCTCAGCATCATTCCTACGAATCGCTGGATACATTGCAATACTTATAAACGCCTGGAGTTGCCAGCGTTCGTGGTTTTATTTCATTTGACACATGCGACAACCTCTAGAATCTGTTAACGTCAGCTGAATTTCAAATTTTAAGCTCCGGAATTGAACTTATGAGCAATTCCAACTACTAAAAAGAGTGTTAATTTGTCCAATTTGGACATTGCTTGACATTCTGGGCACCTCCGGGTGCATGGTGTTTAAATGACCGATCGGCGATCGCTGTTCATTATCAACCATTTTGTTGGAGTGCTTGCTTGGAACACTCTTCAAGCTTAGATCTCCACAAGCTTCCACGGTGACACCGCAGTGCACTTCCCTTTGAGGAGATCTAAGTTTGGAAGGCAAAATAAGTTAGATGATTACAAGTGACGTGTTGTATTTGCTTATAATAAATATATGGCCCCGAGAAGAGAAAATGAATTTTCCTTCTGAGTGTGGACTTATGAACTGAACCAGACTTTACTTTCTGATGGTAGAAATATTGATAGACAAAGGAAGCACCTCAGGGGTATTGGGGATGAAGTTATCAGTGCATCAATGCATTGCTTTATATACTCGAACCAGGTCCTTCGAAGAATCTGTTCTGCTGGCCTGGAGACAATCCTCTGTGGATTAAATTGCGATGGAAAAGCACAAATTATACAATTGGCTTTTCACGTATAAGCATTTCTCAAACAGAGTGGCTGCAGATGTGTCTGTGCATGTTTTCTATTAAGTGTCCATTCTTGCCTAGATTTGTGTTGTCTGTAATTTTCGTGAGTTCTAATAATGGTGGAGATTTCATGGTTAATTGATTTACCATTGGGCTGATGATTTTGTCTATTTCTCTTATCAATTATTTAAAAAAAAATTATCTCGTCAATTTCAATTTAGTATCCACTTCAGGTATGCAATAGGACTGGCAGGATGGTCTGGAGGTGTTTTCACTCGCTTATTGAGTAGTCTCGCCTGGGTTTGAATCCAGATCAGCTATAAACTGCCATCCTGGTGTTTTGCAGGCAAGGCACGGCGACAGCGTGTGTGCCGTCCATTAAAGGGACGTTGAGCAACAGGACCCATCTGCCAGCACTAGATATTAAACTGGGTGTCCCGTCTGAGAGTCCTTAGTTGGTGGACATCAAAAGATTCCACGGTGTTCTTCGTGAAGAGTAGGCGAGTTATCGCTGGCACCCTGGATGGATTACATTGTGCACAAATCACTTCCATTCAAACACCAGGCCTGGCCAGCCAGTTCATGAAAGACTTTGATGAAAGTGAGCCGACCCCACAATAAAGTAGCAATAATTGGGGCAGTCGTAGTAGTAGTAGTAGTAGTACTAGTAGTAGTAGTAGTAGTTGTAGTCATAGTAGTTGTAGTAATAATCAGGTACCAAACCTCACAATCATTTATAGTTTACCTGGACGGTTAAGAGATGTGGATAAGCCAGACACGACCTCCTGCAAAAAGTCCTTAATTTGATCGAACAAGCTGCACACAAAATCCGGGAAGATAATTTTCTTGGAAAACTTGGAACACAATGGATCTTTATTCTGAATCCCCCCTCCCCCTCCCAACCCACATCTTGTCCACACCTGAAAACGTCAGATTCTCAGGCCTTTTGGTAACAAAGAGACATTTATAAAGCATAAACTCTGAGGTGGGCACACAAAGAAAATTGTTTCCAAACCCCAGGTTAAGAGTGGTTAATATTTGGTTCAAACCTGCCATTTTAAATGAACCATTTCCTCACTTGTTGCAATGATGTAACTATCTGCCATTTCATGGGTCCTGGTTTTTGGAAAATCCTGACTGGTGGTTTGGCAACGAATAAAGGTCACAGCCTTGGTTGAAATCTTTAATTAGATTTAGAATTATTTTTGCAAAAATCTGGACTACATGCATCAACTGTTTTTCATCCCTTTTTTTTTACCCCCTAATCTTTTCCCCCTAGGCCAACCACCTTGTCCCTTCTCCAACTCCCAGTTTGTATAAACAGAAAAAATAAAAGTTTGCCATATTGAGTTGGAAGTTGAAGTTCCATCAAAGTTTTCACCTCTTACTCTCACTTGCAAGAAATGAGAGATCTCAGTCACGCAGCCACCAATCCAGGGAAATTATAGTCCATTAATAGTTCCAATAAAGGTTGTGCAATTTATTTTCCAGGGATCTACGATGGTATGCTTCCATCACTGCCGGAAGAACGGGTCATGTCGTGCTCCAGAGAATTGCTGCCACATGTGTGTGTCCTACGTGCAGCCCTTGGAAACTCACTGCCGGGTTAACAACTCCATATTCCAGGTACATATATCCATGCCGAGGTGATCAACACGATCTGCAAAGGTGTGTTCCTCTGACCATTTCTAAATGTGATACATGGATGACATATTGACAGACAGAAAAATTGATTTTTCACTTGTTCTAATTCTACTCCAGTAAATTAATTTTTGTGAACCTCTTTAAATTTCCTGATCAATGCGCAGTTCTACAACTCTACAACTCTGTTTTCATCTGCAAATTTTTACAACTACTTCTCGAATGGGCCCAATTATTCCCACCGACGTGTGAGTTTGGCCGCGAAACGTTGTTGTGCCAAGTTTTTAGCGAACCAGATGGTCAGGCCTGACGTTAAAATGTAGGTGATTTCGGTAGAAATTTGTAATTTGTTGAAGGTGGTGGCGATAACTCACATACTCTTCACAAAAGAAGCCTTGGGATATTTAACGTCCACCAATAACCAGTGCTGGCAGACAGGTCACTCAGTTTAATGTCCACCCATTGCACGTTGCACACATTGATGCCTCACCCTGCATGGAAACACCAGGGTGAGAGTTCATAGGTGGGTCAGGATTCCAACCTGGGCTAGACAGCTCAAAGGTGAGTGTGAATACCTGTAGACTTTCCGATCAGCCCATCTGTGAACTGATGTTAACCGCACATAATTATAAGGAGATGATAAGTGAGTTTGAAGACGTTTTTATTTTCTGCCACCTCATCCCAGGATGGTGATCAATTGCCCTCATCTCCGTGCATGACATGCACCTGCAGAACTGGAAAGACCAAATGCCAGCGATTCAAATGTCCAACCAGAAAGGTTTGTCCTCATGTAAGTATTACATGGTGACCTTTCATCACAAAGTAAGCTTTTAACGGCTCCAAGATTATTGGTGTGTGGCCAGCAAGACATTGCAATGCATCATCAATGAAACAAAGCACTTACCGAAACAAAGTCAACGAAACAAATCTGAGCACGAGGCACACCATTCTGGAATTGCAGGTTCAAAATGTCATATAACATGTGCCAGTCCATTGTCCACCAATATTTGTGGAATGTACATTCAGGTACATCGATGTCCATCAATACCTTTGTCTTGCATGTGATTTATATACAAACTCCTCCATAAGCCTCAAATCAATGTAAACAGTGTTCAGGTATTTATTTATATCGAAAGCTTTTTATGCCATTTTGTCAAATAAAAAAACGAGTTATTCAATGGAACTTCAATGCAGGAGGAGGTGATTAGACCAATCAAAGGCTGCATTTTGATTGCCAACTATGATTTGTTGTTTGTCCATCCTCTTATCTTTTAAAATGCTGATTGTCAAGCAAGGAAGCAGCACGTAACATTTTCAAAATCTTTGGTATGACTCAGCTGGGGTTCTAACCACCGACCTACCAGACTCAGAGCGAAGGCTTTAACTATAACTGAGTCTGGTTACCATTGCGAATATCTCATCCAAGACATGCAAATGTTATTTAAATATTTCATTAATTGTGAATATCTCGTCTGCAGAACATTCTGAATGTACAAACTCCTCTGTGAACTTCAGTTCACTGTTGCAAAATAGACATTTCTGTGTTTCTTTTTTGTCTATTTCAGGGTCAGCATCTGGAGCAGACGCAACTCGAGTGCTGTCCAAAGTGTGTGAACAGTACGTACTCTCGCTGAACTTCCATCACAATCTTTAATGAACCCTGAGATAAAAACCTAAAAAAAAAAAGCATCAGATTGCTTCTGAGGATTTTCCTCATATGGTTCAATGTGCAATTGAGCATAAAGGCCATAAGTATGTGTGTGTATATATATATATATATATATATATATATATATATATATATATATATATATATATATATATATATATATATATATATATATATATATATACATATACATACTGTGTATACATGTAAACAAGAACTATTCCGACAAATACCATGTGAGCACCTCAGGAGCGGGAAATTGGAGGTGGCATTCCTGTGTTTGAAGTAAAACAATGACTGATACAAACATAATATTCTGATTGCTTTTTAACCCCTGGAGGCAGATAGGTTATGAAACGTTTACGAATGGAGACTTTTCCAAGCCTCAGGCCTGCAGCTTGCTGCAAAGCCACATAGGTAATCGCTCTCTGAAGTTGTTCGCTGTGTTTCATTTTCCTCGTCCCTTATCGGCTCTGATATTTAAATGAGAATTATCAATCGGTGATGGTGCAAAATATGAAACAGCCTTACATGCTTATCGTTGCTAACTAATATTGTCTACATGTAACTTAATTGTCTTTGAATACTACAAAAGTTGATGCTTATCAT
>NC_140964.1:61168731-61181231 GCF_056783735.1 Eptatretus burgeri | reverse complement strand
AAACCCTAACCCATCTTCCCATCGTTAAAACGCAATCTATTTTATACACTCTATCATACAATATCCATATGGAACACAATCTATTCCATTATCTAAAATAAATCTCTTATCATCAAAGGCTCCTAATGCCTTTTTATTTACTTCTTCACTATATATGTTATGTTTATAACTTCTTATTGTATTCATTTTCCTGTATTCTTCTTTCTTATTCATCAAACAATTATAATAATTTCTAAAAGTTATTGATTTCTTTATTACATATTTCTTTATTCCCTTTAACCTCTTATCAATCTGATCACCATACTTATAAGCATATGCCTTTGCTCTCAATCCAATAAACTCACTCATTACTTTTCCACCCAACTCATCCTTAAACTTACCAATAACCTTTTCATTCTTTTTGGAAAATAACTCACTCTTCTTGCTGAAATTACTTGTATCATATACTCCAATATTTTTCTTCATATCTTCATAAACATCATCAGTTTTTATATCTAGGATAAAACTATCAGTGTCCATATACAACAATGAAACATTTTCACCATACTCTTTCTTTAAGTCATTATACAAATAATCATACATCAATATCTTTGATAAATCAAGAACTGCTGTTCCAATATAAATTGGTTTATCCATTACAATACTTTCCTTTTTCATATGAATTGCAGAAAAGTTCTCTGAAAAAACCTCTTCTCTCTCAAAACTTGGTTTATTTATCAATCTCGAAGCTTCTTTCCAAGATGTTGCGAATCTAATGTTTTGCCTGTTTCTAACATTTTCCATAGTCTTTCCAAATACAGCATTATTCATTAATTTATAAAAGTCCCCTTCAAATTTTACTTTTGTATTTGCTCTCATATCTGTATTGAATTGAATATACTTTTTCACCCAAGGACTTTGTTTAAATTTTAAAACTCTATGAATTTTAGCTACTCTCAATCCTTCTCTCAAAAACTGTTTTAAGCTTCTCTGATGTAAAACATATCCCTCTTTATCATAGAATGTTGTTAATAACTTTTCTGTTGATTTGACTTTAATATTAAAACTTTTATGATAATCACTGAACCATTCTTTCTTTGGGGTTTCTTTCTCACATGCAAAAGGAAGGTCTTTATGCTTATTATGAAGAACACTCGGGTACCTCAAATCAACTTCAAAATAATAACCTTCTTCTTCGTCATTCAATTCCTCTTGAGAAGAAATAACAATATTCATCAAAGCCTTTTCATAATCCTTTTCTTCCACCCACTCTAATTTACCATAAGGTAGAGATTGAGACATTGCCCATCCATACAAATTATTAGCATCAAAATACATCAAATAATTACTATCTTTTTCACTATCATAATTTGGGAGATATTTATTATTTGCTTTCGCATATCTTTTTGAACATACTTGTGATATTCCACCTCTCTTGGACTTCTCAATCATCAAAAGCATATCAACATCACTGATTAAATCTATATCTTGTTTTGTCATTTTCAACATTGCACTCCAAGCTAAACCAGGAGCTGTGAAATAGTGGGCAGGGTCTAATCCATAACAATTTTTATTATGACAGAGTGTTCTAAAAGCCTCAAACACATCAGCTAACAATAAAACATCTGTTTTTAGATATAAATCATGATATTCTCCAAGGTTCTTTATCTTAAATATTTTCCACATTTCTTGTGCGTGTTTATATTCCTTATCGCTTATCTCTTCTTCATAAAGGTTATTATAGAAACTTTCTTTTGAAGGAAGTTGTGTTTCTTTAAATCTCATAAATGAATCCATATAATCATAAGGATAAATTCCCTTACTTGTAAGAATTTTCTCTTTACTTTGAATTTCATTCCTTGTTTGAATTTCCTCTCTCGTAAGAATTCCTTCTTTAATCAGAATTTCATCTTTAATCTGAATTTCCTCTTTAGTTCGAATTTTCTTTATAATTAGAATTTCATCTTCAGTTAGAATTTCTTCATTAATTAGAGTTTCCTCTTTACTTTGAATTCTCTCTTTTATCTGAATTTCCTCTTTAGTGAGAATTTCCTCTTTTGGAAAGAATGAATTAAGATTTGGAAAAGAGTCCGTGGAGCTTAGATTTGATGCGAGGTAGGCTAGTGGTGTTCCCATAAACTTGTAAGAATCTAGAAACCTAATACGAGTTAAAGGTTTTGTGAATATCATTTTTGAAAATGAAATATACTTTTGACTTGTGTTTGTTATGGCAGAAATATTCCCTGGTGTTTTTGAAAGTTCATTTATAAATAGATGTGTATCATAGTTGGCGCTGTTGTGAAGAAAGACTGGAATAAAAGAAGGTAATTTATAATTAAGATTACAACAGGAATGAGCGGGACCTCTATATTTACCAGTAAGATGACAATGGCCTCTAACTTTAGACTCCTTAATTTCCCCCTCACAAATATGGCAGATATTGTTCATTCTAAATTCTAATTTTTCTTCTTTGGTTAATTTCATCGGTTCATTTGTTTCTTTCATTAATTTAGTGAGTCTTATACAATCCTTTTCTAATCGTTTTACAAACTCTTGTGAAGCATTTTTTCCACGATAATGTTCAAGTTTGTTATACTTTTCTCCAACAGATGATTTGATATAATAACAGAAACCACAAGGAATATGTTTTTGATATTTATTTGTATATGGTTCTTTTGGATTAGGAGAAGCAGTATTTATCTTTTTAAGGATACATTCAAAATCAGCGTATATCACAAATGGGTGCATGATAGATTTATTATAATCTTCAAAATAAATCTTTTCACCAGGTTTAGGCATTGTAATTACAGCTGATTTATGATTACTACAATATTTTGAATGTTGTTCTAATCGTTCTTTTGTATGAAATGAATTAAGACATCGCTTACAAGGATATATTTTGTTTGCTGTTCTGAATACCTGAGAAGAGATTAATCTTGATAAATTATTGATGTATGTGTAATGTGAATTCTTTCCAACACTAAAATATAAAAGGTCAATGTGTGTTTCTTCATTTTTATAGTTGTTTGAAATTTTTAATATTTGAACTTTGTTTGTATCCGTTAATCCATATACATTAATAGAAAGATTATTCTTTTTCTCAAATTTAGGAATATCTGTTAATGGCATTGGGAATTTAAAATCTTTAATGTCCAAGGTATTCTCATATTTCATATATTGTTTTACTCTTTCTGAATTACATTTTGGTGGATGTAAGTGAGCAAGAACAGACCAGAGAAAACATTTATTATCATTGTTCTTAATATTAACAACTGCCTTCTTTAGTTTTATTTCTTTTGGTAATTCAATATAAGAAGAAGCTTTAAGAGGGTTTGATTTTAGAATGTGTATATCTAAAAAGATGATTTTTTTAATATTGAATCCACTTCCTACCACTGTATTATCAACATCCTCCTCTTGTCTTGATAGTTCTTCATAAACCCCACTATTCAAAAAATCTTGAAATGATGTTATAAAATGAAGATCTGTTCTCATATAAGGAGTTTGTTCTTCATCTTGTCTTTTCATATTCATTTTCACTCCCATATAAAACTTTAAAGTTTTCATTTCTTTTAATGTCTTTTTAATAAATTTTTCAACATCGGGTTTCACTATTTCAATTGATTCAGCTATTGATGATGGACCGGGTTCTCCAAATTGAAAAATCCTTATTTTTATATGCCCTTTAAATGCCTCATCAGTGTTTTTAATATAATAGTCTCCCTTTACTTTAAACTCATTTTTCTTGTGTTTTTGTGATTGAAGATGTTGATTATAACTACTCTTCAAAACATCCTTTGAACAGATATCACAATGTTTTCTTTCCAACTCAAGAGGAGATATTTGATGAAATAGATTAAATGTGTGTTTGTTGGTTCGGAGGTGTTTTCTATAATGTTTATATTCGTGATTACAAACATCGCAGTACGTTGTATTCACCATATTTATAGAATAAAACTTTGCTTAAACTAAAATTTTCTTGATGAAAATTTCGTTTAATTTATAGGTGAATCTGTGCTTAAAAACATTTTATCCTCCAACTTTTTCACTTAATAAATACAATGTTTCAAGACACAAAAGACAAGTTTCAATCAATCTCTTCATCTGTTAAAGATACTGAGAAATATGTCAAGGATGTAAAATTGAACAAAGATAAATATAACAACTATTGGATAAAAACTATTATGGTAAATAATATGAGTTCTTCAATTTCCTTCAGTGGAAGGGCCTTTAGTATACCTGGTAGAACATCAATTAAAGTATCTCTAACAAAAGTTTCTCCTCTCCTTCTAGTAATATATTCAAAACTAGAAAAAGCAATGAAACAAGAAAAAGTATCAAAGAACAAAAACCTTATGGATGAAGCTTTAGAAAGAAAAGATAAGACCATCTGTAATATGCAAGGAGAAATTTGTATTTTTTTCAACAACCCTAAAGATGTAAATCCTGATGAAATAAAGGATGTTAATATATCAGGTGAAATGACATTTCGTTCAATAGTAGTTAACGATAATTTTAAAATTACCTTTAATATAAAAAATGTTGTCGTTGAATCTGATAATGAAAAAAAGTATATCGATATCGATGGTAATATACAACTGAAAGTATAGATGAATTTCAGTTTAAGTAAAGTTTTACTTTATAAATATGCTAGACTTTCCTGATTCTCCATATGACAAATTTGAGAATTGTCCTGCGTGTGAAAGACGGGGATTAAACACAGAGTCAAAAGCCTATAAACAATGTATATTCTGTGATTATCTTCTAATTAATGATAATAAAAAATATAAAAAGGAAAATAATTCTTTTAGATTTACACCAAAAATGAATTACTTTACAAGATTGATTAGAGAAATGAATGTAAAGTATGAGGATGATAACACACCTTTCCTTACAAGGGAAGAAACTGAACGTATAAGAGAAATGTTCAAAGGATTGTTGTTGTATATTATTCATGGATGTAATTTTCAGGGAAATATCAACACAAGATATTGTATAAATAAAATAATGGATTATCTTGAAATTAAACCTGAACTTAGGATAAAATATAGAGTTTCTAAAAAAGCCAATAATAAATTAAATAACCTGTTTTTCAAATATATAAATGAATGATTTTTTACCTATTTGGGAAAATAAGATAAAATTTAACAACCATAAAAATCTCCCAAATTCATTAAGATGTCTCATAGTTGGTTCAAGTGGATGTGGAAAAACCTGCTTACTTTTAAAAATGCTCCTCACTCCCAACTTTTTAGATTATGACAATTTAATAATTTTCACAAAGTCGAGTTTTCAACCAGAGTATCAACTACTCTCACAAGGTTTTAATGCTGGTCTTCAAAAAGAAGATATAATCGGTTTATTTAAACGTCAAAAAAACCTAAATGATTATAACATTGAAGATATAATTCAACTATTTTGTGATACACAGAGATGTAAAAAGAAATCAAATCCTATAACTTGTATTCTTAGTGATAATAACGGATGATATACCGTCCCCAAGATTTGGATAAATCAAAAAGAACCTCGTTATCTTTGATGATTGTGTTAATGAGAGAAACCAAACAGTAATGGACAGCTACTACACAAGAGGGAGACATTCTTCTTGTAATTGTATTTATCTTAGTCAATCGTACTTTCAACTTCCTCGTCGTTCCATCAGAAACAATGCTAATACTTTTATTTTATTCAAGTTAAATTCAATAGATATCAATAATTTTTGGAGAGATAATTGTTCTACATTATGTAGTAAAAAGAAATTTGAGGATTATATGAAGCACACGACTGAAAAATATAAATATATTGTTGTGAAACAAGATGAGATATTAAGGGATATATTTTTTGTTTTATAAACAATTACATATATAAATGACAACTATTATTATAAATCTTGTGGGTAAATCTGCTTCTGGAAAAAACTTTCATAAATCAAGGTTCTTGTGTAGTACAAATGAGAATATTGTAAATTTACTTAAAAAACACCCCGTGATACGCATTGTATCAACAACAACTAGAGCAATAAGACCTGGAGAAGTAAAAGGTGAAGATTATCACTATATTTCAGTGGAGGAACATATGCGATTGAGGAATGAAGGTCAAATGTTTGAGGAGGTTTCTCTTGGTACAACAAAATATTCACATTGTAAGAGTGAGTTAAGGAAACTAAAATCTGGTGGTGTTGGGATATTAGAAACTAATCCAGAAGGAACGAGACAAATTATTAAACATCTGAGTGGAGTGAAGATTTTATCATTCGGTTTTGATGTTGATGAAGAAACTCAACGCAAACGTATGAAAAGCAGAGATGCAAGTATTAGTGAAGAAGAAATTACAACTCGCATTAATGTTAATAAAGAATTTGATGAAATATTTAAAGAAAAGGATTTATTTGAACACATCTACTTGAATGATGAAGAAAAGGAAAATTTCCCTGTTGATCTTTACAATTCATTAAATGATATTTTACAATAAATAAATGGATGTAAAAGAAAGAGCAAGAAGATTTAAGGAACATCAAGAGTTGGTTTCAAAAGTTGTAAAACAACAGGAAGACATAAAGAAGAAACGCAGACAGAAACTAACGGGCGAAGAAGCATTTGAAAGAAAACAAGAGAAATTTTTTAAACCACTTTTAAAAACTTCCCAAGAAAAAATGAAAGATGTTTCCACAGTTCCCACAGTAGAATATACTCCCAGAAAGCTCCAAATGTTAAAAGATTTCAGTCAAATGACGGAGGAAGAATTAGAGCATATTGGAGAATTAGAACATGATGAAGGTTTATTTCAACAACTGGAAGAGATTAATCAACCCCCTGATTATATTGTGAATGCTGTTCAAAACAATGAATATTCAGCGGATTCAAAAACCAAAGCAGGACTCATTCCAACAGAACAACCAGCAATATTTCATCTTGTTCAAGAAAAGGTATTGATATTTAATGATGAATTAAGGTTCTTAAGTTCTGCTCAACCCCCTGTTAAACTAACTCCGAGATTAATGTTTCTTCTCACAAAAGATGGAAGACAAGGTTCAACTGTGAAGGATGAATCAAAGTATATTGATAAACCATTGGATATGGAAAATAATGATGATAGAGTATATATTGATTTGCTGAACACTCTAAATTATAAGGTTATTCTTTCTGGTAAAAGTAGGAAGAATGAGAAGGAGAAACACATTATTCAGGCTTTAAGTATCCTTGGTTCAGGTGTTAGTTTTCTTCCAAATGACCCATCGCAATTAGTTAATAGACTGTTATTGTTGTTAGGCAGTCAGAAGGCTGGAAATAACAATTGTTTTAATGAAGCATCAGCCATTTTAGACCAGTTGATGAACATGAAAATAATTAATAAATATCAATATAAAGACATTTTATCTCATATTAAATAAGATGAGAAGCACAATCCTTAGTTTCAATTTCACAACAAGCGACCACACATCTTCATTCCCATACCCACTACAACTTGACACAACAAAAGAATATGAGGCATCTTTATTGTCCATGGAAACTTATAATACCTTATTTAATATAACTGATAAAAATGACAAGTTTAGTTATAATCCCGGAAGTGGATACAAAACGATAACAGTCTCACCCGGAGCATATGAGATTTCTCAAATATCTTCCGAAATTGCTCGTCTTATGAAAGAACAGGGTGATGAACCAAAAAATATTGTTATAAACATTCAAAAACATACTTCAAAATCAACGATTAAAGTTAAAAATAACTACAAGGTTGATTTCACAATTGATAATTCATTTAGAGAGTTATTGGGTTTCTCCTCAAAAAAGATTGAAACTAATGGGACGTTTTACAGTGATAATGTCATTCAAATATCCTCAGGAATAAATTCGGTGTTAATTCACTGTGATTTGATTGATGGTGCTTATAATGATGGAAAAAAAACAAATACAATATTTTCATTCAGTGCATACTCAACCCCAATTGGTTATAAATTCAATATGGAACCCAAAAATTTGGTTTATCTACCTGTGTCAGGAAAAACCATACACAGAGTAAATTTTAGGATAACCGACCAAGATAATCGTGGTGATTTCTTTTAATGGAGAAGTTATATCCATCAGAATTCACCTACGTGAAGTTTTCCAATAAATAAATACGATGGTTATTGTGAGGAAACACGAGTTGGGAAAATATAAAATAATTACAGGGGATGGGATGTTCCTTTCCCCATACTACAAGGGTGAAGGTATGTATCTTGGTAGAGGATACTATAAACCTAAGAGACAAAGGGGTGTTGGACATCAATTTAGAGGAGATGGGATAATTGATACTCTCATGGGTATTGGTTCAACTATTCTTAAACATAAAGATCTAATTGGTTCAACTGCTTCTGCTGTGGGAAATGTAGCAGGTGCTGTAAAGAGTATAAAAGATGCTCAGAAGGAATCTCATAAATTACAAGCAATAAAAGAAATTAAGAAAGGCAAAACTCAGTTGTCCCCCAAGAACGACAGAAAATAATTCAAATACTTGGATCAGGGTTTCAAAAGTTTTAACATCTTTTTTCCTAAATAAATACAAGTATGGAAGCAATTGATAGTATCTATGATTTGGATGATACTATTATTATCTCAAACTCCACTAAAAAAGAAGATTACTTCAAGGTAAATGCAATAACTGGAACAGACTGGAATACGAATGGTACAAAAAGTTTTGAAATAAATAATCAACAAACCTATTTGAATCTCTCCGAAAGTTTCTTGTTGTGTAAATTTAAATTCACTAAAGCTGGGAATAACACAAACGCTACACTTGTAAATGATTTCTTCTGGAAAATGTTTGATAGTGTGCGTTTGTATATTGGAACACAAGAAGTTGAAGCGGTTGATTATGTCTCTGCTGTATCTGAAATGATAAAATTTACACTCTATACATTCAGTGATAGAATGGGAAAGGGGTCTGTCGAAGGTTTTATTCCTGATATGTCAACGGGAACAAACACAGACCCTGGATATATTCAAAGGAAAGGAGCGTATAATGATGATACAAAAGCAGAAAATAGTTTTACTGTGGCGGTTCCTCTTAAAGGTATATTTGGATTTTGTGATCATGATAAAGTTCTGTATGGTCTTAAAATTAGATTTCAACTACAAAGGAATGATAATGAAAATAGATTGCTTTTTGGTGTTGGTAATGCTTTTGGTGATCAGAATAAATTTGTAATTGAGGAGATGAGTTGGTATATCAGTGAATATACTCCTAATCTTAAAACAGAAGAGATGTTGAATCGAAGACTTAACTCAAAGAAACCACTCAGTGTATCATACCTCAAAAGAAGATGTCAACACGTTAAACTCAATCAAACTACTTACACGTGGAATTTGGGTGTTCTGGAAGGAAAGCCACGATATCTGTGGATCATTTTTAAAAAGCCAGATGGTGATACTGCGACTGATAAGAATAATGCATTGAGTGATAATGCTAAGGTGAAACAACTTCGCGTTTCTCTAGATGGAACATTTTATCCACGAGATAGATTGGAAATTAATTGGGAAAAAAATGATTTTGCTGAAGCATACAAGTCTTACCAAAAGGTGTGTGAAAGTAATGGAAATAAAGAACCTATTTTGGATATGACAGCATTTAAAAGTTTGTATACAATCTATGCGTTTGACCTGAGCGCGCAAAAGGAAACTATAAAGTCTAATCGAGTGGATACTTCCCTATACATTGAAAGAGGAGAGAGTGAAGAAGTTGATACATATTGTTTGCTTTTGGAAGAAACAGAATTGCAGATTAATACAGATAATGGTGTGATGATTAGTCTCACATAATTTTTGTTAAATAAATGAGTGGCAAAGTACCAACTGGGGTATATGTTAATCAAATCAATCTTCATAAACTATCATCTTGTGTTCAAAATCAAAAGCCTTGTACGATTAACGTTAATACAATTCAGAGAAAAGGAGCAGTAAGAATTGATGTTTTGCTCACAAGAGAACAGGTTAAAATCTTGAATGACACTGGCTCACTTAAAATTAAAATGACAAAACCAATGTTGAAAAAATATTCAATAAGAGAGACGAGTGGAGGATTTCTCCCATTTCTAATTCCTTTATTTGCTGGTTTAAGTGCGGTTGGAGCATTGACGGGTGGTATTTCAACAGCGGTGAAAACTGCCAACGAAAGGAAGGCTCAACTCCAGGCTCAAAAAGAATTGGAAAGACATAACAAAGAGTTGGAGAAACAAATTAGTGGAAGTGGCGTAATTGTAGATTTTGCTGAAAAACTTGAAGGTCTGCCTGATAAAGCGAGATTGTTAGTTGGAGATATGCTTTCTTCTATTGCACAAGCAGGTGTAAAATTAACGAAAAGAGGTAATGGATTATATCTTTCTAATAAATAAATGAGCATTGATGAGTGGTTGAAAGAATTTGGAAAGAATACAACATCAAATTTACAACTTGCCAAATATTGTAAGAAATTAAAAATTCAAAATGTGGTTATTTGTATGAGAGATGAATTAACAAATGTGCCGAAACATACAAAGAATATTATTATGAACTTAGAAGATAATAATGGGAACGGTTCTCATTGGGTTTGTATTTTTAATAATCAAGACAAATATTATTTTGATAGTTTTGGTCTTCCACCACCTGTTGAAGTCATAAAATTCTTACAGAATGGTGTTTATCAAACATTTCAAGTCCAAGAATTAAATTCCAAGTGTTGTGGTCAATTATGTCTATATGTGTTATTTCAACTCAACAAAAATAAAAAATTTTATGATATTATTTTTAATCTAATATAAATGACTTATGTTGGTAAAGATGGTTCTATCTTTGGTGTATCTCAAGAACTGGATATTGATTTATCAAATTATTACACAAAGGCACAGGCTGAACGACATAAATATAATATAACCAAAAATATTAACATGAAAAATGCTTTTAAATTAAAAAATTATCCAAGCCCGACTGACGCGAATGACTTGGTGAGATTAAGCGATTTATCACAATATATATACTTAAATAAAACGGCTGTGTATTCCAAAGATACAGAAGTGTTGATATTATCTCCAGGTCATACAGAATTCACAGTTCGAATTAAAATAAATTTTTATAAAGAAGGGCGTATCGTTTGTATGAGAATAGAACAATGGGGGTATGATATGAATGATTTAGGGTATAATTGGTCATTTAAAATTAACCTCGAAGACCTGGAACAATTAAATCAGTCTCGTAAGGAAGAATATTATCCACTTGGTATCGAGAATGAGTTTTGTGGGTCCACGATTAGTAAACAACAAATAAAAGAATTTAATAAGGGCAAATATAATAATGGTTTTGCCCTTGTTTATCTCATGAAAACAGAAAAACAGGATTATATATAATAAGTAAGGAAATACAAAATGATTTAACTATGGGAAGATGGGGAGGTGTTTCGTGCCATAATATTATTCTAACATATATTTCTAATACATAAATGACAGCAAGAAGGCTTCAAGAAAATTATCATTTCTGTGTCCAAGCATACCTTCAAGAAAAGGGTATTCGGTATTTTAATAAATATGTTCTACAACATAAGAATGAGGTATTTTCAATAAAAGATTGGCATTATGCTGATGTTGATAAACCGACAACTTTAGATTTAATTAGAATGTTAAATAATGAAAAAATTATAAAGTTAAGAAAAGGTAAGGCTCTTTTAGAAATTCAAAAGAAATTTTATTGGTTTCCTGTTGTAAAAAATTATTTTCGATGCAGGAATAACAAGAAATCCTGATGAATATATGTATAATATTCTATGGGGTGTAAACGATTCAAGGATAGTAAGGGATGAGGAAGGAGTTGAAGAAGAGAGGGAAGAGGAGGAAAAGGAGAATGAGGAGAGGGAGAAGAAAGAGAAGGAGGAAAAGGAGAAGAAAGAGAAGGAGGAAAAAGAGAAGAGAGAGAAGGAGGAGAGGGAGAAGAAAGAGAAGGAGGAAAAAGAGAAGAGAGAGAAGGAGGAGAGGGAGAAGAAAGAGAAGGAGGAAAAAGAGAAGAGAGAGAGGGAGGAGAGGGAGGAAAGAGCGAGACAAAATAAATATCAAAATATGGAAACCAGTGAGATTCAAAAAGATTGGCGGTATTACAGAAAATAACTCAACCCACCGAGGAGGAAACCAAAGAATTGACAAGTCTATTTGCAATATTTTCTTCAAGACTATTGACATCGTCAAGCCATTCATTTTAATTCAAGTTTTTTCTTAAATAAATGGAGGAGAGAGTGAAGGCATTTCTTAGGATTCTTTATGTTTTAAAAATTAAGATTCAAATGTGCATGTTGGAAACTAAAAAGGTTTTTGCACTCTGCAGGAATTTTTCTCATAAATAAATGAGTTATTGTCTCAAATGTAAAAAGAAAACTAATACTAAAAATATTTCATATATTAAAAGTAAAAATAACAGGGTTATACAAAAAGGTATATGTTCGGTGTGTGGTTCAAAAAAAAATCAATTTATCTCCAAACACAAACTCGGAGGAGATATACAAAAGTTTTTATCAGGAAGTAA
>NC_140964.1:61083731-61161231 GCF_056783735.1 Eptatretus burgeri | reverse complement strand
CGGCAGTGTATCAAATACTTGTTCTCCCCACTGTATATATATATATATATATATATATATATATATATATATATATATATATATATATATATATATATATATATATATATATATATATATATATATATATATATATATATATATATATATATATATACACATATACATATATATATATATATATATATATATATATATATATATATATATATATATACATATACATATACATATACATATATATATATATATATATACATATACATATACATATACATATACATATATATATACATATACATATACATATACATATACATATACATATATATATATATATATATATATATATATATATATATATATATATATATATATATATATATATATATATATATATATATATACACTGTGAAAGAAAGAATCTATATATATATATATATATATATATATATATATATATATATATATATATATATATATTGTTGTGGTTACCAAATTCGCAAACCACCATTCAGGTCCCTTAGGTGAGGTATCTCGGTAAGTACATGTGTAGTTAGGCCCAAACCCGTTGTCTAGTGGGAATACATGTCATTTATGCGTGCTGCGACTCTTCAGGATAGCCGTTTTTCTTTTACTATCTTTATTTTGGACCAACCGCCATTGTTACCACCACCAGTCACAACATCAACCACCAACCACAACGCCGCTTCACCACAACCGCCACAACCTTCACGTCACACCTCGCAACCGTCGCATCGCCACCGTTCTTGCGCCGCTTGTGGGTACCGGTGTTGGACTCGTGCAGGGCGCGCGCCGAACAGCGTGTACAAAACCACGGATTTTCTGCTTCAAAAACGGATCAAAAACGACACACGCCCACTTTTGTTCCGTCCAATCGGTGAGCGAGGGGCGATTTGGCCCCGCCTCCAGGGCGTTGGAGGGCGATCGCTATATGCAAATTTATGGATCAAAATGCATTCACGCCCACTTTTTCTCGGGCCAATGGGGAGCGAAGTGAAAGGTCGAAGGGAGGGGGTCAAAGATGAGAGAGCGAAGCCACGGGGCTGATATAAGCGACCGCGTTCGTCAGTCAAGTGGACGAGAGTTAAGACTTCGCGGGCGGTGGAGTTGGGAAGAAGAAGCAAGAAGGAGTTAGTCGTCGTCGTGTGCGTTGGAGTCGGAACGGAGGGGACGGAGCTGTGGAGAGGCGGCGAGGGCAGACGAGGGGGTGCTCGCGTCGTGCAGGGAGCTGCACACCAGGGAGGCCGACGGCGCGACCTGCTCGAGGTGGAGACGCTCGTCGCTGGACTCGAGGCAGAGTAGAAATCCTCTATACCCCGAGCATCAGCAACCCCCCTCCTGTTTCCCCCCCCGCGCTGAGATAGTGCGACCAAGGGGGCCCCTTTCCCACCCCCTACCAGACACTGCCCGCGAGGCCCGCGGAGTTGAGGCACCATCGCCGCTCCGCGTCTCATCACCAGACGGGTAGGCCCGACCCGGTCTCGGCCTCAGGCCCGCCTCATCTTTGAGGGTGTTCTTTTCTTTTATTTTTGGGAATATGTGTTGTCGGCGCCGTCTGTGAAGTAAAATTGTATAAGTGTTGCCGTGTGCTCGCGTAATCGGTATTAGATCTGCATTGTCGCATTTGCTTTTTGAGTAAATTGCATTGTGTTTTTCTTTTCTATGTGCTTTTGGTGGAATTGAATATGTGTGCTTTCCGTTCAGCGCGAATAAATGTGCTTTGTGTTGAACTGTTTCCCGCTTCGCTTCGTCATTTCTTTCATTGAATCCTCATCTTGCTTCACGTAAAGGGTTGGTAGTGGGCTGAATACGCCCGATAATTAATCGAACCGTCGAGGTCGACGAATAACACCGCTCGGTTATCCCGATAGTACGGAACGGGTCGCTTAAGTGGCCCGTGTCCGAAGTCGACCTGCGGCGAGGTGCGATCGCCCGGTCTACCCTCCGTGTGGGTACTTAGGTAGGTCGAATTTGGCGAGCAACCCTATCCCACGCGGGGGCTGATTGGCTCGATCGCGGTGAGACCGAAAGGTCCACCCGTGACTGGTTCCCGGCGTTAGTCCGAGAGGGTCACGACTGGATTGTCCGTCCGGTGGGCGACGTGCCGCGATTCGAGTTACGTGGCCGTCAGCACGCCGGCGGGCGCGAATCCGCAACAATATATATATCCTGGTGTTGGCGCTGTGGTTTGGGCAGCGGCTTGGGATCCAAAAGGTCCTGAGTTCAAGCCCTGTTGGGCCACTGAATTAATACACCAGGGGGTTGACTCAGCCTGTCATCCTTCCGAGGTCTGCGAAATGATTACCAGTATACTGGGCCGGCGTATACCCTGGTTAAGATAGGTGTACCATATCCCTGTGTCGTAAGAGGCGACCAGGGTTGCGTCAGGAAGGGCATCCGGCGTAAAACATGTGCCAAATCACTATGCGGATCATACGGATGATCCGCTGTGGCGACCCCTATCGAGAGCAGCCGAAAGAAGAAGAGATATATATACACACACACACACACACACACTCACACACACACACACACACACACACACACACACACACACACACACACACACACACACACACACACAATGACGTTTACCTGATCTGAGTATGTGCATTTTTATATGGCTGTACCACTGATAGTTTGGAAAGGAATTTGGAAGTTGGCCAGGATCGCCGCCTACTCACCGACGTAATGTGTATATGAACATGGTGTTGAAATGTAAGCAGGAGGGTGGTTCTTATTTGACCTGGACATTTGGTGATGAAAGGTGGAGTCATGGAATGTAAGTGGATTAAAATTTTGATGGAATTTATTTTTATCGTGTGGGAAGCCAATACCTATAATCACAGCTTTTCCACTTTAACACACCTGGTGAAAATCAATATGGCAGTGAATGAGATCACAAAGATGGAATATGGGTGAGTAACTGAAACTTCTCGTTCAATGAAAACAGCTTTCCTATTTATTCCTGCACCTAAAAAAAACGGGGTGGGGGAGGGGATATTGTAATCAGCTCTGTCCATCCGTTCATCACTCCATCTCTTGACGGGCTTGGTGGTTAAACAGAAATTCAGCAAACTTGGTAATTATGATCCCCAAATTGCAAGAACATGTGAGAGTGGTATAATTCTTGATCCTGCCACTTGGGGCCTTGGGACAGGAACAAATACCAAAAATGCAATTATGAGCACATTTTAAAACATTTTATAATGAAACTTTGTATAGACAATCATCATTGGGGGATGCATGAAATATGCAACGATTCGTTAAAAAAATTGACCACTGGTTCATGCCCTCGGCCTAGGGGTAGGGGCTTTGGTCATAGGGGTCAAAACAGAGGAATTAAAAAAAATTGATATTGGGTCATTTCTGGTGGAGCTTTTTGCCATATTTCAACTTTGCTTTTGGTGGGAAGCGTGGGAATTTGCAATAGCGCCATCGACTTCGCTCTCGTTTTAATTGTTAAGGTGGAATTATTGGGAAATTAGGTAGAATTACTGCTCATAAACCCTGCTTTCATCTGGTCATCAATAATGTTTAAATTTATAAGTGATTGACTGCACAGTATGGTGATGATTTCCTGTGAAAGTTCCATACAGACATAATTATACACAAAAGTGCAGGCCACTCTCACACCACAACTCAAGCTTTTAAATTTGATTGCAATACTGCAGTTCCAAAACTTTGTTTTTCATCTTTGTTCATCATAATTAATTTCACTTTGTTTTAAATTACATTGTGCAAATGGCTCAGATTTGTCATCTATAATCCAAAAATCATGATTTTTAAATGTATCATTCATTACGATCTGCGTTATTATCATTATTTTCCCTCAGAGCCAGGTGTGTGCACCGTCTTTGGTGATCCTCATTATCGAACCTTTGATGGCAAGACCTTCAACTTCCAAGGACCGTGTCGCTACACACTGGTGCGGGATTGCACTCGTGCAGAGCTCTTTTCTGTCATTGTGCAGAACGATGCACGAAATACGCATTACTTTGCCTGGACCAAAGCCGTGGAGTTGTGGTTGGGGCCGACCACCATCGAGCTACTACCACGTCTTCGGCTGCGGTTTAACGGCTCTCACGCAGTGCTCCCTCTTGTCACACCTTCTTTAAACATAACCACTTCGGGGTTTCTGCTGAAGGTTTCTACCTCAATTGGTGAGACTCATGAGAGGGAATTCCCAGTGCAGAATTTTACATTTAGTTATGGCTCATTTAAATTATCTATATTGATAATTTTCATTAATCTTCTTCGCGAGATCATTCTCTGAAATAATGTCAATCATTGCAATTATTTTGTTCCTTTATTTGTCGAAACAATGACAGTAGATTTGTTAAGCTTGCAATAGTTCACACTTTCTTCAGTGCTACATCCCATGCATGCCTAAGCAGATATAAAATAATTTAGTAAGCAGATTACATCCTGTTTAAGTGACAACACAAGCCAGTGGGATCACACACACGCTCAGTGTTGTTGGGAATCAAACCAGTTATAATCAGCAGTATTGTCACTGTTGTTCCCTCCACCAAATATTCTTTTGTCAAAGTCACAGCAAACCAGCCTAGTTAATGCTGAATGCATAAAAAATTTAATGTACCTTATTAATGTGCACACAGCTCCCATCATCCATCGGGGAAAGACTATATTTCACCTCCGCCATCTTCGAAGATGGATGGAGGTTACTGTTTTCACCCCTTTCTGTTTGTTTGTTTGTTTGTGAACAGTATTACGGAAAACTCCTCGACGGATTTCGACGAAACTTGGTGGGGGGGGGGGGGTAGGTATGGTCCAAGGATCATGCCATTAAATTTTGGACTTGGTCCCCCCCCCCAAAAAAAAATTGTTAGAGAATTTTTTTTTTTTGCATTTCTACATGTTTTAAGTGATTTCCAACCCCCCCAAAAATTGTTACCCCCCCAAAAAAAATAGAGAATTTTCTTTTTGCATTTCTACATGTTTTAAGTGATTTCCAACCCCCCCCCAATTGTTTCCCCCCAAAAAAAAATTTAGAGGAAAAAAAATGTTTTTTTTGCATTTCTACATGTTTTAAGTGATTTCCAAACCCCCCCCCCCCAAAAAAAAAATTTAGAGAAAATTTTTTTTGCATTACATATTTTAAGTGATTTCCAACTCCCCCCCAAAAAAATTGTTACCCCCCCAAAAAAAAGAATTTTTTTTCATTTATACATGTTTTAAGTGATTTCCAACCCCCCACCCCCCCACAAAAAAAAATGTTAGAGAAAAAAATTGTTAGAGAAAATTTTTTTTTTTTTGCATTTCTACATGTTTTAAGTGATTTCCAACCCCCCCCCCCCAAATGTTGGAGAAAAGAACTATAACTGTCAGCACTGTTGACATCATATTTAATGAATAAGATATAAGGTTCACTTGAGTGACCCAGCAGTATTGGCGGCGGAGGTTTTGCACTCTCCCGAGTGCTCCCCCTCTAGTTATACCAGGTTTTATATTTTCAACTTCCTAAAAACAGAAGCTTATTATTTATGACAACTTTCACAAAGTTCAAAATTCCTTCCCTGACTATCACCAGAAAGGAAATGGTAAATCTCCCAGTGCTCTTTTTTCCCCCAAAAAACTGCTTCACAGCATCTATTCCACTATCATTGTGAATGTTGCACTGGTAGAGATGATGTATAAATATATTTTCATACATCCTCCTCACTCACCCACCCCATCCCCACCAACCCCCACCTCCTCACAACCACTATCCACTCCCTGGGCACTTGTTTCCTTTCCTTCTTAATTCCTCCACTTCTCCTGTAAGGTTTAACTGTGACCTGGGATGGAAAGAGTTATGCTGAGGTCGCGATAACTTCAATGTGGAGGAGCCGTGTGTGTGGCCTGTGCGGTAATTACAACGGGCACTACCGTGATGAGCTCCTTGGCCAAAATGGATATTTCCATGCCGACGTGGAGTCTTTTGCTGAATCATGGCGAGTAGATGACAACGAGGTTTGTGCGAGGCCAACTCGCTCTCGTCTACCCAACGTGTGTACCGGTTCAGGCAAGAAAAGGAGACGAGCGAGACGTCTGTGTCGCAAACTCATCTCATGGGGATTCCACAAATGTCATGCCATTGTGGATCTGCTGCCCTTCTATAAGTCAGTATCAAAGACTTCCACATTGCCATAGCATCAGCCAAAGAGAGTCCTGAGCTCTTGAATATCTCAGAGTAGATTTGACCTCGGACGGTAATGTGTTTTCTTACAGGTCTTGCATGATGGACATGTGTGAATGCCCTAAGAAGCAACGCTGTTACTGTGAGGCCTTTCTGGCCTACACACGGGCATGCGAGCGGGAGGGAGTGCGGATACGTTGGGATGTGAAGCAACGTTGCCATGGTTTGTCTTTTCGTTAAGCCATTTCTTTTAACTTTAAAGGGCATTTATGATTGCATACCTTGAGCATTCCTGAGAATTCCCTTCCCCTTTTGTACGTGTTTCTTGGAAAAAGGTTGGCTGTGACAAAGCACCGTGTTTATTCTGATCAATTGGCCAGTGTGAAGAAGAAGCGCATTTCAAGTTGTGAGAAATCTTCAGCATTTTGTGGGACAAACCTTTCACAAAGCTTTTTGTGTCATCATTGTTTTTCCCCATTTTTATGATGTAATGATGCAGGTACACATATTTTAAACAGGTGCAAATATCAATGCATACCAGCATTAAATTCATTCCTACAATTGATAAAATTACGAGGAAATTCAAGTGCAGGTAGAGTTAATTTGGTCCATCTGTTGTCGGAACCCACATATCCACAATTTGTTAGCGCAGCCTCTTCAAGCCAAAGTACATTACTCAAGGGCTCTTACTGCAGCTGTTTGAGCTGTCCCATCACCAAAAAAAAAAATTTTATTCAATATCCATAATTTGACTATATATATATTTATATATATATATATATATATATATATATATATATATATATATATATATATATTTATATATATATATATATATATATATATATATAATTATTTATTTCGATCACGATAAATAGTTAAGTTAGCCTTCAAATAATTATCTCCCCAATTGGAAAACTTTGGCCCGAGACTAGATGAGGCCTAAATTTCTCTATCACTACATAATAGTATCACCTGCAAGAATACATTTCTTGTCCCATTGTACGTGTTATTGAAACATCATTTGAGGTGCTTTTTCTTCTTTTTTAGTCTTATTTTTTTCATGTGGCCGAGGGTGGGCAGGGAGTTTAATCGAGGTACAGAGTACGTTTGTAGAACACAGATCACTTTGAGAACATTGCACTTCTCATTGGGCATCTGATCAAATCTCAATTTTTTTTCCTGTAACTGTACAGATTGTGACCATCCTTTCACCTGTGTACCTTGCAGTTACAATTGCATGTACGTTCAGAATTCCCATAGCCATCTATAATTCATGATCAGAAAAGAATCAGTTTGGACCTGTTTTCTTCACTGCCACAACCAGCACCAAAAACCTTTTGTACTGGCTTGAGATCGACAGAAAGAAGTGAAACAATTAAATTCCACTTTAATATTTGTTTTAATATCCTCCAGTCCTGAGTTCCTTTCTCCTTGTAGAAATGTTGAATTCACTATGTGGCTGGTGACTAGCTCCAATGATGTAATTATCAGTATCAGTTGAGATGAGTTACGTACGTCGAGGAGGGGTTATCGTTACTTTGGAAACCAGGAGAAGATTTCTTGGATAATTTCAAAAACAATTCTATGTGTACATAATAGCATGCCTCATGAGGACTTGGGACCTCTTCATGGACCCACTGCAACAGATAGGATCACGAGGAGTGCCTGTGGAGTGCTGTAAGGCCTGAAGCCATCCTTGCAGGCTCAGGAGCAATTTGCAATCCCACCAGGGCCCCCAGGACCTCATTGCGGCTCATAATGCCAGGTGGTGTGCCATCCGAAGAGTCCGTCTGGTTCAATTAAGTTGTTATAAGTCCCATCAGATTGCCAAATATTTATGTATTTGTTGTAATATCTAGTTCAGGTCACTTTACCATGTTCTTCTCAAAGTTTATCTCATTGGTCTCTGACCATTATGACCACAATTACACCGCCTTCAGAAAGTATTCACACCCCTCGACTTTTGTCACATTTTGTTGTTACAGCCTGAACTTAATATGGATTAAATTAATTTTTTTGGTCACCAATCGACACAAGATACCCCATAATGACAAAGTGAAAGCATATTTTTTTTAATTTTTGCAACTTAATTAAAAATGAAAAGCTGAAATGTCTTGCTTCAATAAGTATTCAACCCTTTTGTTATGTCACTCCAAATTGAACTCAGGTGCATCTAATTTCCTTTGATCATCCTTGAGAGTGGATGTCTCTGCAACTTGATTGGAGTCCACCTGTGACCAATTCAATTGAATGGAAATGATTTAGAAAGAAACACCTTCCTGTATAAGGCCCCACAGTAGAACAGTGCATGTCAGAATAGAAACTCCACCATGAATTCCAAGGAACTGTCTGTAGAACAATTTCTGGAGTGTTGAAAGTTCCCAAGAGCACAGTGAGCTCCATCATTAGAAAATCGAAAGAATATGGAACTACCCAGACTCTTCCTTGAGCTGGCTGTCTGACCAAACTGAGCAACTGGGCAAGGAGGACCTCGGTCAGGGAGGTGACCAATAACCCAAAGAGCACTCTGACAGAACTATCGAATCCCTTAGATAAGAATGGAGAACCTGCCGAAAGGACAATAATCTCTGCAGCACTTCACAAATTTTGGCTTTATGGGAGAGTGGCCAGAAAGAAGCTACTCTTGAGAAAAAGGCACATGACAGCATGGTAAATTGGTTGCTGAATTTCCTGAAGTTTGTTGCCTGAAGTTTGCAAAAAGACACATGGAAGACTCTGAGAGCATGAGGCAAAATATTCTGTGGTCTTATGAAACGAAAATTGAACTCTTTGTCCTGAATGCAAAGTGCTACGTCTGACAGAAACTGAGCACAGCTCATCACCCATCTAACACCATCTCTACCATGAAGCATGGTGGTGGCAGCATCATGATTATGGGGATGCTTTTCAGCAGAAAGCACTGGGAGACTTGCAAGGATAGAAGGAACAATGAATGGAGCCCAAATACATTCAAATCCTTGAGGAGAACCTGCTTCAGAGTGCAAAAGACCTTAGACTGCAGCAAAGATTTACATTGCAACAAGATAATGACCCCAAGCATACAGCCTAAGCCACACGAGAATGGCTTCAGAACAATAATGTGAAAGTCCTTCAGTCGTGCAGCCAAAGTGCAGACTTGAATCCCATTGAGAATCTGTGGAAAGACTTGAACATTGCTGTTCACTGATGCTCCCCATCCAACCTGACAAAGCTTGAGCAAATCTACAAGGAAGAATGAGAGAAAATCCCCAAATCCAGATGTGCAAAGCTGACACAGACATTCCCAAGAAGACTCGAAACTTTAATCACTGCCAAAGGCACTTTAACGAAGTAAAGACTCAAGCGGTTGAATACTTATTGCAGCAAGACATTTCAGCTTTTTATCTTTCATTAAGTTGTGAAAATATTCCAAAAACATGTTTTCACTTTGTCATTATGGGGTGTTTTGTGTAGATCGGTGACAAAAAATTCAATTATATCCATTTACAATTCAGGCTGCAACAACAAAATGTGACAAAGTCGGGGGATGTGAATACTTTTTGAAGGCACTGTAACAATATGATTTCCCAGTCGAGCATCATAACTAGTAACGATGAGATGCGATAAAACCTTAACAAGAATTGTGTATTTTTTTGTAAAACTTGCAATACTGTACTACTTTGTGATGAAAATGCTATTGTACGTATTCCGACTTGGTTTAATCGGCTTCCTCCATGTGCAGTAGGGGTATCTGTCATCAATATCGAATAAAATGTAAACTTTGATTGATTGTTACTTTACAAATCCTGAAGCTCAGTGTTTCCTTTCATGTACAAAGTTTCCACAATATATTTTTCTGTCGTGAATTAGACTTATAAACAGGAATACGTTCTCATTTAAAATGCAAAATAAACCAGTATATTTAATGTTTTATAATCTAATTTATTTATCACTGAAGATCAACAGACATTTTTTGAAAATGATATTTAAAATGAGAACATGTTTGTAAAACAGGAATTACATTCAAAGATTGATTTCTTGGTGAATCATGAACGGGGTAATTGATTCTTGTTTGTCCGGTTATTCACATTGTATGTGAAACAATGCCTTGCCAACAAAGTTATAAATAATGTTCAAAACTTGCTTCCAGCATTTAAGAGTATATATTTTGAGGGTATCGTTTTAATAAAATTCAAAACTAACAATGCAAACTGATTTTGTGTTCATCATTTCTGGTGTCTATTATCTATCTTTTCAGACTGTAGTTTCACTCGTCATTAATCGAGACATGTTAAAGTACTATAAATCAGTGAAAAAAAAAATTAAACTGCAATAACAAGCTATTAGGAATGCTCAATTGTTTAACCTACACATTAAATTGATGGAACGATGAATGAGGGATTATGGGGAAGGGGCCGTGGCACCCCTTCATGAAGTGGTACTGTCATGGGGAGCACAACTTATTAACGGCATGGTCCTCATGTTTCATAAAGGGTTTGGTCTGCATCTGGCCGTCAGTTTCTGAGAAGATTTTAAAATAAATTTCCTGAATTTGAGGTGAAACCCCCCTTTTCAGCCACTTATAGGGGGCGAAATCTTATGGGGAGCACAACCCCATAAGATTTTATGATGCATCATACCAAATTTGGTCCGTATCGCTCAGGTAGTTGTGGAGAAAATGTTTTAGTGAAAATGAGGGATTCAGGGAGGGGACCATGGCCATCTTTCCGGGGGAGATATGGCAATAAGGAGCACAACTTAAGGTTAGGGCATGGTCTTAATGCTTCGTGGGGAGTTTGGTTTGGATATGTCTGGTGGCTTCTGAGAAGATTTTGAATAAAATAGTAATATTTGGAGCAAACCCCCCTTTCACCCAGGTAATAGGAGGTGCATCCAGATGGGGAGCACAATCCCATGAGACTTTGCTGTCCTGATACATCGTACCAAATTTGGTCCGTATCGGTTGGGTAGTTTGCGAGAAGATATTTTAGTCAAATGTTAACGGATGCACGTACGGATGGATGGCCGGACACCGGGACCGACTCTATGAGCTTATTCCGGAGAAATAACCAAACACACACACACACACACACACACACACACACACACACACACACACACACACACACACACACACACACACACACACACACACACACACACACACACAATATTAAAATACCTCAGATCACAACATCCATAAACTGAACCATTAATAAGAAATAAGCTATGTTGTTTTTTAAAGTATTTTATCGATATAAAAGGCTAATGATGTCTGTCTGTCCCACCCTGAAAAGCAGAAACACTCCTCGGAGAAAAAAAAATAATAAAGTAAAAGTTGCTTAAAATTTATCCAATCTCACAGGAATATGATAATTTTTTTCAATGAGACAAAAAAACAAGTGAAATCCTTCAATACAGCGCGTGTGGTGAAGCAAATGAGTACACTAATGTTAAAATATGCAATTTATGCTTTTTCGTTTGAAAAACAATTAAAAAGCGTACTTAATATTTGAAATGTAAAAATATTGTTATTATTGTAATAAGCACCTTTATATATAACAGAAGGAATGAAATCGTTCGATACAGCGTGGCAGGGGGACGCAAAAGAATGATGGCATAAGAAGAACTTAGCTTTCAGCGTTCGGCGATCGGCGCGAAATGCGATGGTGGGCGGAAATGACGTCTTTCGGAGCGAAATGCGATGGTGGGCGGAAATGACGTCTTTCGGCGAAAATACGATGGTGGGCGGAAATGACGTCTTTCGGTCGTTCGTACATGAGAGGGGCGCTTTTCTTGCTTTTTTTCCGTCAAGCAATACATTCAATGGTTTTCACATATATAACACGTTAGTTTCACAAATTTCCATTGAAATACTCGGGTATTTCTGTCAATTGTCGCCATTTCGGTCTCGGTTATGCACTGCATCTACCGGACGGCCGTCATTGGCTGTCACAGGCACGTGGGGGGGGGGACATCGGGACACCGGAGACGTGGTAGACACCGGGGACATTTCAAACTCGGTGCAATTGTATACAGCGCACGCGCTGTAAAAATTGAACTCGGCGGTGTATAGGCAACAGACCACTGGTTCGATCACCACCCCCCCCCCCAAGTTCTTTTTTCTTTTCTGTTGAGAAATGTACAGTATATAACCTCCCATTTTTGAGTTGTTTCAACCAGTACAAATTAAAAGGCTTCCTTTTTAATTTTATTTTTTACTCCAGGCTTCTGTTAGTACTTCAAAAACGAGATGATTCACAAACAATAATTACTTATTTATATATTTGGCAATCCGTTAAAGGTACTGCACCAACGTGCTGTACTTATGAACCCAATCTTCACGTTTCCCTTCAGAGAAAAACCAATTAAACTGTCTTCGGAACAGAAATAGGAATGGCAAACAAAGCAGGTGTTATTTATTTCATATTTCTGTGTGTACATCAAATGCCTCAATTGAGAAATAAATAAGCTTTTCACCAAATGACTACTTGAATCTCATAATGACATCTCCTTTGACATGGTTATGCAATTTTCTCACATGACACCACCATTATTTAAAGGTTTTCGGTTAATTGCAATGCAACCTGCATGATGACACAAAACCCAGGCAAAGCTTGTGAAATTGACACAATTAGGGATTAGAAACTATTTTTCGCTGGGTTTCCATCTGTCACGAGGATGTTGCTTGTTCAGTTTTAATAAACACCGATGCTACACAACTCAAAATATACAAATCGATGTTTTATTACCTCTGCTACCGAAGGTGGGCAGAGGTTATGTTTTCACCCTTGTCTGTCTGTCTGTGAACAGGATATCTCAAAAAGTTATGGATGGATTCAGACGAAATTTGGTGGAGAGGTCGGGTGTGTGACAAAGACAAATCAATTCGATTTTGATGAAGATCCGAATGCAGATCCAAATACAAGATTAATTTTTTTTTAAGTGATTCTTCACCATTGAGAGATGAGGGAAAAATGATATACTGAATATTATAGCATGATATTTCAAAAATTTGTGGACGAGATATTACTAAAGTCAGTGGATGAGTTGGTTAGGTGACTAGAACAAGCTGATTCGATTTTGATGAAGGTCCAGATCCAGATCAGACCTACCAGTGGGACACAAAACGTTAACTGTTCAGCCTGTCGCATGTATGCGCTCTCCATTGTGCGCTCTCGCTGTTGTTTCTACATGTGATTCAGGGCTCATGGTTGAACTGAAAACAGCTGCAGCTCGCTGCACACTACAACGCCTACTGCACACTAGCCGATGTTCGCCGACACAATGCAACAACACCTTCAGCAATGAGTCTTGTACAATCTCATTTTTGTCGTAGACTGCCGCACACTGTTGACGCCATTGACAGAAAACAAAACGACAGTGAAGAAGAAATTCAGGGAGAGGATGAGAAGTGTGAAAGGTCTGAGCACTGTTGATTTTGCACTCGTGATGATACGTCACCGACGGCGTGCCAGGAGAAAGAAGAGGATGTGGATGAAGCCCTGGGTCGAGAGAAGAGGCCGGATGAAGGAGCATTCAACAACTTGCTCGTGAAACTTACTGTAGAAGACAAGATAACTCATATTTATATTTACAATACAAGTGAATACCCGTTCCCTCTGGGAACGTGTCGCTGCATTATACTCACATTCCAGCTTCTTCTTCTCCTTATTCAATTCAGGAAAGATAGGTTTTTCAAGCAGGCATCCTTATGATTAAGCGGTTTTTTTCTTTTTTTTTCTGATTTTTCTTCCAAGGAAATTGATTATTCGTTTCCAAACATGTAAATTGATTATTAATTATTAGCTTTCTAACGGTACCATTTTCAATATTCAACAACAGCAGTAACTTTGGTTATTTGGCACACTCTCTAATGAGCGAGTGGAGCGAATGTCAGTCTGTGGATAGCGAGGATAAACGCGTTTTTTGGCCATAGGTACTGTGCAACAACGCAATTTACACTACAATGGCACTCGCTGGATCGCATACCTCCGCCAGTCTGAAAAGTTTACGTTTTGTGGCCCCCACTGAAGGCCGAGATCTGCAACCACACCTTGATTCTCGTGTCCAGATCTGAATCTTCACCAAAAACGAACAAATTCGTCCTTGTCAGTTGTCACACACCCAACCTGCCCACCAAGTTTTGTTTGAATCCATCCATCACGTTTTGAGATATCGTGCTATATATTGCATTGTTTTTGGCCCTCTCTCTCAATGGTGAAGAATCACTGAAATAATTCTACCATCCGGATCCGGATCCAGATCTTCACTAAAATATAACCAATTCTTCCTTGTTACAAACCTAAACCGTTCACCAGGCTTCATCCAAATCTGCCCATAACCTCTTGAGATATCCTGCTGCCAGACAAGCAGACAGGCAGACAAACAGGGGTGAAAATATAACCTCTGTGTCCACCTTCGGTGGCAGATGTAACAAACATTGACTCAAACACACACACACACACACACACACACACACACACACACACACACACACACACACACACACACACACACACACACACACACACACGTATATGTCAATCGTCAATGGACTGTAATTCAAAGGCAGTGACTTTGTTATAAATTAAACGTTTTTATAACATAACAAGTCTGAAGACGACGATGGTTCACGAGCGGTATTTGACGATGTAGATTGTTTCAGAAGTCAAGGATGAGACAACGTGATAATGTTTGACCAAGTTATAAAAATGATCAACATGATATGGTACGAGTGACAGGTTATGAGCTGCAAAATGTCGAAAACCCGGTTTTGTTCAACAACTTAAAAAATTTGACCTTCGCATAAACTTTAAAGGTCACAAAACAATGTTGTGGACATTAAAATAAGGAAACAGGATACGTGCTATAGCTTATTGGAGTTAGTTCGTCGAAGAAGGTCGAAAACCCGGTTCGATTCCCACAACTTTGAAAATTTGACCTTTGTGAACTTTAAAGGTCAAAGGTCAAGGATTATGACCTTTGGCGCAAAACTTCCTCTGGAACATTCCAGGAACAATATAACGTCATATAGGCTATATGGCATTTCGCACTCCTCGGATTATCCATACTTTGATGAAATCAGCGTAAAAATAAACTTGAAGTGGGCGCCACCAGCAAGGTGTTCGAGATAGAGCAAAATGGTTTCAAGACTTTAGGTGGGGAATGACCTCAAGATTATGCATAAAAAATATTGTCATCCTCGCCCCCAAAGTTTGGGCGGTCGTATGATTTTTATGCCAAAATTCGCAATTTTCTAAGTTCGTGACCTTGTGACCTTCACCTTGGGATGAAAATGAAAAATCGAGCTCCGTGGGGCTATGCAGGTTCCATTGGGCTAAGCAAATACCGAAACCCTGCCAGATTCGACAAACCCCTCGGAGAAGATGGATTTTTCGTCAAAATTCGCAATTTTCTAAGATTGTGACCTTGTGACCTTGATCTTGGGACGAAAATGGAAAATCGAGCTCTGTGGAGCTATGCAGGTGCCATTGGGCTAACCAAATACCGAAACCCCTGCCAGATTCGACAAACCCCCTAGAAGAAGATGTAAATTTAAATTGGCTACCCCCTAAAAACACAATTCGCAATTTTCTAAGTTCGTGACCTTGTGGCCTTGACCTTGGGACGAAAATGAAAAATCGAGCTCTGTGCGGCTATGCAGGTTCCATTGGGCTAACCAAATACTGAAACCCCAGCCAGATTCGACAAACCTCCCAAATTCGAAGATGCAAATTGAAATCGGCTACACCCTAAAAACACATGTTTTTTGGGCGTGGCTCTGCCCATAATGGACGCACCATGCCCATTCTCAGGAAAACACAACTAGATCATGATATAAACCTCCCACCAAAATTTTATCAGGATCGGATCAAAACCCACGGAGCTATTATATGCTCGGGACAGACAGACAGACAGACACACAACAATAATGAATATGGTGGTCACTTTTTTTTTTCATGAAAATATTTTTTTGTGAACCAATATACCCACAATGACACCATTTTATTGTTTCTGAAGATTTGTTCGATACTTAAGGAGACAGGTCAGGCTCTGGCGACTACATTGACCTTTCATTTTAACTTTTTGATATTTTAAGTTCCACATAAGCTACAACCATTAAAAAAAAAAAATGCTGCAGATGATATATATGACTGTCATTGAAATGTAACACATGTTGAAGTCCTACTTTAAATATTGACATTGATGTTTCACTATGGCTGGAAGTCACTGAGAGATGCGGTTCAATTCGACAATACATTTCTCCGAGTCGGCGATTAACAAAGATTGCCACACACTACACGTTGAAGAATGACAGTTGTCAAGAAGTCGTCGTAAAAGTTGAACATGTTCAAGTATCAGAACGATTGCCGACAAGCCTGAAACCTTGTTGACAAATGTTGGTGACCACCACACATTACAGGATTATAAAAGACTCACAGACTCATCTGTCTTCGATGATGTTGTCACATTGCTTCAGCTCGTGTGTTGCAGGCTAAAGTGAATGGACATGTGAAGAGATCAAGCTGCCATTGGGGGACAAGTCATATGGGTTAAAAGAGAGCAGAGAAGGACATTGGATTGGACAAGTTTTGGTGCTGATCTTGATGGCCTTGGGAAGACCATGACTAACTATAACACGTAAAGGTGTTGCAGAGAAGATGAGTTGCCAGCCTGGGTGGTGGAGGATCTATAAAAAGGTTGTTTGATGGACACATTGGTTATACCAGACAGGACTGGGTAGGACGGATGTTGTTGTTTTGTATTCAGCCTGTACTATGGCTGCTGGTTGTGTCATTTTTGGAAGCACAGCTGTACTGCTGATGTTACCAGTAAGCTGGTACTCATTTTGCCAACCTCAGAATGATGACGACTTCAGAAGGATGACAGGCTGAGTCAACCCACCTGGTGGAAGTTACAACAGCAAGACAGGGGCACAAACTCAAGACTCGAAGATATTAAGCCAGTTACCTTAACCATTAAGCCAACACCAAGCTTGCTAGGACAGATAATTGAGAGTAATTGGAGATAAGTTTGAATGAATATAAAACAAGGGCAAGAGTTTGACAAGTGTTTGGTACCCCCACACCTGCCTCTAGTGTGGAGGTACCAAGCACTTAAGATGGTAGCTGAGACCAATGATCGTCAAAGACTTTGTATAACCTTGCACCATGGAGGGCCAGAGGGGAGTTTTATGTCCCAGGACCCTCCACAACTATAATCGAGTTTGATACAATCAGACTAAGCGTTTTTGAAGGCATCAATAGCATCAATTGTCACCGTACGTCCTTTACCATCTCGCGTAATCGATACTACCTCATGTTACCACCAAAGTAATTCAGGCAAGAGGTCTAATTGAATAAATGGTGCAGTCTCTGGTCTTGTGACTTTCATCAGGCTGGGGTCGTATGAGGGCTCGGAAAGCTTTAAACATCTTATGGTAAGGAAATCTTTATAATGTCCTTTTAAGAGGGACTTCACTGTATCAGAGGGATTTCATCTGAAGAAAGAAAACTTTCGAGAAAGTTTGCTTTACTGCTCCAACAAACATAACATGGCACAAAGTCTTGGTGGAATATTTTGAGATAATTTCAGATTATATAGAGACAGGTGTGTCATGTGATGTGACTGCTGTGCAGAGTGGTCGTTATTTGTTTTGTGAAATAAATAATGATTCTATTTCAGGTTATTTTGGGAAGGAAAACATGCCTTTTTCAGTTTACCATTTTAGGATATCTGTTGTGATATTCCTCGACGCTTTTAAAATGGTGAGCCATTACTATCTCGTATTATCCTCTATTCCTATTCCCCATCAATTTTATTCCCAATGATAACTTTCTTGTCCTGTCTGCATTTAACCTCTTCATCAGCTATTCCTGTCTGCCTTACATGCCCCTTGTCTACTCAACCCAATCTGTTCCCTTGTTCTGTCTGTCCCTACATTTATGTTTCCTGCATGTTCATTCCTTCTCAAAATTTCTGTCCTTCCTTGTATCCCGACTCCTCCTGCTCCACCATGGTGCCAACATCACTCTCTGCCAGAAAGCTCTTCTATGAGCCTAGACCTCTGTTAAAAAAGAAACTAACTTTATTATGTCTTATTTAATGGTTGTGCAATTTTCCAAGGATCAGTGATCCCATTATTTGTGATGATAAAAACGAATTAGAGAAGAGTGCTCCATGGATAATGGAAGTGCACGTATTCTCGACTGTTTAACACAATCCCCTTCCTTGAACAAGTGCAAAGTATTAAAAGATATTTATATGGATTGACATTTCACAAAAGATCTGCCGCCAGTGAACATAACAGGGTCCAAAATTATTTATTTATTTATTCCACTGTTTACAACATCAGGCTTGCAGAAGAGCTGTATATATATATATATATATATATATATATATATATATATATATATATATATATATATATAAACATCCCATTTATATCCCATCCCATCCCCTGGGATGGGAAAGGAACATCCCATCCCCTGTAATTATTTTATATTTTCCCAACTCGTGTTTCCTCACAATAACCATTGTATTTATTTATTGGAAAACTTCACGTAGGTGAATTCTGATGGATATTACTTCTCCATTAAAAGAAATCATACGATTATCTTGGTCGGTTATCCTAAAATTTACTCTGTGTATGGTTTTTCCTGACACAGGGAGATAAACCAAATTTTTGGGTTCCATATTGAATTTATAACCAATTGGGGTTGAGTATGCGCTGAATGAAAATATTGCATTTGTTTTTTTTCTATCATTATAAGCACAATCAATCAAATCACAGTGAATTAACACCGAATTTATTCCTGAGGATATTTGAATGACATTATCACTGTAAAACGTCCCATTAGTTTCAATCTTTTTTGAGGAGAAACCCAATAACTCTCTAAATGAATTATCAATTGTGAAATCAACCTTGTAGTTATTTTTAACTTTAATCGTTGATTTTGAAGTATGTTTTTGAATGTCTACAACAATATTTTTTGGTTCATCACCCTGTTCTTTCATAAGACGAGCAATTTCGGAAGATATTTGAGAAATCTCATATGCTCCGGGTGAGACTGTTATCGTTTTGTATCCACTTCCGGGATTATAACTAAACTTGTCATTTTTATCAGTTATATTAAATAAGGTATTATAAGTTTCCATGGACAATAAAGATGCCTCATATTCTTTTGTTGGGTCAAGTTGTAGTGGGTATGGGAATGAAGATGTGTGGTCGCTTGTTGTGAAATTGAAACCAAGGATTGTGCTTCTCAGCTTATTTAATATGAGATAAAATGTCTTTATATTGATATTTATTAATTATTTTCATGTTCATCAACTGGTCTAAAATGGCTGATGCTTCATTAAAACAATTGTTATTTCCAGCCTTCTTACTACCTAACAACAATAACAGTCTATTAACTAATTGCGATGGGTCATTTGGAAGAAAACTAATACCTGAACCAAGGATACTTAAAGCCTGAATAATGTGTTTCTCCTTCTCATTTGTCCTACTTTTACTAGAAATACTAACCCTATAATTTAGAGTGTTCAGCAGATCAATATATACTCTATCATCATTATTTTTCATATCCAATGGTTTATCAATATACTTTGATTCATCCCTCACAGTTGAACCTTGTCTTCCATCTTTTGTGAGAAGAAACATTAATCTCGGAGTTAGTTTAACAGGGAGTTGAGCAGAACCTAAGAACCTTAATTCATCATTAAATATCAATACCTTTTCTTGAACAAGATGAAATATTGCTGGTTGTTCTGTTGGAATGAGTCCTGCTTTGGTTTTTGAATCCGCTGAATATTCATTGTTTTGAAGAGCATTCACAATATAATCAGGGGGTCGATTAATCTCTTCCAGTTGTTGAAATAAACCTTCATCATCATATACCTTTAATTCTCCTAAATGCTCTAATTCTTCCTCCGTCATTTGATCAAAATCTTTTAACATTTGAAGTTTCTTAGGAGTATATTCTACTGTGGGAACAGTGGAAACATCTTTCATTTTTTCTTGGGAAGTTTTTAAAAGTGGTTTAAAAATTTCTCTTGTTTTCTTTCAAATGCTTCTTCGCCCGTTAGTTTCTGTCTGCATTTCTTCTTTATGTCTTCCTGCTGTTTTACAACTTTTGAAACCAACTCTTGATGTTCCTTAAATCTTCTTGCTCTTTCTTTTGCATCCATTTATTTATTGTAAAATATCATTTCATGAATTGTAAAGATCAACAGGGAAATTTTCCTTTTCTTCATCATTCAAGTAGATGTGTTCAAATAAATCCTTTTCTTTAAATATTTCATCAAATTCTTTATTAACATTAATGCGAGTTGTAATTTCTTCTTCACTAATACTTGCATCTCTGCTTTTCATACGTTTGCGTTGAGTTTCTTCATCAACATCAAAACCAAATGATAAAATCTTCACTCCGCTCAGATGTTTAATAATTTGTCTCGTTCCTTCTGGATTAGTTTCTAACATCCCAAGACCACCAGATTTTAGTTTCCTTAACTCACTCTTACAATGTGAATATTTTGCTGTACCAAGAGTACCTCCTCAAATATTTGACCTTCATTCCTCAATCGCATATGTTCCTCCACTGAAATATAGTGATAATCTTCACCGTTTACTTCTCCAGGTCTTATTGCTCTAGTTGTTGTTGATACAATGCGTATCACGGGGTGTTTTTTAAGTAAATTTACAATATTCTCATTTGTACTACACAAGAACCTTGATTTATGAAAGTTTTTTCCAGAAGCAGATTTACCCACAAGATTTACAATAATAGTTGTCATTTATATATGTAATTGTTTATAAAACAAAAAATATATCCCTTAATATCTCATCTTGTTTCACAACAATATATTTATATTTTTCAGTCGTGTGCTTCATGTAATCCTCAACTTTCTTTTTACTACATAATGTAGAACAATTATCTCTCCAAAAATTATTGATATCTATTGAATTTAACTTGAATAAAATAAAAGTATTAGCATTGTTTCTGATGGAACGACGAGGAAGTTGAAAGTACGATTGACTAAGATAAATACAATTACAAGAAGAATGTCTCCCTCTTGTGTAGTAGCTGTCCATTACCGTTTGGTTTTTCTCATTAACACAATCATCAAAGATAACGAGGTTCTTTTTTGATTTATCCAAATCTTGGGGAGACGGTATATCATCCGTATTATCACTAAGAATACAAGTTATAGGATTTGATTTCTTTTTACATCACTGTGTATCACAAAATAGTTGAATTATATCTTCAATGTTATAATCATTTAGGTTTTTTTGACGTTTAAATAAACCGATTATATCTTCTTTTTGAAGACCAGCATTAAAACCTTGTGAGAGTAGTTGATATTCTGGTTGAAAACTCGACTTTGTGAAAATTATTAAATTATCATAATCTAAAAAGTTGGGAGTGAGGAGCATCTTTAAAAGTAAGCAGGTTTTTCCACATCCACTTGAACCAACTATGAGACATCTTCATGAATTTGGGAGATTTTTATGGTTGTTAAATTTTATCTTATTTTCCCAAATGGGTAAAAAATCATTCATTTATATATTTGGAAAACATGTTATTTAATTTATTATTGGCTTTTTTAGAAACTCTATATTTTATCCTAAGTTCAAGTTTAATTTCAAGATAATCCATTATTTTATTTATACAATATCTTGTGTTGATATTTCCCTGAAAATTACATCCATGAATAATATATAACAACAATCCTTTGAACATTTCTCTAATACGTTCAGTTTCTTCCCTTGTAAGGAAAGGTGTGTTATCACCCTCATACTTTACATTCATTTCTCTAATCAATCTTGTAAAGTAATTCATTTTTGGTGTAAATCTAAAAGAATTATTTTCATTTTCATATTTTTTATTATCATTAATTAGAAGATAATCACAGAATATACATTGTTTATAGGCTTTTTACTCTGTGTTTAATCCCCTTCTTTCACACGCAGGACAATTCTCAAATTTGTCATATGGAGAATCAGGAAAGACTAGCATATTTATAAAGTAAAACTTTACTCAAACTGAAATTCATCTATACGTTCAGTTGTATATTGACTCATATTTAATAATATTACCATCGATATCGATATACTTTTTTCATTAACAAATTCAACTACTACATTTTTTAAATAAAAGGTAATTTTAAAATGATTGTTAACTACTATTGAACGAAATGTCATTTCACCTGATATATTAACATCCTTTATTTCATCAGGATTTACATCTTTAGGGTTGTTGAAAAAAATACAAATTTCTCCTTGCATATTACAGATGGTCTTATCTTTTCTTTCTAAAGCTTCATCCATAAGGTTTTTGTTTTTTGATACTTTTTCTTGTTTCATTGCTTTTTCTAGTTTTGAATATATTACCAGAAGGAGAGGAGAAACTTTTGTTAGAGATACTTTAATTGATGTTCTACCACGTATACTAAAAGCACTTCCACTGAAGGAAATTGAAGAACTCATATTATTTACCATAATTGTTTTTATCCAATAGTTGTTATATTTATCTTTGTTCAATTTTACATCCTTGACATATTTCTCAGTATCTTTTACAAATGAAGAGATTGATTGAAACTTGTCTTTTATGTCTTGATACATTGTATTTATTAAGTGAGAAAATTTGGAGGATAAAATGGTTTTAAGCACAGATTCACCTGTAAAATAAACGAAATTTTCATCAAGAAAATTTTATTTTAAACAAAGTTTTGTTATATAAATATGGTGAATTCAATGTACTTTATGTTTGTAATCATGAATATAAATGGTAGAAAAAAGACCTTCAAACCAACAAACACACATTCAATCTTTTCAGACAAATATCTCCACTTGACCAAGAAACAAAACATTGTGATAGATGTGATAATGATATTCTTTAAAATAAAAAATAAACACCTTCAATCACACAAACACAAGAACAATGAAGAAAGGGAATATGCTACTAAATTCTCCATTGAAAACACTGATGGGGAATTTAAAGGGCATATAAAAATAAGATTGTTTCGCTTTCAAGACCCTGGACCATCTTCAATCATTGAAGCTGTTGATATGGTTAAACAAAGTATTGAAATGATAATTAAAAACATATTAAGTGAAATGAAAACTTTTAAGTTTTATATGGGAGTAAAATTGAATATGGTAAGAGAAGGTGATGAAACTACTCCCTATATGAGGACAAGCCTTCACTTTATCTCATCATTTCAAGATTTTGTAAGATGTGATGTTTACGATTAACTCCAGAGACAAGAACAAGATGTTGATAACACTGTAGTAGGTAGTGGATTTGCTATTACAAAAATAATGTTTTTAGATATACACATCTTAAAATCAGATCCTCTTCAAGCTTCTTCTTGTATTGATTTACGAAAAGAGATACAACTTAAGAAAGCATCTGTTAATATTCAAAACAAAGATAATAAATGTTTTCTATGGTGTGTTCTTGCTCACTCACATCCTCCACAATGGAATCCTGAAAGGGTTGAACATTATAAGAAATACGAGAATACATTAAATGTTAAAGATTTAACGTTTCCAATGTCATTGTGAGACATTCCTAAATTTGAGAAAATGAATAATCTATCTGTTAATGTATATGGATTAACGGATACAAGCAAAGTTCAGATATTAAAAATTTCAAACAACTATAAAATTGATGAAACACACATTGACCTTCTCTACTTTACTTCAAAGGAAAAATCACATTATGCTTTCATCAAAAATTTATCACGATTAACCAAATCACAACTATGAAAGAGAAAATGTAAAACGTATCCTTGTAAGAGATGTCTCAAATCCTTTCACACAAAAGAACGATTAAATCAACATTCGAAATATTGTAGTAATCATAAATCAACCGTAATCAATTTACCAAAAGCAGGTTCAAACATATCATTCAAGGATTTTAACAAATCTATAAAACATCCATTTGTGATATATGCTGATTTTGAAAGTATCCTTGAAAAGATGGATACTGTTTCTCCAAATCCAAATAAATCATACACAAATAAATATCAAAAACATACTCCTTGTGGTTTCTGTTATTATATCAAATCATCTGTTGGTGATGAATACAACAAGTTAGAACTTTATAGAGGAGAAGATGCCTCAGAGGAGTTTGTAAGACGATTGGAAAAAGACTGTATAAGACGAAGATAAATAATGGTTAAAACCGATAAACCAATGTCATTAACAAAGGGAGAGAAAAAGGAATTTAGAAAGAACAGTATCTGTCATATTTGTGAGGAGAAAATTGAGGGAGAGGTCAAGGTTAGGGATCACCGTCATCTTACCGGTAAATACAGAGGTCCAGCTCTTTCCCATTGTAATCTTAATTACAAGCCCCCAAACTTTATTCTTGTCTTTCTTCACAACAATGCTCACTATGACACACATCTATTTTAAATGAACTTTCAAAGACATCTGGAGATATTTCTGCCATTCCGAACACAGATCAAAAATACATCTCATTCACAAAAACAATTCATACATCCCCCATAACTCATATCAGATTTCTTGACACATACAAGTTTATGGCAAGTCCATTATCTAAATTAGCATCAAATATTAAAAACTTACCGAATCTTAAATCACATTTCTCAAATCAAGAAGAGATTGATCTCTTATCATAAAAGGGAATATATCCATATGACTATATGGATTCATTTGAGAAGTTAAAAGAAACACAACTTCCTTCAAGGGAACGTTTCTATGGCAAGTTGAATAAAACTCATATTTCTGAAAGAGATTATACACAAGCTAAAAAGGTTTGGGAGAAGTTTAATACAAAAGAATCTTGGAGAATATCAGGATTTGTATCTTAAAACTGATGTATTGTTATTGGCTGATGTGTTTGAAACTTTTAGAACAGTCTGTCATAATAAAAAATTCTTATGGATTGGACCCCGTTCACTATTACACAGCCTCGGGTTTGGATTGGAGTGCAATGTTAAAAATGACAAAACAAAATTTGAAAAAAAAATCAGTGATATAGATATGCTTTTAATGATAGAGAAGGCTAAAAGAGGAGGAATATCTCACGTATGTTTCAAGATATATGCTAAAGCATACAACAAATATCTTCCTGATTATAATAAGAATGAGGACAACTCTTACCTGATGTATTATGATGCTAACAATTTGTATGGGTGGGCTATGTCTCAATCTTTTCCTTATGGAAAACTTAAATGGGTTAAAGAAAAACATTATGAAAAAGTTTTACAAGACAAGTCTCTTCTTAAAAAGAATTGGATGAAGCTGAAGTTGGATATTATTTTGAGGTTGATTTAAAATATCCCGAAGAACTTCATCATAAACATAAAGACTGACCTTATGCCCATGATAAAAAAGTCCAAGAAATGAATGGTTAAGTGATTACCAACAGTCATTCACTATAAAAGGTAACTCTCCAGAAAAACGACTTACTCCATTAAATGATAAAGAAAGTTATGTTTTGCATCAAAGGAACATGAGGCAATATTTATCTGCTGGGCTGAGAGTGAGAAAAATTAATTGGATTTTGAAATTTAAACAAAGCCATTGGTTAAAGAAGTATACTGAAACGCAAAAGAAACTTACCACTTGTTTGAAATGTAATAAAATTGTAACAGTTCAAAATAAAACAAACCAACAATAGCGAATTGAAACATTGGCATTTTATTGATGACATGTCATGTTTTTGACCAAGATACACAATCTCATAAGTTTGTTCTACAGTACAGAACAGCACAGGGTGCAATGTCAGTCCCCTTTCAATAGCGTGTGTGGCCACCATAGTTTTGGATGCAGGCAGTGCATCGTCGGCGCATACTGCCTACCAGTCTTTTGATGGATTGCTGCTGGATTTTGTCCCACTCAGTCCTCAATGTCTGAAGCCATCTGACTTAGGACCATCTGCCTGTCCTGCCTTGCAGTGGTGACTCTTGGCCTCCCTGATCGAGGTCTGTCATCTGCAGAGTTGTGGAGGGTGTCTCTGTCCACCAGGGCTGATATCGTCTGGCGTGAACAGCCAAGGTGACGTGCCACCTCACGGTAACTCAATCCACCTTGCAGTATGCCCAAGGCACACTGCCGTTGATCCCTTGACAATCATGGCATGTTGATTGAAATGCCCATTTTGCACTGGCCTTTTTAAAGCCAATATCAAGACATCACGTGCAGCTCATTAAAATCATCCTGTACCCCTTGGCTAATCACTGACAGTCAAAACGGCTGTTCAACAGCTGTGCTATGAAGTGACCATTGAAGGTTCAAGTGACCATCCGTGACCATTTTGTCTGACAGTGAGGACACTATTGTCCACAAATAAGTTCACACATTTACTAGACGCAGTGTTATTGTTGATATTTGAAGGTTTAAAAGGTGGTAAGTTTCTTTTGCGTTTCAGTATATATTGATTTTAATACAAAAAGGAGAACAGAAGCAACAACAGATTTTGAAAAGGACTTTGATAAATTAATGAATAATGATGTATTTGGAAAGACTTAGGAAAATGTTAGGAATTGACAAAACATAAGACTTGCTACATCTTGGAAACAGGCTTCAAAGTTAATTAATAAACCAAGTTTTGAGCGAACGGAGGTGTTGTCAAAGAACTTTTGTGCTATTCATTTGAAAAAAGAGAGTATTGAAATGAATTAACCTATTTATATAGGAACATCAATTCTTGACTTGTCAAAGTCGTTAATGAATGACTAGTACTATAATAAATTAAAATCAAAGTATAAGGATAATGTGTCATTGTTATATATGGTACAGATAGTTTTATATTAGAAATTAAGAGCAGTGATGTATATGAGGATATGATTAATAATATATATATATATATATATATATATATATATATATATATATATATATATATATATATATATATATATATACATATATGATACAAGTAATTATAAGTCAGATGATGTGTTGTTTTCATCAAAGAATAAAAAGGTTATTGGTAAGTTTAAAGATGAATTGGGTGGGAAGGTCATGAGTGAATTTATAGGAATGAGATCAAAGTCTTATGCTTTTACGTATATTGATAATAATAACATTGAAAAGTGTGAGAAGAAGCTAAAGGGAATAAAGAAAAATATAACCAAGGAAACAATAAACCTTAAAGAAGGAAGAGTACAGAAAAATGAATACAATAAGAAGTTATAAACATCAATTATAATCAGAAGAGATAAATAAGAAAGCATTTGGAGCTTTTGATGATAAAAGATATATTTTGGAGAATGGAATCAATAGTCTCCCTTATGGTTACAAGTATAAGTGTCAAGATATTGGTTTGGGAATTTTAATAGGCTACCACCATCTTTTTACTGATTTATAAATGATAGAATCAAGCAATAACCAAACCAAACAGTCGAGATGTAATCAACCTTGGTATTTATATGGGAAACAAAGAATGTGAGACATATCAAATAAGTCTTATTGAAGAAATAACCGGGGTAAAAGTAGATAAAACAAATGAGCGGATAAATTTAATCACAAATAAGTTGGAGGAGGCAAAGAAAAAAAATATCCTTGAATGGACTGAAAACTTTGATGGTTATCAATTGAACAATGGAAAAACAATTTACTACATTATCAAAATGATATGTGGCTCAGGAGGTGGCCAAATAAAAGCATTAAGAGAAGTTTATCATTTCATCTCTGCTCAGCAATGACACTTAAACCAAGAATTAAGTTCCAAAGTCATCTTTGTGAATATACTCGATGGTGATGAAAGTAATAAGAAAAAAATTACCCCCGTGCGGGAGTGACGGTCATCTCTGCAAGAAAATATATAGCCTCCTGAAGGTAGGGCAGTTTTTGCAAACTTTGAAGTCACGTGACGCGAAAATGAAAGTGAATATCGAAAATCCGGCCTGACAAAATTTAGATATTGTCCCATAGATTTATATGCCACAATAAAATTCAAGATCGCTTGAGAAATGTAGGAGGAGATTGATTTTGAAAATCGTAATTTTCGCATGAAAATCGTCATTTTCGCATTTTTTGGCATCTTTGAAGTCACGTAACTCAAAAACGAAAGCGAATATCGAAAATCCGGCCTGACCAAATTTAGATATTGTCCCATAGATTCATATGCCACAATAAAATTCAAGATTGCCTGAGAAATGTAGGAGGAGATAGATTTTGAAAATCGTCATTTTCGCATTTTTTGCCAAATTTGAAGTCACATAACACGAAAATGAAAGCGAATATCGAAAATCCAGCCTGACCAAATTTAGATATTGTCCCATAGATTCATATGCCACAATCAAATTCAAAATCGCTTGAGAAATCTAGGAGGAGATCGATTTTGAAAATCATCATTTTTGCATGAAAATCATCATTTTCGCATTTTTTGCCAACTTTGAAGTCACGTGACACGAAAACGAAAGCAAATATCGAAAATCCGGCCTGAAGAATTTCGATATTGTCCCATAGATTCATATGCCACAATAAAATTCAAGATTGCTTGAGAAATGTAGGAGGAGATACATTTTGAAAATCGTCATTTTCGCATTTTTTGACAAATTTGAAGTCACGTGACACGAAAACGAAAGCGAATATCGAAAATCCAGCCTGACCAAATTCAGATATTGTCCCATAGATTCAGAGGCCACAATCAAATTCAAGATCGCTTGAGAAATGTAGGAGGAGATAGAATTTGAAAATCGTCATTTTCGCATGAAAATCGTCATTTTCGCATTTTTTGCCAACTTTGAAGTCACGTGACACGAAAGCGAATATCGAAAATCCGGCCCGATCAAAATTTAGATATTGTCCCATAGATTCATATGCTACAATGAGATTCATACAAAATGAGTACCAGTTGTACTGGGCCCGGTGTATGCCCCGGTTAGAATAGGTGTACCATATCCCTGTGTGTCGTAAGAGGCGACCAGGGTTGCGTCAGGAAGGGCATCCGGCGTAAAAACCTATGCCAAATCATTATGCGGACAACAAAACGATTTTCCATACTGGATCGGTCGAGGCCCGGGTTACTAACGACCGCCACCGGTACCGATGGTCAGCAGGGTACCAGTGGAAATTATGCTACTGCTGGGCGAAGGAGGAGAAGGAGACGGGGAAGGCGAGTCCGGAGGCAGTGGAGGAGGGGGAAGGGTAGAAGTGTGGAGGTGAGAGTTGGAACTCTGAATGTTGGGACGATGACTGGCAAAGGGCGAGAGTTGGCTGATATGATGGAGAGAAGAAAGGTGGACATACTGTGTGTACAAGAGACCAAGTGGATGGGGAGTAAGGCTAGGAGCATTGGAGGTGGTTACAAACTGTTCTACCATGGTGTGGATGGGAGGAGAAATGGTGTCGGGGTAATCCTGAAGGAAGATTATGTCAAGAGTGTATTGGAGGTGAGGAGAGTGTCTGACCGAGTGATGAGTGTGAAGTTGGAAATTGAAGGGGTGATGATGAATGTCATCAGTGCATATGCCCCACATATGGGGTGTGAGATTTTTTTTTTATTTTTTTTTTTTTTTTTGTATACCTTGGTCGAGGCTCGTATGAGAGCTAACACACAACTCACAGCAAGGAGGCATGAGACAAGAGGGGCGGGAGTGGAAGGGACAAAACATTGGGGAACAGACACAGGTGAACTGTGGAAGGGAGAGGGATGGGGATGGGACGGGGAACATGGCGAGGGGAAGATGGCCATTAAAGGGACTTTCAGCAAGGAAAGCAGGAGAATTGAAAGAAGTGGGCTTGGGTGGATTATCGGGGGTAGAAAAAGATCGAGGATTTGGATGGGGGGAAGATAAGAGGTGGTGGTGAACAGCTGTTTTGAAAGCCTGAAGGGAAGAATGGGAAAGAATAGAGGAGGATGTTTATTCCAAAGGCGGGAAAAAGAGGAATGAAAGAGTGAAGATGAGCAGTGATTCGTGATTTTGGTAGTTTTACCAGAAGGGGGTTGTTGGCGGACCTTGAGCGCCCTGTGGAAATGTGGTTGGGACAAATCGCAGAGAGAGCAGGGGGGGCAAGGCTGGAGAGGAGTCGGTAGAAGACAGAAAGACCACCGACCAACCTGCGGTGATTGAGTGAGAGGCCCAAAGACTCAGCTTCATTGCGGGAGATGCCAATGATCTTAAAAGCCCTGGTTTCGACAGCGTGAAGTCGAGAAAGGTGGGAGGCAGGAGCACCAGCCCAGAGGGGAGAGCAGTACTCCATCAGGCTACGGACAAAAGCTTTTTAAGTGGTCAGGAGCTCAAGATGGCCGAGGAAGGACTTTGCACGACGGAGGATTCCCAGTCGGCGACTGGCTTTTGAGGCGAGGTTGGAAATGTGACTTTCCCAGGAAAGGTCATGGCAGATAGTGAGACCCAGAAGCTTGAAAGAAAAGACTTCTTCCAGAGGATTGTTGAGAAAGTGGATGGGGGGGTTTTGTAAACGGTCCTTTCGAAGAGACATAGTGAGAGTGTGAGATTTGTCTGGATTGAAAGACATGTTCCACGTGTTGGACCAGTTTGTGATTTTATCCAGATCTGCAGTGAGCGAAGAAGCTGCTGCTTGCCGGTCTGAGGGATGACAGATGGTACGGCAGAGGGTGGAGTCGTCGGCAAAGAGAAATAGAGGATTTTCCAGAGAGTCCGAGAGATCATTGATGAAAACCAGAAAAAGAACAGGGCCCAGAACGCTACCTTGAGGAACTCCAGCCTACACAGGAAGAGGGGATGAAAGAACTCCATTTAGGGCCACACGTTGACTGCGACAGGAGAGGAAGTCTGCGAGCCATGAGTGGAGATGGCCTTGAATACCATGGGAAGAGAGTTTGGTGAGTAGGGCAGGGTGCCAGACTGTGTCAAAAGCACGTGATATGTCCAGGGATACGGCTCGGATTTCCTGTCTGGCATTGAGGACCTCCATCCATTGATGGGAGAGCAGTAGCAGCATATCTAGGGTAGAGTGACCTGGTCTGAAACCAAATTGATGATTGGAAATCAAGCCATTGGAGAAGAGGAAGGATTTCATGTCTGAAGCGATGATGGATTCCATAACCTTGCTGATGATTGGGAGAAGGCTGATTGGTCTATAGTTACAGGGATCTGTTTTTGCACCTTTTATGCAGGGCAGTGATGTTAGCAGATTTCCAAGCAGATGGCAGATGACCTTGGGAAAATGAGAGAGGGTGAATAGAACAGAGAGAGGGTGAGCAAGAGCAGAAGAGCAGGCTTTGAGGACACGTGGGCTGGGATGCCGTCTGGACCGTTGCAGAATCTGACTCGAGGTTTGAAAGCAAGCTCTCCACCTTGTCAGGAGAAAAGGATACAGAGTCCAGGGACAGTTGGGTGCGACTGGGTAAAGTGGGTAGAGATAGTGATGGGTTTGGGATACAAGATTTAGCTGCAAACACCGAGTTTAGACATTCAGCTTTATCACGTGTGGAATCAGCAGTGCGGCCATTTGAGGTAAGGGAGGGGATGGAGGGGGAACATACACCAGAAACAGATTTGATTAAACGCCACCAGGATTTTGAGGTGGGAGAGAGGTTTGAGAGTTCAGACTTGAGATGAGAAAGATGTTGTTTTCTGGCTCTCCTGAGGGTAGCTACACACTTGTTCCGAGCTTTGTGGAAAGAACTGAGATTGCCCTCAGTTGGGTTTGCTTTCCATGAGGCAAAGGCAAGTTGTTTCAGGATAACTGCCTCGCCACAAGCTTCAGTAAACCAAGGGCGGGAGGAAGGGTAAGACAACTGAACACGAGAGGGGATAAATCTGTGCATGAGGGAGAGCAAGTTTCTTTGAAAGAATTCCCAGGATGAGTTGATGTTTGAGGAAGTAGTGATAGGAGACCAGTCTGTAAGTTTGATGGCTGCTCGGAGACCCTGCCAGTCGGCTTGAGTGAAATGCCAGACTCGACGGCGGTGAGGTGGTTCTCTGATAACAGCCAGAGAGATGTCCACTTTAACAAGGACGTGGTCAGAAGAACCAATTGGAGCGAAGGAAGAGCAGCAGATATTGTCAGGGAAATTTGTCAAAATCAGATCCAGAAGAGATGGAGTACCATTGGTTGAGATCCGGGTCGGGAAGTTGACCGATTGAGTCAGTCCCAATGAGTCACAGAAAGCTTTTTGCTGATGTCCCATGGCAGGTGAGAGAGGTACCCACACCTAGCCAACTGGCGTGATGACAATTGAAGTCGCCACATAAGAGGAAGAGAGAGTTTGGATGAGAAGATAGAAGATGGTCCATGTTTTCGGAGAGTGAGGTGTAGATGGAGTCATCACTGTTCGGTGGACGGTACAGTACACATATAAACATGAGGTGGGAGTGGAGGGCACGCCGAACACAGAGGTAATACTGGGGGTGTGGGGGAGTGAGAGTAGGGCAGGGAGAGTGAGGAATAGAGTCTTTGATGAAGAGAGCAACACCTCCACCAGGACGAGGCTCAGGTCTGTCATACCGTAAGAGGGAGTAACCAGGAGAGATACTTGGGAGTCAGACACGTCTTGGGAGAGGAAAGTTTCTGTTAGGCAGATAATGTCTGGTTTGTCAGTGGCAACCTGCATGGAAAGATCTGAAAGGTTTGAGCGAAGGCCCATATTTGAGGTCCACACTTTTAATGAAGAGGTAGGGGAGGAGGCTTTGGGTGCAGGAGGTGGAGGGGCGGGGAGGGTAGGACGAGGGACGAGGGGGGGGAGGTAAGGAGGGTTGCTGAAGGAGTGTGGGGTATTGCAGAATAGCGAGGGAGGGGCCTAATGAGGAGGAGAAAAGGCTCTGTGGTGCTGGGAGAGAGGGGGGACAAGAGACAAGGAAGATGGCAGTTGAGTATTTGAGGAGGTGGAGTGAAGAGATGGAGGTGAGAGGGCAGTGGAGGGAGGCAGGTTGGAGGATGAGAGGGGGGGCAACTTAGAGAAGGAAGAGTGAGGGGGATGAAAGGTGGGAGAAAGGTGAGGGGGGAATTTTTGAAAGAGGTGAGAGGGAGGCTTGGAGGGAGAAGAGTGGGATGGTTGCTTTGAGAGTGAGGGGTGAGGGGGGTGAGTTGGCACTGAAGTTGGAAAAAAAGAATGGTTGATGGAAAGCGAGCATCCATGGCAAACTGTGGTTTTTAAAAGTTTTAGGTCAGAGATGCGATTTAACACAATTCTTGATGGGTGCAATGAAGGCGAATTCAGAGCGTGGAGAGAAGAAGCGCTGTAATAGTTGGATTTTTTAGGCAAGGAATGAAGGAGAGGTCGAAATGAGAGCAGTCTGTTAAAATAGCAGAAGAGTAGTGCATTGTGAAACAGTAAAGAGTACCACATGTGTGAGAGAGGAAGATGAAGCATTATAAGATCGTTTTTGTTGTTAATATTAATGTATGAGAGAGTTCAACAGATTAGGTCATGGAAGTGTAAAAAAAAAAATCGAGGAAGACGAGGAGGAAGTTAAGAGGAAGAAGAAGTAGCAGAATCGGGAGAAGGTGAGCGTGTTGTTGTTGTTGTTGGGTATATATATATATTATTATTATTATTTTTTTTTTTTTTGAGATAAGAAAGAGATTAGTTGGGAGAATGGGGGATGTTTGGAAAGTGGGGAGGATGAAAATTGAAGGTAATGGGGAGGATAGAAATTGAAGATAATGGGGAGAAAAACAAACAAACAAAAAAAAAACGATCGAACACCAAGTGGAACCGGTAGGCCTCAAGCCTAGGACTAGGCCTCAAACACCAGGTAAGAACGTCGACATAAATACTCACAAAATAGCACGATTTTTGAAACAAAACCGAACTAGGAACACACATTAACATGTAGGTGAGAAAATTAAACAGTTAAAACGGGACAAATAACAACCGGAACTTAACTTTGAGAATGTCAGCAGGGAGCCCCGAAGGAGACCTCTTGCCGCTCAAAACCGGAACCGGAACCGGAGATGGAGTATAAAGAAGATTTCTGGAGTGAGTTAGATGAAGTGGTGGAGAGTGTATCCAAGAATGAAAGAGTGGTGATTGGAGAAGATTTCAATGGGCATGTTGGGGAAGGGAATAAAGAGGATGAGGAGGTGATGGGTAGGTACAGTCTCAACAAGAGAAATGTAGAAGGGCAAATGGTGGTAGCGTTTGCAAAAAGAATGGAAATGGCAGTGGTAAATACGTATTTCAAGAAGAAGGAGGAACACAGCGTGACATACAAGAGTGGAGGAAAGTGTACACAGGTGGATTACATCTTAAGCAGGAGATGCAACCTGAAAGAGATTAGTGACTGTAAGGTGGTGGCAGGGGAGAGTGTAGCTCGACAGCATCGATTGGTGGTCTGTAGGATGACTTTAGAGGTGAGGTTGAGGAAGAGAGTGAGGGCTGAACCAAGGACCAGATGGTGGAAGCTGAAGGAGGAAGACTGTTGCGTGAAATTTTGGGAAGAGGTGAGACAGGCGTTGGATGGTGGTAAAGATGGGTGGGATGATTGGGCAACGACAGCAGAAGTTGTGAGGGAGATAGCTGGGAAGGTACTTGGTGTGACATATGGACAGAGGAAGGAAGATAAGGAGACTTGGTGGTGGAATGAGGAAGTACAGGAAAGTATAAGGAAGAAGGGGTTGGCGAAAAAGAAGTGGGATAGTCACAGAGATGAAGAAAGTAGGCAGGAGTACAAGGAGTGGCGGCAAAAGGCAAAAAGAGAGGTGGCAAAGGCCAAGGAAAAGGCATATGACGAGCTGTATGAGAAGTTGGATACAAAAGAAGGGGAAAAGGATTTATACCAATTGGCAAGACAGAGGGACTGAGCTGGGAAGGATGTGCTGCAGGTTAGGGTGATAAAGGACGCAAATGGGAATGTGCTGACAAGCGAGGAGATTGTGTTGAAAAGGTGGATGGAGTACTTTGAGGAGCTGATGAATGAAGAAAATGAGAGAGAGAGAAGGTTGGAAGAGGTGGAGATAGTGAATCTGGAAGTGGGGTGGATCAGTAAGGATGAAGTGAGGACTGCTATGAAAAAGATGAAAAGTGGAAAGGCGGTTGGCCCAGATGGTATACCAGTGGAGGCATGGAAGTGCTTAGGAGAGATGGCAGTGGGGTTGTTAACCAGATTGTTTAATAAAGTCTTGGAAAGTGAGAGGATGCCGGAGGAGTGGAGATTAAGTGTACTGGTTCCGATTTTCAAGAATAAGGGTGATGTGCAGAGCTGTGGAAATTACAGAGGGATAAAGTTGTTAAGCCACACTATGAAGTTGTGGGAAAGAGTAGTGGAAGCTAGGTTGAGAGGAGAGGTGATGATCTGTGAGCAGCAATATGGGTTTATTCCAGGAAAGAGCACCACTGATGCAATGTTTGCTTTGAGAATGTTGATGGAGAAGTATAGGGAAGGCCAGAAGGAGTTACATTGTGTGTTTGTGGATTTAGAGAAAGCTTATGATAGGGTGCCAAGAGAGGAGTTGTGGCATTGTATGAGGAAGTCGGGAGTGGTGGAGAAGTATGTGAGGATTGTGCAGGATATGTATGAGGACAGTGTGACAGCGGTGAGGTGTGCGGTCGGAATGACGGACCGGTTTAAGGTAAAAGTGGGATTGCACCAAGGATCGACTCTGAGCCCTTTCCTGTTTGCAATGGTGATGGACAGGTTGACGGACGAGATCAGAATGGAGTCCCCAAGGACTATGATGTTCGCGGATGACATCATGATCTGTAGGGAGAGTAGGGAGCAGGCTGAGGTGAGCCTCGAGCGGTGGAGGTATGCACTGGAGAGAAGGGGAATGATAGTCAGTCGGAGTAAGACGGAGTACATGTGCGTAAATGAGAGGGTGGGTGGTGGTATGGTGTGGTTGCAAGGAGTTGAGGTGGGGAAGGTGGATGGGTTTAAATACTTGGGATCAACTGTCCAAAGTAACGGAGAGTGTGGGAGAGAAGTGAAAAAGAGAGTGCAGGCAGGATGGAGTGGGTGGAGAAGAGTTACAGGAGTGATTTGTGACAGAAGGGTAGCTGCAAAAGTGAAGGGGAAAGTATATAAGACGGTAGTGAGACCAGCTATGTTGTATGGTTTGGAGGCGGTGGCACTAACAAAAAGACAGGAAGCGGAGCTGGAGGTGGCAGAGTTAAAGATGCTGCGATTCTCGTTGGGAGTGACGAGGATGGATAGGATAAGAAATGAGTATATTAGAGGGACAGCGCAGGTAGGAAGGTTTGGAGACAAAGTGAGAGAGGCGAGATTGAGATGGTTTGGACATGTGCACAGGAGGGAAGCGGAGCATATTGGGAGAAGGATGTTGAAGATGGAGCCGCCAGGCAGGAGGAGAAGAGGAAGGCCAAAGAAGAGGTTTATGGATACGGTGAGGGCGGACATGCGGGTGGTTGGAGTGTCAATGGAAGATGTGGAGGATAGAGCGAAATGGAGACGGTTGATCCACTGTGGCGACCCCTAACGGGAGCAAGCCGAAATAGGAAGAAGAGATTCATATGCTACAATCAAATTTAAGATCTCTTGAGAAATGTAGGAGGAGATAGAATTTGAAAATCATCATTATCGCATCTTCAAAGGCCTCATGACCTTGAAACTTGACCTTCGGTGACCTTGAAAGTCATACCATCATGTACGTCTCATCGACCTCTATCAGGATCACTAATGACCAGATCTCCCGCTTCAACTTCATTGTGAACGGACGGACGGATGGATGGATCGTCACCTCTCCTCTCAACACCAATATTATTAGGTCATGTTCGAAGAGATGACCTAATGAAGTTATTCCCGAAAGTAAAACATGGACAACTAGAGGGGGAGCACTCGGTAGAGTGCAAAACCTCCGCCGCCAATACTGCTGGGTCACTCAAGTGAACCTTATATCTTATTCATTAAATATGACATCAACAGTGTTGACAGAGTTATAGTTCTTTTCTCCTATTTTTTTTTTGGGGGGGGGGAGGGGTTGGAAATCACTTAAAACATGTAGAAATGCAAAAAAATTCAAATATTTCTTCAAAATGGCCACCATAGCGGCCATATTGGATTTTGGACCGCGTCCAAAATCTAATGGCTTGGTTCTTGGACCATACCTAACCCCGCCCCCCCCACCAAGTTTCGTCGAAATCCGTCAAGGAGTTTTTCCGCAATACTGTTCACAAACAAACAATCAAACAAACACAAAGGGGTGACAACAGTAACCTCTGATCTTCAATGGCAGAGGTTAAATATTGTTACGGCTGTGGAAGTTCGCATTACACCATAAAGGGCCCTCAGGTGAGATATCTACATAGGTACATGTGTCGTTAGCCCAAATCGGTTGAATAGAGGGAATTTATGTGATCCATCCGGGCTGCGACGCTTTGAGTTAGTCGTTTTTCTTTCCCTATCTTTTATTTCAAACAAACAGCATCTCAACAACCACGCCATCCCCACCACAGGGCCAACCACACGACAATGACGCCACCTCCACCACCTACGCTACCACATCATCGCTTCTACATCCATTCGCAAACACCACCACCTTCGCCTTTACCTTCACAACTTCATCCCACATCATCGCTTCTACGGCCATTCCCAAACACCACCAGTCAACACCAAACGTCATGTTCCCGGAGCCGTTCGGCCGTGGAGACCGAAAGCGTCGATCCGCACATCAGGAATGCTTCACGCCCAGTTCTCCTCCGTCCAATGGGCAAGCGCGAGGTGGCTTGGCCCCGCCTCCAGGCGCGCGTAGGTGAATTCCGTCTATGTCCGTCTATGCAAATTTTAGGATCAGGGGAGGTTCACGCCCAATTTTGCCGGACCAATGGCTGACCGGGGGGGGGGGGGCGGTGTGGCCCCGCCTCCAATCGTGTTCTGATCTGGGAATTTGCATATCGGCGCCTCATGAGAGCTATAAAGAGAAGAGCACAAGGCGACTCGATAAGAGTGTCATCGAGAAGTTGGTTGTGAGAGAAGCGAGAAGCGTGGAGGGTGGGGCGTTGAGCGTTGGGGAGTGGAGTTGAGAGTTGAGCTGGAAGAAGGGGAGTGCGCGCGGTGGAGCTGCAAGCGGCGGGTCGGAACAAGGGAGCTCAGGTCCGAGGCAAAAAGGACGGCGGTCGGCGACGAGGTTGCGGTGTGGGGGATCGCTCGTCTCGTCGCGGGACCCAAGCCAGCCAGCCACTCCCCTCCCCCAGGGCATCAACAATTTCCCCTTCCCCCATGCTGAGATAGTGCAAAGGGGGCCCCGTTCCTCCCCCACCCCAAACATGGTGCCAACGAAACCCGCCAAGGGGCACGGAGTCGGGGCACAGCGGCGCGGACACTTTGCGGCTTGCCCGCCAACGCGTCACGAGGACGCGGGTAAGACCTCCCCGGTCTCGCGGACCTGGCCACTCCTCTAGGTCCCGCGCACATTTGGCCTATGGGCCTGTCTGCCTCCTTGTCTGTGAGGGTGGCTTATTTCTTTTGCTTTTGTGTAAATGTGTGTTGGCGCCGTCTGTGAAGTAAAACTGTGTAAGTGTTGCCGTGTGTGTGTGTACGCGTTAGTCAGTTGTATTACATTTGCTTTTTGTGTATTCTGTATGGCTGTATATACGTGCTTTCCATGTGCCACGGAATAAAATGCTTGCTAGTTGAACTGTGCCCGTTTCGCTTCATCTTTTCTCTCTTTGACTCTCCATCCTGCTTCACGTAAGGGGTTCGTAGTGGGTGCAACATCCCGGTAATTAATCGGAACCTTCAAGGCCGACGATAAAACCGCTCGGTTATCACTGTAGCACGGAACGGACCGTTTAAGCGGTTCGTGTCCGGAGTCGGCCTGTGGCGTGGTACGATTGCCCGGTCGACCATTCACGCAGGTACTTAGGTAGATCGAATTTGGCGAGCAACCCTATCCTGCGCGGGTGGGCGATTGGCACGATCGTGGTGAGGTTAAACCCCCACCCGTGACTAGCTCCCGGCGTTGTTCCAAGAGGGTCACGACTGAATTGTCCATCCGGTGGGCGACGTGCCGCGATTCGAGTTATGTGGCCGTTCGCACACCGGCGGGCGCGAATTCGCAACAATATTCATTGGTTTGCTGTTTGAGTGCAATGAAAATATAAAAGGAAAGAAGTGCTTGAATCAGTAAGTCTCAATTTTACATTTGCTTGTATGGAAGGGGGAGAAAATCAGTCTCCTATTTTAGACTTTTGGGGCTTGAGTCAGTCTCAATTTTACATTTGCTTGTATGGGAGGGGGAGAAAATCAGTCTCAATTTTACATTTGATTGTATGGGAGCGAAGGGAATCCGTCTCAATTTTACATTTGCTTGGATGGGAGGGGGAGGAAATCAGTCTCCTATTTTGGGCTTTTGGGGCTTAAGTTAGAAAGTTTTTCCCTTTTCCCCCATTCATTTGAATGGCTGCATCAGAAACCCCATTTATCCTCTACTCCTCATGTACCCCCAAAACCATCCCCCTCACGTAAGTGTCCCACTACTCACCTCTGAGCTGTCCAGGAGGTAGGTTAGAATCCAGACCCAGCTATAAAGTTTCATACTTGTCTTTCGCAGGTAGGGCAATACATCAATGTTTGCACTCTCCCTCCGATTGACTTTAAACTCCAGGAGGACCCACCTGACAGCACTGGTCATTGGTGAACATTAAAGAACAACCCTCACCCCCTAACCACACCACCACTTCCTCCATTTTTTTATTTGTGAACGGTAGGTGAGTTATACCAGCTTCCAGGACTAATTACAAATTATTGCCATGAATGATTGTTGGAAAGACAATGGCAAACCATGCAGCATAACCAAACTTTCCAACATAACCAAACTAGTGAGCATAACAAAACTACCCCAGCATAACCAAACCACCAATGAGAAAACCCTATGACCCAGCATAATCCAACTACCAAGAATAACCCAACCACCCATCAGTATAACCAAACCATCAAGCCCAACCAAACCATCCAACATAACTAAACCATCCAATAAAATAAAACCACCCATCAGTATAACCAAATCACCAAGCATAACCAAACCATCCAACATAACTAAACCATCCAACAAAACCAAAACACTCAGCATAACTAAACCATGCAACAGTATAACCAAATCACCCATCAGTATAACCAAATCACCCATCAGTATAACCAAATCACCAAGCATAACCAAACCACCCATCAGTATAACCAAATCACCAAGCATAGCCAAACCATCCACACAACCAAACCACCCAGCAGAGACAAATTACCGATAAGTATCCCCAAACCATACAGCACAACAAAACCACCCAGCATAACCAAACCATCCAGCATAACCAAACCACACATCAGCATAACCAAACCATCCAGCATAACCAAACCACCCAACATAACCAAACCATCCAGCATAACCCTTGCCAAGAAACTGTTTTGGTAACACTGACGCTTTGGAAGGAGTATGTTATATATTGATGTTGATATGTCACATTCACTGTGGAGCAGGTTTTCACTTCAGTGACAGTGCAGTTAAGTGTCCACACCCTCATTCAGGAAAAGCTTCGTAAACCTGCAAAACCTCTCTTACAATGATTTACTCTTGAAAGCAGAAATACTAAACGCACCTTTGGTATGATATTCCGAGAACATTTATCCAAACACCTGCTGCAGCGGTCTGGGTTTCTGAAGCTAAAATCAAGCGACTTTGATGCGTTTTTCTGACTACGTGCAAATGTCCAATTCCATTTTGGATGGAGCGCAGCCATTGGCATTGTGCTTGTATGTCTGTAAAGTTTCACATTCCGATGAGACTCGTACACAATGCATCTTACACAGAGCCAGGACGTCACACACTCTCTCCTTAACACTTTGCAATGGCTTGCGAGGCTACGCATTGCTGGACAACTTTTATGAAAGTGTTTGTCCCATTGTTGCTTCACTTCCTGCAGTTGTTTCCTTTTATCGCTCTTTATTGCTCTTTTTGGATGTTGAGAGTGGCGGCATGCATGCACTCTCAACTCCCAAACAGACTCGAGAGACTTGAATATTTGAAAACCTTGACTTGGAATGATTCCTGGTGTATTTGGTTTGTAATTAAAAATTAATTGCCTTCAACTTGCATGAAATTATATGTCAGACCCCAGGGGAGCTGCGGTTTCCCTGAATTAGAAGGCAGCCTTTAGCCCTGGAGGAAATAGAACCAGATGTATCGATGAAGTACAGCATTGAGTGCTCTTTCGACCATTCTACTGTTAAACAGTGAAAGTTCTACTTCCTCTCTTTCCCGCACTTTTCACTTCTTCCGACGTTGCCAAAAACAGGAAAAACCCATAGCATTTGCTAATTAAGATCATAGACGCAGACATGTGGAGACAAAATCGCTATTTAAACACAATTAGCACTGTGTGTTTTGGCACTTTTTCTGGGAGCGCCACAGCAGACTGAAGGCATTGGTTTTTGCTTCTATATGTCGCAAACGCCAACTAGTGTTGCCTACTTGTGCTCCGCAACACTTCATAATTAATATTGCATAACAGATGGGAGAAAGGCCAAAGTGTATGTAGCATCATACACGTTTATTCCTGGGAGCTTGTTGTAGAGCAGGACAGAGGTCATCTGTTTGTCACGTTACCAAATATGGGAGAAATTTTCTACCCGTCCCACCACCCCCCACCCCTTTCTCCCACTCCCATCTTCAATGTACTCCACACATGCTCCTTGCAAACTCTCACTCCATTATGCTCGCGAACCTTCTTTCCTTTCTTCCCCCACTCCTCCTATACTCACCTACTCTGTTTTTTTCTATCCCAGCATACATCCTCCCTTCTCTTCATTTAATATATTTTGATTTTCTCAATTCAACACCGCTCCACATCCCCACCCCGCCCCCTTTCAAACGCTCTTCCCCTGAGTATAGATTTTAAAAGTATGGTCTATTATCTTCTGAATCTGCATCTTGGAGTGGGTTCGATTTCAGTCCTTTTTAAGCTCTCATCACACGTGCCACTGTTGGCCCACAATCTCTCTCTCTCTCTCTCTCTCTCTCTCTCTCTCTCTCTCTCTCTCTCTCTCTCTCTCTCTCTCTCTCTCTCTCTCTCTCTCTCTCTCTCTCTCTCTCTCTCTCTCTCTCTCTCTCTCTCTCTCTCTCTCTCTCTCTCTCTCTCTCTGCACAGCCAATGAAAATGCACATTTCCATTACACATGGAAGACTGTTCTAACAATTGGATGATTCCCCCCACTTTAGAGGATTTGCAATGGTTTAATCAGCGTCAAAACCTACCAAGCTGATGATAGAATGAAGAGCTAGTCTTGCTGGTGGAGGCTATTGTCGATCTGTGTTGGTGTACAGGTAGAACAATGGATAGAATCAATAGAACGTTGATTGAGGTCTGCCAACCACTGTGGCAAGGAAGCAGAAGCTGATGTTCCAGGTCTTAACCATTTGTCGGAGAAAAAGACAAAGAAGGGATATAGTTTTAACCCCTGAACCCTGGCAGTCCTTGTGAAAATCAGTCATTCCAACTTTCAAGTGGTAGCCAGGTATGCTCATCCTCCCTGCCATCATCCAAAATAATTGAGACAGCTTGTGAAAAACAGAAGATTGCAAATATTTTCGTAACCAGCATGGTGGTTTCAAATGTCGTGAAATATTTTGTTTTTGTCCCATCTTTCAATGGTGAAGAATTATGAAAAGAAAAAAAATTCTCGTATCCCGATCTCAGTCTTCTAGAAAATGGAATAAATTTGTCACTGGAAGACACCAAACCTGTCCACCAAGTTTCATCCGAATCCGTCCACAGCTTTTTGAGACATTGTGCTACATATCGTTTTTGGCACTCCCTCAATGGTGAAGAATCACTTGAAAAATTCTCAGATGTGGACCCGGATACGAATCTTCATCAAAATAAAGCGTTGCTCTCCTTGGCCGGTCACCTACATATGCAAAAAATTTCGGAACAATTGCTTGAAAAGTGTGGCCAAAATTCGACAGACAGACAGACAGACACTACATACCAACATACTTGGTGAAAATTTTTTTTCACCAAGTAAGAAACAGACACCAAAATTATTTCACCAAGTAACAAAGTATAAATCGCTCATAGAGCGACACTTGGCAAAACAGAACGAACCAGAATGGCACTTGGTAGAGCGCATACCTTCACAAAGCTGAACCTCTGCTCTGAGTCTGGGAGGTCGACGGTTTGAACCCCAGCCGAAACCTACCAAAGACGACGTGCTGCTTCCTTGGTTGACACTGTATTTAAAAAAAAACGACAAGAACACGGAAAAACAACCATAGGTTGGCAACCACTCTGCAAACTTTGATAGCCCATATCCTCCTGCATTGCACTTCCTCGTATAAGGGAACTCATATTTCATTTTAAACAAGTTATCCCAATATCAGTGGAACCAAAGTTAATTGATAAAAGACTTTTCCATCACGTTCTTTCAAACAATGGCCGTCGACTTTGTTTCTCTACTGGCTGTGATTCCACGAGTAGTCGAATTTGAAGGAACATCAGAGGGTGAGCATTTATAATGATTATACTCATTCAAGATTCAATAATAATGACCATTAATGTAAAAGGCCACCTGTATATTAGTCCTGATCAACATTAATAAAACGCGAGGCTTTGAAAGAGCGGCCGAAACGTCACTGAAGACCCAAAAGAAGAGCGTTCACATGTTCACAGCTTTCTGACCCTCGTACTTCAAAGATGTCTTCTCGTGACGCTCTTCACCTTTGACTTCTTCTACCAGGCCAAGTGTTTCCCTAATCACCATGTCCAAGGTATTTGTTTTTATCGGTCAATTGAATGGGCCTTTCCGCCTTTGGGTTGGAGCACCATCTGCTAATCTGTTCACGGTGGAGTGTGTTGATTCAAAAGCAAAGCGTGGGATTTGGTTCATTCGAGTGAACATTTTTAGTACCACAAGAGGTGGATTAGAAACATTGGAAGACCAGTCTGCCCGGAAGTTCCTGACTCTGAGATCTGTCTGCCATCTGCTGGGCTAAGAGGTTTCGTTCTCGTCCCATAATTCACCTGTATTCCTTCTTTTCCTTGCGGAAATTGTTACTGCATTGCCCGACCATGGTATATTCTGTTGCTGGTATCCTGAAACAATGCACAAAGCTGTTTACCATGACTCGTTACATAATTTTGAAAGAAGTTGAGTTTTAAACACTCACTTAACCCTTAACCCAAGTGTGCTTTACGCTGACAAGATCTTACAATTGTCTAATTGGAAGATTAATGTCTTATACCTTGCTGTGGTTAAGATATACAGCCACCAATAAAGTGGCCTCTGTTCTTTTATGGGATTTAATCCATCAAGATATCTATACAATGCCTCTCGGATTACTCGCTGGGTTTTTGAGGTTAAATGACCACCACCCGTCGCTTGGCATTGGCATTTCCTTGAGGTGTTCACCATATGGTTATTCAGGCTTGCGAGAACACCTGGACCTGGTGTACCATGGATAAAAAAAATTTACAAGCCATATATTTCACCCCGATTGGAGAAAATCTGAATTGTGCTAAAAAAAAACTGAGGAATTCCTGATATTAAATGGTATAATTATGTGTGGAATTATTACAGTTCATCGAGGTTATTTGAGTAATGTACATAATAAATGCTGACCATATGTGTAGAAATCATAGCCACGTTCGTTATTTGACTAAAACTGCAGAATATTATCCAATTTGTCGTACTGTCAGAAGATCTTCTCCTCGTCCTCCTTTCATAAGGAGTGACGTCCATTGGCACCAAGCTTCTGCTCTGCCATGACCATGCCACTCCTCCACCCCCCCCCCCCACTGTCCTCAGCCAACTCTCTCCACTCTCCAACTCCTATCTTATGGAAGATCGGAGGTGGAGATGGTAGACGTAAACAAAGATAGATATATGGATTACAATAGGTTCATAAATACGGATCGATCCCAATGAGGAAATGCAGTAAATCCGTAGTTTCGTTTGAGGAAATTGGGATAGATTATTGGTCAGAGTACCAGCCTGGCCAATTGGTGAATACCTCAAAGACAGCTTTTACTTTAAGCCTGGTGTTGGCTTAGTGGTTAGGGTGGTGGCTTTGGATCCTCGGGTCCTGAGTTCAAGCCCCGTTGGCTGCTGAATTAATACACCAGGAGGTTGATTCAGCCTGTCATCCTTCCGAGGTCGGTGTACTGATAAGATAAGTACCAGTGTACTGCTAAGAGGGACACTGCATCAGCGGCATAGTCGCGTCCCAACCAATGATGCAACCAGCAGCCACAGGCTGCACTCGATAGAGAGAGCTTTTGCTTTAACCTGATTTTCTTCAAAAACATTTCTACCTTGGCACTGTGGTTACCATCCTGGACTGTTTTATGTAATGAGCGATTCTGTTCCTCACTGACTATAACTAAGCTGGAAACATGTATGTACATCATTTTGTGGCTGAAGAGAGGATACTAACTGTGAAGGAAGTGCCATTCAAGAGACTAGAGAAATGGTACTCCAAACCGCTCACAGGTAGTTGAAATCCAGAGGCATTTGAGAGCTGATATTTGAGCCATTGACAAATGTGGGCTACCTCGCAAATTCAATGCTTGATGTTTCCAAGTTTGACCTTCTGCTGATAATCCAATGGTCACTCCAGATGAACGAGATTGCTTTGAAAAGAACCGAGGCCATGGAGAGAGCAGTTATCTGCCACCTGCGGAAATGGTTTGGAGTACCATGGACGAATATGAACATCGAACTGCAAGTAGGTCCTCAGTCAGACTAAAGTTTTTCACATCACTGGTGGTCTCATTGGACAGGGGACAAATGTTGATGTTGATGGAGCTCACAGTGCTATGGGTCATGGAAGTGTAACATGGAATGGGCCTATGAGAGGAAGTTGACTACACTGAGTGAAAGCAACAGTGCACAGAATTAAGGTCGATTTGCTATATCTATACAGTTGAAGTCAGATGCTGTGGCTTTGTAGGCCAGTCCACAGTGAGGTTCTTCACTGGTATTGGGATCCCACCAAAGAAGGAGGCTCTATTGTAAGGGACATTCAAGAGATGGCACAGTTAATTTCTACCTGGATATGGAACCAGAGAGGGGAATGAAGGAAGTCTTAGTATGTATGTGACACGAAGTTCCTCAGGTGGCTGGTGCTGCTGAAGCCACCCATGCATGGGCCCTCATATTAGAAAAGGTTGTTAAAAGAGGAGGGATGGGTTCCAGATGATGATTGGGAATGCTGAGCAGAGGCACATCACTCTTTATGGAATAACTAATTTATATTACAAAAATAATAATCTGGGTCAGTCGCAGTCTGTAATAAACACAGAACTACTCACTGTACAAAGTAGTACTAGCTGCTGCACTTCTAAATAACTACAGCATCATGTGCCCTGGGCCTTCTTAAGGCATGGGCACACTGGGCAGTTGCCCAGGGGCCCCACGATTCCAGGGGACCCATGCTGCCATATTGTTCATAAAAGATCTCTTGACAGAGTGGATAATTACTCAACCTCTTGCTGGAAAAGCCTGGAATTCAAATCCCTTTCCAAATTGTATTTATAATATAAATAATTTGTGCAGAACTATCTTCCAAATGTTATTTCAGATTGTCAGATTGTTATTTCAGATCCTCACCTCCACAACAGCCCTCACAGCCCATGCTTATAGTGTTGTTAATGTGCAATAATATTGTATTGTTTACACAACAATATTGTATTGTTATAATGTTGTTATTGCATAAACAATACAATATTATTGCAGATTAACAAAATTATAAGAAATAACATTTGATTAATCCTCGCTTTACAGCATGTTTTTTTACGTTTAAATATTGATTTTGTTGAAAGTACCAATTAATCTATAGGCTTAATTTTATTGACCGTTTACATTTCTATTCCTGTGGGTGGGTGGGTAGGGGGGTGGGTAGGGGCCCCAGTGCATTGCTTAGCCCAGGGCCAACAATTCTGTTAAGACGGCGCTGATTGTGCCTACATCGACTTTTGCCACCTCAACCCCCAGGGAAAGGAATCAATCCACAGACACGTTTCTGGCTTTAGTAGTTGGGCTGATTTGCTATTCCTGAATATATATTTTTCATTGGAAGTTAGAGTTGGCACACCACCACAATTACAAACGCTGCAAATTAACAAATATAATTTATCTATTTTTGCAATGTAATACAAAAAGCTAATTCTAACCACTGATTCATTGATTCACTGACTGACTCAATAACTGACTGATATGAAAGATCGGTACCTTCCGGGTTATGAAGAAGGCTGAAATTTTGCGTGCCGATGGACATTGAAGTCAATACACTGGAAAAAAAATCACAGAACCATCAGAAAACATCTGTAAATGAAAATATAAATAAATGAAAAATAAAAATGAAAATAAATAAATGAAATATCAAATGCAGGTGAGAGACCCAAGACAATGGGGAAGTATGGTTCGTTATTGCTTACAATGTGTAAGTATACCCCACTAGAAATTATATATACCTAACCCGAACCATAACTCCAACATTTTCTGCCCTTCCAATGTTGGTTTGTGTGTATGTGTTTGTGTGTTATTTGTGTATTTGCTTGGACTCATATAAACCTAGTGCTTCCTTTTCTAAAGTGTAGAACAAGCTGTTAGTGCACCATTAAGTTTTCAGTCCCTGCTGTACAATCACAGGAGCTGAGTTTGTTGTGGAAGGAGTGAGTGTACAGAATGTGCCCCCACTCCCTCTGCCCCCTGCACAATCCTTAATTAATTATTTCAGGAGGGAGTTTAACCTGTGTCTGAATATCTTCTTACCTCGGTTGCCTTTCTTTTGTGGATCCCCCTGTGGAGTTTCCTGCTTCGGTAATACTTTATGAGTGGACTAGCTGCTTCACAGACAACTGCTGTTTTGTCAATATACCTCAGGATCTGACATCCTTTGTCTTTACAGGTGTCCCAGTTCCAGGGCCTGAATCCATTTCCTGAAAAATGACCATTGAATCCATCACTGTTGGTTCATTTTGTGCTTGTCATCGCTCCCCGGGATCACATTGCATTCTGAGATTTATTCACAATCGTGACACATCGCTCACAATTTGCTCACAGCATCTGTGTCTAGCAGCGTGTCTGACGTCATCGCTTTGAATAGAATAAATAAAACATCTGTTGAACGTTCTGGACACTTCGGAGGGTTTTGTGTGTTTTATAGAAACATGCACCTGAGACTAACTTAGCCCAGATCTGTGCACGATAAAAAATAAAATCCACTTCAAACGAAATAGTTAACGCACATTATGTTGGTTTCCATTTACCATAGTGTATAACAGTTTGGCCTGCTTGCTGCTCCCATCTGAGCACTTAGGTCATAATCCTGGGATCCCAGGTTCAAATACCATGTGCTGCATTTATTTGTGCAATGTCTACTGCCCTTGTATTTTACAGAAAAGTGAACCTACTTCTCAAAATGTCTTTGTCCTTCCTGTGATTTATGTACAAACTATTTTATGATTCTTGGATACTGCGTGAATAAAGGATACACGTGTTATGAATAACTACATTAAACATTCCTGAATCAAGCGAACTTTGTTTCACTGGCGATGAGGCCCACTGAAAGAAAAAACAAATAGAAAACATAATGCCTCCAGCACCCTTGGTGCGGAGGCATAAAAAGGATCATTTCACCGTATATTGGCATGTCTCACTGTCACCAGCAGTGCTTCAACATGGCACTTTCAAAATGACGTATGAATGCTAAATGAGGCCTTTTGAGCATGTGTTGTGTGTGTTTACACTAACTCGGTTATCCTCGCCAGGTAATTTTAACCTTCCATTGCGAGCACTAAATGTGTAATTCAAATTGTCTTTAAAACATAATTTTCAGCATTTTGATGATGGAGTGGCAATTTCTAGATCGTTCACCATAATTGTTGTGTTCCTGAATGGAAATCGGACTCATGGAAATACAGGACATACGAGACATATCCGTGGATGATAGATGTCGGGTTCATACCCTTTCCTGTTAATACAAATAGCGAGCAGCAGCAGTGGTTTTTATATATATATATATATATATATATATATATATATATATATATATATATATATATATATATATACACATACATACACACACACACACACACACACACACAAACAGATGCTTCTCCTTTCACCAATAGATGCAAAAATCAAGCACAATTTCTTATTGCTCCAGAACCAAACAAAAATATTGTCGTGTCCAAGAATTTAGCCCCTACATGGTTGGATGGCCAAACAGTTCTCCCTTGGAGGCTTACAGTTAACCTCTTTTGGAGATTAATGGCGCACGCGGGAAGGAAATGCTAGACGCTTCACTCGGGCGGTAGTACAGCACAGGGGTTTTATTCTCGAACCCACAACAGATACACGGACACAATAAAATTAAATAAATAATGATTTATAAAAGAGAAGATCAACAATTATAATGAATATGAATCAAGACGTGAGGTAACCTAAATCTAAATCAAATTTCGAGGAGCCTCCGCACTCAGACACATGCACAGACAAGGGGTCACATAAAATAGAGAAAAATAAGAAATCCCTTTTCATTCCTTCACTCCGCTGAGTCCAGGCGATCTTTTTGCTGAGGCAGTGTGCTCGGACCGCATCATCGATGCGCGGGTAACCGTGACCCCAAAATGGTGCCGAGCAATTTGTGAGGCAATATTCGATGTCAAGGCTCCCGAATCGTTGTGTAACTTCTTCGTCGACCTCACTTGCCGATGCCGCTCTCTGCAGAATGGCGCCGCTCCCTTCGGTGATATACAAGAGGCTTTGAGGTCTGTCTCTCACCACCAACCAAGAGTCAATGGCCAGCGTCTTGCTCAGCACGCGGCCAATTTGCCTCAGTATGAACACGAGAATCACACAGGTATTTCATCGTGCCGAGAGGAGATAAGAGCAAAATCCTCCATTCCAGTCACGTTCCTCTCACGACTGCAACTGCAATCTCACTCTTCTTCTTGCGTCGAAGGAAACCCAGCTGTAATGCCCTGCTCTTTCGTCTGCCGATCCTGCCTCCCTTGCTTCTGTCCCACTTCGAGCCTTCATCTAAGACTGTGTCTCTCTCCTCCTGCAACGACCTGCCTCCCCGTTCTCTTGCCGAGACGCGCTCCGGTTTCTCTGATCGCCTCCCTCACACCGAACTCTCCTTGTGCGTTCACTTCTTGCTACAAGCTGCTTCCCCATCCTCTGCCTAACGTGGCCTCTCTCTCACCAAACTCCACTCGTACGTTCACTCCTCTGACCAACGAGTCCTCTACTTAACGTGGCCTCTCTTGCGCTCTTCTTCCTCATACTCATGTCGTGCCCATCAATCATCGGCCTCAGGGCGTGACTACACCCGCCGTCACCCTTGGAGGTGGGACTTCTTCCTACTTGGTCATACAGCTTGGTTGTAATGGTTGTTGTAAAAACGTAATTCTATCGTTGCTGGTTTGTTATACAAAAACACAGAGAAATATCCCAGTCGGGGGGGGGGGGGGTGCAATGACAAACTGCGGGAAGTTATTCTTAATACCTATCGAATTAACACCGTACCACCTCTCGTGTGGTGACAAGTAACACTTAAGCTCACAGTTTCCTAACTTAGTTTACATCAATATGTCTCCTACACGTTCATGGGCCAAGCAACTCTATACGATCCTATCTTTCCTATGAAATTCCTCCATATACCCCACAAACGTAACAATAAACACTTATAACAGCCCTCACAGCCCACATAAGTCCCACTCCCACCCCGCCACCCCCAAACTTTATTAAAAGTAAATATCATCATTTTACACTTCCCCTGTACAATGTACATCCTAAAACCCCAGATTTATCCTAAAGAAGCATGAAGGTTTGGGTAGAACACACCCATCTATGAACTTTCAGCCTTACACGGGCCGACATGGTCGGGAGGTTTTGCCATATGAACTGCAAGATATCAACATTTTGGACGAGCTGATCAGAAGTTCCACAAATATTTAGTTGTGCAGAGGCACACCCTTTTCTTACAGGTACGTTTGAAAGTATTTTCAGCTTCTTCAAAAGTTCTTTCAGTCGTTCCATGCTGAAATCCTATCTGGCAGGCACGCAATACGTCCAGATGACCCTAATCGACTTCTTCACTCGGGGTTTCTGTGCATGTGATCCAGGCAATCTGGGGAGGATTATATCATTTTGAATGTGTCGCATTGCCAAAAACTGGAGTAAAAGTATATGTCACCTGAAAACTAATTGGATTATCAGAAGAGTTATCAGAAGATAATCAGAAGATTATCACCTGAAAACTATACAATGAATTTGAACACAGGAGGAAGGCATTTGGCCCATTTTGCCTGTGCTATATCCACACCCCATCAATTGGGCTCTTCATCATCTATGATGGAAACCCAATCTACACTTTACCCAATTTCAATGGGGGAGGGGGAAAGGAGGAGTATGGAGGAAAACAATGGGTGCAGACAAAGTGACATCTCTTGCAGTGTTTTTAATTATTTTACAAGTCTGGAGACGGCGATGGTTCATGAGCAATGTACATGGTTCGCCTTTTTTTATTTTATTGACCTTCGAGGGGACGCCATGGGCAAACTGACGGGAATCGGGAAAAAACATAAATGATGAAAGTTGTAGTACTCCAAGAGCACGACTTGCATACCAACTCTCATTCGAAACAGTTGAAAACCCGAGAAGCTCGATGCCCAATTTATTGATTTTTTTTTGACATTTTCTAAGTTCGTGACCTTGTGACCTTGACCTTGGGATGAAAATGAAAAATCGAGTTCCGTGGGGCTATGCAGGTGCCATTGGGCTAACAAAATACCGAAACCCTTGCCAGATTCGACAAACCCCCTCGGAGAAGATGTAACTTGAAACCGGCTACCCCCTAAAAACGCATGTTTTTTGGGTGTGCACCGCCAATAATGGGCGCAGCACGCCCATTCTCCGGAAAACACAACTAGATCATGATGCAAACCTCGCACCCTAATTTTATCAAGATCGGATCAAAACCGACGGAACTATGCTCGGGACAGACAGACAGACAGACACACACCCATAACGAATATAGTGGTGACTTACTGACTTGTGAACCAATAGGTTAAGCAGTTTGTATGGTGGAGAATCAACAAACACCGACAGCACATTGACCTTTTGACGATATCATCTCACAGACATCACAACCACTACACAGGTACCATATGTTTATACCAACCAGTAATACAAATGTCCATGTACTCCTCCATCTCCAACACTTCTAGTAATTCCAATTTAAACCTATCTACTATTTGTGCTTTCACTACCTTTTCAGGGAGATGTTTCCATGCCTTCACTATTCTCTGAGTTAAAAACCCTTGCCTTACTACCACCCTAAATGTACCCTTGTTTACTCGGTACCTGTGAGCCCTAATCCTGTCCCTGTCCATTCTGGTGAAAAATCCTTCTGCATTTATTCTGTCTATACCCTTATCTGAAATTATCTCGATCTAGATCCCCTTGCAAGTACGTCCTTTCTCATGTTTAAAATCCTGTCTCCTTCAGCCATTCCTCGTAGTTTAATCCAGCTTGGCCCGGAATCAATCGAGTCACTCACCCCTGAACCCTCTCCATGGCAGCTATATGTCCTTCTTCAGATGTGGTGACCTAAGATACACACCATATTCTAGAGGAGACCTCACTAAATTCCTTTATAGTGTTAGTACACGACCTCTTTTGATTTATAATTTATCCTCCTATAAATACATCCTAAAACAATGTTTGCTTTTCCGATAGCTACCTGACACTGCTCTGTCGGCTTCCCCCCCCCCACCACCCCCGAATCTATAACTACCCCAAGATCCTTCTTCTGCATCACCACTTCCAAAACTGCCCCTCATATTATGTAACTGTTTTACATAATTTTCAGAACATGAAATCAATGATGTCATCATATAATCCTAACCTAAGGAGTTTCTTCATGTGGGCTGCATTTAGTGCTTGTGGGATACACATCTTAGAAGTAATATATTGACACAATTGTACTTTCACATGGATAACAAATACATTAGAAGACAATTAATGGACAAATGAATATTGTGTTCGGGTTTTTAACCCGAGATTAGGGGACATCTATTTATTATGTACACACGTGGGTTGTGGACAAAAATAGTTGGAGAATGGGACAGAAATAAAGTAGGGTTGTTATGTGTTGGAGGAGTAAGGAGAGAGAGAAAGTAAGGTAAAGGGGTGTGAAAAGAATAGGGAGAAAGAGAAAAGAGGATGGAGGAGTATGGAGAGAAGGGAATTGAGGTTGGGATGAGATAGCATGAAAGGGGGGATTTATAGCTATTGAAAAGAAGGGGGGAAAGGAGGGTGGTAGGTGAAAACTCTTTATTCTGCATCCGTTGTAAATACAGTAGATGACTCCTTATGGCAACATGAGGCAACTACTCAGATGTGAAGACGAAATGATCCAAAATGAATTATTAATCTGGGACAACCTTGGAATGAACTTACTCATGTTAAAAGATGATGGAATTATTTAAATATTTGGTCACAATGCACCCCCCCCCCCTCATTGTGTTGTGTTACCTAGCACCAAATGCATGACGTTTTTTTAGAATCGATGTCCATATTATTATTGCAAAATTTTTAAAATAATAACCACTTTGCATTCAATCTTCCACCAGTTACACGTTCAATTACATGATTTACTTCCGCTGTCAATCGTCTCAATGTACCTTTTTAAATGCCCATAGTAGGGGTTCAGTAAAGAGGTTTATGCATTTTGGGGGGAAAGGCTGCACCGTTATTCAGTTTCCCCTGAAATAGAAAAACCAGAGTACACTCTAAAGATAGGCAATCAATGCTCCACGGAACGCAAGAATGAGCTTCAGATGACCAGCTAGAATAATGATAATACACATTCCCAAGACATATTTGTAACCTATTATGGACCAATTTGCATTTGAAACTTGATGCTTGGTTTCCCAGCACGCCACGGAGACTTTTGGATCAGCTCGTAGGAGGAATAATTAAATCCAGCAAGGCAGACTTTATATGGAGGCTGGATGGGGCCGAGCATGGCTCCCACAGCTGTGTGATCTTGGAAATGTCACTTCCACCAAGGACTCTGAGTACCGCGTGCGGGACCACCACAGAGGCGAGAGGGCGGAAAGGGAATATCACTGCGTAAGCTTAAGCAGATGTCCAGCAATGCGATATGGAGGATTGGAAAAAATTCAGCAATTTCTCGAACTCTCGTTGCCTTGAGAAGTTGGGTTTTTAAAAACATTTCATTTTCTTGTACTTTTTGTATCTTTACTTCCTAGCATTCAAAATGGGATATCATCATGCGGCATTGTGTCTCAGCAGAGCACGCTTAGTATTGCAAAAATCAATGGAAAGAAATGCTAATATTAAAACTTGGAATAAGTCAAAATTTTGGAAAGGTTTTATCAGCATCAGTTGTCGATTGAATCCATTAACATAATATTTTAATAAAAAGTGAAAGAGAGCACAGAGAGACCATACTATCAAAACTTCACTGTGAACCGTCCTATTCCAGTTCACTGCGGGACAAAGGATTTCCTCACCTCATGTTGAAAGGTGTTTGGCATGTTTTCTGCGCACGAGTTTGGAAGGGTGAGTGTAGTCCCTGGAATCGAACCCACACCATCTGGTGGAGAAAGAAACAAGTGTTTGACCACTTGACCAAACAGCTAGCTCCAGAGGGATCATCATCATCATTCATTGGCCTGTTTTCGGTCCATTGCAGGACAAAGGCATCCCTCAACTGACATTTGGGGGTATTGGTATGTTCACCACGCTTGCCAAGTGTAGGTTGGCAAGAAGATTTGGGCAGGAATTTGTGATTCATTCAAGGTTCCAGCGATAATTTGCCTAATCTTTGCGAAAGACATGGTGGGACGTTTAATGTTTTGTGAATGTCATACGGTTCCCTCCGGCTTTACGTGCATCTGATGGATGGAGTAAAATTTGATGGCTCGCCCTGCATGTGAAACACCAGGGCAAGAATTTATAGTTGGGTCGACATTCAAACCCAGGATAAACAGCTCAAACGTGAGTGAACATAAATCTTATCCAATCTGTCCTGCAACCCTTCCAGGTAGACTCTCTCCTTTACTGTTCTCCAATCAAGTCACCACGAGTGCAGCCTTTCGAGTTTGTTTGTGAACACCACGACTCTGTCACTGAATATTCACCTTCAACCTATGTTAACCAATTTACCTGTTCGGTGGCACTAAACAATGTCATGTTTTTCTTCAGTCAAGGTGATGAGATGTGAGTTGGGATACCTATTTATACCTTATCTTTTATATTGTTGTCAATATCCTTAACGAAACTTTTCCAAGATAATTTCACATTATCTATCCCGACACTTGAAAAAAGTCAACAAGGAGGGAAATACGACAAAGATAAACAATAAAGCATCTCAAAATGCAAAGCCTGTCTGTGTCCACTTTGCAACTAATCTTGACGAAAGTGACAGTTAAAAACTCGAAGGACACTCGGTAGAGCACATACCTCTGCCCTGTAATTAGTGGGGAGGGGGGGGGGCAAGTGGACACCTGTAGGATTTTCATGATGAGAAGGTGCCACCTATTTTAATTCATTATCTTGGTACCAAAGTACATGAAAATGCATGTTGCCATTTTTGTAAGTGTGGCAGACGGCAGCCATCTTGGATTTCAAAATGGCCGATGTTTTGCCACGATTTTTCGCTTGGTTAGTTTCAATGAAAGTATTTTACCTCAATTTTGAAAGCAAAATGATAGGTTTTCATTGTTGTTAACACTTCAAAATCAATGTATTCTTCTCTGGAAAATCCTCTATTTCTCTTTGCCGACGACTCCACCCTCTGCCGTACCATCTGTCATCCCTCAGACCGGCAAGCAGCAACTTCTTCGCTCACTGCAGATCTGGATAAAATCACAAACTGGTCCAACACGTGAACATGTCTTTCAATCCAGACAAATCTCACACTCTCACTATGTCTCTTCGAAAGGACCGTTTAGAAAACCCACACATCCACTTTCTCAACAATCCTCTGGAAGAAGTCTTTTCTTTCAAGCTTCTGGGTCTCACTATCTGCCAGGACCTTTCCTGGGAAAGTCACATTTCCAACCTCGCCTCAAAAGCCAGTCGCCGACTGGGAATCCTCCGTCGTGCAAAGTCCTTCCTCGGCCCTCTTGAGCTCCTGACCACTTACAAAGCTTTTGTCCGTAGCCTGATGGAGTACTGCTCTCCCCTCTGGGCTGGTGTTCCTGCCTCCCACCTTTCTCAGCTTAACGCTGTCGAAACCAGGGCATTTAAGATCATCGGCATCTCCCGCAATGAAGCTGAGTCTTTGGGCCTCTCACTCAATCACCGCAGGTTGGTCGGTGGTCTTTCTGTCTTCTACCGACTCCTCTCCAGCCTTGCCCCCCCCCCTGCTCTCTCTGCGATTTGTCCCCACCACATTTCCACAGAGCGCTCAAGGTCCGCCAACAACCCCCTTCTGGTAAAACTACCAAAATCACGAATCACTGCTTATCTTCACTCTTTCGTTCCTCTTTTTCCCGCCTTTGGAATCAACTTCCTCACTCTATTCTTTCCCATTCTTCCCTCCAGGCTTTCAAAACACCTGTTCACCACCACCTCTTATCTTCCCCCATCCAAATCCTCGATCTTTTCTACCCCCGATAATCCACCCAAGCCCACTTCCTTCATTTCCCCTGCTTTCCTTCCTGAAAGTCCCTGTAATGTCCATCTTCTCTTCGCCATGTTCCCCGTCCCATCCCCATCCCTCTCCCTTCCACAGTTCACCTAATGTGTCTGTTCCCCACTGTTTTGTCCCTTCCACTCCCGCCCCTCTTGTCTCATGCCCCCTTGCTGTGAGTTGTGTGTTAGCTCTCATACGAGCCTCGACAAGGTATACAAAAAAAAAGTAATATTTTGTTCAAATTACATACGATATCACCCACCCTGAAATTTAAAATGGCCGCCAAAAAGTTACAAATTGCATTAAAATTTATGGGCCATGGTCCGATCGACAGCTTCATCCTCACATTGACCCCCAGATTTAACCGGACATGGTATAAATTTTGATATGAGAAGAAAGCTGCTATTCTTCTCATTGACCCTGTGAAATTGTAGGGCTGCAGATGTTTAGTTTGGATTTTGTACGCCAAAACTTGCTTACTATTGGTCAACCGATTAGTTGAACCACAGTATTCTATGGGGCTTGCAAATGCACATTTTTAGCTCTCTTGTCAAAACGATTGAAATACCAGCATGAAACTTCACAAATGGGGTGGAGGGTCAAAGCCATTCAATCAATGTGAAAACTGCATGTGATGAAATCGGACCATCCCCCTTTAAATATTGTGGTAACAAGTGTTATCTAAAAACGATACCTAACGGTATTTTTCTCAAACTTTTTTTGCACAGACACTCACCTAAGCAACTGGTACTGAGATACACACCTCAGCTCGTATATAAAACAATAAACACAATCACTTCTATGGACTTAATTTGTAGACTCTAACTCTACAAGCTACAATATTTAAATATCCATTTCAGAGGATAACAAATTTATGAAGTGCAGTATCATGCGCTCGCAGTACCAGCACACACCCCACATACCCCAGACACAATAGCCACACCTACATCTACTATACACACCTTGCAACTGCATGTCCAACAAATGCAGTCTTAACCTTGTAGAATGGAACTACATGAACTTGTTGCAAGTTTGCCACTTTCATAGCCATATTAAACATCATAATCATCATCATCATCATCATCATCATCATCATCATCATCATCATCATCATCATCATAATCATCATCACTGTTCTCTTCATTGTCAGAGTCAACTTCGGGGTTAGAAGGAGCATTGTCGCATAGTTCTTCCCCTTCACAGCATGTACAAAATTCTGTGCAAAACAGTCCATTCTTTTTACACTTGCATTGGTGACTGGAACACCGGGTCCGACCACATCCGCATTTCACAAACTGTGTGACGGCATCTGGAGCTGGAGGCAAATGTGTCATCACTGGTATGAAAATTCCATCTACCAAGTTCCAGCCATAGTTCTCTGGGGATGCTATTTCAAGGAATGCAACCATGTGCATGTCGTACACTTCGCACCGGGTGGTTCAAAGCATCCACACAGTAATCTAAAGGTTTGTTCCAAGGTGGGTCAGTTCACGAGAAAAAAAACATAACATAAATCCATAATATGTGTACTGGGGTAGTGTTTATGAGTCCATGTGTGGTTATGTGGGTCAGTGATTGGAAGTATTTCTACATGTTAGCATACTGTGTTTTAATAGAGATATATTTTAATTTAAAAGTTATCCAGAGTATCCCATACGGCTTTCCGTAATTACCAATTCGTTAGCATTGTTGACACCTTGTTGGCGTTGTTGCCGTGTTTTATAAAAATACAATTTGTTTAGAATACTATTGAGGGAAGATATGTGCAGACATTTTATGTTTATATATTTCGGTCGATTGTTACAACTTTGCCAATGGTTATAATGGATGATATCAGCCTATGGGTGATAATCTTTCCACATTAATTCATTAGCTTCTGATAAAAGCCTTTCTTTGAACTTTTTGCTGATATATTTTCAAAGCTTTCTGGACATGCAAGCACAATTAAAAACAAGTACTGTAACTTAAACTTACCTTAGTAACAATATATGCTTTGATCACTTTGCATGACAATACAGCAGAAACTTCTGTCCAATGTCATGTGCTTATGGATGTCGTAGAGGCAGCAGGTAACCCAGATGCTGCCCTCTATAGCTAATTATTTGTTACAGATCCTCAAAAGGGCCAATTTATTTAATATATTATTGTCTGTTAGAAGTAGCATCCAAAAGTTTCTGAGAAATAAGAAAAAAAAATTACTCTCAATGGATTTAGAATATTTAAATAAATAAACAGCTCATTTCAAATGGCGGCCATTTTGAAATTCAAAATGACCTTATAATTATTTTAAATATGCATACAATAAATCATAATGTCTCTCCTATTCATGTTGACCCATATTATGGGATAAAATTTTGATATTATTTTTAAAATATGAGCAATAATTGTATTCATTGAAGAAAAAAAGCATGATCATGGCAGTCATTTTGGAATTCAAAATGGCCGCCATTTGAAAGCTCCAAAATTGGCAACATCAATTTTCCTATTCCTAGACTTATGTAGAACATATCTAAATAGGTGGCAACTTCTCATCATGAAAGTCCTACGGGCCCATTGTCTAGGACCACTTGCCTCCCCCCCCCCACACTAAATGCTTGATCCACAAGAACATATCGGGTCCAATACATTTTTGAAATATCATGCTATATATCATTATTGAGCCCTATCTCTCAATGGTGAGGCATCACTAAAAAAATTTTAGTAGTTGGATCTGGATTCGGATCTTCCCCAAAATTGAATCAATTTGTCATAGTCACACACCCAACGTGTCCACAAAGTTTCGTCCAAATCCGTCCTCAACTTTTTGAGATATCATGCTACATATAGTTTTTGAGCCCCATTTTTCAATGGTAAGGAATCACTTTAAAATTCCATTCGTCGTATCTGGATCCAGATCTTCACCAAAATCTAATCATTTCGTCCGAGTCACACACCCAACCTGTCCACAAAATTTCATCTGGATCCATCCATAACTTTTTGAGATAGCCTGTATACAAACACACAAACAGACAGACAGACAGACAAACAGACAGAAAGGGGTGAAAACATAAACTTCCTTCATCTTCGATGGCAGAGGTAATAATTGTACATTTTAGTCGCTTCTCTTCTCCATTTCTCATAATAAAAAATTTCAGACAAAAGCTCAATTTGTAAGAATGTTATGGCCTATTAAGAAACAGTGAAGCTGAATGGTAAATGAAAAAAGAAACATGTAATCTTTAAAAAACACAAACAGGACGTCTCATGCTTGATGAGCTGCAGCAGGGCTAATAAGGGCTATTTCTCGTCACTTTGACTTTGCCCTTTTATATTTTAACTCCATTTCAAATTACTTTCTCCATATTCTCATAATAAAGGATTATTGAAAATCAGATAGGAAGAGCTCAATTATTAAAATTTATGGCCTGGGTGGACACACACACACACACACACACACACACACACACACACACACACACACACACACACACACACACACACACACACACACACACACACACACACACACACACACACACACGTCTCCCACTATGCAGGGGAACAGGCTAATAAAAACACTTTCAATAACAAATTTGAATAGGCTTATGCCATAGATTTTCCTGCATCAATACGAGTCAAACAGGAAAAGTATAAAAACAAAATACAAACAACAAGTCTGAAGACGACGATGGTTCACGAGCGGTATTTGACGATGTAGATTGTTTCAGAAGTCAAGGATGAGACAATGTGATAATTTTTGACCAAGTTATAAAAATGATCAACATGATGTGGTACGAGTGACAGGTTATTAGCTGCAAAATGTCGAAAACCCGGTTTCATTCAACAACTTAAAAAAATTGACCTTTGCATAAACTTTAAAGGTCACAAAACAATGTTGTGGACATTAAAATAAGGAAACAGGATACATGTTATAGCTTATTGGAGTTAGTTCGTCGAAGAAGGTCGAAAACCAGGTTCGATTCCCACAACTTTGAAAATTTGACCTTTGTGAACTTTAAAGGTCAAAGGTCAAGGATTATGACCTTTGGTGCAAAACTTCATCTGGAACATTCCAGGAACAATATAACGTCATATAGGGTATATGGCATTTCTCACTCCTCGGATTATCCATACTTTGATGAAATCAGCGTGAAAACAAACTTGAAGGGGGCACCACGGGCAAGGTGTTCGAGATAGAGCAAAATGGTTTCAAGACTTTCGGTGGGGAATGACGTCAAGATTATGCATAAAAAATATTTTCATCCTCGCTCTCAAAGTTTGGGCGGTCGTATGATTTTTATGTCAAAATTCGAAATTTTCTAAGATAGTGACCTTGTGACCTTGACCTTGGGACGGAAATGAAAAATCGAGCTCCGTGGAGCTATGCAGGTGCCATTGGGCTCACCAAATACCGAAACCCCTGCCAAATTCGACAAACCCCCAAGGAGAAGATGCAAATTGAAATTGGCTACCCCCTAAAAACACAATTCGCAATTTTCTAAGTTCGTGACCTTGTGGCCTTGACCTTGGGACGAAAATGAAAAATCGAGCTCCGTGGGGCTATGCAGGTGCCATTGGGCTAACCAAATACCGAAACCCCTGTCAGATTCGACAAACCCCCAAGGAGAAGATGCAAATTGAAATCGGCTACCCCCTAAAAACACATGTTTTCTGGGCATGGTCTGCCCATTATGGGCACACCTCGCCCATTCTCAGGAAAACACAACTACATCATAATATAAACCTCCCACCAAAATTTTATCAGGATCGGATCAAAACCCACGGAGCTATGCTCGGGACAGACAGACAGACATACAGACAGACAGACAGACATACAGACAGACAGACATAAATGGAGACAGACAGACAGACACACAACAATAACGAATATAGTGGTCACTTATATTTTTCGTGAAAATATTTTTTCATGAACCAATAATAATAATAAGGGAATTGCTTGTACATGGCACCATACTTTAACTTTGTTTGCATTGGGAAACATATGAATTAATTTGCAGTATTATGGGTTTTAAAGTGAGTTTTTGAACATCCATATAATTTGAGGGGAAGCACTGCAGTTTCTGGAGATGAGAAACACATGTTTGTGCTGCGAGTTTTACAACAGTTAATGGAAACCATTTTTAAAGGTAGTTTATAATTACGACATAAATAATGTTCTCGCAAATGATCAAATGAATGCACGCGTTCTGACATGAGGCAGTCCCTATGGGAAATATGAATTTCCATTCCTAATGTACATATTATCACAAGGTTAATTATCAGCATTATGCTTGATTGCAAGCAAAAGTTTTTCGAACTTTAGAATGAGGATCAATTTTTACGAATATCTACTCTGCTTGCTCCTGTATTGCTCCAGAGTGTTATAATAATGTCAAAGCTCGTCACAAAGGGTCCTTTACATTCTGTTGTGTGGTCTGTTCATCATGCTGGTGTCGACCTACATGGTCTTTGCCCTTTTTTGGTATATAAAGTCAAGGCTCATGGAAGAGCGAGAACACTGAATGGACCAGCATGCAAAAGCACAAAACTAACAGTAAAGAGGGGGGACATCAACAGCAGGGTTGAAAGGCTTAAATAGAGGAGATTTGGTCAAATAAGGGATGTGGGGATGAGTGAGAGGCAGTGGAGGATGCACAGGGTGGACAAAATGGATATAGAAGCAAATTCTCAGGAAGAAAAACTGGGAATTACTTTAAAAATTATCGGATTAAGATACAGATTCGGATCTTCACCAAAATCGAATCAATTCTTCCTTGTAACATAGTCAACCAGCCCACAAAGTTTCGTCTCAATCCGTCCACAACCCTTTGAGATATTGTGCTACATGTCGTTTTAGCCCAATCATTCAATGGTGAAGAATCACTTAAAAAAAATTATTGGATCTGGATCCAAATTCGGATCTTCACCAAAATCTAGTAATTTCGGCCTTGTCACATAACCAAGCTCTCCACCAAATTCCGTCCGATTCCGTCAACAACTTTTTGAGATATTTTGTTCATAAACACACAAACAAACAAACAAACAAACAAATAAAAAATCACTCGCAGAGTGACACTTGTCAAAACGGAACAAAATCGACCTGCACTCGGTAAAGCACCGACCTCTGTCAGGCTGAACAGTTTACGTTTTGTATCCCACTCGAAGGGTGGAGGAGCTCCTTGTGAGCCAACGGCCATCCATATCTCGTGCCCAACTGTGTCTGCGGACGTCCTCCTGCAGTTGGGTTACTTTTTTATTAGGAGGTTGGTGGCAGGATTTGCACTCCAGCCACCATAAAACACTTCATTCCGCAAAACACAAAAACGCAAAAAAATCTGAAAACCCACTCCGTGGGAGTACCTCTTGTGCAGCTTCCCTCTGCAGGGCAGCTCACCGGATGATGGGATTGGGGTAAAGCCTTCGGGACCCCCAATCTTTGATGATAGGAGGGAAAGCACGGGGTATATTTCCCGGGTCAGATTACGGTAGTATGTGTCGAGATGGGGCTGAGGTGTCGTCCACCAGACGGTGGTCTCCTTGGGTTACCCTGAGGCAGTCCCTTCGGGTGGGTGCCAGGAATGTCCTTTCCCTAAGAGAGGATGATCACCTGTCTCTGATAACATTTGAGCTCAAGCATTTGGACATCGGTATTGCAGCTCTCTCTGAGGTTTGGAGACCGGATAGCGGCGTGATCATGTAAGGGGTGATTTCACCTATTATTGGTCTGGTCGCTCTGATAGTTACCATGCCCAAGGAGTTACTGTAGCTGTGTCCAATAAGCTGACCCCAATGACAATTGAGGTAACACCGGTCAACAAACGTATTATGAGACTAAGGATTCATCACTCCTTGGGTGTCATTTCCCTGGTCTCTGTATATGCTCCGGCTGAGGCGAGGGATCTCACTGTGAAGGACGCATTCTATGCCATGCTCGAGTCTGTGGTTGATCAGTGCCCCAGGCAAGATACTCTTCTAGTCTTGGGGGATTTCAATGTATCAATTGGAACTGATCAGGATGGTTATGAGATGTGTGTTGGTCCCCATGGGTCTGGAACTGTGAACCAGAATAGCACTAAGTTCCTTGACTTTGCAACAAGTCACAGACTTAGGGTGGCTGGTTCATGGTTTCAGCACCCACAGGCTCATCTCTGGACTTGGTATTCCAACACTGGTGGTGTGGCAAAGGAGATTGACCATGTCTCGTTGATGGTCGATGGAGGATGATCCACAACTGCAGGGTCGACCGGAGTGCTCAGTTTCTCAATACTGACCACCGGCTTGTTGTTGCAACTCTGAAGTTGCAACTTAAAACTGGGAGAATGGTACCATCCCAGCCTAGGCTGGAAGTTGGCAAGCTCATGGAAGAGAGGATACCTGAGGAGTTTGCGAACAGGGTGAGTGGGGATTGGGGGGTCTGGGTGCTTTGGGGAATCCTGAAACATTGTGGAGTGCCTTCAACTACCATCCCTGATGTTGCCGGTGGATGTCTTGAAACTCACCACAGGGTGAAGAAGAATTTTGTCTCTCAAGGGACACTGGATAACATTGACTGGAGTCATAGGAACAGGCTGAAAGGCAGAGTTCAGCTGTTCAGGGAGTTGAGGCATAAAACTGTACATGTGCTGAGGACAGACAAGGATGTCTCTATGTGAGGAATTTGTGAGTGGTTAAAGGATCACCTGTGGTCAAGTGATTCTCATCCTGCTTTCAGGGGAATTCGACATTGTGTTCCTCCCAGCCTGTCCCTCGGTGGACTGCAGGTAGTGTGGAGGGTTGTGGGCTCTTGTCAAAGGAGTCTGAGGTGAAGACCCGCTGGGCCGGTTACTTTGAGCAGCTGTACCAGGCTGATCCACCAGCTGTTAAGTTGGATGCCAGGGGTGTTCCCACCCCTATTGCTGACCCTCCACATCAACTGTGATGCACTTTTGTTTGTGGAAACACAGGCTGTGGTGAACCAGTTGAAATGGGGTATAGCTCCAGGGATCTGTGGCATCCATGCTGAACTTCTCAATGCTGGTGGAAATGCTGCACTCGTGTCATTGCATGCAGTTTTGTGCTCTGCCTGGAACACAGGCATCATCCAAACTGATTGGAAGAGGGGCCTTGTTGTCCCTCTCTGGAAATGGAAGGGTGATCGCCAAGACTGCAACAACTACCGAGGGGTGACGCTGCTCTCAGTGCCGGGAAAGGTCTTTGCTCAGGTAATTCTTGATAGGGTTCGCCACCATCTGCTTGAACACCAGTGCCCAGATCAGTGAGGCTTTACACCAAAGAGGTCAACGATTGACAATATGCTTGCCATTTGGGTCCTCACCGAACGCAGACGAGAGTTTCAGCAGGGGCTGCTTGCAGCTTATGTTGATCTCTGCAAAGCATTTGATTCAGTGAATCGGGATGACCTCTGGAGGTTTATTGATCTTTGTGGGGTGCCACCAAAACTGATCGATCTGATGTCTGAACTCTACTCTGGTACTGAGAGTTCTGTGAGATGTGGCGATACCATTTCTGACTTATTTCCAGTTGTTACTGGAGCTTGTCAGGGGTGTGCTGGTCTCCACACTTTTCAGCACTTGTATGGAATGGATTATGGGGAGGATGTCAGGGAGTTCAAGCTGCTGTGCATCGTTTGGGAATGTCAAGATCTCGGACCTTGATTTCACAGATGATGCAGTCATCTTTGCAGAGACTCTGGATATCCTTTTGGGGGCCCTCGAGGTGCTGACTGAGGAGTCGGAGCTCCTGGGATTACGGGTTTCTTGGGTCAAAAGTAAGATTCAAGCTTTCAATGACATATTAGATGCTGATATATTGTCTGTTCCTGTTTGTGGCGAAGATGTTGATGCCATGGAGAGATTCACTTGCCTTGGCAGTGATATTCATGTCTCTGCTGGCTATGAGCCAGAGGTCAATATATGTCTGGGTCGGGCCTGGGGAGTCATGGATTCACTGAATCATGGGGTGTGGCGCTGTAAGTACCTATGCAGGAGTATGAAAGTCCAACTCTTCAGGTCCTTGGTGCTTCCAGTCTTGCTCTACCAATGTGAGATTTACACACTAACCAGGGATCTTAGACAAAGACTTAATTCCTTTTGTACCAGGTCTCTTTAGTCAATCTTTGGCTATCACTGGTCGGACTGTGTGTCCATCGAACAGTTGCTGAGAAAGACTCGAATGAGAATTGTTACCTGCTTAGTCCATGAGCATCAGCTGTGGCTTGATGGACATGTGGCTCATTTTCTGATGATGATCCTGCTCAAAAGATTCTCTCAGTGAGGGAGCATTGTGAGTGGAGGAGGCCAATGGGCTGACAATGTGCCTCGTGGTTGCAGCAGGTTGATCGGAATCTCAAGGACATGGGGATGTGGACGCAGCAACGCACTGCTCCGGGGCATGCTCCCATACCTGACCTGACCTGACACCACATACGCGTACAAGTAAGCTGTGTCAGTTTCAATCTCATACGTTGAAAAATTCCTGAGGTTTGGCAATAATATGAATCAAAAAAAATTCCATCTGATAATAATGGGGTGAAATTGTTGTCACGGTCATCGTTTTATCTTTGCCACGTGGGACTTCTCTTTCCCACTTTGGACATTTCTCTTTCCCACTTTGGACTTTTCTCTTTGCCATGTGGGACATTTTCTATGCCATGTGGGACTTTTTGCTATGCTATCAACCAATATGAGCAGAACCTGAAAAAACACAGGACAGAAAAAAAAATTAATTCAATAAATATATTTTGAGCCCTCTTAGCTTGGTACTGAGGTGGTTTACCAATGGGGGACCTTTTAGTTATGGCTGGTGACTCTCAAGTGTTACTGCAGAAGGCCTCAGACAGAAGGTTTTAGGAGGTCTTAGGCTTCTAAATGGGTCGAAAGAATCTCCAGGGTCTTCGTGTCTTAAAATTTTAGGGATCTTAAGGGTCTTAAGAGTAATAAGTGTCTTAGGGGTTTTAATGGTCTTAAAGGGTCTTAGGGTGATAAAGGGTCAAAAGGGTCTTCGGGGTTTTAAAGGGTGTTCAGGTTTTAAAGCTTCCATGAGTCTGAACCTGTGCATGCAAAGTCCCACCTTTGGTGTTTTGAGTCGTAAAATAAAAGCTTCAAGCAAGATTGCAATTAATTAGTGGCACGTAATATCAAATTTTCCTTCTGGTTTTAATCAAATTCAATTGGAAATCACCGTTTATCAATAATCCTCAATGATCTGAATTTAAGTTAAGTTCTGCATGTTGTCGAGAGCGAGTCCAAGTTTAATGTTAGTTTAAGAGTTATGTTACTGACACCAATCCTTTATCCATATACCTGAAAGTTATGTCCTTTCAAGGGACTATGGGGACCTTTCAAAGCCAACCCGAGTTTGTGTTGTTAAATAACGATTTCCTTCCATTACGACAGTACGTCATACTCAATGTACATCCAGTGCTTCTTACAGGATTATCCTGCCGGTGCATTGATTGCACAACCTTAAATAATGTGGACCCTCGAGCTATCTCAATTCCAGGTATGTTCACTCCATTATACACATGTCTCTCCGAGAGCCTTGAAATGATCATGTGTAGAGTTGTACCAACAGACATGGGACTTTAGATAAGTTGATTTGATTTGACCCAAATTCCCTTCTGGGATTTTGTAAAGACACAAGACCTTACAAAAGCAGGGTTGGCAGTGGGACAAAAAAGGGTGTCATTTGAAGGGGGGGGTGGGTTGTAGAGTAACCTCACAGATAGAAATCGAAAAAAAAATCCCACTTGCATAAACCTACATATTGTCTAAAAAGGAGTGCTTTTACATGTTTTTCTTTAAATAATTGCTTTGGTAACTTATTAGTGATGTCAGGTTTCATCATCATCATCTGATCGAGCAAACTCAGGTACACCATTCAATTGCTTGCCTCTCGATTTCACGAGTGGTCACAACTCTTGCTTGTGTGGTGCCCACACCAGAAATCAAACCCAGGCCAACTGAACGTAAATCAGGAATCTTAACCACGAGAACATGTGGGTTCAAGTTTCACAAGACCTTATATACTACCATCAGATCTGGTGTCATGAGATCGACCACTCCAACTTCTACCAGGACAGGTCGTCTGGACAACATGGTTCAACTGAAGAATAAATGCGATAATGTATGAATGAATGAATGCACAACAAATAATTAACGGACTATCATGATGGATCTGACCTGGATTTCAAATTTCCTTGCATCAACCAAGGATTCACAAACTGAGATTCAGAGAGTAATCAAAAACCCATTGGGGTTGTTGCAAAGACATTACTCAATATTCCGATTCCATTTCACACCGTTAATTACGCAATACAGATGATTCCACCATGTTTGTTCCACTCAAACAGTGTCATGTGACATGTGCTTAGATTTTGATTGGACGTTTCTCCAAGTAGTGGGGCAACTTAGCTAAATATAGCATAACAATTGTGCATTTTGTGAGGAAAGCACCAAATTTGGCACATTAGTAGCCTAACATATTATGAACAGATTTGGATATTGGGCCATCTCAAAATTTTTGATGGCAGTGGAAAATGGCTGCCACAGCCATCAGCGGCTGAATTTGAGATTGGTCAATATCCAAATCTGTTCATAATATGTTAGACTACTAGTGTGCCAAATTTGGTGCTTTCTTCACAAAATGCACAATTGTTATGCTAAGTTGCCCCACTAAAGGTGCTTGTTAAAAGGAAACAACCCGAGTGAAATTTGAAAATACTGAAAACCATTCAAGGATCGATTTAAGCATTGTTTAAAAACTTTAACTTTGAAACAGAACCATGGAATTGATTTGAATAAACGGTTAGTGAATATAACAGGTCATGGGTCAAGCTGACCGATTTTGATTCATATCACAAAGTATTGATGCCAGTCACACTTTCATTAGTCAGTGTAAATACTCCCATCAGTATCAACAGAACTCTCAGACTTTCTTCAGCAACTCTTCATTGTATTTCTGTGACAGGTGAATGTCATTTTATGAAATGCTACAAAAAGAAATTACAAACAATAGAAAAGAATATCATAGGTACGTCTGCTGATTTAATTTACCTCGTTAAGAACCCCCCTCACCAACCACCACTGCAGGATTGTTTATACGTGACATCAAGGTCTTCTGATCTGGACAAAGGCAGTCCACCAAATGACCCCATGAACCCAAAGTTTACATTAAGCAAGTAAAATATTTTTGCATTATATTCCAAAGCTTATTTAGAGTGAGAGAGCAGTTGTGATCGGAGATCGTTGATGGTTTCTGGTATAGCCAAGTCAAATCAGGCATTTATTTGAATTATATAAGTTAAGGAAAACCCTTCTGTGTTTTAAAAGTTGAGAAACACACGCTCCCTACGGGAGCGGCCAGGGACATTGTGCGTTTTCAGTCCTTTTACTGTCTGTCGATTTTGTCTGTCTGTCTGTCTGTTTGTTTGTCAATCACCGACAGGTCACAATTCTAAACCGATCAAATTGAGGTCAAAGGTCGAAGGTCATCTTGTGGTCAAATTTCTGAAATCATCATTTTTCATCCAATTGACTTGAAAATTAAAGAGAAATTGCAAAGTCCATCACTTAATTTGGAAAGCAACAATTTTTGAGGTCAAAAGGTCAACGGTTAACTCGGGGTCAAACTTCTAAAATCATCAAATTTCATCTGAAAAATCATCGATTTGCATCCTATTAACTTGAAAAATAAACAGCCATTGCATAGTCCATCACTGAACTGGGAAACAACTATTTTTGAGGTCAAAAGGTCAAAGGTCAACTCAAGGTCAAACTTATAAAATCAACAAATTTTATCTGAAAAATCGTCAATTTTCATCTGGTTGACCTGAGCTTTGACCAAGATTGTCAATTTTAATCATAATGCATGATGTCATTTTCTTGTTACTTGCAAAATCGAAGACTTTTCATGTTTATCGGTCAGTCGATTTTGTTATTCTGCCTGTTTGTTTGTCTGTATTTTTTTTCACCAACAGGTCGCAATTTTAAACCGACCTTCACGAAACTGCACCACATGATAGAGTTTGTCAGAAGGAAGAAGTCCATTGTTATTGAGGACAAAAAGGTCAACATAGGCCAAAGGTCAACAACTTCTGTGGTATTTCTAAAATCCTCAAATTTCATCCAATTAACTTGAAATTTGAAGAGGATATATATTTCAGATCAATGAATTCAAGTAGTCAATTATTTTTGAGGTCAACATGGACCAAAAGGTCAACTTAGGCCCAAGGTCAATAACTAAGGTGATGCTTCTAAAACCCTCAATTTTCATCCAATTGACTTGGAATTTGAATAGGATATATATTTCAGGTCAATTAATTCAACCAGCCAATTGTGTATTAGGTCACCATAGACCAGAAAGGTCAACATAGGCCAAAGGTCAACAACTAAGGTGGTATTTCTAAAATCCTCAATTTTCATCCGATTGACTTGAAATTTGAAGAGGATTTATATTTCAGGTCACTGAATTCAACCAGCCAATTATGATTGAGGTCCACATTGGCCAAAAGGTCAACATAGGCCGAATTTCTAAAATTGGCAATTTTCATCCAATTTACTTGAAATTTGAAGAGGATTTGCAAATATGGTCATTGAATTCAACCACCAATTATTTTTGAGGTCAAATTTGTTTTACGTATTTTGTAAATGTCTTGCTCTGCATGAAGTCTTCTTGTTTGTTACTTACGAAATCCAAAGATTTCGTAAGTATATTGATGACTTCCGTCATCTGTTTGTGTGTTTGTTTGTGTGTGTGTTTGTTTGCTTGTACGCATGATAACTCGAGAACGGAAGAAGCTACCAATGTCAAATTACACCACCTGATTCAGGAGAGTGATGGCTAGCGCTGATTAGATTTTGGTCAAAATCGGTCAAAGGTCAAGGTCACAGTGAGGTCAAACATTCGATTTTTGATGGTTTCGTACAGAATCATCATAGAAACTTCTGGTTTGTGTCGCTACCTTCTCCAGAGACAGCTTTTATTAGACAAGGTCGGAGGTGAAGTTGACGATTTTGTAAGTAGCAGTCTATGACTGCTTGTTTGTTTGTGTGCAGGATATCACAAAAAGTTATAACTCGAGAACGGAAGAAGATACCAATGTCAAATTGCACCACGTGATTCAGGAGGGTGATGGCTAGTGCTGATTAGATTTTGGTCAAAATCGGTCAAAGGTCAAGGTCACAGTGAGGTCAAACATTCGATTTTTGATGGTTTGGTACAGAATCATCGTAGAAACTTCTGGTTTGCGCTGCTACCTTCTCGAGAGACAGCTTTTATTAGATAAGGTCAGAGGTTAAGTTGACGATTTCGTAAGTATGACTGCTTGTTTGTTTGTTTGTGTGCAGGATATCACAAAAAACTTTTTGAAGGATTTACTTGAAATTTGGTGGGAAGGTTGGGTGTGTGACAAGGACAAAGTCATTAGATTTTGGTGAAGATCTGGATCCGGATCTCACTCCGAGAATTTTTTTTAGTATTTCTTCACCATTGAGAGATCGGGCGAAAAACTATATCCAGCATGATATCTGAAAACGTTTTGGATGGATTTGGACGAAACTTGGTGGACACATTGGATCTGTGACAAGGAAGAATGGATTCACTTTTGGAGAAGATCCGAATTTGGATCCGATAATTTTTTTGAAATTATTTTTCACCATTGAGAGATCGGGCCAAAACGATATATAGTATGTTATCTCAAACATTTGCGGACAGATTCGGATGAAACTTGGTGGATAAGTTGCGTGTGTGATAGGGATGAATTGTTTCAATATTGGTGAAGATCTGAATCCGAATATGGATATGACAATTGTTTAATTTTCAAAGTGATTCTTCCCTATTGAGCGATAGGGCCAAAAATGATATATAGCATGATATTTCAAAAATGTGTTGGGCCTGACATGTTGTCATGGATCAGGCATTGCATGGTGGAGGTATACGCTCTACTGTGTGCCGTTGTTGTTAGTATTGTTATTTTTTGACCTTTTTTAGCTCTATTAAATTTTTTTTAACATTTTGCTCAGCAACTACTTGTATGATCGACACAAAATTTTCAGGGTAGGAGCCCATGGAGAATATTTTAATAATAATTGTGACATCATAGGTGATGTGGTACCGCAGCCATTTTGGATTAAATGCAAAAAATTAAAACATGATATCTCTGAAACCGCTGATCGGGAAAATTTGAAACTTGGCACATCTCATTCCACTCTCAATGGGGACTAAGCAATTGTAAGGACATCAGTGAAGTGGTTGACCAGCCATAAATGTTTTAATCAAAATCCTTGTTTACCATTGATATTCAGTGCGTTTGTCAAGGTCATAACATTTTTACCAATTTGGCTTTTGTCATCAAATATTCAACAAACCTCTCTATGAGATTGTGGAGAACACATATTAATAAAATGTACAATTTACAAAAATGCATTTTCATCAAGTTTAGTTTGAGTACAAAGCAGATCCGGACAGGCTTTGCATTTTCGATGCTTTTCGTTCTCTTTTACAGACAGACAGACACCAAGTTGTGCCTTTTAGTATGATTTAGCCTTAAAAAGTATGGATAAAACTGAAATTACCCACAAAAATATCTTCATTAATGACAAAAAATTGCTCATCCCTTTATTTGGATGGTTTATAGACAATAGATTGCTGCAACCTGGATTGCACGCATGAAGCAAAAACATGTCTTGCTTATGATGGATGACCATTCTGTATTTTTACACTATTCAGCCTTGAAAACTCAGGTTAAAACCGAAATTACGAACAAACACCTTCATGTATTATACTATTTGCTCAAACTTTATTTGGGCGTTGTATGAATGCCACAGACCACTGCCAGCTCAGCAAAATAATAGCTCAGATAATAATAAAAAAAAGATAGCTCAGCAAAATAATAAAAATAACTCAGGGTACAAACATGCAGCAAAATCATGCCCACTGCTTATGTGCATATGCAGTATATAATATATAGTGATTATATACCTGGAATGATTTCAATTACACTGGCCGATTGATTGACACCCAAGGTCTGTGGCCGAAGGCTTGAGGCCTGTGACCTCTGCTGCTTCACAAAATGGTGTTCGTATAATTTTTTTGAGTTGAAAATTTTCGTGAGTCTGGTGAGCTGTCGAACCAATAAAAAACAAGATGGTATTCAAAGAACACTTACCAAGTGCAGTATTGAGAAGGATTTGGTGTGACCCAACTCTTCTGGTGGCAAATTTGTAATAAAAAAAATTAAAATAAAATTCCAATGAAATGCAAGACCAAATAAAAGAGGTCCTGCATTGGAGTCATCAGAAGGAACCTGAACAAGCAAAAAACAAAGATGACATCATCAGGAGGAACCTGGATAGGACTTGCCAAAGCAAAAATGCTTGTTAGAATTATATTATATGAGAGTAGTACTCTCATATACGATAATTGGTAATAGGTCCTACAGTAGTCTGCAGAAAATTACTGCAGGAAAGGAATGCTATTTTTGCGTGGGCACAGGTTTCAACTTCTTTACCCTCAAACCCATCCAGGCACAGCCAAGTTAGCCTTATTCAAAATAAATAAATAAATAAATAAATAAGAACGCAGATATAAAAAAAACAAAAGTTCTGGCTACCATGTGTCCAATCATGTTGAAATTTAAAACGTATTCACAACCACTGCAAGATCATAAATTTGAAGTTTCACGTCGATTCATGCTGCAGTTCAAGAGAGAGAATTAAAAAAATATTTTCCTTCCATCCAATATGGCTGTCAAACCATGTAAGCTATCAATTATTCATGAGCACCCTGGTATTCCCAAGGCTTGGGGGACATGTGTGTGACGTTTCCCCTCGATCTGTCCAGCCGTTCTGGAAATGATTTTTAAAAAGGTTTTAGGGTAACTACAATATGGCTGCCCAACTATGTGACCGATAACATAATCGTTGTGGAACTTTTTGTTCCCCATGGATAGGTGGTCATAACCTGTAAAGTTTCTCCTCGATCTGTTCAGCCATTTCAGAGAAGAAGGGTTTTTGAAGGTTTTTTTTGAACAAAATAAATATATGGCTGCTGAACCACATGACCGATGACGTCATAATTTTTCTGTTGACCAATTTATCTCCAGATGACCCTCAAAATTGTTTTATACTGATCGGATGCAAGTATTCTATATATATATGCAATTATGACCTCATAAAGAAGGCACCTATGACATCATCAAAAAAAAAAATCACACTTGTTTGTCATGGGGAGTACTTGCTCGGTGCCAAGTTTCAATTTTTTTCCATGGAGCGGTTTCAGGGATACAGAGGTGCAATGTTTCTCCTTTTTTTCTTTTAAACAACATGGCTACCATACCACATGATCTGTAACATCATAATTATCATTAAAACATTCTAAATGAGTTGTTGCACCAACAGTGAAAATTTTGATTCAATCTTGTAAGCGGTTTCAGAGAAAAGGGATTTACAAAATGCAGACACGTATGCACGTATGGGACCGATCGCTTAACCCCGCTTTTCACTTTGTGAGCGCGGGCGAAAAAGCGGGGCACCACGGACACCAAGACTAAATACTTAATGCCTCCCTTCAGAAACCATAATTAACCTCCGCCATCTTCGAAGATGGATGGAGGTTACTGTTTTCACCCCTTTCTGTTTGTTTGTTTGTTTGTTTGTGAACAGTATTATGGAAAAACTCCTCGAAGGATTTCGACGAAACTTGGTGGGGGGGGGGTTAGGTATGGTCCAAGGATCATGCCATTAAATTTTGGACTTGGTCCCCCCCGAAAAAAAATTGTTAGAGAAAGATTTTTTTTTTGCATTTCTACGTTTTAAGTGATTTCCAACCCCCCCCCAAAAATTTCCCCCCCCAAAAAAGTTTTTTTTTGCATTTCTACATGTTTTAAGTGATTTCCAACCCCCCAAAAAAATTGTTACCCCCCCAAAAAAATTGTAAGAGAAAAACAATTTTTATTTTTTTGCATTTCTACATATTTTAAGTGATTTCCACCCCCCCCCCAAAAAAAATTGTTTGAGAAAAAAAACTTTTTTGCATTTTTACATGTTTTAAGTGATTTCCAACCCCCCCCCCCCCAAAAAAGGAATTTTTTTTTGCATTTCTATATGTTTTAAGTGATTTCCAACCCCCCCCCCCCCCAAAAAAAAATTGTTCGAGAAAAAAATTTTTGCAACTTTTTTCAACAAAATTTCGATTTTTTTATTTTTGCACTTTTACATGTTTTAAGTGATTTCCAACCCCCCCCCAAAAAATCCCCCCCAAATTTTTTTTTTTTGCATTTCTATGTTTTAAGTGATTTCCAATCCCCCCCCCAAAAAAAAAATGTTGGAGAAAAGAACTATAACTCTGTCAGCACTGTTGACATCATATTTAATGAATAAGATATAAGGTTCACTTGAGTGACCCAGCAGTATTGGCGGCGGAGATTTTGCACTCTCCTGAGTGCTCCCCCTCTAGTTAGCTTTCTGAAAAGCTTCAAGGATTGATAAGCAACTAGACTATTATGTTTGCAATGTAAATGACAGACAGCATCAATTGTCTCTTTTTTAAATAAAATTTCAAGCCATTGAGTGTGAATTATCTCCTTAAAACAAATCACACATACTTCATACCCATCCATCTGTATGATATAAAAAATGTGTTTGCAGAATTTGTGAACACACAAAATGTTCTGATAAATAATCAATACTTGTGGTTCCGATTTCTGGTTTCTTCGCGAGTGCATCTTCACGACTTGTAGTTCCCCATCTGCGTGAAAACTTCAAATGCTAAGCTAAGAGTACCTCACTGGGCCTGTCTTGTCTAACTATTGTCATTTGTTCCCTGTATTGTCTCTTGTATTGTGAATCCATTCTCACATCTTGCTGAACATTCTTGCTTTGTAGTGTTGTATCGAGGCATGGTGATTCATCAATGTATGTGCCCTCCTACCAATGGATGTTAAATTGGACATTGAATGACTGCCAGCATTAGTTGGTAGACACTGAAGATCCCCATGGTGTCCTGCGTGAACTGAAGGTGACCTTTCGCTGACACTACGAACAAATTACTAATTCTTGCCCTGACTTCCTGCGTCAGAGTGGCAACCCATCCAGGATTTTAACCTCAGCCAAGAAGTTTTAAGCCTTATCGGTTGTCTCCCATTATCTCTCCTGTGTTTTCTCACTCCATGCTCACCTCAACGAATGAAGGATATACAAAAAAAAAAATTAACATTCTGCAAATCCGCCAACTCATGATTTGCCTCCATCAGCACCCTCGAGCACAACCATGTTACTTGCAGGTTCGTGTGTTTCCCACTCCGAGCCACCCCTCTCCTCGGTTTCTCCTCTTCCTGTTCATTCATTCCCTTGCTTTTTTATGTGCAACTGTGGCCCAACTGTCAGTTCGTTACCGTTTTAACTTCTGTGTCCTTGCTTTTCCATGTTATATAGTAAGAAAATAAATATCCATCTTTTCTAATTACTATGCTTTCTACCTTCACATGCAATAATATTGTGAGCTCGTCATTCACAAATACAACACACACACACACACACACACAAACACACACACACACACACACACACACACACACACACACACACACACACACACACACACACACACACACACACACACACACACACACACACACACACACACACACACACACACACACACGCCTTACTACCAACAGAGTCCCTGCTGTGTGTTTTCTCAAATGCTTCAATCATCGAAGTACTGTTCACCGAAATTTGATTCGAACCAGTTCAGCCTTTGGGGCGTTGTATCAGTGGCAATGCCAATCACATTTGAAGCGACTGCAGGTGGATTCAGCAACCTGGAAAAGGCTAGGCCCGGGGAAGGCAGATCGAATGTCGGTGTACTGTCTGATCCGAAACCGCAGAGACATGTGACACTCGCCGCAAACAGGGGCTAAACTTATGAACATTAAAGAAATGGTCACGCAAGTGCTTTCCAGTTTCGTGGTTCAAACTCAAAACAAGCCAAGAAGCAGGAATTTAAACACAGCGATCTGGAAACATGACCCTAATGATATCTTGGAAAAAGTTTCACCCAGCATCTTGAAAATTTATACACATACAGTATATATGGTTTCTGTATTTTCATGAAGTTTAATGTGCAAAACGCCAGTTGTTATTGTCGGAATGGTTAAAAATATTCAACAATAGTTTGATTTCCATTCTGCGTGGTTGCAAAAGGAAATGGCCGTACATGAACCCCTCTTCCCAAGACATGACGGCAACGAGAGTTGACGTCGAACATCTCAGTGTCTGGTTTCTTTGTGATTACAGAGGCGGTTTGGAATTGCTCCCTCCAGACAAGTCGAATATGTCCCACCAGCAAGGGATACGCTAGACCTATGTCCATAACATGGTGATAAAAAGGTCACTGCTTTATCTGCGTCATGTGAATTCCTCAAGTTCAGCACAATGTACAATCGGAATCAATTAACAGACTTGAAGATATAAGTCGAGTTATTTGGTTACTCAGGCTCTGAAATCGTCATAATGACGCAAGTCATTAATACGAATGAGAAGAAAAAAATTATTTCCTTTTTAGCTCACCTGCAACATCGTTCCATGGAGCTTATGGGACGTCGCGTCATCCTTCCATCGGTCCACCCGTCCGTCCACAAATCATTGCAACTTCTTCTCTGAAACTACACATACAATTTCAATGAAACTTTACCACAACCTTCATCACCCTGAAGGTACGAAAATTTGTTCATGGCATTAAAAAGAAAATCGGGCCCTGAGGGGGTCGACGGGGGTTGCCCCTAAAATAGGTATTTACTTTCTTCTCAGAAACGACACAAACAATTCCGATGAAAC